>NC_142266.1:0-600000 GCF_052056855.1 Sturnus vulgaris
TAAGGACTTTGCACTCGGAGCCAAGGCAACAGGGCGTGCTTGTCCGCAGAACTGAGAGCACGCTGTTGGGCAGAGCTGAAACTGACCGCTGCAGTTCAGCTCTCTCCGGACGGCAGACGCCGAAGAACGAAGCCGCTTGCGAGCGGCGCAGTGCAGCGAAGAGCACACGAGCAGCCAAAGAGCTCCTTCACAATCGCTTTCACTTCTCAGTGCTCTTGCTGCTTGGAAAAGCAGCACACAGCCGTTGCACGCCAGGGCAAAAGCTGGGGCAGTGCCCGTCCTCACTCCTTCGCTGTGCTGTACTCCTTGCAGCTAGAGCGAAGCGAGAAGGACGCGAGGACGAAGAAGGCGTTCTTAAAGTAGCCCCTTGTCAGCAGCCCTGAAAGGGCGCATAACACACGGCGTCTCGCTGCCCTCCGTTCTACATACTCGCGTCTCCCTTTGCCGTCTTGCAAAAGTTGCTACCAGAGCAGAGGCGGCCCGATTGAAGAGGCTGTGCTTAGGTTCACCTTCTCCTTACTGCACGTAAGCCACGTCCAGCTCCTCGCTGCACTCTGGATTTCCCTTCTCCGCGGCACTTAGCGTGGTGCTGTGTGTGTGCAACTCGGCGCCTAGAAGTGACCGCCAATGCTTTCAGAGCGGGCTGCAAGGGAACCAAGGAGCAGCACAAGCAGCAGTGCTTCAGCTTGCTCCTTCCGACTGCTAAGGGCACTTGGGAAGGCAAGCGAGAGTCAACCACCTTCCTCTCCTAGTAGCCTCTAACGTGGTGCACACAAGCACGGCACATAGCCGCTTCGTTCACCGCCCTCGCCCTCGCCCACGCCTTGCTCCGCTTTCACTTGTCGGCGGCCAGAAGCCGCCGCAGGGGCGCCACATACCCAGCAGTGTGCGGGCAGCCAAGAGCTCGAGAACGCTGCTTCTGCCCAAGCCCGCCTAGGGCGTGCACCTTTGTTCTCAGAGCTCCGTGTAACAGTCTGCCTTTCTCGCAGTTCGAATGGAAATCGAAAGCTTTTCGCCTACGCCCTTCACAGAGATCCGTTGCTAGGACGAGAATGTCTTGTGGCCGGAGCTCGCCCCCGCCGCGAGGAAGCTGCTCTTAGCACCGCGTTGCAGGGACACGTCTCGCTTCTTGACTTCGTGCTTAGCGCTCTCCGAATTCGCTGCTAGCTCCGCGGTCCGTCTCAGCTTCAAGTAGCTGCGCTCGCAGTACATAGAGCTTCGCAAGGACCGAAGACCCGGAGGGATGTATCGCACACGACAATGTGCCAGGACAGAGACGTGTTCTACATTGTCCCTTCTCGTCATCCAGTTTGTGCCTCTGCTGCTTCTGCTGTTAGGAATCGCTCCTTGAAAGACGAGCGAGAGCGTCTTTCTGGGTGCATTGCACTGAGTGAGTGCTCGCTAAGGACTTTGCACTCGGAGCCAAGGCAACAGGGCGTGCTTGTCCGCAGAACTGAGAGCGCGCTGTTGGGCAGAGCTGAAACTGACCGCTGCAGTTCAGCTCTCTCCGGACGGCAGACGCCGAAGAACGAAGCCGCTTGCGAGCGGCGCAGTGCAGCGAAGAGCACACGAGCAGCCAAAGAGCTCCTTCACAATCGCTTTCACTTCTCAGTGCTCTTGCTGCTTGGAAAAGCAGCACACAGCCGTTGCACGCCAGGGCAAAAGCTGGGGCACTGCCCGTCCTCACTCCTTCGCTGTGCTGTACTCCTTGCAGCTAGAGCGAAGCGAGAAGGACGCGAGGACGAAGAAGGCGTTCTTAAAGTAGCCCCTTGTCAGCAGCCCTGAAAGGGCGCATAACACACGGCGTCTCGCTGCCCTCCGTTCTACATACTCGCGTCTCCCTTTGCCGTCTTGCAAAAGTTGCTACCAGAGCAGAGGCGGCCAGATTGAAGAGGCTGTGCTTAGGTTCACCTTCTCCTTACTGCACGTAAGCCACGTCAAGCTCCTCGCTGCACTCTGGATTTCCCTTCTCCGCGGCACTTAGCGTGGTGCTGTGTGTGTGCAACTCGGCGCCTAGAAGTGACCGCCAATGCTTTCAGAGCGGGCTGCAAGGGAACCAAGGAGCAGCACAAGCAGCAGTGCTTCAGCTTGCTCCTTCCGACTGCTAAGGGCACTTGGGAAGGCAAGCGAGAGTCAACCACCTTCCTCTCCTAGTAGCCTCTAACGTGGTGCACACAAGCACGGCACATAGCCGCTTCGTTCACCGCCCTCGCCCTCGCCCACGCCTTGCTCCGCTTTCACTTGTCGGCGGCCAGAAGCCGCCGCAGGGGCGCCACATACCCAGCAGTGTGCGGGCAGCCAAGCGCTCGAGAACGCTGCTTCTGCCCAAGCCCGCCTAGGGCGTGCACCTTTGTTCTCAGAGCTCCGTGTAACAGTCTGCCTTTCTCGCAGTTCGAATGGAAATCGAAAGCTTTTCGCCTACGCCCTTCACAGAGATCCGTTGCTAGGACGAGAATGTCTTGTGGCCGGAGCTCGCCCCCGCCGCGAGGAAGCTGCTCTTAGCACCGCGTTGCAGGGACACGTCTCGCTTCTTGACTTCGTGCTTAGCGCTCTCCGAATTCGCTGCTAGCTCCGCGGTCCGTCTCAGCTTCAAGTAGCTGCGCTCGCAGTACATAGAGCTTCGCAAGGACCGAAGACCCGGAGGGACGTATCGCACACGACAATGTGCCAGGACAGAAACGTGTTCTACATTGTCCCTTCTCGTCATCCAGTTTGTGCCTCTGCTGCTTCTGCTGTTAGGAATCGCTCCTTGAAAGACGAGCGAGAGCGTCTTTCTGGGTGCATTGCACTGAGTGAGTGCTCGCTAAGGACTTTGCACTCGGAGCCAAGGCAACAGGGCGTGCTTGTCCGCAGAACTGAGAGCGCGCTGTTGGGCAGAGCTGAAACTGACCGCTGCAGTTCAGCTCTCTCCGGACGGCAGACGCCGAAGAACGAAGCCGCTTGCGAGCGGCGCAGTGCAGCGAAGAGCACACGAGCAGCCAATGAGCTCCTTCACAATCGCTTTCACTTCTCAGTGCTCTTGCTGCTTGGAAAAGCAGCACACAGCCGTTGCACGCCAGGGCAAAAGCTGGGGCAGTGCCCGTCCTCACTCCTTCGCTGTGCTGTACTCCTTGCAGCTAGAGCGAAGCGAGAAGGACGCGAGGACGAAGAAGGCGTTCTTAAAGTAGCCCCTTGTCAGCAGCCCTGAAAGGGCGCATAACACACGGCGTCTCGCTGCCCTCCGTTCTACATACTCGCGTCTCCCTTTGCCGTCTTGCAAAAGTTGCTACCAGAGCAGAGGCGGCCAGATTGAAGAGGCTGTGCTTAGGTTCACCTTCTCCTTACTGCACGTAAGCCACGTCCAGCTCCTCGCTGCACTCTGGATTTCCCTTCTCCGCGGCACTTAGCGTGGTGCTGTGTGTGTGCAACTCGGCGCCTAGAAGTGACCGCCAATGCTTTCAGAGCGGGCTGCAAGGGAACCAAGGAGCAGCACAAGCAGCAGTGCTTCAGCTTGCTCCTTCCGACTGCTAAGGGCACTTGGGAAGGCAAGCGAGAGTCAACCACCTTCCTCTCCTAGTAGCCTCTAACGTGGTGCACACAAGCACGGCACATAGCCGCTTCGTTCACCGCCCTCGCCCTCGCCCACGCCTTGCTCCGCTTTCACTTGCCGGCGGCCAGAAGCCGCCGCAGGGGCGCCACATACCCAGCAGTGTGCGGGCAGCCAAGAGCTCGAGAACGCTGCTTCTGCCCAAGCCCGCCTAGGGCGTGCACCTTTGTTCTCAGAGCTCCGTGTAACAGTCTGCCTTTCTCGCAGTTCGAATGGAAATCGAAAGCTTTTCGCCTACGCCCTTCACAGAGATCCGTCGTGTAACAGTCTGCCTTTCTCGCAGTTCGAATGGAAATCGAAAGCTTTTCGCCTACGCCCTTCACAGAGATCCGTTGCTAGGACGAGACTGTCTTGTGGCCGGAGCTCGCCCCCGCCGCGAGGAAGCTGCTCTTAGCACCGCGTTGCAGGGACACGTCTCGCTTCTTGACTTCGTGCTTAGCGCTCTCCGAATTCGCTGCTAGCTCCGCGGTCCGTCTCAGCTTCAAGTAGCTGCGCTCGCAGTACATAGAGCTTCGCAAGGACCGAAGACCCGGAGGGATGTATCGCACACGACAATGTTGCCAGGACAGAGACGTGTTCTACATTGTCCCTTCTCGTCATCCAGTTTGTGCCTCTGCTGCTTCTGCTGTTAGGAATCGCTCCTTGAAAGACGAGCGAGAGCGTCTTTCTGGGTGCATTGCACTGAGTGAGTGCTCGCTAAGGACTTTGCACTCGGAGCCAAGGCAACAGGGCGTGCTTGTCCGCAGAACTGAGAGCACGCTGTTGGGCAGAGCTGAAACTGACCGCTGCAGTTCAGCTCTCTCCGGACGGCAGACGCCGAAGAACGAAGCCGCTTGCGAGCGGCGCAGTGCAGCGAAGAGCACACGAGCAGCCAAAGAGCTCCTTCACAATCGCTTTCACTTCTCAGTGCTCTTGCTGCTTGGAAAAGCAGCACACAGCCGTTGCACGCCAGGGCAAAAGCTGGGGCAGTGCCCGTCCTCACTCCTTCGCTGTGCTGTACTCCTTGCAGCTAGAGCGAAGCGAGAAGGACGCGAGGACGAAGAAGGCGTTCTTAAAGTAGCCCCTTGTCAGCAGCCCTGAAAGGGCGCATAACACACGGCGTCTCGCTGCCCTCCGTTCTACATACTCGCGTCTCCCTTTGCCGTCTTGCAAAAGTTGCTACCAGAGCAGAGGCGGCCCGATTGAAGAGGCTGTGCTTAGGTTCACCTTCTCCTTACTGCACGTAAGCCACGTCCAGCTCCTCGCTGCACTCTGGATTTCCCTTCTCCGCGGCACTTAGCGTGGTGCTGTGTGTGTGCAACTCGGCGCCTAGAAGTGACCGCCAATGCTTTCAGAGCGGGCTGCAAGGGAACCAAGGAGCAGCACAAGCAGCAGTGCTTCAGCTTGCTCCTTCCGACTGCTAAGGGCACTTGGGAAGGCAAGCGAGAGTCAACCACCTTCCTCTCCTAGTAGCCTCTAACGTGGTGCACACAAGCACGGCACATAGCCGCTTCGTTCACCGCCCTCGCCCTCGCCCACGCCTTGCTCCGCTTTCACTTGTCGGCGGCCAGAAGCCGCCGCAGGGGCGCCACATACCCAGCAGTGTGCGGGCAGCCAAGAGCTCGAGAACGCTGCTTCTGCCCAAGCCCGCCTAGGGCGTGCACCTTTGTTCTCAGAGCTCCGTGTAACAGTCTGCCTTTCTCGCAGTTCGAATGGAAATCGAAAGCTTTTCGCCTACGCCCTTCACAGAGATCCGTCGTGTAACAGTCTGCCTTTCTCGCAGTTCGAATGGAAATCGAAAGCTTTTCGCCTACGCCCTTCACAGAGATCCGTTGCTAGGACGAGACTGTCTTGTGGCCGGAGCTCGCCCCCGCCGCGAGGAAGCTGCTCTTAGCACCGCGTTGCAGGGACACGTCTCGCTTCTTGACTTCGTGCTTAGCGCTCTCCGAATTCGCTGCTAGCTCCGCGGTCCGTCTCAGCTTCAAGTAGCTGCGCTCGCAGTACATAGAGCTTCGCAAGGACCGAAGACCCGGAGGGACGTATCGCACACGACAATGTGCCAGGACAGAGACGTGTTCTACATTGTCCCTTCTCGTCATGCAGTTTGTGCCTCTGCTGCTTCTGCTGTTAGGAATCGCTCCTTGAAAGACGAGCGAGAGCGTCTTTCTGCGTGCATTGCACTGAGTGAGTGCTCGCTAAGGACTTTGCACTCGGAGCCAAGGCAACAGGGCGTGCTTGTCCGCAGAACTGAGAGCACGCTGTTGGGCAGAGCTGAAACTGACCGCTGCAGTTCAGCTCTCTCCGGACGGCAGACGCCGAAGAACGAAGCCGCTTGCGAGCAGCGCAGTGCAGCGAAGAGCACACGAGCAGCCAAAGAGCTCCTTCACAATCGCTTTCACTTCTCAGTGCTCTTGCTGCTTGGAAAAGCAGCACACAGCCGTTGCACGCCAGGGCAAAAGCTGGGGCAGTGCCCGTCCTCACTCCTTCGCTGTGCTGTACTCCTTGCAGCTAGAGCGAAGCGAGAAGGACGCGAGGACGAAGAAGGCGTTCTTAAAGTAGCCCCTTGTCAGCAGCCCTGAAAGGGCGCATAACACACGGCGTCTCGCTGCCCTCCGTTCTACATACTCGCGTCTCCCTTTGCCGTCTTGCAAAAGTTGCTACCAGAGCAGAGGCGGCCAGATTGAAGAGGCTGTGCTTAGGTTCACCTTCTCCTTACTGCACGTAAGCCACGTCCAGCTCCTCGCTGCACTCTGGATTTCCCTTCTCCGCGGCACTTAGCGTGGTGCTGTGTGTGTGCAACTCGGCGCCTAGAAGTGACCGCCAATGCTTTCAGAGCGGGCTGCAAGGGAACCAAGGAGCAGCACAAGCAGCAGTGCTTCAGCTTGCTCCTTCCGACTGCTAAGGGCACTTGGGAAGGCAAGCGAGAGTCAACCACCTTCCTCTCCTAGTAGCCTCTAACGTGGTGCACACAAGCACGGCACATAGCCGCTTCGTTCACCGCCCTCGCCCTCGCCCACGCCTTGCTCCGCTTTCACTTGTCGGCGGCCAGAAGCCGCCGCAGGGGCGCCACATACCCAGCAGTGTGCGGGCAGCCAAGAGCTCGAGAACGCTGCTTCTGCCCAAGCCCGCCTAGGGCGTGCACCTTTGTTCTCAGAGCTCCGTGTAACAGTCTGCCTTTCTCGCAGTTCGAATGGAAATCGAAAGCTTTTCGCCTACGCCCTTCACAGAGATCCGTTGCTAGGACGAGAATGTCTTGTGGCCGGAGCTCGCCCCCGCCGCGAGGAAGCTGCTCTTAGCACCGCGTTGCAGGGACACGTCTCGCTTCTTGACTTCGCGCTTAGCGCTCTCCGAATTCGCTGCTAGCTCCGCGGTCCGTCTCAGCTGCAAGTAGCTGCGCTCGCAGTACATAGAGCTTCGCAAGGACCGAAGACCCGGAGGGACGTATCGCACACGACAATGTGCCAGGACAGAGACGTGTTCTACATTGTCCCTTCTCGTCATCCAGTTTGTGCCTCTGCTGCTTCTGCTGTTAGGAATCGCTCCTTGAAAGACGAGCGAGAGCGTCTTTCTGGGTGCATTGCACTGAGTGAGTGCTCGCTAGGGACTTTGCACTCGGAGCCAAGGCAACAGGGCGTGCTTGTCCGCAGAACTGAGAGCACGCTGTTGGGCAGAGCTGAAACTGACCGCTGCAGTTCAGCTCTCTCCGGACGGCAGACGCCGAAGAACGAAGCCGCTTGCGAGCGGCGCAGTGCAGCGAAGAGCACACGAGCAGCCAAAGAGCTCCTTCACAATCGCTTTCACTTCTCAGTGCTCTTGCTGCTTGGAAAAGCAGCACACAGCCGTTGCACGCCAGGGCAAAAGCTGGGGCAGTGCCCGTCCTCACTCCTTCGCTGTGCTGTACTCCTTGCAGCTAGAGCGAAGCGAGAAGGACGCGAGGACGAAGAAGGCGTTCTTAAAGTAGCCCCTTGTCAGCAGCCCTGAAAGGGCGCATAACACACGGCGTCTCGCTGCCCTCCGTTCTACATACTCGCGTCTCCCTTTGCCGTCTTGCAAAAGTTGCTACCAGAGCAGAGGCGGCCCGATTGAAGAGGCTGTGCTTAGGTTCACCTTCTCCTTACTGCACGTAAGCCACGTCCAGCTCCTCGCTGCACTCTGGATTTCCCTTCTCCGCGGCACTTAGCGTGGTGCTGTGTGTGTGCAACTCGGCGCCTAGAAGTGACCGCCAATGCTTTCAGAGCGGGCTGCAAGGGAACCAAGGAGCAGCACAAGCAGCAGTGCTTCAGCTTGCTCCTTCCGACTGCTAAGGGCACTTGGGAAGGCAAGCGAGAGTCAACCACCTTCCTCTCCTAGTAGCCTCTAACGTGGTGCACACAAGCACGGCACATAGCCGCTTCGTTCACCGCCCTCGCCCTCGCCCACGCCTTGCTCCGCTTTCACTTGTCGGCGGCCAGAAGCCGCCGCAGGGGCGCCACATACCCAGCAGTGTGCGGGCAGCCAAGAGCTCGAGAACGCTGCTTCTGCCCAAGCCCGCCTAGGGCGTGCACCTTTGTTCTCAGAGCTCCGTGTAACAGTCTGCCTTTCTCGCAGTTCGAATGGAAATCGAAAGCTTTTCGCCTACGCCCTTCACAGAGATCCGTTGCTAGGACGAGACTGTCTTGTGGCCGGAGCTCGCCCCCGCCGCGAGGAAGCTGCTCTTAGCACCGCGTTGCAGGGACACGTCTCGCTTCTTGACTTCGTGCTTAGCGCTCTCCGAATTCGCTGCTAGCTCCGCGGTCCGTCTCAGCTTCAAGTAGCTGCGCTCGCAGTACATAGAGCTTCGCAAGGACCGAAGACCCGGAGGGACGTATCGCACACGACAATGTGCCAGGACAGAGACGTGTTCTACATTGTCCCTTCTCGTCATGCAGTTTGTGCCTCTGCTGCTTGTGCTGTTAGGAATCGCTCCTTGAAAGACGAGCGAGAGCGTCTTTCTGGGTGCATTGCACTGAGTGAGTGCTCGCTAAGGACTTTACACTCGGAGCCAAGGCAACAGGGCGTGCTTGTCCGCAGAACTGAGAGCACGCTGTTGGGCAGAGCTGAAACTGACCGCTGCAGTTCAGCTCTCTCCGGACGGCAGACGCCGAAGAACGAAGCCGCTTGCGAGCGGCGCAGTGCAGCGAAGAGCACACGAGCAGCCAAAGAGCTCCTTCACAATCGCTTTCACTTCTCAGTGCTCTTGCTGCTTGGAAAAGCAGCACACAGCCGTTGCACGCCAGGGCAAAAGCTGGGGCAGTGCCCGTCCTCACTCCTTCGCTGTGCTGTACTCCTTGCAGCTAGAGCGAAGCGAGAAGGACGCGAGGACGAAGAAGGCGTTCTTAAAGTAGCCCCTTGTCAGCAGCCCTGAAAGGGCGCATAACACACGGCGTCTCGCTGCCCTCCGTTCTACATACTCGCGTCTCCCTTTGCCGTCTTGCAAAAGTTGCTACCAGAGCAGAGGCGGCCAGATTGAAGAGGCAGTGCTTAGGTTCACCTTCTCCTTACTGCACGTAAGCCACGTCCAGCTCCTCGCTGCACTCTGGATTTCCCTTCTCCGCGGCACTTAGCGTGGTGCTGTGTGTGTGCAACTCGGCGCCTAGAAGTGACCGCCAATGCTTTCAGAGCGGGCTGCAAGGGAACCAAGGAGCAGCACAAGCAGCAGTGCTTCAGCTTGCTCCTTCCGACTGCTAAGGGCACTTGGGAAGGCAAGCGAGAGTCAACCACCTTCCTCTCCTAGTAGCCTCTAACGTGGTGCACACAAGCACGGCACATAGCCGCTTCGTTCACCGCCCTCGCCCTCGCCCACGCCTTGCTCCGCTTTCACTTGTCGGCGGCCAGAAGCCGCCGCAGGGGCGCCACATACCCAGCAGTGTGCGGGCAGCCAAGAGCTCGAGAACGCTGCTTCTGCCCAAGCCCGCCTAGGGCGTGCACCTTTGTTCTCAGAGCTCCGTGTAACAGTCTGCCTTTCTCGCAGTTCGAATGGAAATCGAAAGCTTTTCGCCTACGCCCTTCACAGAGATCCGTCGTGTAACAGTCTGCCTTTCTCGCAGTTCGAATGGAAATCGAAAGCTTTTCGCCTACGCCCTTCACAGAGATCCGTTGCTAGGACGAGACTGTCTTGTGGCCGGAGCTCGCCCCCGCCGCGAGGAAGCTGCTCTTAGCACCGCGTTGCAGGGACACGTCTCGCTTCTTGACTTCGTGCTTAGCGCTCTCCGAATTCGCTGCTAGCTCCGCGGTCCGTCTCAGCTTCAAGTAGCTGCGCTCGCAGTACATAGAGCTTCGCAAGGACCGAAGACCCGGAGGGACGTATCGCACACGACAATGTGCCAGGACAGAGACGTGTTCTACATTGTCCCTTCTCGTCATGCAGTTTGTGCCTCTGCTGCTTCTGCTGTTAGGAATCGCTCCTTGAAAGACGAGCGAGAGCGTCTTTCTGGGTGCATTGCACTGAGTGAGTGCTCGCTAAGGACTTTGCACTCGGAGCCAAGGCAACAGGGCGTGCTTGTCCGCAGAACTGAGAGCACGCTGTTGGGCAGAGCTGAAACTGACCGCTGCAGTTCAGCTCTCTCCGGACGGCAGACGCCGAAGAACGAAGCCGCTTGCGAGCAGCGCAGTGCAGCGAAGAGCACACGAGCAGCCAAAGAGCTCCTTCACAATCGCTTTCACTTCTCAGTGCTCTTGCTGCTTGGAAAAGCAGCACACAGCCGTTGCACGCCAGGGCAAAAGCTGGGGCAGTGCCCGTCCTCACTCCTTCGCTGTGCTGTACTCCTTGCAGCTAGAGCGAAGCGAGAAGGACGCGAGGACGAAGAAGGCGTTCTTAAAGTAGCCCCTTGTCAGCAGCCCTGAAAGGGCGCATAACACACGGCGTCTCGCTGCCCTCCGTTCTACATACTCGCGTCTCCCTTTGCCGTCTTGCAAAAGTTGCTACCAGAGCAGAGGCGGCCAGATTGAAGAGGCTGTGCTTAGGTTCACCTTCTCCTTACTGCACGTAAGCCACGTCCAGCTCCTCGCTGCACTCTGGATTTCCCTTCTCCGCGGCACTTAGCGTGGTGCTGTGTGTGTGCAACTCGGCGCCTAGAAGTGACCGCCAATGCTTTCAGAGCGGGCTGCAAGGGAACCAAGGAGCAGCACAAGCAGCAGTGCTTCAGCTTGCTCCTTCCGACTGCTAAGGGCACTTGGGAAGGCAAGCGAGAGTCAACCACCTTCCTCTCCTAGTAGCCTCTAACGTGGTGCACACAAGCACGGCACATAGCCGCTTCGTTCACCGCCCTCGCCCTCGCCCACGCCTTGCTCCGCTTTCACTTGTCGGCGGCCAGAAGCCGCCGCAGGGGCGCCACATACCCAGCAGTGTGCGGGCAGCCAAGAGCTCGAGAACGCTGCTTCTGCCCAAGCCCGCCTAGGGCGTGCACCTTTGTTCTCAGAGCTCCGTGTAACAGTCTGCCTTTCTCGCAGTTCGAATGGAAATCGAAAGCTTTTCGCCTACGCCCTTCACAGAGATCCGTTGCTAGGACGAGAATGTCTTGTGGCCGGAGCTCGCCCCCGCCGCGAGGAAGCTGCTCTTAGCACCGCGTTGCAGGGACACGTCTCGCTTCTTGACTTCGTGCTTAGCGCTCTCCGAATTCGCTGCTAGCTCCGCGGTCCGTCTCAGCTTCAAGTAGCTGCGCTCGCAGTACATAGAGCTTCGCAAGGACCGAAGACCCGGAGGGACGTATCGCACACGACAATGTGCCAGGACAGAAACGTGTTCTACATTGTCCCTTCTCGTCATCCAGTTTGTGCCTCTGCTGCTTCTGCTGTTAGGAATCGCTCCTTGAAAGACGAGCGAGAGCGTCTTTCTGGGTGCATTGCACTGAGTGAGTGCTCGCTAAGGACTTTGCACTCGGAGCCAAGGCAACAGGGCGTGCTTGTCCGCAGAACTGAGAGCGCGCTGTTGGGCAGAGCTGAAACTGACCGCTGCAGTTCAGCTCTCTCCGGACGGCAGACGCCGAAGAACGAAGCCGCTTGCGAGCGGCGCAGTGCAGCGAAGAGCACACGAGCAGCCAAAGAGCTCCTTCACAATCGCTTTCACTTCTCAGTGCTCTTGCTGCTTGGAAAAGCAGCACACAGCCGTTGCACGCCAGGGCAAAAGCTGGGGCAGTGCCCGTCCTCACTCCTTCGCTGTGCTGTACTCCTTGCAGCTAGAGCGAAGCGAGAAGGACGCGAGGACGAAGAAGGCGTTCTTAAAGTAGCCCCTTGTCAGCAGCCCTGAAAGGGCGCATAACACACGGCGTCTCGCTGCCCTCCGTTCTACATACTCGCGTCTCCCTTTGCCGTCTTGCAAAAGTTGCTACCAGAGCAGAGGCGGCCAGATTGAAGAGGCTGTGCTTAGGTTCACCTTCTCCTTACTGCACGTAAGCCACGTCCAGCTCCTCGCTGCACTCTGGATTTCCCTTCTCCGCGGCACTTAGCGTGGTGCTGTGTGTGTGCAACTCGGCGCCTAGAAGTGACCGCCAATGCTTTCAGAGCGGGCTGCAAGGGAACCAAGGAGCAGCACAAGCAGCAGTGCTTCAGCTTGCTCCTTCCGACTGCTAAGGGCACTTGGGAAGGCAAGCGAGAGTCAACCACCTTCCTCTCCTAGTAGCCTCTAACGTGGTGCACACAAGCACGGCACATAGCCGCTTCGTTCACCGCCCTCGCCCTCGCCCACGCCTTGCTCCGCTTTCACTTGTCGGCGGCCAGAAGCCGCCGCAGGGGCGCCACATACCCAGCAGTGTGCGGGCAGCCAAGAGCTCGAGAACGCTGCTTCTGCCCAAGCCCGCCTAGGGCGTGCACCTTTGTTCTCAGAGCTCCGTGTAACAGTCTGCCTTTCTCGCAGTTCGAATGGAAATCGAAAGCTTTTCGCCTACGCCCTTCACAGAGATCCGTCGTGTAACAGTCTGCCTTTCTCGCAGTTCGAATGGAAATCGAAAGCTTTTCGCCTACGCCCTTCACAGAGATCCGTTGCTAGGACGAGACTGTCTTGTGGCCGGAGCTCGCCCCCGCCGCGAGGAAGCTGCTCTTAGCACCGCGTTGCAGGGACACGTCTCGCTTCTTGACTTCGTGCTTAGCGCTCTCCGAATTCGCTGCTAGCTCCGCGGTCCGTCTCAGCTTCAAGTAGCTGCGCTCGCAGTACATAGAGCTTCGCAAGGACCGAAGACCCGGAGGGATGTATCGCACACGACAATGTGCCAGGACAGAGACGTGTTCTACATTGTCCCTTCTCGTCATCCAGTTTGTGCCTCTGCTGCTTCTGCTGTTAGGAATCGCTCCTTGAAAGACGAGCGAGAGCGTCTTTCTGGGTGCATTGCACTGAGTGAGTGCTCGCTAAGGACTTTGCACTCGGAGCCAAGGCAACAGGGCGTGCTTGTCCGCAGAACTGAGAGCACGCTGTTGGGCAGAGCTGAAACTGACCGCTGCAGTTCAGCTCTCTCCGGACGGCAGACGCCGAAGAACGAAGCCGCTTGCGAGCGGCGCAGTGCAGCGAAGAGCACACGAGCAGCCAAAGAGCTCCTTCACAATCGCTTTCACTTCTCAGTGCTCTTGCTGCTTGGAAAAGCAGCACACAGCCGTTGCACGCCAGGGCAAAAGCTGGGGCAGTGCCCGTCCTCACTCCTTCGCTGTGCTGTACTCCTTGCAGCTAGAGCGAAGCGAGAAGGACGCGAGGACGAAGAAGGCGTTCTTAAAGTAGCCCCTTGTCAGCAGCCCTGAAAGGGCGCATAACACACGGCGTCTCGCTGCCCTCCGTTCTACATACTCGCGTCTCCCTTTGCCGTCTTGCAAAAGTTGCTACCAGAGCAGAGGCGGCCCGATTGAAGAGGCTGTGCTTAGGTTCACCTTCTCCTTACTGCACGTAAGCCACGTCCAGCTCCTCGCTGCACTCTGGATTTCCCTTCTCCGCGGCACTTAGCGTGGTGCTGTGTGTGTGCAACTCGGCGCCTAGAAGTGACCGCCAATGCTTTCAGAGCGGGCTGCAAGGGAACCAAGGAGCAGCACAAGCAGCAGTGCTTCAGCTTGCTCCTTCCGACTGCTAAGGGCACTTGGGAAGGCAAGCGAGAGTCAACCACCTTCCTCTCCTAGTAGCCTCTAACGTGGTGCACACAAGCACGGCACATAGCCGCTTCGTTCACCGCCCTCGCCCTCGCCCACGCCTTGCTCCGCTTTCACTTGTCGGCGGCCAGAAGCCGCCGCAGGGGCGCCACATACCCAGCAGTGTGCGGGCAGCCAAGAGCTCGAGAACGCTGCTTCTGCCCAAGCCCGCCTAGGGCGTGCACCTTTGTTCTCAGAGCTCCGTGTAACAGTCTGCCTTTCTCGCAGTTCGAATGGAAATCGAAAGCTTTTCGCCTACGCCCTTCACAGAGATCCGTCGTGTAACAGTCTGCCTTTCTCGCAGTTCGAATGGAAATCGAAAGCTTTTCGCCTACGCCCTTCACAGAGATCCGTTGCTAGGACGAGACTGTCTTGTGGCCGGAGCTCGCCCCCGCCGCGAGGAAGCTGCTCTTAGCACCGCGTTGCAGGGACACGTCTCGCTTCTTGACTTCGTGCTTAGCGCTCTCCGAATTCGCTGCTAGCTCCGCGGTCCGTCTCAGCTTCAAGTAGCTGCGCTCGCAGTACATAGAGCTTCGCAAGGACCGAAGACCCGGAGGGACGTATCGCACACGACAATGTGCCAGGACAGAGACGTGTTCTACATTGTCCCTTCTCGTCATGCAGTTTGTGCCTCTGCTGCTTCTGCTGTTAGGAATCGCTCCTTGAAAGACGAGCGAGAGCGTCTTTCTGCGTGCATTGCACTGAGTGAGTGCTCGCTAAGGACTTTGCACTCGGAGCCAAGGCAACAGGGCGTGCTTGTCCGCAGAACTGAGAGCACGCTGTTGGGCAGAGCTGAAACTGACCGCTGCAGTTCAGCTCTCTCCGGACGGCAGACGCCGAAGAACGAAGCCGCTTGCGAGCAGCGCAGTGCAGCGAAGAGCACACGAGCAGCCAAAGAGCTCCTTCACAATCGCTTTCACTTCTCAGTGCTCTTGCTGCTTGGAAAAGCAGCACACAGCCGTTGCACGCCAGGGCAAAAGCTGGGGCAGTGCCCGTCCTCACTCCTTCGCTGTGCTGTACTCCTTGCAGCTAGAGCGAAGCGAGAAGGACGCGAGGACGAAGAAGGCGTTCTTAAAGTAGCCCCTTGTCAGCAGCCCTGAAAGGGCGCATAACACACGGCGTCTCGCTGCCCTCCGTTCTACATACTCGCGTCTCCCTTTGCCGTCTTGCAAAAGTTGCTACCAGAGCAGAGGCGGCCAGATTGAAGAGGCTGTGCTTAGGTTCACCTTCTCCTTACTGCACGTAAGCCACGTCCAGCTCCTCGCTGCACTCTGGATTTCCCTTCTCCGCGGCACTTAGCGTGGTGCTGTGTGTGTGCAACTCGGCGCCTAGAAGTGACCGCCAATGCTTTCAGAGCGGGCTGCAAGGGAACCAAGGAGCAGCACAAGCAGCAGTGCTTCAGCTTGCTCCTTCCGACTGCTAAGGGCACTTGGGAAGGCAAGCGAGAGTCAACCACCTTCCTCTCCTAGTAGCCTCTAACGTGGTGCACACAAGCACGGCACATAGCCGCTTCGTTCACCGCCCTCGCCCTCGCCCACGCCTTGCTCCGCTTTCACTTGTCGGCGGCCAGAAGCCGCCGCAGGGGCGCCACATACCCAGCAGTGTGCGGGCAGCCAAGAGCTCGAGAACGCTGCTTCTGCCCAAGCCCGCCTAGGGCGTGCACCTTTGTTCTCAGAGCTCCGTGTAACAGTCTGCCTTTCTCGCAGTTCGAATGGAAATCGAAAGCTTTTCGCCTACGCCCTTCACAGAGATCCGTTGCTAGGACGAGAATGTCTTGTGGCCGGAGCTCGCCCCCGCCGCGAGGAAGCTGCTCTTAGCACCGCGTTGCAGGGACACGTCTCGCTTCTTGACTTCGTGCTTAGCGCTCTCCGAATTCGCTGCTAGCTCCGCGGTCCGTCTCAGCTTCAAGTAGCTGCGCTCGCAGTACATAGAGCTTCGCAAGGACCGAAGACCCGGAGGGACGTATCGCACACGACAATGTGCCAGGACAGAGACGTGTTCTACATTGTCCCTTCTCGTCATGCAGTTTGTGCCTCTGCTGCTTGTGCTGTTAGGAATCGCTCCTTGAAAGACGAGCGAGAGCGTCTTTCTGGGTGCATTGCACTGAGTGAGTGCTCGCTAAGGACTTTACACTCGGAGCCAAGGCAACAGGGCGTGCTTGTCCGCAGAACTGAGAGCACGCTGTTGGGCAGAGCTGAAACTGACCGCTGCAGTTCAGCTCTCTCCGGACGGCAGACGCCGAAGAACGAAGCCGCTTGCGAGCGGCGCAGTGCAGCGAAGAGCACACGAGCAGCCAAAGAGCTCCTTCACAATCGCTTTCACTTCTCAGTGCTCTTGCTGCTTGGAAAAGCAGCACACAGCCGTTGCACGCCAGGGCAAAAGCTGGGGCAGTGCCCGTCCTCACTCCTTCGCTGTGCTGTACTCCTTGCAGCTAGAGCGAAGCGAGAAGGACGCGAGGACGAAGAAGGCGTTCTTAAAGTAGCCCCTTGTCAGCAGCCCTGAAAGGGCGCATAACACACGGCGTCTCGCTGCCCTCCGTTCTACATACTCGCGTCTCCCTTTGCCGTCTTGCAAAAGTTGCTACCAGAGCAGAGGCGGCCCGATTGAAGAGGCTGTGCTTAGGTTCACCTTCTCCTTACTGCACGTAAGCCACGTCCAGCTCCTCGCTGCACTCTGGATTTCCCTTCTCCGCGGCACTTAGCGTGGTGCTGTGTGTGTGCAACTCGGCGCCTAGAAGTGACCGCCAATGCTTTCAGAGCGGGCTGCAAGGGAACCAAGGAGCAGCACAAGCAGCAGTGCTTCAGCTTGCTCCTTCCGACTGCTAAGGGCACTTGGGAAGGCAAGCGAGAGTCAACCACCTTCCTCTCCTAGTAGCCTCTAACGTGGTGCACACAAGCACGGCACATAGCCGCTTCGTTCACCGCCCTCGCCCTCGCCCACGCCTTGCTCCGCTTTCACTTGTCGGCGGCCAGAAGCCGCCGCAGGGGCGCCACATACCCAGCAGTGTGCGGGCAGCCAAGAGCTCGAGAACGCTGCTTCTGCCCAAGCCCGCCTAGGGCGTGCACCTTTGTTCTCAGAGCTCCGTGTAACAGTCTGCCTTTCTCGCAGTTCGAATGGAAATCGAAAGCTTTTCGCCTACGCCCTTCACAGAGATCCGTCGTGTAACAGTCTGCCTTTCTCGCAGTTCGAATGGAAATCGAAAGCTTTTCGCCTACGCCCTTCACAGAGATCCGTTGCTAGGACGAGACTGTCTTGTGGCCGGAGCTCGCCCCCGCCGCGAGGAAGCTGCTCTTAGCACCGCGTTGCAGGGACACGTCTCGCTTCTTGACTTCGTGCTTAGCGCTCTCCGAATTCGCTGCTAGCTCCGCGGTCCGTCTCAGCTTCAAGTAGCTGCGCTCGCAGTACATAGAGCTTCGCAAGGACCGAAGACCCGGAGGGACGTATCGCACACGACAATGTGCCAGGACAGAGACGTGTTCTACATTGTCCCTTCTCGTCATGCAGTTTGTGCCTCTGCTGCTTCTGCTGTTAGGAATCGCTCCTTGAAAGACGAGCGAGAGCGTCTTTCTGCGTGCATTGCACTGAGTGAGTGCTCGCTAAGGACTTTGCACTCGGAGCCAAGGCAACAGGGCGTGCTTGTCCGCAGAACTGAGAGCACGCTGTTGGGCAGAGCTGAAACTGACCGCTGCAGTTCAGCTCTCTCCGGACGGCAGACGCCGAAGAACGAAGCCGCTTGCGAGCAGCGCAGTGCAGCGAAGAGCACACGAGCAGCCAAAGAGCTCCTTCACAATCGCTTTCACTTCTCAGTGCTCTTGCTGCTTGGAAAAGCAGCACACAGCCGTTGCACGCCAGGGCAAAAGCTGGGGCAGTGCCCGTCCTCACTCCTTCGCTGTGCTGTACTCCTTGCAGCTAGAGCGAAGCGAGAAGGACGCGAGGACGAAGAAGGCGTTCTTAAAGTAGCCCCTTGTCAGCAGCCCTGAAAGGGCGCATAACACACGGCGTCTCGCTGCCCTCCGTTCTACATACTCGCGTCTCCCTTTGCCGTCTTGCAAAAGTTGCTACCAGAGCAGAGGCGGCCAGATTGAAGAGGCTGTGCTTAGGTTCACCTTCTCCTTACTGCACGTAAGCCACGTCCAGCTCCTCGCTGCACTCTGGATTTCCCTTCTCCGCGGCACTTAGCGTGGTGCTGTGTGTGTGCAACTCGGCGCCTAGAAGTGACCGCCAATGCTTTCAGAGCGGGCTGCAAGGGAACCAAGGAGCAGCACAAGCAGCAGTGCTTCAGCTTGCTCCTTCCGACTGCTAAGGGCACTTGGGAAGGCAAGCGAGAGTCAACCACCTTCCTCTCCTAGTAGCCTCTAACGTGGTGCACACAAGCACGGCACATAGCCGCTTCGTTCACCGCCCTCGCCCTCGCCCACGCCTTGCTCCGCTTTCACTTGTCGGCGGCCAGAAGCCGCCGCAGGGGCGCCACATACCCAGCAGTGTGCGGGCAGCCAAGAGCTCGAGAACGCTGCTTCTGCCCAAGCCCGCCTAGGGCGTGCACCTTTGTTCTCAGAGCTCCGTGTAACAGTCTGCCTTTCTCGCAGTTCGAATGGAAATCGAAAGCTTTTCGCCTACGCCCTTCACAGAGATCCGTTGCTAGGACGAGAATGTCTTGTGGCCGGAGCTCGCCCCCGCCGCGAGGAAGCTGCTCTTAGCACCGCGTTGCAGGGACACGTCTCGCTTCTTGACTTCGCGCTTAGCGCTCTCCGAATTCGCTGCTAGCTCCGCGGTCCGTCTCAGCTGCAAGTAGCTGCGCTCGCAGTACATAGAGCTTCGCAAGGACCGAAGACCCGGAGGGACGTATCGCACACGACAATGTGCCAGGACAGAGACGTGTTCTACATTGTCCCTTCTCGTCATCCAGTTTGTGCCTCTGCTGCTTCTGCTGTTAGGAATCGCTCCTTGAAAGACGAGCGAGAGCGTCTTTCTGGGTGCATTGCACTGAGTGAGTGCTCGCTAGGGACTTTGCACTCGGAGCCAAGGCAACAGGGCGTGCTTGTCCGCAGAACTGAGAGCACGCTGTTGGGCAGAGCTGAAACTGACCGCTGCAGTTCAGCTCTCTCCGGACGGCAGACGCCGAAGAACGAAGCCGCTTGCGAGCGGCGCAGTGCAGCGAAGAGCACACGAGCAGCCAAAGAGCTCCTTCACAATCGCTTTCACTTCTCAGTGCTCTTGCTGCTTGGAAAAGCAGCACACAGCCGTTGCACGCCAGGGCAAAAGCTGGGGCAGTGCCCGTCCTCACTCCTTCGCTGTGCTGTACTCCTTGCAGCTAGAGCGAAGCGAGAAGGACGCGAGGACGAAGAAGGCGTTCTTAAAGTAGCCCCTTGTCAGCAGCCCTGAAAGGGCGCATAACACACGGCGTCTCGCTGCCCTCCGTTCTACATACTCGCGTCTCCCTTTGCCGTCTTGCAAAAGTTGCTACCAGAGCAGAGGCGGCCCGATTGAAGAGGCTGTGCTTAGGTTCACCTTCTCCTTACTGCACGTAAGCCACGTCCAGCTCCTCGCTGCACTCTGGATTTCCCTTCTCCGCGGCACTTAGCGTGGTGCTGTGTGTGTGCAACTCGGCGCCTAGAAGTGACCGCCAATGCTTTCAGAGCGGGCTGCAAGGGAACCAAGGAGCAGCACAAGCAGCAGTGCTTCAGCTTGCTCCTTCCGACTGCTAAGGGCACTTGGGAAGGCAAGCGAGAGTCAACCACCTTCCTCTCCTAGTAGCCTCTAACGTGGTGCACACAAGCACGGCACATAGCCGCTTCGTTCACCGCCCTCGCCCTCGCCCACGCCTTGCTCCGCTTTCACTTGTCGGCGGCCAGAAGCCGCCGCAGGGGCGCCACATACCCAGCAGTGTGCGGGCAGCCAAGAGCTCGAGAACGCTGCTTCTGCCCAAGCCCGCCTAGGGCGTGCACCTTTGTTCTCAGAGCTCCGTGTAACAGTCTGCCTTTCTCGCAGTTCGAATGGAAATCGAAAGCTTTTCGCCTACGCCCTTCACAGAGATCCGTTGCTAGGACGAGACTGTCTTGTGGCCGGAGCTCGCCCCCGCCGCGAGGAAGCTGCTCTTAGCACCGCGTTGCAGGGACACGTCTCGCTTCTTGACTTCGTGCTTAGCGCTCTCCGAATTCGCTGCTAGCTCCGCGGTCCGTCTCAGCTTCAAGTAGCTGCGCTCGCAGTACATAGAGCTTCGCAAGGACCGAAGACCCGGAGGGACGTATCGCACACGACAATGTGCCAGGACAGAGACGTGTTCTACATTGTCCCTTCTCGTCATGCAGTTTGTGCCTCTGCTGCTTGTGCTGTTAGGAATCGCTCCTTGAAAGACGAGCGAGAGCGTCTTTCTGGGTGCATTGCACTGAGTGAGTGCTCGCTAAGGACTTTACACTCGGAGCCAAGGCAACAGGGCGTGCTTGTCCGCAGAACTGAGAGCACGCTGTTGGGCAGAGCTGAAACTGACCGCTGCAGTTCAGCTCTCTCCGGACGGCAGACGCCGAAGAACGAAGCCGCTTGCGAGCGGCGCAGTGCAGCGAAGAGCACACGAGCAGCCAAAGAGCTCCTTCACAATCGCTTTCACTTCTCAGTGCTCTTGCTGCTTGGAAAAGCAGCACACAGCCGTTGCACGCCAGGGCAAAAGCTGGGGCAGTGCCCGTCCTCACTCCTTCGCTGTGCTGTACTCCTTGCAGCTAGAGCGAAGCGAGAAGGACGCGAGGACGAAGAAGGCGTTCTTAAAGTAGCCCCTTGTCAGCAGCCCTGAAAGGGCGCATAACACACGGCGTCTCGCTGCCCTCCGTTCTACATACTCGCGTCTCCCTTTGCCGTCTTGCAAAAGTTGCTACCAGAGCAGAGGCGGCCAGATTGAAGAGGCAGTGCTTAGGTTCACCTTCTCCTTACTGCACGTAAGCCACGTCCAGCTCCTCGCTGCACTCTGGATTTCCCTTCTCCGCGGCACTTAGCGTGGTGCTGTGTGTGTGCAACTCGGCGCCTAGAAGTGACCGCCAATGCTTTCAGAGCGGGCTGCAAGGGAACCAAGGAGCAGCACAAGCAGCAGTGCTTCAGCTTGCTCCTTCCGACTGCTAAGGGCACTTGGGAAGGCAAGCGAGAGTCAACCACCTTCCTCTCCTAGTAGCCTCTAACGTGGTGCACACAAGCACGGCACATAGCCGCTTCGTTCACCGCCCTCGCCCTCGCCCACGCCTTGCTCCGCTTTCACTTGTCGGCGGCCAGAAGCCGCCGCAGGGGCGCCACATACCCAGCAGTGTGCGGGCAGCCAAGAGCTCGAGAACGCTGCTTCTGCCCAAGCCCGCCTAGGGCGTGCACCTTTGTTCTCAGAGCTCCGTGTAACAGTCTGCCTTTCTCGCAGTTCGAATGGAAATCGAAAGCTTTTCGCCTACGCCCTTCACAGAGATCCGTCGTGTAACAGTCTGCCTTTCTCGCAGTTCGAATGGAAATCGAAAGCTTTTCGCCTACGCCCTTCACAGAGATCCGTTGCTAGGACGAGACTGTCTTGTGGCCGGAGCTCGCCCCCGCCGCGAGGAAGCTGCTCTTAGCACCGCGTTGCAGGGACACGTCTCACTTCTTGACTTCGTGCTTAGCGCTCTCCGAATTCGCCGCTAGCTCCGCGGTCCTTCTCAGCTTCAAGTAGCTGCGCTCGCAGTACATAGAGCTTCGCAAGGACCGAAGACCCGGAGGGACGTATCGCACACGACAATGTGCCAGGACAGAGACGTGTTCTACATTGTCCCTTCTCGTCATGCAGTTTGTGCCTCTGCTGCTTGTGCTGTTAGGAATCGCTCCTTGAAAGACGAGCGAGAGCGTCTTTCTGGGTGCATTGCACTGAGTGAGTGCTCGCTAAGGACTTTGCACTCGGAGCCAAGGCAACAGGGCGTGCTTGTCCGCAGAACTGAGAGCACGCTGTTGGGCAGAGCTGAAACTGACCGCTGCAGTTCAGCTCTCTCCGGACGGCAGACGCCGAAGAACGAAGCCGCTTGCGAGCGGCGCAGTGCAGCGAAGAGCACACGAGCAGCCAAAGAGCTCCTTCACAATCGCTTTCACTTCTCAGTGCTCTTGCTGCTTGGAAAAGCAGCACACAGCCGTTGCACGCCAGGGCAAAAGCTGGGGCAGTGCCCGTCCTCACTCCTTCGCTGTGCTGTACTCCTTGCAGCTAGAGCGAAGCGAGAAGGACGCGAGGACGAAGAAGGCGTTCTTAAAGTAGCCCCTTGTCAGCAGCCCTGAAAGGGCGCATAACACACGGCGTCTCGCTGCCCTCCGTTCTACATACTCGCGTCTCCCTTTGCCGTCTTGCAAAAGTTGCTACCAGAGCAGAGGCGGCCAGATTGAAGAGGCTGTGCTTAGGTTCACCTTCTCCTTACTGCACGTAAGCCACGTCCAGCTCCTCGCTGCACTCTGGATTTCCCTTCTCCGCGGCACTTAGCGTGGTGCTGTGTGTGTGCAACTCGGCGCCTAGAAGTGACCGCCAATGCTTTCAGAGCGGGCTGCAAGGGAACCAAGGAGCAGCACAAGCAGCAGTGCTTCAGCTTGCTCCTTCCGACTGCTAAGGGCACTTGGGAAGGCAAGCGAGAGTCAACCACCTTCCTCTCCTAGTAGCCTCTAACGTGGTGCACACAAGCACGGCACATAGCCGCTTCGTTCACCGCCCTCGCCCTCGCCCACGCCTTGCTCCGCTTTCACTTGCCGGCGGCCAGAAGCCGCCGCAGGGGCGCCACATACCCAGCAGTGTGCGGGCAGCCAAGAGCTCGAGAACGCTGCTTCTGCCCAAGCCCGCCTAGGGCGTGCACCTTTGTTCTCAGAGCTCCGTGTAACAGTCTGCCTTTCTCGCAGTTCGAATGGAAATCGAAAGCTTTTCGCCTACGCCCTTCACAGAGATCCGTCGTGTAACAGTCTGCCTTTCTCGCAGTTCGAATGGAAATCGAAAGCTTTTCGCCTACGCCCTTCACAGAGATCCGTTGCTAGGACGAGACTGTCTTGTGGCCGGAGCTCGCCCCCGCCGCGAGGAAGCTGCTCTTAGCACCGCGTTGCAGGGACACGTCTCGCTTCTTGACTTCGTGCTTAGCGCTCTCCGAATTCGCTGCTAGCTCCGCGGTCCGTCTCAGCTTCAAGTAGCTGCGCTCGCAGTACATAGAGCTTCGCAAGGACCGAAGACCCGGAGGGATGTATCGCACACGACAATGTGCCAGGACAGAGACGTGTTCTACATTGTCCCTTCTCGTCATCCAGTTTGTGCCTCTGCTGCTTCTGCTGTTAGGAATCGCTCCTTGAAAGACGAGCGAGAGCGTCTTTCTGGGTGCATTGCACTGAGTGAGTGCTCGCTAAGGACTTTGCACTCGGAGCCAAGGCAACAGGGCGTGCTTGTCCGCAGAACTGAGAGCGCGCTGTTGGGCAGAGCTGAAACTGACCGCTGCAGTTCAGCTCTCTCCGGACGGCAGACGCCGAAGAACGAAGCCGCTTGCGAGCGGCGCAGTGCAGCGAAGAGCACACGAGCAGCCAAAGAGCTCCTTCACAATCGCTTTCACTTCTCAGTGCTCTTGCTGCTTGGAAAAGCAGCACACAGCCGTTGCACGCCAGGGCAAAAGCTGGGGCAGTGCCCGTCCTCACTCCTTCGCTGTGCTGTACTCCTTGCAGCTAGAGCGAAGCGAGAAGGACGCGAGGACGAAGAAGGCGTTCTTAAAGTAGCCCCTTGTCAGCAGCCCTGAAAGGGCGCATAACACACGGCGTCTCGCTGCCCTCCGTTCTACATACTCGCGTCTCCCTTTGCCGTCTTGCAAAAGTTGCTACCAGAGCAGAGGCGGCCAGATTGAAGAGGCTGTGCTTAGGTTCACCTTCTCCTTACTGCACGTAAGCCACGTCAAGCTCCTCGCTGCACTCTGGATTTCCCTTCTCCGCGGCACTTAGCGTGGTGCTGTGTGTGTGCAACTCGGCGCCTAGAAGTGACCGCCAATGCTTTCAGAGCGGGCTGCAAGGGAACCAAGGAGCAGCACAAGCAGCAGTGCTTCAGCTTGCTCCTTCCGACTGCTAAGGGCACTTGGGAAGGCAAGCGAGAGTCAACCACCTTCCTCTCCTAGTAGCCTCTAACGTGGTGCACACAAGCACGGCACATAGCCGCTTCGTTCACCGCCCTCGCCCTCGCCCACGCCTTGCTCCGCTTTCACTTGTCGGCGGCCAGAAGCCGCCGCAGGGGCGCCACATACCCAGCAGTGTGCGGGCAGCCAAGCGCTCGAGAACGCTGCTTCTGCCCAAGCCCGCCTAGGGCGTGCACCTTTGTTCTCAGAGCTCCGTGTAACAGTCTGCCTTTCTCGCAGTTCGAATGGAAATCGAAAGCTTTTCGCCTACGCCCTTCACAGAGATCCGTTGCTAGGACGAGAATGTCTTGTGGCCGGAGCTCGCCCCCGCCGCGAGGAAGCTGCTCTTAGCACCGCGTTGCAGGGACACGTCTCGCTTCTTGACTTCGTGCTTAGCGCTCTCCGAATTCGCTGCTAGCTCCGCGGTCCGTCTCAGCTTCAAGTAGCTGCGCTCGCAGTACATAGAGCTTCGCAAGGACCGAAGACCCGGAGGGACGTATCGCACACGACAATGTGCCAGGACAGAAACGTGTTCTACATTGTCCCTTCTCGTCATCCAGTTTGTGCCTCTGCTGCTTCTGCTGTTAGGAATCGCTCCTTGAAAGACGAGCGAGAGCGTCTTTCTGGGTGCATTGCACTGAGTGAGTGCTCGCTAAGGACTTTGCACTCGGAGCCAAGGCAACAGGGCGTGCTTGTCCGCAGAACTGAGAGCGCGCTGTTGGGCAGAGCTGAAACTGACCGCTGCAGTTCAGCTCTCTCCGGACGGCAGACGCCGAAGAACGAAGCCGCTTGCGAGCGGCGCAGTGCAGCGAAGAGCACACGAGCAGCCAAAGAGCTCCTTCACAATCGCTTTCACTTCTCAGTGCTCTTGCTGCTTGGAAAAGCAGCACACAGCCGTTGCACGCCAGGGCAAAAGCTGGGGCAGTGCCCGTCCTCACTCCTTCGCTGTGCTGTACTCCTTGCAGCTAGAGCGAAGCGAGAAGGACGCGAGGACGAAGAAGGCGTTCTTAAAGTAGCCCCTTGTCAGCAGCCCTGAAAGGGCGCATAACACACGGCGTCTCGCTGCCCTCCGTTCTACATACTCGCGTCTCCCTTTGCCGTCTTGCAAAAGTTGCTACCAGAGCAGAGGCGGCCAGATTGAAGAGGCTGTGCTTAGGTTCACCTTCTCCTTACTGCACGTAAGCCACGTCAAGCTCCTCGCTGCACTCTGGATTTCCCTTCTCCGCGGCACTTAGCGTGGTGCTGTGTGTGTGCAACTCGGCGCCTAGAAGTGACCGCCAATGCTTTCAGAGCGGGCTGCAAGGGAACCAAGGAGCAGCACAAGCAGCAGTGCTTCAGCTTGCTCCTTCCGACTGCTAAGGGCACTTGGGAAGGCAAGCGAGAGTCAACCACCTTCCTCTCCTAGTAGCCTCTAACGTGGTGCACACAAGCACGGCACATAGCCGCTTCGTTCACCGCCCTCGCCCTCGCCCACGCCTTGCTCCGCTTTCACTTGTCGGCGGCCAGAAGCCGCCGCAGGGGCGCCACATACCCAGCAGTGTGCGGGCAGCCAAGCGCTCGAGAACGCTGCTTCTGCCCAAGCCCGCCTAGGGCGTGCACCTTTGTTCTCAGAGCTCCGTGTAACAGTCTGCCTTTCTCGCAGTTCGAATGGAAATCGAAAGCTTTTCGCCTACGCCCTTCACAGAGATCCGTTGCTAGGACGAGAATGTCTTGTGGCCGGAGCTCGCCCCCGCCGCGAGGAAGCTGCTCTTAGCACCGCGTTGCAGGGACACGTCTCGCTTCTTGACTTCGTGCTTAGCGCTCTCCGAATTCGCTGCTAGCTCCGCGGTCCGTCTCAGCTTCAAGTAGCTGCGCTCGCAGTACATAGAGCTTCGCAAGGACCGAAGACCCGGAGGGACGTATCGCACACGACAATGTGCCAGGACAGAAACGTGTTCTACATTGTCCCTTCTCGTCATCCAGTTTGTGCCTCTGCTGCTTCTGCTGTTAGGAATCGCTCCTTGAAAGACGAGCGAGAGCGTCTTTCTGGGTGCATTGCACTGAGTGAGTGCTCGCTAAGGACTTTGCACTCGGAGCCAAGGCAACAGGGCGTGCTTGTCCGCAGAACTGAGAGCGCGCTGTTGGGCAGAGCTGAAACTGACCGCTGCAGTTCAGCTCTCTCCGGACGGCAGACGCCGAAGAACGAAGCCGCTTGCGAGCGGCGCAGTGCAGCGAAGAGCACACGAGCAGCCAAAGAGCTCCTTCACAATCGCTTTCACTTCTCAGTGCTCTTGCTGCTTGGAAAAGCAGCACACAGCCGTTGCACGCCAGGGCAAAAGCTGGGGCAGTGCCCGTCCTCACTCCTTCGCTGTGCTGTACTCCTTGCAGCTAGAGCGAAGCGAGAAGGACGCGAGGACGAAGAAGGCGTTCTTAAAGTAGCCCCTTGTCAGCAGCCCTGAAAGGGCGCATAACACACGGCGTCTCGCTGCCCTCCGTTCTACATACTCGCGTCTCCCTTTGCCGTCTTGCAAAAGTTGCTACCAGAGCAGAGGCGGCCAGATTGAAGAGGCTGTGCTTAGGTTCACCTTCTCCTTACTGCACGTAAGCCACGTCCAGCTCCTCGCTGCACTCTGGATTTCCCTTCTCCGCGGCACTTAGCGTGGTGCTGTGTGTGTGCAACTCGGCGCCTAGAAGTGACCGCCAATGCTTTCAGAGCGGGCTGCAAGGGAACCAAGGAGCAGCACAAGCAGCAGTGCTTCAGCTTGCTCCTTCCGACTGCTAAGGGCACTTGGGAAGGCAAGCGAGAGTCAACCACCTTCCTCTCCTAGTAGCCTCTAACGTGGTGCACACAAGCACGGCACATAGCCGCTTCGTTCACCGCCCTCGCCCTCGCCCACGCCTTGCTCCGCTTTCACTTGCCGGCGGCCAGAAGCCGCCGCAGGGGCGCCACATACCCAGCAGTGTGCGGGCAGCCAAGAGCTCGAGAACGCTGCTTCTGCCCAAGCCCGCCTAGGGCGTGCACCTTTGTTCTCAGAGCTCCGTGTAACAGTCTGCCTTTCTCGCAGTTCGAATGGAAATCGAAAGCTTTTCGCCTACGCCCTTCACAGAGATCCGTCGTGTAACAGTCTGCCTTTCTCGCAGTTCGAATGGAAATCGAAAGCTTTTCGCCTACGCCCTTCACAGAGATCCGTTGCTAGGACGAGACTGTCTTGTGGCCGGAGCTCGCCCCCGCCGCGAGGAAGCTGCTCTTAGCACCGCGTTGCAGGGACACGTCTCGCTTCTTGACTTCGTGCTTAGCGCTCTCCGAATTCGCTGCTAGCTCCGCGGTCCGTCTCAGCTTCAAGTAGCTGCGCTCGCAGTACATAGAGCTTCGCAAGGACCGAAGACCCGGAGGGATGTATCGCACACGACAATGTGCCAGGACAGAGACGTGTTCTACATTGTCCCTTCTCGTCATCCAGTTTGTGCCTCTGCTGCTTCTGCTGTTAGGAATCGCTCCTTGAAAGACGAGCGAGAGCGTCTTTCTGGGTGCATTGCACTGAGTGAGTGCTCGCTAAGGACTTTGCACTCGGAGCCAAGGCAACAGGGCGTGCTTGTCCGCAGAACTGAGAGCACGCTGTTGGGCAGAGCTGAAACTGACCGCTGCAGTTCAGCTCTCTCCGGACGGCAGACGCCGAAGAACGAAGCCGCTTGCGAGCGGCGCAGTGCAGCGAAGAGCACACGAGCAGCCAAAGAGCTCCTTCACAATCGCTTTCACTTCTCAGTGCTCTTGCTGCTTGGAAAAGCAGCACACAGCCGTTGCACGCCAGGGCAAAAGCTGGGGCAGTGCCCGTCCTCACTCCTTCGCTGTGCTGTACTCCTTGCAGCTAGAGCGAAGCGAGAAGGACGCGAGGACGAAGAAGGCGTTCTTAAAGTAGCCCCTTGTCAGCAGCCCTGAAAGGGCGCATAACACACGGCGTCTCGCTGCCCTCCGTTCTACATACTCGCGTCTCCCTTTGCCGTCTTGCAAAAGTTGCTACCAGAGCAGAGGCGGCCCGATTGAAGAGGCTGTGCTTAGGTTCACCTTCTCCTTACTGCACGTAAGCCACGTCCAGCTCCTCGCTGCACTCTGGATTTCCCTTCTCCGCGGCACTTAGCGTGGTGCTGTGTGTGTGCAACTCGGCGCCTAGAAGTGACCGCCAATGCTTTCAGAGCGGGCTGCAAGGGAACCAAGGAGCAGCACAAGCAGCAGTGCTTCAGCTTGCTCCTTCCGACTGCTAAGGGCACTTGGGAAGGCAAGCGAGAGTCAACCACCTTCCTCTCCTAGTAGCCTCTAACGTGGTGCACACAAGCACGGCACATAGCCGCTTCGTTCACCGCCCTCGCCCTCGCCCACGCCTTGCTCCGCTTTCACTTGTCGGCGGCCAGAAGCCGCCGCAGGGGCGCCACATACCCAGCAGTGTGCGGGCAGCCAAGAGCTCGAGAACGCTGCTTCTGCCCAAGCCCGCCTAGGGCGTGCACCTTTGTTCTCAGAGCTCCGTGTAACAGTCTGCCTTTCTCGCAGTTCGAATGGAAATCGAAAGCTTTTCGCCTACGCCCTTCACAGAGATCCGTCGTGTAACAGTCTGCCTTTCTCGCAGTTCGAATGGAAATCGAAAGCTTTTCGCCTACGCCCTTCACAGAGATCCGTTGCTAGGACGAGACTGTCTTGTGGCCGGAGCTCGCCCCCGCCGCGAGGAAGCTGCTCTTAGCACCGCGTTGCAGGGACACGTCTCGCTTCTTGACTTCGTGCTTAGCGCTCTCCGAATTCGCTGCTAGCTCCGCGGTCCGTCTCAGCTTCAAGTAGCTGCGCTCGCAGTACATAGAGCTTCGCAAGGACCGAAGACCCGGAGGGACGTATCGCACACGACAATGTGCCAGGACAGAGACGTGTTCTACATTGTCCCTTCTCGTCATGCAGTTTGTGCCTCTGCTGCTTCTGCTGTTAGGAATCGCTCCTTGAAAGACGAGCGAGAGCGTCTTTCTGCGTGCATTGCACTGAGTGAGTGCTCGCTAAGGACTTTGCACTCGGAGCCAAGGCAACAGGGCGTGCTTGTCCGCAGAACTGAGAGCACGCTGTTGGGCAGAGCTGAAACTGACCGCTGCAGTTCAGCTCTCTCCGGACGGCAGACGCCGAAGAACGAAGCCGCTTGCGAGCAGCGCAGTGCAGCGAAGAGCACACGAGCAGCCAAAGAGCTCCTTCACAATCGCTTTCACTTCTCAGTGCTCTTGCTGCTTGGAAAAGCAGCACACAGCCGTTGCACGCCAGGGCAAAAGCTGGGGCAGTGCCCGTCCTCACTCCTTCGCTGTGCTGTACTCCTTGCAGCTAGAGCGAAGCGAGAAGGACGCGAGGACGAAGAAGGCGTTCTTAAAGTAGCCCCTTGTCAGCAGCCCTGAAAGGGCGCATAACACACGGCGTCTCGCTGCCCTCCGTTCTACATACTCGCGTCTCCCTTTGCCGTCTTGCAAAAGTTGCTACCAGAGCAGAGGCGGCCAGATTGAAGAGGCTGTGCTTAGGTTCACCTTCTCCTTACTGCACGTAAGCCACGTCCAGCTCCTCGCTGCACTCTGGATTTCCCTTCTCCGCGGCACTTAGCGTGGTGCTGTGTGTGTGCAACTCGGCGCCTAGAAGTGACCGCCAATGCTTTCAGAGCGGGCTGCAAGGGAACCAAGGAGCAGCACAAGCAGCAGTGCTTCAGCTTGCTCCTTCCGACTGCTAAGGGCACTTGGGAAGGCAAGCGAGAGTCAACCACCTTCCTCTCCTAGTAGCCTCTAACGTGGTGCACACAAGCACGGCACATAGCCGCTTCGTTCACCGCCCTCGCCCTCGCCCACGCCTTGCTCCGCTTTCACTTGTCGGCGGCCAGAAGCCGCCGCAGGGGCGCCACATACCCAGCAGTGTGCGGGCAGCCAAGAGCTCGAGAACGCTGCTTCTGCCCAAGCCCGCCTAGGGCGTGCACCTTTGTTCTCAGAGCTCCGTGTAACAGTCTGCCTTTCTCGCAGTTCGAATGGAAATCGAAAGCTTTTCGCCTACGCCCTTCACAGAGATCCGTTGCTAGGACGAGAATGTCTTGTGGCCGGAGCTCGCCCCCGCCGCGAGGAAGCTGCTCTTAGCACCGCGTTGCAGGGACACGTCTCGCTTCTTGACTTCGCGCTTAGCGCTCTCCGAATTCGCTGCTAGCTCCGCGGTCCGTCTCAGCTGCAAGTAGCTGCGCTCGCAGTACATAGAGCTTCGCAAGGACCGAAGACCCGGAGGGACGTATCGCACACGACAATGTGCCAGGACAGAGACGTGTTCTACATTGTCCCTTCTCGTCATCCAGTTTGTGCCTCTGCTGCTTCTGCTGTTAGGAATCGCTCCTTGAAAGACGAGCGAGAGCGTCTTTCTGGGTGCATTGCACTGAGTGAGTGCTCGCTAGGGACTTTGCACTCGGAGCCAAGGCAACAGGGCGTGCTTGTCCGCAGAACTGAGAGCACGCTGTTGGGCAGAGCTGAAACTGACCGCTGCAGTTCAGCTCTCTCCGGACGGCAGACGCCGAAGAACGAAGCCGCTTGCGAGCAGCGCAGTGCAGCGAAGAGCACACGAGCAGCCAAAGAGCTCCTTCACAATCGCTTTCACTTCTCAGTGCTCTTGCTGCTTGGAAAAGCAGCACACAGCCGTTGCACGCCAGGGCAAAAGCTGGGGCAGTGCCCGTCCTCACTCCTTCGCTGTGCTGTACTCCTTGCAGCTAGAGCGAAGCGAGAAGGACGCGAGGACGAAGAAGGCGTTCTTAAAGTAGCCCCTTGTCAGCAGCCCTGAAAGGGCGCATAACACACGGCGTCTCGCTGCCCTCCGTTCTACATACTCGCGTCTCCCTTTGCCGTCTTGCAAAAGTTGCTACCAGAGCAGAGGCGGCCCGATTGAAGAGGCTGTGCTTAGGTTCACCTTCTCCTTACTGCACGTAAGCCACGTCCAGCTCCTCGCTGCACTCTGGATTTCCCTTCTCCGCGGCACTTAGCGTGGTGCTGTGTGTGTGCAACTCGGCGCCTAGAAGTGACCGCCAATGCTTTCAGAGCGGGCTGCAAGGGAACCAAGGAGCAGCACAAGCAGCAGTGCTTCAGCTTGCTCCTTCCGACTGCTAAGGGCACTTGGGAAGGCAAGCGAGAGTCAACCACCTTCCTCTCCTAGTAGCCTCTAACGTGGTGCACACAAGCACGGCACATAGCCGCTTCGTTCACCGCCCTCGCCCTCGCCCACGCCTTGCTCCGCTTTCACTTGTCGGCGGCCAGAAGCCGCCGCAGGGGCGCCACATACCCAGCAGTGTGCGGGCAGCCAAGAGCTCGAGAACGCTGCTTCTGCCCAAGCCCGCCTAGGGCGTGCACCTTTGTTCTCAGAGCTCCGTGTAACAGTCTGCCTTTCTCGCAGTTCGAATGGAAATCGAAAGCTTTTCGCCTACGCCCTTCACAGAGATCCGTTGCTAGGACGAGACTGTCTTGTGGCCGGAGCTCGCCCCCGCCGCGAGGAAGCTGCTCTTAGCACCGCGTTGCAGGGACACGTCTCGCTTCTTGACTTCGTGCTTAGCGCTCTCCGAATTCGCTGCTAGCTCCGCGGTCCGTCTCAGCTTCAAGTAGCTGCGCTCGCAGTACATAGAGCTTCGCAAGGACCGAAGACCCGGAGGGACGTATCGCACACGACAATGTGCCAGGACAGAGACGTGTTCTACATTGTCCCTTCTCGTCATGCAGTTTGTGCCTCTGCTGCTTGTGCTGTTAGGAATCGCTCCTTGAAAGACGAGCGAGAGCGTCTTTCTGGGTGCATTGCACTGAGTGAGTGCTCGCTAAGGACTTTACACTCGGAGCCAAGGCAACAGGGCGTGCTTGTCCGCAGAACTGAGAGCACGCTGTTGGGCAGAGCTGAAACTGACCGCTGCAGTTCAGCTCTCTCCGGACGGCAGACGCCGAAGAACGAAGCCGCTTGCGAGCGGCGCAGTGCAGCGAAGAGCACACGAGCAGCCAAAGAGCTCCTTCACAATCGCTTTCACTTCTCAGTGCTCTTGCTGCTTGGAAAAGCAGCACACAGCCGTTGCACGCCAGGGCAAAAGCTGGGGCAGTGCCCGTCCTCACTCCTTCGCTGTGCTGTACTCCTTGCAGCTAGAGCGAAGCGAGAAGGACGCGAGGACGAAGAAGGCGTTCTTAAAGTAGCCCCTTGTCAGCAGCCCTGAAAGGGCGCATAACACACGGCGTCTCGCTGCCCTCCGTTCTACATACTCGCGTCTCCCTTTGCCGTCTTGCAAAAGTTGCTACCAGAGCAGAGGCGGCCAGATTGAAGAGGCAGTGCTTAGGTTCACCTTCTCCTTACTGCACGTAAGCCACGTCCAGCTCCTCGCTGCACTCTGGATTTCCCTTCTCCGCGGCACTTAGCGTGGTGCTGTGTGTGTGCAACTCGGCGCCTAGAAGTGACCGCCAATGCTTTCAGAGCGGGCTGCAAGGGAACCAAGGAGCAGCACAAGCAGCAGTGCTTCAGCTTGCTCCTTCCGACTGCTAAGGGCACTTGGGAAGGCAAGCGAGAGTCAACCACCTTCCTCTCCTAGTAGCCTCTAACGTGGTGCACACAAGCACGGCACATAGCCGCTTCGTTCACCGCCCTCGCCCTCGCCCACGCCTTGCTCCGCTTTCACTTGTCGGCGGCCAGAAGCCGCCGCAGGGGCGCCACATACCCAGCAGTGTGCGGGCAGCCAAGAGCTCGAGAACGCTGCTTCTGCCCAAGCCCGCCTAGGGCGTGCACCTTTGTTCTCAGAGCTCCGTGTAACAGTCTGCCTTTCTCGCAGTTCGAATGGAAATCGAAAGCTTTTCGCCTACGCCCTTCACAGAGATCCGTCGTGTAACAGTCTGCCTTTCTCGCAGTTCGAATGGAAATCGAAAGCTTTTCGCCTACGCCCTTCACAGAGATCCGTTGCTAGGACGAGACTGTCTTGTGGCCGGAGCTCGCCCCCGCCGCGAGGAAGCTGCTCTTAGCACCGCGTTGCAGGGACACGTCTCGCTTCTTGACTTCGTGCTTAGCGCTCTCCGAATTCGCTGCTAGCTCCGCGGTCCGTCTCAGCTTCAAGTAGCTGCGCTCGCAGTACATAGAGCTTCGCAAGGACCGAAGACCCGGAGGGACGTATCGCACACGACAATGTGCCAGGACAGAGACGTGTTCTACATTGTCCCTTCTCGTCATGCAGTTTGTGCCTCTGCTGCTTCTGCTGTTAGGAATCGCTCCTTGAAAGACGAGCGAGAGCGTCTTTCTGCGTGCATTGCACTGAGTGAGTGCTCGCTAAGGACTTTGCACTCGGAGCCAAGGCAACAGGGCGTGCTTGTCCGCAGAACTGAGAGCACGCTGTTGGGCAGAGCTGAAACTGACCGCTGCAGTTCAGCTCTCTCCGGACGGCAGACGCCGAAGAACGAAGCCGCTTGCGAGCAGCGCAGTGCAGCGAAGAGCACACGAGCAGCCAAAGAGCTCCTTCACAATCGCTTTCACTTCTCAGTGCTCTTGCTGCTTGGAAAAGCAGCACACAGCCGTTGCACGCCAGGGCAAAAGCTGGGGCAGTGCCCGTCCTCACTCCTTCGCTGTGCTGTACTCCTTGCAGCTAGAGCGAAGCGAGAAGGACGCGAGGACGAAGAAGGCGTTCTTAAAGTAGCCCCTTGTCAGCAGCCCTGAAAGGGCGCATAACACACGGCGTCTCGCTGCCCTCCGTTCTACATACTCGCGTCTCCCTTTGCCGTCTTGCAAAAGTTGCTACCAGAGCAGAGGCGGCCAGATTGAAGAGGCTGTGCTTAGGTTCACCTTCTCCTTACTGCACGTAAGCCACGTCCAGCTCCTCGCTGCACTCTGGATTTCCCTTCTCCGCGGCACTTAGCGTGGTGCTGTGTGTGTGCAACTCGGCGCCTAGAAGTGACCGCCAATGCTTTCAGAGCGGGCTGCAAGGGAACCAAGGAGCAGCACAAGCAGCAGTGCTTCAGCTTGCTCCTTCCGACTGCTAAGGGCACTTGGGAAGGCAAGCGAGAGTCAACCACCTTCCTCTCCTAGTAGCCTCTAACGTGGTGCACACAAGCACGGCACATAGCCGCTTCGTTCACCGCCCTCGCCCTCGCCCACGCCTTGCTCCGCTTTCACTTGTCGGCGGCCAGAAGCCGCCGCAGGGGCGCCACATACCCAGCAGTGTGCGGGCAGCCAAGAGCTCGAGAACGCTGCTTCTGCCCAAGCCCGCCTAGGGCGTGCACCTTTGTTCTCAGAGCTCCGTGTAACAGTCTGCCTTTCTCGCAGTTCGAATGGAAATCGAAAGCTTTTCGCCTACGCCCTTCACAGAGATCCGTTGCTAGGACGAGAATGTCTTGTGGCCGGAGCTCGCCCCCGCCGCGAGGAAGCTGCTCTTAGCACCGCGTTGCAGGGACACGTCTCGCTTCTTGACTTCGCGCTTAGCGCTCTCCGAATTCGCTGCTAGCTCCGCGGTCCGTCTCAGCTGCAAGTAGCTGCGCTCGCAGTACATAGAGCTTCGCAAGGACCGAAGACCCGGAGGGACGTATCGCACACGACAATGTGCCAGGACAGAGACGTGTTCTACATTGTCCCTTCTCGTCATCCAGTTTGTGCCTCTGCTGCTTCTGCTGTTAGGAATCGCTCCTTGAAAGACGAGCGAGAGCGTCTTTCTGGGTGCATTGCACTGAGTGAGTGCTCGCTAGGGACTTTGCACTCGGAGCCAAGGCAACAGGGCGTGCTTGTCCGCAGAACTGAGAGCACGCTGTTGGGCAGAGCTGAAACTGACCGCTGCAGTTCAGCTCTCTCCGGACGGCAGACGCCGAAGAACGAAGCCGCTTGCGAGCGGCGCAGTGCAGCGAAGAGCACACGAGCAGCCAAAGAGCTCCTTCACAATCGCTTTCACTTCTCAGTGCTCTTGCTGCTTGGAAAAGCAGCACACAGCCGTTGCACGCCAGGGCAAAAGCTGGGGCAGTGCCCGTCCTCACTCCTTCGCTGTGCTGTACTCCTTGCAGCTAGAGCGAAGCGAGAAGGACGCGAGGACGAAGAAGGCGTTCTTAAAGTAGCCCCTTGTCAGCAGCCCTGAAAGGGCGCATAACACACGGCGTCTCGCTGCCCTCCGTTCTACATACTCGCGTCTCCCTTTGCCGTCTTGCAAAAGTTGCTACCAGAGCAGAGGCGGCCCGATTGAAGAGGCTGTGCTTAGGTTCACCTTCTCCTTACTGCACGTAAGCCACGTCCAGCTCCTCGCTGCACTCTGGATTTCCCTTCTCCGCGGCACTTAGCGTGGTGCTGTGTGTGTGCAACTCGGCGCCTAGAAGTGACCGCCAATGCTTTCAGAGCGGGCTGCAAGGGAACCAAGGAGCAGCACAAGCAGCAGTGCTTCAGCTTGCTCCTTCCGACTGCTAAGGGCACTTGGGAAGGCAAGCGAGAGTCAACCACCTTCCTCTCCTAGTAGCCTCTAACGTGGTGCACACAAGCACGGCACATAGCCGCTTCGTTCACCGCCCTCGCCCTCGCCCACGCCTTGCTCCGCTTTCACTTGTCGGCGGCCAGAAGCCGCCGCAGGGGCGCCACATACCCAGCAGTGTGCGGGCAGCCAAGAGCTCGAGAACGCTGCTTCTGCCCAAGCCCGCCTAGGGCGTGCACCTTTGTTCTCAGAGCTCCGTGTAACAGTCTGCCTTTCTCGCAGTTCGAATGGAAATCGAAAGCTTTTCGCCTACGCCCTTCACAGAGATCCGTTGCTAGGACGAGACTGTCTTGTGGCCGGAGCTCGCCCCCGCCGCGAGGAAGCTGCTCTTAGCACCGCGTTGCAGGGACACGTCTCGCTTCTTGACTTCGTGCTTAGCGCTCTCCGAATTCGCTGCTAGCTCCGCGGTCCGTCTCAGCTTCAAGTAGCTGCGCTCGCAGTACATAGAGCTTCGCAAGGACCGAAGACCCGGAGGGACGTATCGCACACGACAATGTGCCAGGACAGAGACGTGTTCTACATTGTCCCTTCTCGTCATGCAGTTTGTGCCTCTGCTGCTTCTGCTGTTAGGAATCGCTCCTTGAAAGACGAGCGAGAGCGTCTTTCTGGGTGCATTGCACTGAGTGAGTGCTCGCTAAGGACTTTACACTCGGAGCCAAGGCAACAGGGCGTGCTTGTCCGCAGAACTGAGAGCACGCTGTTGGGCAGAGCTGAAACTGACCGCTGCAGTTCAGCTCTCTCCGGACGGCAGACGCCGAAGAACGAAGCCGCTTGCGAGCGGCGCAGTGCAGCGAAGAGCACACGAGCAGCCAAAGAGCTCCTTCACAATCGCTTTCACTTCTCAGTGCTCTTGCTGCTTGGAAAAGCAGCACACAGCCGTTGCACGCCAGGGCAAAAGCTGGGGCAGTGCCCGTCCTCACTCCTTCGCTGTGCTGTACTCCTTGCAGCTAGAGCGAAGCGAGAAGGACGCGAGGACGAAGAAGGCGTTCTTAAAGTAGCCCCTTGTCAGCAGCCCTGAAAGGGCGCATAACACACGGCGTCTCGCTGCCCTCCGTTCTACATACTCGCGTCTCCCTTTGCCGTCTTGCAAAAGTTGCTACCAGAGCAGAGGCGGCCAGATTGAAGAGGCAGTGCTTAGGTTCACCTTCTCCTTACTGCACGTAAGCCACGTCCAGCTCCTCGCTGCACTCTGGATTTCCCTTCTCCGCGGCACTTAGCGTGGTGCTGTGTGTGTGCAACTCGGCGCCTAGAAGTGACCGCCAATGCTTTCAGAGCGGGCTGCAAGGGAACCAAGGAGCAGCACAAGCAGCAGTGCTTCAGCTTGCTCCTTCCGACTGCTAAGGGCACTTGGGAAGGCAAGCGAGAGTCAACCACCTTCCTCTCCTAGTAGCCTCTAACGTGGTGCACACAAGCACGGCACATAGCCGCTTCGTTCACCGCCCTCGCCCTCGCCCACGCCTTGCTCCGCTTTCACTTGTCGGCGGCCAGAAGCCGCCGCAGGGGCGCCACATACCCAGCAGTGTGCGGGCAGCCAAGAGCTCGAGAACGCTGCTTCTGCCCAAGCCCGCCTAGGGCGTGCACCTTTGTTCTCAGAGCTCCGTGTAACAGTCTGCCTTTCTCGCAGTTCGAATGGAAATCGAAAGCTTTTCGCCTACGCCCTTCACAGAGATCCGTCGTGTAACAGTCTGCCTTTCTCGCAGTTCGAATGGAAATCGAAAGCTTTTCGCCTACGCCCTTCACAGAGATCCGTTGCTAGGACGAGACTGTCTTGTGGCCGGAGCTCGCCCCCGCCGCGAGGAAGCTGCTCTTAGCACCGCGTTGCAGGGACACGTCTCACTTCTTGACTTCGTGCTTAGCGCTCTCCGAATTCGCCGCTAGCTCCGCGGTCCTTCTCAGCTTCAAGTAGCTGCGCTCGCAGTACATAGAGCTTCGCAAGGACCGAAGACCCGGAGGGACGTATCGCACACGACAATGTGCCAGGACAGAGACGTGTTCTACATTGTCCCTTCTCGTCATGCAGTTTGTGCCTCTGCTGCTTGTGCTGTTAGGAATCGCTCCTTGAAAGACGAGCGAGAGCGTCTTTCTGGGTGCATTGCACTGAGTGAGTGCTCGCTAAGGACTTTGCACTCGGAGCCAAGGCAACAGGGCGTGCTTGTCCGCAGAACTGAGAGCACGCTGTTGGGCAGAGCTGAAACTGACCGCTGCAGTTCAGCTCTCTCCGGACGGCAGACGCCGAAGAACGAAGCCGCTTGCGAGCGGCGCAGTGCAGCGAAGAGCACACGAGCAGCCAAAGAGCTCCTTCACAATCGCTTTCACTTCTCAGTGCTCTTGCTGCTTGGAAAAGCAGCACACAGCCGTTGCACGCCAGGGCAAAAGCTGGGGCAGTGCCCGTCCTCACTCCTTCGCTGTGCTGTACTCCTTGCAGCTAGAGCGAAGCGAGAAGGACGCGAGGACGAAGAAGGCGTTCTTAAAGTAGCCCCTTGTCAGCAGCCCTGAAAGGGCGCATAACACACGGCGTCTCGCTGCCCTCCGTTCTACATACTCGCGTCTCCCTTTGCCGTCTTGCAAAAGTTGCTACCAGAGCAGAGGCGGCCCGATTGAAGAGGCAGTGCTTAGGTTCACCTTCTCCTTACTGCACGTAAGCCACGTCAAGCTCCTCGCTGCACTCTGGATTTCCCTTCTCCGCGGCACTTAGCGTGGTGCTGTGTGTGTTCAACTCGGCGCCTAGAAGTGACCGCCAATGCTTTCAGAGCGGGCTGCAAGGGAACCAAGGAGCAGCACAAGCAGCAGTGCTTCAGCTTGCTCCTTCCGACTGCTAAGGGCACTTGGGAAGGCAAGCGAGAGTCAACCACCTTCCTCTCCTAGTAGCCTCTAACGTGGTGCACACAAGCACGGCACATAGCCGCTTCGTTCACCGCCCTCGCCCTCGCCCACGCCTTGCTCCGCTTTCACTTGTCGGCGGCCAGAAGCCGCCGCAGGGGCGCCACATACCCAGCAGTGTGCGGGCAGCCAAGAGCTCGAGAACGCTGCTTCTGCCCAAGCCCGCCTAGGGCGTGCACCTTTGTTCTCAGAGCTCCGTGTAACAGTCTGCCTTTCTCGCAGTTCGAATGGAAATCGAAAGCTTTTCGCCTACGCCCTTCACAGAGATCCGTTGCTAGGACGAGAATGTCTTGTGGCCGGAGCTCGCCCCCGCCGCGAGGAAGCTGCTCTTAGCACCGCGTTGCAGGGACACGTCTCGCTTCTTGACTTCGCGCTTAGCGCTCTCCGAATTCGCTGCTAGCTCCGCGGTCCGTCTCAGCTGCAAGTAGCTGCGCTCGCAGTACATAGAGCTTCGCAAGGACCGAAGACCCGGAGGGACGTATCGCACACGACAATGTGCCAGGACAGAGACGTGTTCTACATTGTCCCTTCTCGTCATCCAGTTTGTGCCTCTGCTGCTTCTGCTGTTAGGAATCGCTCCTTGAAAGACGAGCGAGAGCGTCTTTCTGGGTGCATTGCACTGAGTGAGTGCTCGCTAGGGACTTTGCACTCGGAGCCAAGGCAACAGGGCGTGCTTGTCCGCAGAACTGAGAGCACGCTGTTGGGCAGAGCTGAAACTGACCGCTGCAGTTCAGCTCTCTCCGGACGGCAGACGCCGAAGAACGAAGCCGCTTGCGAGCGGCGCAATGCAGCGAAGAGCACACGAGCAGCCAAAGAGCTCCTTCACAATCGCTTTCACTTCTCAGTGCTCTTGCTGCTTGGAAAAGCAGCACACAGCCGTTGCACGCCAGGGCAAAAGCTGGGGCAGTGCCCGTCCTCACTCCTTCGCTGTGCTGTACTCCTTGCAGCTAGAGCGAAGCGAGAAGGACGCGAGGACGAAGAAGGCGTTCTTAAAGTAGCCCCTTGTCAGCAGCCCTGAAAGGGCGCATAACACACGGCGTCTCGCTGCCCTCCGTTCTACATACTCGCGTCTCCCTTTGCCGTCTTGCAAAAGTTGCTACCAGAGCAGAGGCGGCCCGATTGAAGAGGCTGTGCTTAGGTTCACCTTCTCCTTACTGCACGTAAGCCACGTCCAGCTCCTCGCTGCACTCTGGATTTCCCTTCTCCGCGGCACTTAGCGTGGTGCTGTGTGTGTGCAACTCGGCGCCTAGAAGTGACCGCCAATGCTTTCAGAGCGGGCTGCAAGGGAACCAAGGAGCAGCACAAGCAGCAGTGCTTCAGCTTGCTCCTTCCGACTGCTAAGGGCACTTGGGAAGGCAAGCGAGAGTCAACCACCTTCCTCTCCTAGTAGCCTCTAACGTGGTGCACACAAGCACGGCACATAGCCGCTTCGTTCACCGCCCTCGCCCTCGCCCACGCCTTGCTCCGCTTTCACTTGTCGGCGGCCAGAAGCCGCCGCAGGGGCGCCACATACCCAGCAGTGTGCGGGCAGCCAAGAGCTCGAGAACGCTGCTTCTGCCCAAGCCCGCCTAGGGCGTGCACCTTTGTTCTCAGAGCTCCGTGTAACAGTCTGCCTTTCTCGCAGTTCGAATGGAAATCGAAAGCTTTTCGCCTACGCCCTTCACAGAGATCCGTCGTGTAACAGTCTGCCTTTCTCGCAGTTCGAATGGAAATCGAAAGCTTTTCGCCTACGCCCTTCACAGAGATCCGTTGCTAGGACGAGACTGTCTTGTGGCCGGAGCTCGCCCCCGCCGCGAGGAAGCTGCTCTTAGCACCGCGTTGCAGGGACACGTCTCGCTTCTTGACTTCGTGCTTAGCGCTCTCCGAATTCGCTGCTAGCTCCGCGGTCCGTCTCAGCTTCAAGTAGCTGCGCTCGCAGTACATAGAGCTTCGCAAGGACCGAAGACCCGGAGGGACGTATCGCACACGACAATGTGCCAGGACAGAGACGTGTTCTACATTGTCCCTTCTCGTCATGCAGTTTGTGCCTCTGCTGCTTCTGCTGTTAGGAATCGCTCCTTGAAAGACGAGCGAGAGCGTCTTTCTGCGTGCATTGCACTGAGTGAGTGCTCGCTAAGGACTTTGCACTCGGAGCCAAGGCAACAGGGCGTGCTTGTCCGCAGAACTGAGAGCACGCTGTTGGGCAGAGCTGAAACTGACCGCTGGAGTTCAGCTCTCTCCGGACGGCAGACGCCGAAGAACGAAGCCGCTTGCGAGCGGCGCAGTGCAGCGAAGAGCACACGAGCAGCCAAAGAGCTCCTTCACAATCGCTTTCACTTCTCAGTGCTCTTGCTGCTTGGAAAAGCAGCACACAGCCGTTGCACGCCAGGGCAAAAGCTGGGGCAGTGCCCGTCCTCACTCCTTCGCTGTGCTGTACTCCTTGCAGCTAGAGCGAAGCGAGAAGGACGCGAGGACGAAGAAGGCGTTCTTAAAGTAGCCCCTTGTCAGCAGCCCTGAAAGGGCGCATAACACACGGCGTCTCGCTGCCCTCCGTTCTACATACTCGCGTCTCCCTTTGCCGTCTTGCAAAAGTTGCTACCAGAGCAGAGGCGGCCAGATTGAAGAGGCTGTGCTTAGGTTCACCTTCTCCTTACTGCACGTAAGCCACGTCCAGCTCCTCGCTGCACTCTGGATTTCCCTTCTCCGCGGCACTTAGCGTGGTGCTGTGTGTGTGCAACTCGGCGCCTAGAAGTGACCGCCAATGCTTTCAGAGCGGGCTGCAAGGGAACCAAGGAGCAGCACAAGCAGCAGTGCTTCAGCTTGCTCCTTCCGACTGCTAAGGGCACTTGGGAAGGCAAGCGAGAGTCAACCACCTTCCTCTCCTAGTAGCCTCTAACGTGGTGCACACAAGCACGGCACATAGCCGCTTCGTTCACCGCCCTCGCCCTCGCCCACGCCTTGCTCCGCTTTCACTTGTCGGCGGCCAGAAGCCGCCGCAGGGGCGCCACATACCCAGCAGTGTGCGGGCAGCCAAGAGCTCGAGAACGCTGCTTCTGCCCAAGCCCGCCTAGGGCGTGCACCTTTGTTCTCAGAGCTCCGTGTAACAGTCTGCCTTTCTCGCAGTTCGAATGGAAATCGAAAGCTTTTCGCCTACGCCCTTCACAGAGATCCGTTGCTAGGACGAGAATGTCTTGTGGCCGGAGCTCGCCCCCGCCGCGAGGAAGCTGCTCTTAGCACCGCGTTGCAGGGACACGTCTCGCTTCTTGACTTCGCGCTTAGCGCTCTCCGAATTCGCTGCTAGCTCCGCGGTCCGTCTCAGCTGCAAGTAGCTGCGCTCGCAGTACATAGAGCTTCGCAAGGACCGAAGACCCGGAGGGACGTATCGCACACGACAATGTGCCAGGACAGAGACGTGTTCTACATTGTCCCTTCTCGTCATCCAGTTTGTGCCTCTGCTGCTTCTGCTGTTAGGAATCGCTCCTTGAAAGACGAGCGAGAGCGTCTTTCTGGGTGCATTGCACTGAGTGAGTGCTCGCTAGGGACTTTGCACTCGGAGCCAAGGCAACAGGGCGTGCTTGTCCGCAGAACTGAGAGCACGCTGTTGGGCAGAGCTGAAACTGACCGCTGCAGTTCAGCTCTCTCCGGACGGCAGACGCCGAAGAACGAAGCCGCTTGCGAGCGGCGCAGTGCAGCGAAGAGCACACGAGCAGCCAAAGAGCTCCTTCACAATCGCTTTCACTTCTCAGTGCTCTTGCTGCTTGGAAAAGCAGCACACAGCCGTTGCACGCCAGGGCAAAAGCTGGGGCAGTGCCCGTCCTCACTCCTTCGCTGTGCTGTACTCCTTGCAGCTAGAGCGAAGCGAGAAGGACGCGAGGACGAAGAAGGCGTTCTTAAAGTAGCCCCTTGTCAGCAGCCCTGAAAGGGCGCATAACACACGGCGTCTCGCTGCCCTCCGTTCTACATACTCGCGTCTCCCTTTGCCGTCTTGCAAAAGTTGCTACCAGAGCAGAGGCGGCCCGATTGAAGAGGCTGTGCTTAGGTTCACCTTCTCCTTACTGCACGTAAGCCACGTCCAGCTCCTCGCTGCACTCTGGATTTCCCTTCTCCGCGGCACTTAGCGTGGTGCTGTGTGTGTGCAACTCGGCGCCTAGAAGTGACCGCCAATGCTTTCAGAGCGGGCTGCAAGGGAACCAAGGAGCAGCACAAGCAGCAGTGCTTCAGCTTGCTCCTTCCGACTGCTAAGGGCACTTGGGAAGGCAAGCGAGAGTCAACCACCTTCCTCTCCTAGTAGCCTCTAACGTGGTGCACACAAGCACGGCACATAGCCGCTTCGTTCACCGCCCTCGCCCTCGCCCACGCCTTGCTCCGCTTTCACTTGTCGGCGGCCAGAAGCCGCCGCAGGGGCGCCACATACCCAGCAGTGTGCGGGCAGCCAAGAGCTCGAGAACGCTGCTTCTGCCCAAGCCCGCCTAGGGCGTGCACCTTTGTTCTCAGAGCTCCGTGTAACAGTCTGCCTTTCTCGCAGTTCGAATGGAAATCGAAAGCTTTTCGCCTACGCCCTTCACAGAGATCCGTTGCTAGGACGAGACTGTCTTGTGGCCGGAGCTCGCCCCCGCCGCGAGGAAGCTGCTCTTAGCACCGCGTTGCAGGGACACGTCTCGCTTCTTGACTTCGTGCTTAGCGCTCTCCGAATTCGCTGCTAGCTCCGCGGTCCGTCTCAGCTTCAAGTAGCTGCGCTCGCAGTACATAGAGCTTCGCAAGGACCGAAGACCCGGAGGGACGTATCGCACACGACAATGTGCCAGGACAGAGACGTGTTCTACATTGTCCCTTCTCGTCATCCAGTTTGTGCCTCTGCTGCTTCTGCTGTTAGGAATCGCTCCTTGAAAGACGAGCGAGAGCGTCTTTCTGGGTGCATTGCACTGAGTGAGTGCTCGCTAAGGACTTTACACTCGGAGCCAAGGCAACAGGGCGTGCTTGTCCGCAGAACTGAGAGCACGCTGTTGGGCAGAGCTGAAACTGACCGCTGCAGTTCAGCTCTCTCCGGACGGCAGACGCCGAAGAACGAAGCCGCTTGCGAGCGGCGCAGTGCAGCGAAGAGCACACGAGCAGCCAAAGAGCTCCTTCACAATCGCTTTCACTTCTCAGTGCTCTTGCTGCTTGGAAAAGCAGCACACAGCCGTTGCACGCCAGGGCAAAAGCTGGGGCAGTGCCCGTCCTCACTCCTTCGCTGTGCTGTACTCCTTGCAGCTAGAGCGAAGCGAGAAGGACGCGAGGACGAAGAAGGCGTTCTTAAAGTAGCCCCTTGTCAGCAGCCCTGAAAGGGCGCATAACACACGGCGTCTCGCTGCCCTCCGTTCTACATACTCGCGTCTCCCTTTGCCGTCTTGCAAAAGTTGCTACCAGAGCAGAGGCGGCCCGATTGAAGAGGCTGTGCTTAGGTTCACCTTCTCCTTACTGCACGTAAGCCACGTCCAGCTCCTCGCTGCACTCTGGATTTCCCTTCTCCGCGGCACTTAGCGTGGTGCTGTGTGTGTGCAACTCGGCGCCTAGAAGTGACCGCCAATGCTTTCAGAGCGGGCTGCAAGGGAACCAAGGAGCAGCACAAGCAGCAGTGCTTCAGCTTGCTCCTTCCGACTGCTAAGGGCACTTGGGAAGGCAAGCGAGAGTCAACCACCTTCCTCTCCTAGTAGCCTCTAACGTGGTGCACACAAGCACGGCACATAGCCGCTTCGTTCACCGCCCTCGCCCTCGCCCACGCCTTGCTCCGCTTTCACTTGTCGGCGGCCAGAAGCCGCCGCAGGGGCGCCACATACCCAGCAGTGTGCGGGCAGCCAAGAGCTCGAGAACGCTGCTTCTGCCCAAGCCCGCCTAGGGCGTGCACCTTTGTTCTCAGAGCTCCGTGTAACAGTCTGCCTTTCTCGCAGTTCGAATGGAAATCGAAAGCTTTTCGCCTACGCCCTTCACAGAGATCCGTCGTGTAACAGTCTGCCTTTCTCGCAGTTCGAATGGAAATCGAAAGCTTTTCGCCTACGCCCTTCACAGAGATCCGTTGCTAGGACGAGACTGTCTTGTGGCCGGAGCTCGCCCCCGCCGCGAGGAAGCTGCTCTTAGCACCGCGTTGCAGGGACACGTCTCGCTTCTTGACTTCGTGCTTAGCGCTCTCCGAATTCGCTGCTAGCTCCGCGGTCCGTCTCAGCTTCAAGTAGCTGCGCTCGCAGTACATAGAGCTTCGCAAGGACCGAAGACCCGGAGGGACGTATCGCACACGACAATGTGCCAGGACAGAGACGTGTTCTACATTGTCCCTTCTCGTCATGCAGTTTGTGCCTCTGCTGCTTCTGCTGTTAGGAATCGCTCCTTGAAAGACGAGCGAGAGCGTCTTTCTGCGTGCATTGCACTGAGTGAGTGCTCGCTAAGGACTTTGCACTCGGAGCCAAGGCAACAGGGCGTGCTTGTCCGCAGAACTGAGAGCACGCTGTTGGGCAGAGCTGAAACTGACCGCTGGAGTTCAGCTCTCTCCGGACGGCAGACGCCGAAGAACGAAGCCGCTTGCGAGCAGCGCAGTGCAGCGAAGAGCACACGAGCAGCCAAAGAGCTCCTTCACAATCGCTTTCACTTCTCAGTGCTCTTGCTGCTTGGAAAAGCAGCACACAGCCGTTGCACGCCAGGGCAAAAGCTGGGGCAGTGCCCGTCCTCACTCCTTCGCTGTGCTGTACTCCTTGCAGCTAGAGCGAAGCGAGAAGGACGCGAGGACGAAGAAGGCGTTCTTAAAGTAGCCCCTTGTCAGCAGCCCTGAAAGGGCGCATAACACACGGCGTCTCGCTGCCCTCCGTTCTACATACTCGCGTCTCCCTTTGCCGTCTTGCAAAAGTTGCTACCAGAGCAGAGGCGGCCCGATTGAAGAGGCTGTGCTTAGGTTCACCTTCTCCTTACTGCACGTAAGCCACGTCCAGCTCCTCGCTGCACTCTGGATTTCCCTTCTCCGCGGCACTTAGCGTGGTGCTGTGTGTGTGCAACTCGGCGCCTAGAAGTGACCGCCAATGCTTTCAGAGCGGGCTGCAAGGGAACCAAGGAGCAGCACAAGCAGCAGTGCTTCAGCTTGCTCCTTCCGACTGCTAAGGGCACTTGGGAAGGCAAGCGAGAGTCAACCACCTTCCTCTCCTAGTAGCCTCTAACGTGGTGCACACAAGCACGGCACATAGCCGCTTCGTTCACCGCCCTCGCCCTCGCCCACGCCTTGCTCCGCTTTCACTTGTCGGCGGCCAGAAGCCGCCGCAGGGGCGCCACATACCCAGCAGTGTGCGGGCAGCCAAGAGCTCGAGAACGCTGCTTCTGCCCAAGCCCGCCTAGGGCGTGCACCTTTGTTCTCAGAGCTCCGTGTAACAGTCTGCCTTTCTCGCAGTTCGAATGGAAATCGAAAGCTTTTCGCCTACGCCCTTCACAGAGATCCGTTGCTAGGACGAGACTGTCTTGTGGCCGGAGCTCGCCCCCGCCGCGAGGAAGCTGCTCTTAGCACCGCGTTGCAGGGACACGTCTCGCTTCTTGACTTCGTGCTTAGCGCTCTCCGAATTCGCTGCTAGCTCCGCGGTCCGTCTCAGCTTCAAGTAGCTGCGCTCGCAGTACATAGAGCTTCGCAAGGACCGAAGACCCGGAGGGACGTATCGCACACGACAATGTGCCAGGACAGAGACGTGTTCTACATTGTCCCTTCTCGTCATCCAGTTTGTGCCTCTGCTGCTTCTGCTGTTAGGAATCGCTCCTTGAAAGACGAGCGAGAGCGTCTTTCTGGGTGCATTGCACTGAGTGAGTGCTCGCTAGGGACTTTGCACTCGGAGCCAAGGCAACAGGGCGTGCTTGTCCGCAGAACTGAGAGCACGCTGTTGGGCAGAGCTGAAACTGACCGCTGCAGTTCAGCTCTCTCCGGACGGCAGACGCCGAAGAACGAAGCCGCTTGCGAGCGGCGCAGTGCAGCGAAGAGCACACGAGCAGCCAAAGAGCTCCTTCACAATCGCTTTCACTTCTCAGTGCTCTTGCTGCTTGGAAAAGCAGCACACAGCCGTTGCACGCCAGGGCAAAAGCTGGGGCAGTGCCCGTCCTCACTCCTTCGCTGTGCTGTACTCCTTGCAGCTAGAGCGAAGCGAGAAGGACGCGAGGACGAAGAAGGCGTTCTTAAAGTAGCCCCTTGTCAGCAGCCCTGAAAGGGCGCATAACACACGGCGTCTCGCTGCCCTCCGTTCTACATACTCGCGTCTCCCTTTGCCGTCTTGCAAAAGTTGCTACCAGAGCAGAGGCGGCCCGATTGAAGAGGCTGTGCTTAGGTTCACCTTCTCCTTACTGCACGTAAGCCACGTCAAGCTCCTCGCTGCACTCTGGATTTCCCTTCTCCGCGGCACTTAGCGTGGTGCTGTGTGTGTGCAACTCGGCGCCTAGAAGTGACCGCCAATGCTTTCAGAGCGGGCTGCAAGGGAACCAAGGAGCAGCACAAGCAGCAGTGCTTCAGCTTGCTCCTTCCGACTGCTAAGGGCACTTGGGAAGGCAAGCGAGAGTCAACCACCTTCCTCTCCTAGTAGCCTCTAACGTGGTGCACACAAGCACGGCACATAGCCGCTTCGTTCACCGCCCTCGCCCTCGCCCACGCCTTGCTCCGCTTTCACTTGTCGGCGGCCAGAAGCCGCCGCAGGGGCGCCACATACCCAGCAGTGTGCGGGCAGCCAAGAGCTCGAGAACGCTGCTTCTGCCCAAGCCCGCCTAGGGCGTGCACCTTTGTTCTCAGAGCTCCGTGTAACAGTCTGCCTTTCTCGCAGTTCGAATGGAAATCGAAAGCTTTTCGCCTACGCCCTTCACAGAGATCCGTCGTGTAACAGTCTGCCTTTCTCGCAGTTCGAATGGAAATCGAAAGCTTTTCGCCTACGCCCTTCACAGAGATCCGTTGCTAGGACGAGACTGTCTTGTGGCCGGAGCTCGCCCCCGCCGCGAGGAAGCTGCTCTTAGCACCGCGTTGCAGGGACACGTCTCGCTTCTTGACTTCGTGCTTAGCGCTCTCCGAATTCGCTGCTAGCTCCGCGGTCCGTCTCAGCTTCAAGTAGCTGCGCTCGCAGTACATAGAGCTTCGCAAGGACCGAAGACCCGGAGGGACGTATCGCACACGACAATGTGCCAGGACAGAGACGTGTTCTACATTGTCCCTTCTCGTCATCCAGTTTGTGCCTCTGCTGCTTCTGCTGTTAGGAATCGCTCCTTGAAAGACGAGCGAGAGCGTCTTTCTGGGTGCATTGCACTGAGTGAGTGCTCGCTAAGGACTTTACACTCGGAGCCAAGGCAACAGGGCGTGCTTGTCCGCAGAACTGAGAGCACGCTGTTGGGCAGAGCTGAAACTGACCGCTGCAGTTCAGCTCTCTCCGGACGGCAGACGCCGAAGAACGAAGCCGCTTGCGAGCGGCGCAGTGCAGCGAAGAGCACACGAGCAGCCAAAGAGCTCCTTCACAATCGCTTTCACTTCTCAGTGCTCTTGCTGCTTGGAAAAGCAGCACACAGCCGTTGCACGCCAGGGCAAAAGCTGGGGCAGTGCCCGTCCTCACTCCTTCGCTGTGCTGTACTCCTTGCAGCTAGAGCGAAGCGAGAAGGACGCGAGGACGAAGAAGGCGTTCTTAAAGTAGCCCCTTGTCAGCAGCCCTGAAAGGGCGCATAACACACGGCGTCTCGCTGCCCTCCGTTCTACATACTCGCGTCTCCCTTTGCCGTCTTGCAAAAGTTGCTACCAGAGCAGAGGCGGCCCGATTGAAGAGGCTGTGCTTAGGTTCACCTTCTCCTTACTGCACGTAAGCCACGTCCAGCTCCTCGCTGCACTCTGGATTTCCCTTCTCCGCGGCACTTAGCGTGGTGCTGTGTGTGTGCAACTCGGCGCCTAGAAGTGACCGCCAATGCTTTCAGAGCGGGCTGCAAGGGAACCAAGGAGCAGCACAAGCAGCAGTGCTTCAGCTTGCTCCTTCCGACTGCTAAGGGCACTTGGGAAGGCAAGCGAGAGTCAACCACCTTCCTCTCCTAGTAGCCTCTAACGTGGTGCACACAAGCACGGCACATAGCCGCTTCGTTCACCGCCCTCGCCCTCGCCCACGCCTTGCTCCGCTTTCACTTGTCGGCGGCCAGAAGCCGCCGCAGGGGCGCCACATACCCAGCAGTGTGCGGGCAGCCAAGAGCTCGAGAACGCTGCTTCTGCCCAAGCCCGCCTAGGGCGTGCACCTTTGTTCTCAGAGCTCCGTGTAACAGTCTGCCTTTCTCGCAGTTCGAATGGAAATCGAAAGCTTTTCGCCTACGCCCTTCACAGAGATCCGTCGTGTAACAGTCTGCCTTTCTCGCAGTTCGAATGGAAATCGAAAGCTTTTCGCCTACGCCCTTCACAGAGATCCGTTGCTAGGACGAGACTGTCTTGTGGCCGGAGCTCGCCCCCGCCGCGAGGAAGCTGCTCTTAGCACCGCGTTGCAGGGACACGTCTCGCTTCTTGACTTCGTGCTTAGCGCTCTCCGAATTCGCTGCTAGCTCCGCGGTCCGTCTCAGCTTCAAGTAGCTGCGCTCGCAGTACATAGAGCTTCGCAAGGACCGAAGACCCGGAGGGACGTATCGCACACGACAATGTGCCAGGACAGAGACGTGTTCTACATTGTCCCTTCTCGTCATGCAGTTTGTGCCTCTGCTGCTTCTGCTGTTAGGAATCGCTCCTTGAAAGACGAGCGAGAGCGTCTTTCTGCGTGCATTGCACTGAGTGAGTGCTCGCTAAGGACTTTGCACTCGGAGCCAAGGCAACAGGGCGTGCTTGTCCGCAGAACTGAGAGCACGCTGTTGGGCAGAGCTGAAACTGACCGCTGGAGTTCAGCTCTCTCCGGACGGCAGACGCCGAAGAACGAAGCCGCTTGCGAGCAGCGCAGTGCAGCGAAGAGCACACGAGCAGCCAAAGAGCTCCTTCACAATCGCTTTCACTTCTCAGTGCTCTTGCTGCTTGGAAAAGCAGCACACAGCCGTTGCACGCCAGGGCAAAAGCTGGGGCAGTGCCCGTCCTCACTCCTTCGCTGTGCTGTACTCCTTGCAGCTAGAGCGAAGCGAGAAGGACGCGAGGACGAAGAAGGCGTTCTTAAAGTAGCCCCTTGTCAGCAGCCCTGAAAGGGCGCATAACACACGGCGTCTCGCTGCCCTCCGTTCTACATACTCGCGTCTCCCTTTGCCGTCTTGCAAAAGTTGCTACCAGAGCAGAGGCGGCCCGATTGAAGAGGCTGTGCTTAGGTTCACCTTCTCCTTACTGCACGTAAGCCACGTCCAGCTCCTCGCTGCACTCTGGATTTCCCTTCTCCGCGGCACTTAGCGTGGTGCTGTGTGTGTGCAACTCGGCGCCTAGAAGTGACCGCCAATGCTTTCAGAGCGGGCTGCAAGGGAACCAAGGAGCAGCACAAGCAGCAGTGCTTCAGCTTGCTCCTTCCGACTGCTAAGGGCACTTGGGAAGGCAAGCGAGAGTCAACCACCTTCCTCTCCTAGTAGCCTCTAACGTGGTGCACACAAGCACGGCACATAGCCGCTTCGTTCACCGCCCTCGCCCTCGCCCACGCCTTGCTCCGCTTTCACTTGTCGGCGGCCAGAAGCCGCCGCAGGGGCGCCACATACCCAGCAGTGTGCGGGCAGCCAAGAGCTCGAGAACGCTGCTTCTGCCCAAGCCCGCCTAGGGCGTGCACCTTTGTTCTCAGAGCTCCGTGTAACAGTCTGCCTTTCTCGCAGTTCGAATGGAAATCGAAAGCTTTTCGCCTACGCCCTTCACAGAGATCCGTCGTGTAACAGTCTGCCTTTCTCGCAGTTCGAATGGAAATCGAAAGCTTTTCGCCTACGCCCTTCACAGAGATCCGTTGCTAGGACGAGACTGTCTTGTGGCCGGAGCTCGCCCCCGCCGCGAGGAAGCTGCTCTTAGCACCGCGTTGCAGGGACACGTCTCGCTTCTTGACTTCGTGCTTAGCGCTCTCCGAATTCGCTGCTAGCTCCGCGGTCCGTCTCAGCTTCAAGTAGCTGCGCTCGCAGTACATAGAGCTTCGCAAGGACCGAAGACCCGGAGGGACGTATCGCACACGACAATGTGCCAGGACAGAGACGTGTTCTACATTGTCCCTTCTCGTCATGCAGTTTGTGCCTCTGCTGCTTCTGCTGTTAGGAATCGCTCCTTGAAAGACGAGCGAGAGCGTCTTTCTGCGTGCATTGCACTGAGTGAGTGCTCGCTAAGGACTTTGCACTCGGAGCCAAGGCAACAGGGCGTGCTTGTCCGCAGAACTGAGAGCACGCTGTTGGGCAGAGCTGAAACTGACCGCTGGAGTTCAGCTCTCTCCGGACGGCAGACGCCGAAGAACGAAGCCGCTTGCGAGCAGCGCAGTGCAGCGAAGAGCACACGAGCAGCCAAAGAGCTCCTTCACAATCGCTTTCACTTCTCAGTGCTCTTGCTGCTTGGAAAAGCAGCACACAGCCGTTGCACGCCAGGGCAAAAGCTGGGGCAGTGCCCGTCCTCACTCCTTCGCTGTGCTGTACTCCTTGCAGCTAGAGCGAAGCGAGAAGGACGCGAGGACGAAGAAGGCGTTCTTAAAGTAGCCCCTTGTCAGCAGCCCTGAAAGGGCGCATAACACACGGCGTCTCGCTGCCCTCCGTTCTACATACTCGCGTCTCCCTTTGCCGTCTTGCAAAAGTTGCTACCAGAGCAGAGGCGGCCCGATTGAAGAGGCTGTGCTTAGGTTCACCTTCTCCTTACTGCACGTAAGCCACGTCCAGCTCCTCGCTGCACTCTGGATTTCCCTTCTCCGCGGCACTTAGCGTGGTGCTGTGTGTGTGCAACTCGGCGCCTAGAAGTGACCGCCAATGCTTTCAGAGCGGGCTGCAAGGGAACCAAGGAGCAGCACAAGCAGCAGTGCTTCAGCTTGCTCCTTCCGACTGCTAAGGGCACTTGGGAAGGCAAGCGAGAGTCAACCACCTTCCTCTCCTAGTAGCCTCTAACGTGGTGCACACAAGCACGGCACATAGCCGCTTCGTTCACCGCCCTCGCCCTCGCCCACGCCTTGCTCCGCTTTCACTTGTCGGCGGCCAGAAGCCGCCGCAGGGGCGCCACATACCCAGCAGTGTGCGGGCAGCCAAGAGCTCGAGAACGCTGCTTCTGCCCAAGCCCGCCTAGGGCGTGCACCTTTGTTCTCAGAGCTCCGTGTAACAGTCTGCCTTTCTCGCAGTTCGAATGGAAATCGAAAGCTTTTCGCCTACGCCCTTCACAGAGATCCGTTGCTAGGACGAGACTGTCTTGTGGCCGGAGCTCGCCCCCGCCGCGAGGAAGCTGCTCTTAGCACCGCGTTGCAGGGACACGTCTCGCTTCTTGACTTCGTGCTTAGCGCTCTCCGAATTCGCTGCTAGCTCCGCGGTCCGTCTCAGCTTCAAGTAGCTGCGCTCGCAGTACATAGAGCTTCGCAAGGACCGAAGACCCGGAGGGACGTATCGCACACGACAATGTGCCAGGACAGAGACGTGTTCTACATTGTCCCTTCTCGTCATCCAGTTTGTGCCTCTGCTGCTTCTGCTGTTAGGAATCGCTCCTTGAAAGACGAGCGAGAGCGTCTTTCTGGGTGCATTGCACTGAGTGAGTGCTCGCTAAGGACTTTACACTCGGAGCCAAGGCAACAGGGCGTGCTTGTCCGCAGAACTGAGAGCACGCTGTTGGGCAGAGCTGAAACTGACCGCTGCAGTTCAGCTCTCTCCGGACGGCAGACGCCGAAGAACGAAGCCGCTTGCGAGCGGCGCAGTGCAGCGAAGAGCACACGAGCAGCCAAAGAGCTCCTTCACAATCGCTTTCACTTCTCAGTGCTCTTGCTGCTTGGAAAAGCAGCACACAGCCGTTGCACGCCAGGGCAAAAGCTGGGGCAGTGCCCGTCCTCACTCCTTCGCTGTGCTGTACTCCTTGCAGCTAGAGCGAAGCGAGAAGGACGCGAGGACGAAGAAGGCGTTCTTAAAGTAGCCCCTTGTCAGCAGCCCTGAAAGGGCGCATAACACACGGCGTCTCGCTGCCCTCCGTTCTACATACTCGCGTCTCCCTTTGCCGTCTTGCAAAAGTTGCTACCAGAGCAGAGGCGGCCCGATTGAAGAGGCTGTGCTTAGGTTCACCTTCTCCTTACTGCACGTAAGCCACGTCAAGCTCCTCGCTGCACTCTGGATTTCCCTTCTCCGCGGCACTTAGCGTGGTGCTGTGTGTGTGCAACTCGGCGCCTAGAAGTGACCGCCAATGCTTTCAGAGCGGGCTGCAAGGGAACCAAGGAGCAGCACAAGCAGCAGTGCTTCAGCTTGCTCCTTCCGACTGCTAAGGGCACTTGGGAAGGCAAGCGAGAGTCAACCACCTTCCTCTCCTAGTAGCCTCTAACGTGGTGCACACAAGCACGGCACATAGCCGCTTCGTTCACCGCCCTCGCCCTCGCCCACGCCTTGCTCCGCTTTCACTTGTCGGCGGCCAGAAGCCGCCGCAGGGGCGCCACATACCCAGCAGTGTGCGGGCAGCCAAGAGCTCGAGAACGCTGCTTCTGCCCAAGCCCGCCTAGGGCGTGCACCTTTGTTCTCAGAGCTCCGTGTAACAGTCTGCCTTTCTCGCAGTTCGAATGGAAATCGAAAGCTTTTCGCCTACGCCCTTCACAGAGATCCGTCGTGTAACAGTCTGCCTTTCTCGCAGTTCGAATGGAAATCGAAAGCTTTTCGCCTACGCCCTTCACAGAGATCCGTTGCTAGGACGAGACTGTCTTGTGGCCGGAGCTCGCCCCCGCCGCGAGGAAGCTGCTCTTAGCACCGCGTTGCAGGGACACGTCTCGCTTCTTGACTTCGTGCTTAGCGCTCTCCGAATTCGCTGCTAGCTCCGCGGTCCGTCTCAGCTTCAAGTAGCTGCGCTCGCAGTACATAGAGCTTCGCAAGGACCGAAGACCCGGAGGGACGTATCGCACACGACAATGTGCCAGGACAGAGACGTGTTCTACATTGTCCCTTCTCGTCATCCTGTTTGTGCCTCTGCTGCTTCTGCTGTTAGGAATCGCTCCTTGAAAGACGAGCGAGAGCGTCTTTCTGCGTGCATTGCACTGAGTGAGTGCTCGCTAAGGACTTTGCACTCGGAGCCAAGGCAACAGGGCGTGCTTGTCCGCAGAACTGAGAGCACGCTGTTGGGCAGAGCTGAAACTGACCGCTGGAGTTCAGCTCTCTCCGGACGGCAGACGCCGAAGAACGAAGCCGCTTGCGAGCAGCGCAGTGCAGCGAAGAGCACACGAGCAGCCAAAGAGCTCCTTCACAATCGCTTTCACTTCTCAGTGCTCTTGCTGCTTGGAAAAGCAGCACACAGCCGTTGCACGCCAGGGCAAAAGCTGGGGCAGTGCCCGTCCTCACTCCTTCGCTGTGCTGTACTCCTTGCAGCTAGAGCGAAGCGAGAAGGACGCGAGGACGAAGAAGGCGTTCTTAAAGTAGCCCCTTGTCAGCAGCCCTGAAAGGGCGCATAACACACGGCGTCTCGCTGCCCTCCGTTCTACATACTCGCGTCTCCCTTTGCCGTCTTGCAAAAGTTGCTACCAGAGCAGAGGCGGCCAGATTGAAGAGGCTGTGCTTAGGTTCACCTTCTCCTTACTGCACGTAAGCCACGTCCAGCTCCTCGCTGCACTCTGGATTTCCCTTCTCCGCGGCACTTAGCGTGGTGCTGTGTGTGTGCAACTCGGCGCCTAGAAGTGACCGCCAATGCTTTCAGAGCGGGCTGCAAGGGAACCAAGGAGCAGCACAAGCAGCAGTGCTTCAGCTTGCTCCTTCCGACTGCTAAGGGCACTTGGGAAGGCAAGCGAGAGTCAACCACCTTCCTCTCCTAGTAGCCTCTAACGTGGTGCACACAAGCACGGCACATAGCCGCTTCGTTCACCGCCCTCGCCCTCGCCCACGCCTTGCTCCGCTTTCACTTGTCGGCGGCCAGAAGCCGCCGCAGGGGCGCCACATACCCAGCAGTGTGCGGGCAGCCAAGAGCTCGAGAACGCTGCTTCTGCCCAAGCCCGCCTAGGGCGTGCACCTTTGTTCTCAGAGCTCCGTGTAACAGTCTGCCTCTCTCGCAGTTCGAATGGAAATCGAAAGCTTTTCGCCTACGCCCTTCACAGAGATCCGTTGCTAGGACGAGAATGTCTTGTGGCCGGAGCTCGCCCCCGCCGCGAGGAAGCTGCTCTTAGCACCGCGTTGCAGGGACACGTCTCGCTTCTTGACTTCGCGCTTAGCGCTCTCCGAATTCGCTGCTAGCTCCGCGGTCCGTCTCAGCTGCAAGTAGCTGCGCTCGCAGTACATAGAGCTTCGCAAGGACCGAAGACCCGGAGGGACGTATCGCACACGACAATGTGCCAGGACAGAGACGTGTTCTACATTGTCCCTTCTCGTCATCCAGTTTGTGCCTCTGCTGCTTCTGCTGTTAGGAATCGCTCCTTGAAAGACGAGCGAGAGCGTCTTTCTGGGTGCATTGCACTGAGTGAGTGCTCGCTAGGGACTTTGCACTCGGAGCCAAGGCAACAGGGCGTGCTTGTCCGCAGAACTGAGAGCACGCTGTTGGGCAGAGCTGAAACTGACCGCTGCAGTTCAGCTCTCTCCGGACGGCAGACGCCGAAGAACGAAGCCGCTTGCGAGCGGCGCAGTGCAGCGAAGAGCACACGAGCAGCCAAAGAGCTCCTTCACAATCGCTTTCACTTCTCAGTGCTCTTGCTGCTTGGAAAAGCAGCACACAGCCGTTGCACGCCAGGGCAAAAGCTGGGGCAGTGCCCGTCCTCACTCCTTCGCTGTGCTGTACTCCTTGCAGCTAGAGCGAAGCGAGAAGGACGCGAGGACGAAGAAGGCGTTCTTAAAGTAGCCCCTTGTCAGCAGCCCTGAAAGGGCGCATAACACACGGCGTCTCGCTGCCCTCCGTTCTACATACTCGCGTCTCCCTTTGCCGTCTTGCAAAAGTTGCTACCAGAGCAGAGGCGGCCCGATTGAAGAGGCTGTGCTTAGGTTCACCTTCTCCTTACTGCACGTAAGCCACGTCCAGCTCCTCGCTGCACTCTGGATTTCCCTTCTCCGCGGCACTTAGCGTGGTGCTGTGTGTGTGCAACTCGGCGCCTAGAAGTGACCGCCAATGCTTTCAGAGCGGGCTGCAAGGGAACCAAGGAGCAGCACAAGCAGCAGTGCTTCAGCTTGCTCCTTCCGACTGCTAAGGGCACTTGGGAAGGCAAGCGAGAGTCAACCACCTTCCTCTCCTAGTAGCCTCTAACGTGGTGCACACAAGCACGGCACATAGCCGCTTCGTTCACCGCCCTCGCCCTCGCCCACGCCTTGCTCCGCTTTCACTTGTCGGCGGCCAGAAGCCGCCGCAGGGGCGCCACATACCCAGCAGTGTGCGGGCAGCCAAGAGCTCGAGAACGCTGCTTCTGCCCAAGCCCGCCTAGGGCGTGCACCTTTGTTCTCAGAGCTCCGTGTAACAGTCTGCCTTTCTCGCAGTTCGAATGGAAATCGAAAGCTTTTCGCCTACGCCCTTCACAGAGATCCGTTGCTAGGACGAGACTGTCTTGTGGCCGGAGCTCGCCCCCGCCGCGAGGAAGCTGCTCTTAGCACCGCGTTGCAGGGACACGTCTCGCTTCTTGACTTCGTGCTTAGCGCTCTCCGAATTCGCCGCTAGCTCCGCGGTCCGTCTCAGCTTCAAGTAGCTGCGCTCGCAGTACATAGAGCTTCGCAAGGACCGAAGACCCGGAGGGACGTATCGCACACGACAATGTGCCAGGACAGAGACGTGTTCTACATTGTCCCTTCTCGTCATCCAGTTTGTGCCTCTGCTGCTTCTGCTGTTAGGAATCGCTCCTTGAAAGACGAGCGAGAGCGTCTTTCTGGGTGCATTGCACTGAGTGAGTGCTCGCTAAGGACTTTACACTCGGAGCCAAGGCAACAGGGCGTGCTTGTCCGCAGAACTGAGAGCACGCTGTTGGGCAGAGCTGAAACTGACCGCTGCAGTTCAGCTCTCTCCGGACGGCAGACGCCGAAGAACGAAGCCGCTTGCGAGCGGCGCAGTGCAGCGAAGAGCACACGAGCAGCCAAAGAGCTCCTTCACAATCGCTTTCACTTCTCAGTGCTCTTGCTGCTTGGAAAAGCAGCACACAGCCGTTGCACGCCAGGGCAAAAGCTGGGGCAGTGCCCGTCCTCACTCCTTCGCTGTGCTGTACTCCTTGCAGCTAGAGCGAAGCGAGAAGGACGCGAGGACGAAGAAGGCGTTCTTAAAGTAGCCCCTTGTCAGCAGCCCTGAAAGGGCGCATAACACACGGCGTCTCGCTGCCCTCCGTTCTACATACTCGCGTCTCCCTTTGCCGTCTTGCAAAAGTTGCTACCAGAGCAGAGGCGGCCAGATTGAAGAGGCTGTGCTTAGGTTCACCTTCTCCTTACTGCACGTAAGCCACGTCAAGCTCCTCGCTGCACTCTGGATTTCCCTTCTCCGCGGCACTTAGCGTGGTGCTGTGTGTGTGCAACTCGGCGCCTAGAAGTGACTGCCAATGCTTTCAGAGCGGGCTGCAAGGGAACCAAGGAGCAGCACAAGCAGCAGTGCTTCAGCTTGCTCCTTCCGACTGCTAAGGGCACTTGGGAAGGCAAGCGAGAGTCAACCACCTTCCTCTCCTAGTAGCCTCTAACGTGGTGCACACAAGCACGGCACATAGCCGCTTCGTTCACCGCCCTCGCCCTCGCCCACGCCTTGCTCCGCTTTCACTTGTCGGCGGCCAGAAGCCGCCGCAGGGGCGCCACATACCCAGCAGTGTGCGGGCAGCCAAGAGCTCGAGAACGCTGCTTCTGCCCAAGCCCGCCTAGGGCGTGCACCTTTGTTCTCAGAGCTCCGTGTAACAGTCTGCCTTTCTCGCAGTTCGAATGGAAATCGAAAGCTTTTCGCCTACGCCCTTCACAGAGATCCGTTGCTAGGACGAGACTGTCTTGTGGCCGGAGCTCGCCCCCGCCGCGAGGAAGCTGCTCTTAGCACCGCGTTGCAGGGACACGTCTCGCTTCTTGACTTCGTGCTTAGCGCTCTCCGAATTCGCCGCTAGCTCCGCGGTCCGTCTCAGCTTCAAGTAGCTGCGCTCGCAGTACATAGAGCTTCGCAAGGACCGAAGACCCGGAGGGACGTATCGCACACGACAATGTGCCAGGACAGAGACGTGTTCTACATTGTCCCTTCTCGTCATCCAGTTTGTGCCTCTGCTGCTTCTGCTGTTAGGAATCGCTCCTTGAAAGACGAGCGAGAGCGTCTTTCTGGGTGCATTGCACTGAGTGAGTGCTCGCTAGGGACTTTGCACTCGGAGCCAAGGCAACAGGGCGTGCTTGTCCGCAGAACTGAGAGCGCGCTGTTGGGCAGAGCTGAAACTGACCGCTGCAGTTCAGCTCTCTCCGGACGGCAGACGCCGAAGAACGAAGCCGCTTGCGAGCGGCGCAGTGCAGCGAAGAGCACACGAGCAGCCAAAGAGCTCCTTCACAATCGTTTCAATTCTCAGTGCTCTTGCTGCTTGGAAAAGCAGCACACAGCCGTTGCACGCCAGGGCAAAAGCTAGGGCAGTGCCCGTCCTCACTCCTTCGCTGTGCTGTACTCCTTGCAGCTAGAGCGAAGCGAGAAGGACGCGAGGAAGTAGAAGGCCTTCTTAAAGTAGCCCCTTGTCAGCAGCCCTGAAAGGGCGCATAACACACGGCGTCTAGCTGCCCTCCGTTCTACATACTCGCGTCTCCCTTTGCCGACTTGCAAAAGTTGCAACCAGAGCAGAGGCGGCCAGATTGAAGAGGCTGTGCTTAGGTTCACCTTCTCCTTACTGCACGTAAGCCACGTCAAGCTCCTCGCTGCACTCTGGATTTCCCTTCTCCGCGGCACTTAGCGTGGTGCTGTGTGTGTGCAACTCGGCGCCTAGAAGCGACCGCCAATGCTTTCAGAGCGGGCTGCAAGGGAACCAAGGAGCAGCACAAGCAGCAGTGCTTCAGCTTGCTCCTTCCGACTGCTAAGGGCACTTGGGAAGGCAAGCGAGAGTCAACCACCTTCCTCTCCTAGTAGCCTCTAACGTGGTGCACACAAGCACGGCACATAGCCGCTTCGTTCACCGCCCTCGCCCTCGCCCACGCCTTGCTCCGCTTTCACTTGTCGGCGGCCAGAAGCCGCCGCAGGGGCGCCACATACCCAGCAGTGTGCGGGCAGCCAAGAGCTCGAGAACGCTGTTTCTGCCCAAGCCCGCCTAGGGCGTGCACCTTTGTTCTCAGAGCTCCGTGTAACAGTCTGCCTTTCTCGCAGTTCGAATGGAAATCGAAAGCTTTTCGCCTACGCCCTTCACAGAGATCCGTTGCCAGAACGAGAATGTCTTGTGGCCGGGGCTCGCCCCCGCCGCCAGGAAGCTGCTCTTAGCACCGCGTTGCAGGGACACGTCTCGCTTCTTGACTTCGTGCTTAGCGCTCTCCGAATTCGCTGCTAGCTCCGCGGTCCGTCTCAGCTGCAAGTAGCAGCGCTCGCAGTACATAGAGCTTCGCAAGGACCGAAGACCCGGAGGGACGTATCGCACACGACAATGTGCCAGGACAGAGACGTGTTCTACATTGTCCCTTCTCGTCATCCTGTTTGTGCCTCTGCTGCTTCTGCTGTTAGGAATCGCTCCTTGAAAGACGAGCGAGAGCGTCTTTCTGGGTGCATTGCACTGAGTGAGTGCTCGCTAGGGACTTTGCACTCGGAGCCAAGGCAACAGGGCGTGCTTGTCCGCAGAACTGAGAGCGCGCTGTTGGGCAGAGCTGAAACTGACCGCTGCAGTTCAGCTCTCTCCGGATGGCAGACGCCGAAGAACGAAGCCGCTTGCGAGCGGCGCAGTGCAGCGAAGAGCACACGAGCAGCCAAAGAGCTCCTTCACAATCGCTTTCACTTCTCAGTGCTCTTGCTGCTTGGAAAAGCAGCACACAGCCGTTGCACGCCAGGGCAAAAGCTGGGGCAGTGCCCGTCCTCACTCCTTCGCTGTGCTGTACTCCTTGCAGCTAGAGCGAAGCGAGAAGGACGCGAGGACGAAGAAGGCGTTCTTAAAGTAGCCCCTTGTCAGCAGCCCTGAAAGGGCGCATAACACACGGCGTCTCGCTGCCCTCCGTTCTACATACTCGCGTCTCCCTTTGCCGACTTGCAAAAGTTGCTACCAGAGCAGAGGCGGCCAGATTGAAGAGGCTGTGCTTAGGTTCACCTTCTCCTTACTGCACGTAAGCCACGTCAAGCTCCTCGCTGCACTCTGGATTTCCCTTCTCCGCGGCACTTAGCGTGGTGCTGTGTGTGTGCAACTCGGCGCCTAGAAGTGACCGCCAATGCTTTCAGAGCGGGCTGCAAGGGAACCAAGGAGCAGCACAAGCAGCAGTGCTTCAGCTTGCTCCTTCCGACTGCTAAGGGCACTTGGGAAGGCAAGCGAGAGTCAACCACCTTCCTCTCCTAGTAGCCTCTGACGTGGTGCACACAAGCACGGCACATAGCCGCTTCGTTCACCGCCCTCCCCCTCGCCCACGCCTTGCTCCGCTTTCACTTGCCGGCGGCCAGAAGCCGCCGCAGGGGCGCCACATACCCAGCAGTGTGCGGGCAGCCAAGAGCTCGAGAACGCTGTTTCTGCCCAAGCCCGCCTAGGGCGTGCACCTTTGTTCTCAGAGCTCCGTGTAACAGTCTGCCTTTCTCGCAGTTCGAATGGAAATCGAAAGCTTTTCGCCTACGCCCTTCACAGAGATCCGTTGCTAGGACGAGAATGTCTTGTGGCCGGAGCTCGCCCCCGCCGCGAGGAAGCTGCTCTTAGCACCGCGTTGCAGGGACACGTCTCGCTTCTTGACTTCGTGCTTAGCGCTCTCCGAATTCGCTGCTAGCTCCGCGGTCCGTCTCAGCTTCAAGTAGCTGCGCTCGCAGTACATAGAGCTTCGCAAGGACCGAAGACCCGGAGGGACGTATCGCACACGACAATGTGCCAGGACAGAGACGTGTTCTACATTGTCCCTTCTCGTCATCCAGTTTGTGCCTCTGCTGCTTCTGCTGTTAGGAGTCGCTCCTTGAAAGACGAGCGAGAGCGTCTTTCTGGGTGCATTGCACTGAGTGAGTGCTCGCTAGGGACTTTGCACTCGGAGCCAAGGCAACAGGGCGTGCTTGTCCGCAGAACTGAGAGCGCGCTGTTGGGCAGAGCTGAAACTGACCGCTGCAGTTCAGCTCTCTCCGGACGGCAGACGCCGAAGAACGAAGCCGCTTGCGAGCGGCGCAGTGCAGCGAAGAGCACACGAGCAGCCAAAGAGCTCCTTCACAATCGCTTTCACTTCTCAGTGCTCTTGCTGCTTGGAAAAGCAGCACACAGCCGTTGCACGCCAGGGCAAAAGCTGGGGCAGTGCCCGTCCTCACTCCTTCGCTGTGCTGTACTCCATGCAGCTAGAGCGAAGCGAGAAGGACGCGAGGACGAAGAAGGCGTTCTTAAAGTAGCCCCTTGTCAGCAGCCCTGAAAGGGCGCATAACACACGGCGTCTCGCTGCCCTCCGTTCTACATACTCGCGTCTCCCTTTGCCGACTTGCAAAAGTTGCTACCAGAGCAGAGGCGGCCAGATTGAAGAGGCTGTGCTTAGGTTCACCTTCTCCTTACTGCACGTAAGCCACGTCAAGCTCCTCGCTGCACTCTGGATTTCCCTTCTCCGCGGCACTTAGCGTGGTGCTGTGTGTGTGCAACTCGGCGCCTAGAAGTGACCGCCAATGCTTTCAGAGCGGGCTGCAAGGGAACCAAGGAGCAGCACAAGCAGCAGTGCTTCAGCTTGCTCCTTCCGACTGCTAAGGGCACTTGGGAAGGCAAGCGAGAGTCAACCACCTTCCTCTCCTAGTAGCCTCTGACGTGGTGCACACAAGCACGGCACATAGCCGCTTCGTTCACCGCCCTCCCCCTCGCCCACGCCTTGCTCCGCTTTCACTTGCCGGCGGCCAGAAGCCGCCGCAGGGGCGCCACATACCCAGCAGTGTGCGGGCAGCCAAGAGCTCGAGAACGCTGTTTCTGCCCAAGCCCGCCTAGGGCGTGCACCTTTGTTCTCAGAGCTCCGTGTAACAGTCTGCCTTTCTCGCAGTTCGAATGGAAATCGAAAGCTTTTCGCCTACGCCCTTCACAGAGATCCGTTGCTAGGACGAGACTGTCTTGTGGCCGGAGCTCGCCCCCGCCGCGAGGAAGCTGCTCTTAGCACCGCGTTGCAGGGACACGTCTCGCTTCTTGACTTCGTGCTTAGCGCTCTCCGAATTCGCTGCTAGCTCCGCGGTCCGTCTCAGCTTCAAGTAGCTGCGCTCGCAGTACATAGAGCTTCGCAAGGACCGAAGACCCGGAGGGACGTATCGCACACGACAATGTGCCAGGACAGAGACGTGTTCTACATTGTCCCTTCTCGTCATCCAGTTTGTGCCTCTGCTGCTTCTGCTGTTAGGAGTCGCTCCTTGAAAGACGAGCGAGAGCGTCTTTCTGGGTGCATTGCACTGAGTGAGTGCTCGCTAGGGACTTTGCACTCGGAGCCAAGGCAACAGGGCGTGCTTGTCCGCAGAACTGAGAGCGCGCTGTTGGGCAGAGCTGAAACTGACCGCTGCAGTTCAGCTCTCTCCGGACGGCAGACGCCGAAGAACGAAGCCGCTTGCGAGCGGCGCAGTGCAGCGAAGAGCACACGAGCAGCCAAAGAGCTCCTTCACAATCGCTTTCACTTCTCAGTGCTCTTGCTGCTTGGAAAAGCAGCACACAGCCGTTGCACGCCAGGGCAAAAGCTGGGGCAGTGCCCGTCCTCACTCCTTCGCTGTGCTGTACTCCATGCAGCTAGAGCGAAGCGAGAAGGACGCGAGGACGAAGAAGGCGTTCTTAAAGTAGCCCCTTGTCAGCAGCCCTGAAAGGGCGCATAACACACGGCGTCTCGCTGCCCTCCGTTCTACATACTCGCGTCTCCCTTTGCCGACTTGCAAAAGTTGCAACCAGAGCAGAGGCGGCCAGATTGAAGAGGCTGTGCTTAGGTTCACCTTCTCCTTACTGCACGTAAGCCACGTCAAGCTCCTCGCTGCACTCTGGATTTCCCTTCTCCGCGGCACTTAGCGTGGTGCTGTGTGTGTGCAACTCGGCGCCTAGAAGCGACCGCCAATGCTTTCAGAGCGGGCTGCAAGGGAACCAAGGAGCAGCACAAGCAGCAGTGCTTCAGCTTGCTCCTTCCGACTGCTAAGGGCACTTGGGAAGGCAAGCGAGAGTCAACCACCTTCCTCTCCTAGTAGCCTCTAACGTGGTGCACACAAGCACGGCACATAGCCGCTTCGTTCACCGCCCTCGCCCTCGCCCACGCCTTGCTCCGCTTTCACTTGTCGGCGGCCAGAAGCCGCCGCAGGGGCGCCACATACCCAGCAGTGTGCGGGCAGCCAAGAGCTCGAGAACGCTGCTTCTGCCCAAGCCCGCCTAGGGCGTGCACCTTTGTTCTCAGAGCTCCGTGTAACAGTCTGCCTTTCTCGCAGTTCGAATGGAAATCGAAAGCTTTTCGCCTACGCCCTTCACAGAGATCCGTTGCTAGGACGAGAATGTCTTGTGGCCGGAGCTCGCCCCCGCCGCCAGGAAGCTGCTCTTAGCACCGCGTTGCAGGGACACGTCTCGCTTCTTGACTTCGTGCTTAGCGCTCTCCGAATTCGCTGCTAGCTCCGCGGTCCGTCTCAGCTTCAAGTAGCTGCGCTCGCAGTACATAGAGCTTCGCAAGGACCGAAGACCCGGAGGGACGTATCGCATACGACAATGTGCCAGGACAGAGACGTGTTCTACATTGTCCCTTCTCGTCATCCAGTTTGTGCCTCTGCTGCTTCTGCTGTTAGGAGTCGCTCCTTGAAAGACGAGCGAGAGCGTCTTTCTGGGTGCATTGCACTGAGTGAGTGCTCGCTAGGGACTTTGCACTCGGAGCCAAGGCAACAGGGCGTGCTTGTCCGCAGAACTGAGAGCGCGCTGTTGGGCAGAGCTGAAACTGACCGCTGCAGTTCAGCTCTCTCCGGACGGCAGACGCCGAAGAACGAAGCCGCTTGCGAGCGGCGCAGTGCAGCGAAGAGCACACGAGCAGCCAAAGAGCTCCTTCACAATCGCTTTCACTTCTCAGTGCTCTTGCTGCTTGGAAAAGCAGCACACAGCCGTTGCACGCCAGGGCAAAAGCTGGGGCAGTGCCCGTCCTCACTCCTTCGCTGTGCTGTACTCCTTGCAGCTAGAGCGAAGCGAGAAGGACGCGAGGACGAAGAAGGCGTTCTTAAAGTAGCCCCTTGTCAGCAGCCCTGAAAGGGCGCATAACACACGGCGTCTCGCTGCCCTCCGTTCTACATACTCGCGTCTCCCTTTGCCGACTTGCAAAAGTTGCTACCAGAGCAGAGGCGGCCAGATTGAAGAGGCTGTGCTTAGGTTCACCTTCTCCTTACTGCACGTAAGCCACGTCAAGCTCCTCGCTGCACTCTGGATTTCCCTTCTCCGCGGCACTTAGCGTGGTGCTGTGTGTGTGCAACTCGGCGCCTAGAAGTGACCGCCAATGCTTTCAGAGCGGGCTGCAAGGGAACCAAGGAGCAGCACAAGCAGCAGTGCTTCAGCTTGCTCCTTCCGACTGCTAAGGGCACTTGGGAAGGCAAGCGAGAGTCAACCACCTTCCTCTCCTAGTAGCCTCTGACGTGGTGCACACAAGCACGGCACATAGCCGCTTCGTTCACCGCCCTCCCCCTCGCCCACGCCTTGCTCCGCTTTCACTTGCCGGCGGCCAGAAGCCGCCGCAGGGGCGCCACATACCCAGCAGTGTGCGGGCAGCCAAGAGCTCGAGAACGCTGTTTCTGCCCAAGCCCGCCTAGGGCGTGCACCTTTGTTCTCAGAGCTCCGTGTAACAGTCTGCCTTTCTCGCAGTTCGAATGGAAATCGAAAGCTTTTCGCCTACGCCCTTCACAGAGATCCGTTGCTAGGACGAGAATGTCTTGTGGCCGGAGCTCGCCCCCGCCGCGAGGAAGCTGCTCTTAGCACCGCGTTGCAGGGACACGTCTCGCTTCTTGACTTCGTGCTTAGCGCTCTCCGAATTCGCTGCTAGCTCCGCGGTCCGTCTCAGCTTCAAGTAGCTGCGCTCGCAGTACATAGAGCTTCGCAAGGACCGAAGACCCGGAGGGACGTATCGCACACGACAATGTGCCAGGACAGAGACGTGTTCTACATTGTCCCTTCTCGTCATCCAGTTTGTGCCTCTGCTGCTTCTGCTGTTAGGAGTCGCTCCTTGAAAGACGAGCGAGAGCGTCTTTCTGGGTGCATTGCACTGAGTGAGTGCTCGCTAGGGACTTTGCACTCGGAGCCAAGGCAACAGGGCGTGCTTGTCCGCAGAACTGAGAGCGCGCTGTTGGGCAGAGCTGAAACTGACCGCTGCAGTTCAGCTCTCTCCGGACGGCAGACGCCGAAGAACGAAGCCGCTTGCGAGCGGCGCAGTGCAGCGAAGAGCACACGAGCAGCCAAAGAGCTCCTTCACAATCGCTTTCACTTCTCAGTGCTCTTGCTGCTTGGAAAAGCAGCACACAGCCGTTGCACGCCAGGGCAAAAGCTGGGGCAGTGCCCGTCCTCACTCCTTCGCTGTGCTGTACTCCATGCAGCTAGAGCGAAGCGAGAAGGACGCGAGGACGAAGAAGGCGTTCTTAAAGTAGCCCCTTGTCAGCAGCCCTGAAAGGGCGCATAACACACGGCGTCTCGCTGCCCTCCGTTCTACATACTCGCGTCTCCCTTTGCCGACTTGCAAAAGTTGCAACCAGAGCAGAGGCGGCCAGATTGAAGAGGCTGTGCTTAGGTTCACCTTCTCCTTACTGCACGTAAGCCACGTCAAGCTCCTCGCTGCACTCTGGATTTCCCTTCTCCGCGGCACTTAGCGTGGTGCTGTGTGTGTGCAACTCGGCGCCTAGAAGCGACCGCCAATGCTTTCAGAGCGGGCTGCAAGGGAACCAAGGAGCAGCACAAGCAGCAGTGCTTCAGCTTGCTCCTTCCGACTGCTAAGGGCACTTGGGAAGGCAAGCGAGAGTCAACCACCTTCCTCTCCTAGTAGCCTCTAACGTGGTGCACACAAGCACGGCACATAGCCGCTTCGTTCACCGCCCTCGCCCTCGCCCACGCCTTGCTCCGCTTTCACTTGTCGGCGGCCAGAAGCCGCCGCAGGGGCGCCACATACCCAGCAGTGTGCGGGCAGCCAAGAGCTCGAGAACGCTGCTTCTGCCCAAGCCCGCCTAGGGCGTGCACCTTTGTTCTCAGAGCTCCGTGTAACAGTCTGCCTTTCTCGCAGTTCGAATGGAAATCGAAAGCTTTTCGCCTACGCCCTTCACAGAGATCCGTTGCTAGGACGAGAATGTCTTGTGGCCGGAGCTCGCCCCCGCCGCCAGGAAGCTGCTCTTAGCACCGCGTTGCAGGGACACGTCTCGCTTCTTGACTTCGTGCTTAGCGCTCTCCGAATTCGCTGCTAGCTCCGCGGTCCGTCTCAGCTTCAAGTAGCTGCGCTCGCAGTACATAGAGCTTCGCAAGGACCGAAGACCCGGAGGGACGTATCGCATACGACAATGTGCCAGGACAGAGACGTGTTCTACATTGTCCCTTCTCGTCATCCAGTTTGTGCCTCTGCTGCTTCTGCTGTTAGGAGTCGCTCCTTGAAAGACGAGCGAGAGCGTCTTTCTGGGTGCATTGCACTGAGTGAGTGCTCGCTAGGGACTTTGCACTCGGAGCCAAGGCAACAGGGCGTGCTTGTCCGCAGAACTGAGAGCGCGCTGTTGGGCAGAGCTGAAACTGACCGCTGCAGTTCAGCTCTCTCCGGACGGCAGACGCCGAAGAACGAAGCCGCTTGCGAGCGGCGCAGTGCAGCGAAGAGCACACGAGCAGCCAAAGAGCTCCTTCACAATCGCTTTCACTTCTCAGTGCTCTTGCTGCTTGGAAAAGCAGCACACAGCCGTTGCACGCCAGGGCAAAAGCTGGGGCAGTGCCCGTCCTCACTCCTTCGCTGTGCTGTACTCCTTGCAGCTAGAGCGAAGCGAGAAGGACGCGAGGACGAAGAAGGCGTTCTTAAAGTAGCCCCTTGTCAGCAGCCCTGAAAGGGCGCATAACACACGGCGTCTCGCTGCCCTCCGTTCTACATACTCGCGTCTCCCTTTGCCGACTTGCAAAAGTTGCTACCAGAGCAGAGGCGGCCAGATTGAAGAGGCTGTGCTTAGGTTCACCTTCTCCTTACTGCACGTAAGCCACGTCCAGCTCCTCGCTGCACTCTGGATTTCCCTTCTCCGCGGCACTTAGCGTGGTGCTGTGTGTGTGCAACTCGGCGCCTAGAAGTGACCGCCAATGCTTTCAGAGCGGGCTGCAAGGGAACCAAGGAGCAGCACAAGCCGCAGTGCTTCAGCTTACTCCTTCCGACTGCTAAGGGCACTTGGGAAGGCAAGCGAGAGTCAACCACCTTCCTCTCCTAGTAGCCTCTAACGTGGTGCACACAAGCACGGCACATAGCCGCTTCGTTCACCGCCCTCGCCCTCGCCCACGCCTTGCTCCGCTTTCACTTGCCGGCGGCCAGAAGCCGCCGCAGGGGCGCCACATACCCAGCAGTGTGCGGGCAGCCAAGAGCTCGAGAACGCTGTTTCTGCCCAAGCCCGCCTAGGGCGTGCACCTTTGTTCTCAGAGCTCCGTGTAACAGTCTGCCTTTCTCGCAGTTCGAATGGAAATCGAAAGCTTTTCGCCTACGCCCTTCACAGAGATCCGTTGCCAGGACGAGAATGTCTTGTGGCCGGGGCTCGCCCCCGCCGCCAGGAAGCTGCTCTTAGCACCGCGTTGCAGGGACACGTCTCGCTTCTTGACTTCGTGCTTAGCGCTCTCCGAATTCGCTGCTAGCTCCGCGGTCCTTCTCAGCTGCAAGTAGCAGCGCTCGCAGTACATAGAGCTTCGCAAGGACCGAAGACCCGGAGGGACGTATCGCACACGACAATGTGCCAGGACAGAGACGTGTTCTACATTGTCCCTTCTCGTCATCCTGTTTGTGCCTCTGCTGCTTCTGCTGTTAGGAATCGCTCCTTGAAAGACGAGCGAGAGCGTCTTTCTGGGTGCATTGCACTGAGTGAGTGCTCGCTAGGGACTTTGCACTCGGAGCCAAGGCAACAGGGCGTGCTTGTCCGCAGAACTGAGAGCGCGCTGTTGGGCAGAGCTGAAACTGACCGCTGCAGTTCAGCTCTCTCCGGATGGCAGACGCCGAAGAACGAAGCCGCTTGCGAGCGGCGCAGTGCAGCGAAGAGCACACGAGCAGCCAAAGAGCTCCTTCACAATCGCTTTCACTTCTCAGTGCTCTTGCTGCTTGGAAAAGCAGCACACAGCCGTTGCACGCCAGGGCAAAAGCTGGGGCAGTGCCCGTCCTCACTCCTTCGCTGTGCTGTACTCCTTGCAGCTAGAGCGAAGCGAGAAGGACGCGAGGACGAAGAAGGCGTTCTTAAAGTAGCCCCTTGTCAGCAGCCCTGAAAGGGCGCATAACACACGGCGTCTCGCTGCCCTCCGTTCTACATACTCGCGTCTCCCTTTGCCGACTTGCAAAAGTTGCTACCAGAGCAGAGGCGGCCAGATTGAAGAGGCTGTGCTTAGGTTCACCTTCTCCTTACTGCACGTAAGCCACGTCAAGCTCCTCGCTGCACTCTGGATTTCCCTTCTCCGCGGCACTTAGCGTGGTGCTGTGTGTGTGCAACTCGGCGCCTAGAAGTGACCGCCAATGCTTTCAGAGCGGGCTGCAAGGGAACCAAGGAGCAGCACAAGCAGCAGTGCTTCAGCTTGCTCCTTCCGACTGCTAAGGGCACTTGGGAAGGCAAGCGAGAGTCAACCACCTTCCTCTCCTAGTAGCCTCTGACGTGGTGCACACAAGCACGGCACATAGCCGCTTCGTTCACCGCCCTCCCCCTCGCCCACGCCTTGCTCCGCTTTCACTTGCCGGCGGCCAGAAGCCGCCGCAGGGGCGCCACATACCCAGCAGTGTGCGGGCAGCCAAGAGCTCGAGAACGCTGTTTCTGCCCAAGCCCGCCTAGGGCGTGCACCTTTGTTCTCAGAGCTCCGTGTAACAGTCTGCCTTTCTCGCAGTTCGAATGGAAATCGAAAGCTTTTCGCCTACGCCCTTCACAGATATCCGTTGCTAGGACGAGAATGTCTTGTGGCCGGAGCTCGCCCCCGCCGCCAGGAAGCTGCTCTTAGCACCGCGTTGCAGGGACACGTCTCGCTTCTTGACTTCGTGCTTAGCGCTCTCCGAATTCGCTGCTAGCTCCGCGGTCCGTCTCAGCTTCAAGTAGCTGCGCTCGCAGTACATAGAGCTTCGCAAGGACCGAAGACCCGGAGGGACATATCGCACACGACAATGTGCCAGGACAGAGACGTGTTCTACATTGTCCCTTCTCGTCATCCAGTTTGTGCCTCTGCTGCTTCTGCTGTTAGGAGTCGCTCCTTGAAAGACGAGCGAGAGCGTCTTTCTGGGTGCATTGCACTGAGTGAGTGCTCGCTAGGGACTTTGCACTCGGAGCCAAGGCAACAGGGCGTGCTTGTCCGCAGAACTGAGAGCACGCTGTTGGGCAGAGCTGAAACTGACCGCTGCAGTTCAGCTCTCTCCGGACGGCAGACGCCGAAGAACGAAGCCGCTTGCGAGCGGCGCTGTGCAGCGAAGAGCACACGAGCAGCCAAAGAGCTCCTTCACAATCGCTTTCACTTCTCAGTGCTCTTGCTGCTTGGAAAAGCAGCACACAGCCGTTGCACGCCAGGGCAAAAGCTGGGGCAGTGCCCGTCCTCACTCCTTCGCTGTGCTGTACTCCTTGCAGCTAGAGCGAAGCGAGAAGGACGCGAGGACGAAGAAGGCGTTCTTAAAGTAGCCCCTTGTCAGCAGCCCTGAAAGGGCGCATAACACACGGCGTCTCGCTGCCCTCCGTTCTACATACTCGCGTCTCCCTTTGCCGACTTGCAAAAGTTGCTACCAGAGCAGAGGCGGCCAGATTGAAGAGGCTGTGCTTAGGTTCACCTTCTCCTTACTGCACGTAAGCCACGTCAAGCTCCTCGCTGCACTCTGGATTTCCCTTCTCCGCGGCACTTAGCGTGGTGCTGTGTGTGTGCAACTCGGCGCCTAGAAGCGACTGCCAATGCTTTCAGAGCGGGCTGCAAGGGAACCAAGGAGCAGCACAAGCAGCAGTGCTTCAGCTTGCTCCTTCCGACTGCTAAGGGCACTTGGGAAGGCAAGCGAGAGTCAACCACCTTCCTCTCCTAGTAGCCTCTAACGTGGTGCACACAAGGACGGCACATAGCCGCTTCGTTCACCGCCCTCGCCCACGCCTGGCTCCGCTTTCACTTGCCGGCGGCCAGAAGCCGCCGCAGGGGCGCCACATACCCAGCAGTGTGCGGCAGCCAAGAGCTCGAGAACGCTGTTTCTGCCCAAGCCCGCCTAGGGCGTGCACCTTTGTTCTCAGAGCTCCGTGTAACAGTCTGCTTTCTCGCAGTTCGAATGGAAATCGAAAGCTTTTCGCCTACGCCCTTCACAGAGATCCGTTGCTAGGACGAGAATGTCTTGTGGCCGGAGCTCGCCCCCGCCGCCAGGAAGCTGCTCTTAGCACCGCGTTGCAGGGACACGTCTCGCTTCTTGACTTCGTGCTTAGCGCTCTCCGAATTCGCTGCTAGCTCCGCTGTCCTTCTCAGCTGCAAGTAGCTGCGCTCGCAGTACATAGAGCTTCGCAAGGACCGAAGACCCGGAGGGACGTATCGCACACGACAATGTGCCAGGACAGAGACGTGTTCTACATTGTCCCTTCTCGTCATCCAGTTTGTGCCTCTGCTGCTTCTGCTGTTAGGAATCGCTCCTTGAAAGACGAGCGAGAGCGTCTTTCTGGGTGCATTGCACTGAGTGAGTGCTCGCTAAGGACTTTACACTCGGAGCCAAGGCAACAGGGCGTGCTTGTCCGCAGAACTGAGAGCACGCTGTTGGGCAGAGCTGAAACTGACCGCTGCAGTTCAGCTCTCTCCGGACGGCAGACGCCGAAGAACGAAGCCGCTTGCGAGCGGCGCAGTGCAGCGAAGAGCACACGAGCAGCCAAAGAGCTCCTTCACAATCGCTTTCACTTCTCAGTGCTCTTGCTGCTTGGAAAAGCAGCACACAGCCGTTGCACGCCAGGGCAAAAGCTGGGGCAGTGCCCGTCCTCACTCCTTCGCTGTGCTGTACTCCTTGCAGCTAGAGCGAAGCGAGAAGGACGCGAGGACGAAGAAGGCGTTCTTAAAGTAGCCCCTTGTCAGCAGCCCTGAAAGGGCGCATAACACACGGCGTCTCGCTGCCCTCCGTTCTACATACTCGCGTCTCCCTTTGCCGTCTTGCAAAAGTTGCTACCAGAGCAGAGGCGGCCAGATTGAAGAGGCTGTGCTTAGGTTCACCTTCTCCTTACTGCACGTAAGCCACGTCAAGCTCCTCGCTGCACTCTGGATTTCCCTTCTCCGCGGCACTTAGCGTGGTGCTGTGTGTGTGCAACTCGGCGCCTAGAAGTGACTGCCAATGCTTTCAGAGCGGGCTGCAAGGGAACCAAGGAGCAGCACAAGCAGCAGTGCTTCAGCTTGCTCCTTCCGACTGCTAAGGGCACTTGGGAAGGCAAGCGAGAGTCAACCACCTTCCTCTCCTAGTAGCCTCTAACGTGGTGCACACAAGCACGGCACATAGCCGCTTCGTTCACCGCCCTCGCCCTCGCCCACGCCTTGCTCCGCTTTCACTTGTCGGCGGCCAGAAGCCGCCGCAGGGGCGCCACATACCCAGCAGTGTGCGGGCAGCCAAGAGCTCGAGAACGCTGCTTCTGCCCAAGCCCGCCTAGGGCGTGCACCTTTGTTCTCAGAGCTCCGTGTAACAGTCTGCCTTTCTCGCAGTTCGAATGGAAATCGAAAGCTTTTCGCCTACGCCCTTCACAGAGATCCGTTGCTAGGACGAGACTGTCTTGTGGCCGGAGCTCGCCCCCGCCGCGAGGAAGCTGCTCTTAGCACCGCGTTGCAGGGACACGTCTCGCTTCTTGACTTCGTGCTTAGCGCTCTCCGAATTCGCCGCTAGCTCCGCGGTCCGTCTCAGCTTCAAGTAGCTGCGCTCGCAGTACATAGAGCTTCGCAAGGACCGAAGACCCGGAGGGACGTATCGCACACGACAATGTGCCAGGACAGAGACGTGTTCTACATTGTCCCTTCTCGTCATCCAGTTTGTGCCTCTGCTGCTTCTGCTGTTAGGAATCGCTCCTTGAAAGACGAGCGAGAGCGTCTTTCTGGGTGCATTGCACTGAGTGAGTGCTCGCTAGGGACTTTGCACTCGGAGCCAAGGCAACAGGGCGTGCTTGTCCGCAGAACTGAGAGCGCGCTGTTGGGCAGAGCTGAAACTGACCGCTGCAGTTCAGCTCTCTCCGGATGGCAGACGCCGAAGAACGAAGCCGCTTGCGAGCGGCGCAGTGCAGCGAAGAGCACACGAGCAGCCAAAGAGCTCCTTCACAATCGCTTTCACTTCTCAGTGCTCTTGCTGCTTGGAAAAGCAGCACACAGCCGTTGCACGCCAGGGCAAAAGCTGGGGCAGTGCCCGTCCTCACTCCTTCGCTGTGCTGTACTCCTTGCAGCTAGAGCGAAGCGAGAAGGACGCGAGGACGAAGAAGGCGTTCTTAAAGTAGCCCCTTGTCAGCAGCCCTGAAAGGGCGCATAACACACGGCGTCTCGCTGCCCTCCGTTCTACATACTCGCGTCTCCCTTTGCCGACTTGCAAAAGTTGCTACCAGAGCAGAGGCGGCCAGATTGAAGAGGCTGTGCTTAGGTTCACCTTCTCCTTACTGCACGTAAGCCACGTCAAGCTCCTCGCTGCACTCTGGATTTCCCTTCTCCGCGGCACTTAGCGTGGTGCTGTGTGTGTGCAACTCGGCGCCTAGAAGTGACCGCCAATGCTTTCAGAGCGGGCTGCAAGGGAACCAAGGAGCAGCACAAGCAGCAGTGCTTCAGCTTGCTCCTTCCGACTGCTAAGGGCACTTGGGAAGGCAAGCGAGAGTCAACCACCTTCCTCTCCTAGTAGCCTCTGACGTGGTGCACACAAGCACGGCACATAGCCGCTTCGTTCACCGCCCTCCCCCTCGCCCACGCCTTGCTCCGCTTTCACTTGCCGGCGGCCAGAAGCCGCCGCAGGGGCGCCACATACCCAGCAGTGTGCGGCAGCCAAGAGCTCGAGAACGCTGTTTCTGCCCAAGCCCGCCTAGGGCGTGCACCTTTGTTCTCAGAGCTCCGTGTAACAGTCTGCCTTTCTCGCAGTTCGAATGGAAATCGAAAGCTTTTCGCCTACGCCCTTCACAGAGATCCGTTGCTAGGACGAGAATGTCTTGTGGCCGGAGCTCGCCCCCGCCGCGAGGAAGCTGCTCTTGGCACCGCGTTGCAGGGACACGTCTCGCTTCTTGACTTCGTGCTTAGCGCTCTCCGAATTCGCTGCTAGCTCCGCGGTCCGTCTCAGCTTCAAGTAGCTGCGCTCGCAGTACATAGAGCTTCGCAAGGACCGAAGACCCGGAGGGACGTATCGCACACGACAATGTGCCAGGACAGAGACGTGTTCTACATTGTCCCTTCTCGTCATCCAGTTTGTGCCTCTGCTGCTTCTGCTGTTAGGAGTCGCTCCTTGAAAGACGAGCGAGAGCGTCTTTCTGGGTGCATTGCACTGAGTGAGTGCTCGCTAGGGACTTTGCACTCGGAGCCAAGGCAACAGGGCGTGCTTGTCCGCAGAACTGAGAGCGCGCTGTTGGGCAGAGCTGAAACTGACCGCTGCAGTTCAGCTCTCTCCGGACGGCAGACGCCGAAGAACGAAGCCGCTTGCGAGCGGCGCAGTGCAGCGAAGAGCACACGAGCAGCCAAAGAGCTCCTTCACAATCGCTTTCACTTCTCAGTGCTCTTGCTGCTTGGAAAAGCAGCACACAGCCGTTGCACGCCAGGGCAAAAGCTGGGGCAGTGCCCGTCCTCACTCCTTCGCTGTGCTGTACTCCATGCAGCTAGAGCGAAGCGAGAAGGACGCGAGGACGAAGAAGGCGTTCTTAAAGTAGCCCCTTGTCAGCAGCCCTGAAAGGGCGCATAACACACGGCGTCTCGCTGCCCTCCGTTCTACATACTCGCGTCTCCCTTTGCCGACTTGCAAAAGTTGCTACCAGAGCAGAGGCGGCCAGATTGAAGAGGCTGTGCTTAGGTTCACCTTCTCCTTACTGCACGTAAGCCACGTCAAGCTCCTCGCTGCACTCTGGATTTCCCTTCTCCGCGGCACTTAGCGTGGTGCTGTGTGTGTGCAACTCGGCGCCTAGAAGCGACCGCCAATGCTTTCAGAGCGGGCTGCAAGGGAACCAAGGAGCAGCACAAGCAGCAGTGCTTCAGCTTGCTCCTTCCGACTGCTAAGGGCACTTGGGAAGGCAAGCGAGAGTCAACCACCTTCCTCTCCTAGTAGCCTCTAACGTGGTGCACACAAGCACGGCACATAGCCGCTTCGTTCACCGCCCTCGCCCTCGCCCACGCCTTGCTCCGCTTTCACTTGTCGGCGGCCAGAAGCCGCCGCAGGGGCGCCACATACCCAGCAGTGTGCGGGCAGCCAAGAGCTCGAGAACGCTGCTTCTGCCCAAGCCCGCCTAGGGCGTGCACCTTTGTTCTCAGAGCTCCGTGTAACAGTCTGCCTTTCTCGCAGTTCGAATGGAAATCGAAAGCTTTTCGCCTACGCCCTTCACAGAGATCCGTTGCTAGGACGAGAATGTCTTGTGGCCGGAGCTCGCCCCCGCCGCCAGGAAGCTGCTCTTAGCACCGCGTTGCAGGGACACGTCTCGCTTCTTGACTTCGTGCTTAGCGCTCTCCGAATTCGCTGCTAGCTCCGCGGTCCGTCTCAGCTTCAAGTAGCTGCGCTCGCAGTACATAGAGCTTCGCAAGGACCGAAGACCCGGAGGGACGTATCGCATACGACAATGTGCCAGGACAGAGACGTGTTCTACATTGTCCCTTCTCGTCATCCAGTTTGTGCCTCTGCTGCTTCTGCTGTTAGGAGTCGCTCCTTGAAAGACGAGCGAGAGCGTCTTTCTGGGTGCATTGCACTGAGTGAGTGCTCGCTAGGGACTTTGCACTCGGAGCCAAGGCAACAGGGCGTGCTTGTCCGCAGAACTGAGAGCGCGCTGTTGGGCAGAGCTGAAACTGACCGCTGCAGTTCAGCTCTCTCCGGACGGCAGACGCCGAAGAACGAAGCCGCTTGCGAGCGGCGCAGTGCAGCGAAGAGCACACGAGCAGCCAAAGAGCTCCTTCACAATCGCTTTCACTTCTCAGTGCTCTTGCTGCTTGGAAAAGCAGCACACAGCCGTTGCACGCCAGGGCAAAAGCTGGGGCAGTGCCCGTCCTCACTCCTTCGCTGTGCTGTACTCCTTGCAGCTAGAGCGAAGCGAGAAGGACGCGAGGACGAAGAAGGCGTTCTTAAAGTAGCCCCTTGTCAGCAGCCCTGAAAGGGCGCATAACACACGGCGTCTCGCTGCCCTCCGTTCTACATACTCGCGTCTCCCTTTGCCGACTTGCAAAAGTTGCTACCAGAGCAGAGGCGGCCAGATTGAAGAGGCTGTGCTTAGGTTCACCTTCTCCTTACTGCACGTAAGCCACGTCCAGCTCCTCGCTGCACTCTGGATTTCCCTTCTCCGCGGCACTTAGCGTGGTGCTGTGTGTGTGCAACTCGGCGCCTAGAAGTGACCGCCAATGCTTTCAGAGCGGGCTGCAAGGGAACCAAGGAGCAGCACAAGCAGCAGTGCTTCAGCTTACTCCTTCCGACTGCTAAGGGCACTTGGGAAGGCAAGCGAGAGTCAACCACCTTCCTCTCCTAGTAGCCTCTAACGTGGTGCACACAAGCACGGCACATAGCCGCTTCGTTCACCGCCCTCGCCCTCGCCCACGCCTGGCTCCGCTTTCACTTGCCGGCGGCCAGAAGCCGCCGCAGGGGCGCCACATACCCAGCAGTGTGCGGGCAGCCAAGAGCTCGAGAACGCTGTTTCTGCCCAAGCCCGCCTAGGGCGTGCACCTTTGTTCTCAGAGCTCCGTGTAACAGTCTGCCTTTCTCGCAGTTCGAATGGAAATCGAAAGCTTTTCGCCTACGCCCTTCACAGAGATCCGTTGCTAGGACGAGAATGTCTTGTGGCCGGAGCTCGCCCCCGCCGCCAGGAAGCTGCTCTTAGCACCGCGTTGCAGGGACACGTCTCGCTTCTTGACTTCGTGCTTAGCGCTCTCCGAATTCGCTGCTAGCTCCGCGGTCCGTCTCAGCTTCAAGTAGCTGCGCTCGCAGTACATAGAGCTTCGCAAGGACCGAAGACCCGGAGGGACATATCGCACACGACAATGTGCCAGGACAGAGACGTGTTCTACATTGTCCCTTCTCGTCATCCAGTTTGTGCCTCTGCTGCTTCTGCTGTTAGGAGTCACTCCTTGAAAGACGAGCGAGAGCGTCTTTCTGGGTGCATTGCACTGAGTGAGTGCTCGCTAGGGACTTTGCACTCGGAGCCAAGGCAACAGGGCGTGCTTGTCCGCAGAACTGAGAGCACGCTGTTGGGCAGAGCTGAAACTGACCGCTGCAGTTCAGCTCTCTCCGGACGGCAGACGCCGAAGAACGAAGCCGCTTGCGAGCGGCGCTGTGCAGCGAAGAGCACACGAGCAGCCAAAGAGCTCCTTCACAATCGCTTTCACTTCTCAGTGCTCTTGCTGCTTGGAAAAGCAGCACACAGCCGTTGCACGCCAGGGCAAAAGCTGGGGCAGTGCCCGTCCTCACTCCTTCGCTGTGCTGTACTCCTTGCAGCTAGAGCGAAGCGAGAAGGACGCGAGGACGAAGAAGGCGTTCTTAAAGTAGCCCCTTGTCAGCAGCCCTGAAAGGGCGCATAACACACGGCGTCTCGCTGCCCTCCGTTCTACATACTCGCGTCTCCCTTTGCCGACTTGCAAAAGTTGCTACCAGAGCAGAGGCGGCCAGATTGAAGAGGCTGTGCTTAGGTTCACCTTCTCCTTACTGCACGTAAGCCACGTCAAGCTCCTCGCTGCACTCTGGATTTCCCTTCTCCGCGGCACTTAGCGTGGTGCTGTGTGTGTGCAACTCGGCGCCTAGAAGCGACTGCCAATGCTTTCAGAGCGGGCTGCAAGGGAACCAAGGAGCAGCACAAGCAGCAGTGCTTCAGCTTGCTCCTTCCGACTGCTAAGGGCACTTGGGAAGGCAAGCGAGAGTCAACCACCTTCCTCTCCTAGTAGCCTCTAACGTGGTGCACACAAGGACGGCACATAGCCGCTTCGTTCACCGCCCTCGCCCACGCCTGGCTCCGCTTTCACTTGCCGGCGGCCAGAAGCCGCCGCAGGGGCGCCACATACCCAGCAGTGTGCGGCAGCCAAGAGCTCGAGAACGCTGTTTCTGCCCAAGCCCGCCTAGGGCGTGCACCTTTGTTCTCAGAGCTCCGTGTAACAGTCTGCTTTCTCGCAGTTCGAATGGAAATCGAAAGCTTTTCGCCTACGCCCTTCACAGAGATCCGTTGCTAGGACGAGAATGTCTTGTGGCCGGAGCTCGCCCCCGCCGCCAGGAAGCTGCTCTTAGCACCGCGTTGCAGGGACACGTCTCGCTTCTTGACTTCGTGCTTAGCGCTCTCCGAATTCGCTGCTAGCTCCGCTGTCCTTCTCAGCTGCAAGTAGCTGCGCTCGCAGTACATAGAGCTTCGCAAGGACCGAAGACCCGGAGGGACGTATCGCACACGACAATGTGCCAGGACAGAGACGTGTTCTACATTGTCCCTTCTCGTCATCCAGTTTGTGCCTCTGCTGCTTCTGCTGTTAGGAATCGCTCCTTGAAAGACGAGCGAGAGCGTCTTTCTGGGTGCATTGCACTGAGTGAGTGCTCGCTAGGGACTTTGCACTCGGAGCCAAGGCAACAGGGCGTGCTTGTCCGCAGAACTGAGAGCGCGCTGTTGGGCAGAGCTGAAACTGACCGCTGCAGTTCAGCTCTCTCCGGACGGCAGACGCCGAAGAACGAAGCCGCTTGCGAGCGGCGCAGTGCAGCGAAGAGCACACGAGCAGCCAAAGAGCTCCTTCACAATCGCTTTCACTTCTCAGTGCTCTTGCTGCTTGGAAAAGCAGCACACAGCCGTTGCACGCCAGGGCAAAAGCTAGGGCAGTGCCCGTCCTCACTCCTTCGCTGTGCTGTACTCCTTGCAGCTAGAGCGAAGCGAGAAGGACGCGAGGAAGTAGAAGGCCTTCTTAAAGTAGCCCCTTGTCAGCAGCCCTGAAAGGGCGCATAACACACGGCGTCTAGCTGCCCTCCGTTCTACATACTCGCGTCTCCCTTTGCCGACTTGCAAAAGTTGCAACCAGAGCAGAGGCGGCCAGATTGAAGAGGCTGTGCTTAGGTTCACCTTCTCCTTACTGCACGTAAGCCACGTCAAGCTCCTCGCTGCACTCTGGATTTCCCTTCTCCGCGGCACTTAGCGTGGTGCTGTGTGTGTGCAACTCGGCGCCTAGAAGCGACCGCCAATGCTTTCAGAGCGGGCTGCAAGGGAACCAAGGAGCAGCACAAGCAGCAGTGCTTCAGCTTGCTCCTTCCGACTGCTAAGGGCACTTGGGAAGGCAAGCGAGAGTCAACCACCTTCCTCTCCTAGTAGCCTCTAACGTGGTGCACACAAGCACGGCACATAGCCGCTTCGTTCACCGCCCTCGCCCTCGCCCACGCCTTGCTCCGCTTTCACTTGTCGGCGGCCAGAAGCCGCCGCAGGGGCGCCACATACCCAGCAGTGTGCGGGCAGCCAAGAGCTCGAGAACGCTGTTTCTGCCCAAGCCCGCCTAGGGCGTGCACCTTTGTTCTCAGAGCTCCGTGTAACAGTCTGCCTTTCTCGCAGTTCGAATGGAAATCGAAAGCTTTTCGCCTACGCCCTTCACAGAGATCCGTTGCTAGGACGAGAATGTCTTGTGGCCGGAGGTCGCCCCCGCCGCCAGGAAGCTGCTCTTAGCACCGCGTTGCAGGGACACGTCTCGCTTCTTGACTTCGTGCTTAGCGCTCTCCGAATTCGCTGCTAGCTCCGCGGTCCGTCTCAGCTTCAAGTAGCTGCGCTCGCAGTACATAGAGCTTCGCAAGGACCGAAGACCCGGAGGGACGTATCGCACACGACAATGTGCCAGGACAGAGACGTGTTCTACATTGTCCCTTCTCGTCATCCAGTTTGTGCCTCTGCTGCTTCTGCTGTTAGGAGTCGCTCCTTGAAAGACGAGCGAGAGCGTCTTTCTGGGTGCATTGCACTGAGTGAGTGCTCGCTAGGGACTTTGCACTCGGAGCCAAGGCAACAGGGCGTGCTTGTCCGCAGAACTGAGAGCGCGCTGTTGGGCAGAGCTGAAACTGACCGCTGCAGTTCAGCTCTCTCCGGACGGCAGACGCCGAAGAACGAAGCCGCTTGCGAGCGGCGCAGTGCAGCGAAGAGCACACGAGCAGCCAAAGAGCTCCTTCACAATCGCTTTCACTTCTCAGTGCTCTTGCTGCTTGGAAAAGCAGCACACAGCCGTTGCACGCCAGGGCAAAAGCTAGGGCAGTGCCCGTCCTCACTCCTTCGCTGTGCTGTACTCCTTGCAGCTAGAGCGAAGCGAGAAGGACGCGAGGAAGTAGAAGGCCTTCTTAAAGTAGCCCCTTGTCAGCAGCCCTGAAAGGGCGCATAACACACGGCGTCTAGCTGCCCTCCGTTCTACATACTCGCGTCTCCCTTTGCCGACTTGCAAAAGTTGCAACCAGAGCAGAGGCGGCCAGATTGAAGAGGCTGTGCTTAGGTTCACCTTCTCCTTACTGCACGTAAGCCACGTCAAGCTCCTCGCTGCACTCTGGATTTCCCTTCTCCGCGGCACTTAGCGTGGTGCTGTGTGTGTGCAACTCGGCGCCTAGAAGCGACCGCCAATGCTTTCAGAGCGGGCTGCAAGGGAACCAAGGAGCAGCACAAGCAGCAGTGCTTCAGCTTGCTCCTTCCGACTGCTAAGGGCACTTGGGAAGGCAAGCGAGAGTCAACCACCTTCCTCTCCTAGTAGCCTCTAACGTGGTGCACACAAGCACGGCACATAGCCGCTTCGTTCACCGCCCTCGCCCTCGCCCACGCCTTGCTCCGCTTTCACTTGTCGGCGGCCAGAAGCCGCCGCAGGGGCGCCACATACCCAGCAGTGTGCGGGCAGCCAAGAGCTCGAGAACGCTGTTTCTGCCCAAGCCCGCCTAGGGCGTGCACCTTTGTTCTCAGAGCTCCGTGTAACAGTCTGCCTTTCTCGCAGTTCGAATGGAAATCGAAAGCTTTTCGCCTACGCCCTTCACAGAGATCCGTTGCTAGGACGAGAATGTCTTGTGGCCGGAGGTCGCCCCCGCCGCCAGGAAGCTGCTCTTAGCACCGCGTTGCAGGGACACGTCTCGCTTCTTGACTTCGTGCTTAGCGCTCTCCGAATTCGCTGCTAGCTCCGCGGTCCGTCTCAGCTTCAAGTAGCTGCGCTCGCAGTACATAGAGCTTCGCAAGGACCGAAGACCCGGAGGGACGTATCGCACACGACAATGTGCCAGGACAGAGACGTGTTCTACATTGTCCCTTCTCGTCATCCAGTTTGTGCCTCTGCTGCTTCTGCTGTTAGGAGTCGCTCCTTGAAAGACGAGCGAGAGCGTCTTTCTGGGTGCATTGCACTGAGTGAGTGCTCGCTAGGGACTTTGCACTCGGAGCCAAGGCAACAGGGCGTGCTTGTCCGCAGAACTGAGAGCGCGCTGTTGGGCAGAGCTGAAACTGACCGCTGCAGTTCAGCTCTCTCCGGACGGCAGACGCCGAAGAACGAAGCCGCTTGCGAGCGGCGCAGTGCAGCGAAGAGCACACGAGCAGCCAAAGAGCTCCTTCACAATCGCTTTCACTTCTCAGTGCTCTTGCTGCTTGGAAAAGCAGCACACAGCCGTTGCACGCCAGGGCAAAAGCTGGGGCAGTGCCCGTCCTCACTCCTTCGCTGTGCTGTACTCCATGCAGCTAGAGCGAAGCGAGAAGGACGCGAGGACGAAGAAGGCGTTCTTAAAGTAGCCCCTTGTCAGCAGCCCTGAAAGGGCGCATAACACACGGCGTCTCGCTGCCCTCCGTTCTACATACTCGCGTCTCCCTTTGCCGACTTGCAAAAGTTGCTACCAGAGCAGAGGCGGCCAGATTGAAGAGGCTGTGCTTAGGTTCACCTTCTCCTTACTGCACGTAAGCCACGTCAAGCTCCTCGCTGCACTCTGGATTTCCCTTCTCCGCGGCACTTAGCGTGGTGCTGTGTGTGTGCAACTCGGCGCCTAGAAGCGACTGCCAATGCTTTCAGAGCGGGCTGCAAGGGAACCAAGGAGCAGCACAAGCAGCAGTGCTTCAGCTTGCTCCTTCCGACTGCTAAGGGCACTTGGGAAGGCAAGCGAGAGTCAACCACCTTCCTCTCCTAGTAGCCTCTAACGTGGTGCACACAAGCACGGCACATAGCCGCTTCGTTCACCGCCCTCGCCCTCGCCCACGCCTTGCTCCGCTTTCACTTGTCGGCGGCCAGAAGCCGCCGCAGGGGCGCCACATACCCAGCAGTGTGCGGGCAGCCAAGAGCTCGAGAACGCTGTTTCTGCCCAAGCCCGCCTAGGGCGTGCACCTTTGTTCTCAGAGCTCCGTGTAACAGTCTGCCTTTCTCGCAGTTCGAATGGAAATCGAAAGCTTTTCGCCTACGCCCTTCACAGAGATCCGTTGCTAGGACGAGAATGTCTTGTGGCCGGAGCTCGCCCCCGCCGCCAGGAAGCTGCTCTTAGCACCGCGTTGCAGGGACACGTCTCGCTTCTTGACTTCGTGCTTAGCGCTCTCCGAATTCGCTGCTAGCTCCGCGGTCCGTCTCAGCTTCAAGTAGCTGCGCTCGCAGTACATAGAGCTTCGCAAGGACCGAAGACCCGGAGGGACGTATCGCATACGACAATGTGCCAGGACAGAGACGTGTTCTACATTGTCCCTTCTCGTCATCCAGTTTGTGCCTCTGCTGCTTCTGCTGTTAGGAGTCGCTCCTTGAAAGACGAGCGAGAGCGTCTTTCTGGGTGCATTGCACTGAGTGAGTGCTCGCTAGGGACTTTGCACTCGGAGCCAAGGCAACAGGGCGTGCTTGTCCGCAGAACTGAGAGCGCGCTGTTGGGCAGAGCTGAAACTGACCGCTGCAGTTCAGCTCTCTCCGGACGGCAGACGCCGAAGAACGAAGCCGCTTGCGAGCGGCGCAGTGCAGCGAAGAGCACACGAGCAGCCAAAGAGCTCCTTCACAATCGCTTTCACTTCTCAGTGCTCTTGCTGCTTGGAAAAGCAGCACACAGCCGTTGCACGCCAGGGCAAAAGCTAGGGCAGTGCCCGTCCTCACTCCTTCGCTGTGCTGTACTCCTTGCAGCTAGAGCGAAGCGAGAAGGACGCGAGGACGAAGAAGGCGTTCTTAAAGTAGCCCCTTGTCAGCAGCCCTGAAAGGGCGCATAACACACGGCGTCTCGCTGCCCTCCGTTCTACATACTCGCGTCTCCCTTTGCCGACTTGCAAAAGTTGCAACCAGAGCAGAGGCGGCCAGATTGAAGAGGCTGTGCTTAGGTTCACCTTCTCCTTACTGCACGTAAGCCACGTCCAGCTCCTCGCTGCACTCTGGATTTCCCTTCTCCGCGGCACTTAGCGTGGTGCTGTGTGTGTGCAACTCGGCGCCTAGAAGTGACCGCCAATGCTTTCAGAGCGGGCTGCAAGGGAACCAAGGAGCAGCACAAGCCGCAGTGCTTCAGCTTACTCCTTCCGACTGCTAAGGGCACTTGGGAAGGCAAGCGAGAGTCAACCACCTTCCTCTCCTAGTAGCCTCTAACGTGGTGCACACAAGCACGGCACATAGCCGCTTCGTTCACCGCCCTCGCCCACGCCTGGCTCCGCTTTCACTTGCCGGCGGCCAGAAGCCGCCGCAGGGGCGCCACATACCCAGCAGTGTGCGGGCAGCCAAGAGCTCGAGAACGCTGTTTCTGCCCAAGCCCGCCTAGGGCGTGCACCTTTGTTCTCAGAGCTCCGTGTAACAGTCTGCCTTTCTCGCAGTTCGAATGGAAATCGAAAGCTTTTCGCCTACGCCCTTCACAGATATCCGTTGCTAGGACGAGAATGTCTTGTGGCCGGAGCTCGCCCCCGCCGCCAGGAAGCTGCTCTTAGCACCGCGTTGCAGGGACACGTCTCGCTTCTTGACTTCGTGCTTAGCGCTCTCCGAATTCACTGCTAGCTCCGCGGTCCGTCTCAGCTTCAAGTAGCTGCGCTCGCAGTACATAGAGCTTCGCAAGGACCGAAGACCCGGAGGGACATATCGCACACGACAATGTGCCAGGACAGAGACGTGTTCTACATTGTCCCTTCTCGTCATCCAGTTTGTGCCTCTGCTGCTTCTGCTGTTAGGAGTCGCTCCTTGAAAGACGAGCGAGAGCGTCTTTCTGGGTGCATTGCACTGAGTGAGTGCTCGCTAGGGACTTTGCACTCGGAGCCAAGGCAACAGGGCGTGCTTGTCCGCAGAACTGAGAGCGCGCTGTTGGGCAGAGCTGAAACTGACCGCTGCAGTTCAGCTCTCTCCGGACGGCAGACGCCGAAGAACGAAGCCGCTTGCGAGCGGCGCTGTGCAGCGAAGAGCACACGAGCAGCCAAAGAGCTCCTTCACAATCGCTTTCACTTCTCAGTGCTCTTGCTGCTTGGAAAAGCAGCACACAGCCGTTGCACGCCAGGGCAAAAGCTGGGGCAGTGCCCGTCCTCACTCCTTCGCTGTGCTGTACTCCTTGCAGCTAGAGCGAAGCGAGAAGGACGCGAGGACGAAGAAGGCGTTCTTAAAGTAGCCCCTTGTCAGCAGCCCTGAAAGGGCGCATAACACACGGCGTCTCGCTGCCCTCCGTTCTACATACTCGCGTCTCCCTTTGCCGACTTGCAAAAGTTGCTACCAGAGCAGAGGCGGCCAGATTGAAGAGGCTGTGCTTAGGTTCACCTTCTCCTTACTGCACGTAAGCCACGTCAAGCTCCTCGCTGCACTCTGGATTTCCCTTCTCCGCGGCACTTAGCGTGGTGCTGTGTGTGTGCAACTCGGCGCCTAGAAGCGACTGCCAATGCTTTCAGAGCGGGCTGCAAGGGAACCAAGGAGCAGCACAAGCAGCAGTGCTTCAGCTTGCTCCTTCCGACTGCTAAGGGCACTTGGGAAGGCAAGCGAGAGTCAACCACCTTCCTCTCCTAGTAGCCTCTAACGTGGTGCACACAAGCACGGCGCTCTTGCCGCTTCGTTCACCGCCCTCGCCCACGCCTGGCTCCGCTTTCACTTGCCGGCGGCCAGAAGCCGCCGCAGGGGCGCCACATACCCAGCAGTGTGCGGGCAGCCAAGAGCTCGAGAACGCTGTTTCTGCCCAAGCCCGCCTAGGGCGTGCACCTTTGTTCTCAGAGCTCCGTGTAACAGTCTGCCTTTCTCGCAGTTCGAATGGAAATCGAAAGCTTTTCGCCTACGCCCTTCACAGATATCCGTTGCTAGGACGAGAATGTCTTGTGGCCGGAGCTCGCCCCCGCCGCCAGGAAGCTGCTCTTAGCACCGCGTTGCAGGGACACGTCTCACTTCTTGACTTCGTGCTTAGCGCTCTCCGAATTCACTGCTAGCTCCGCGGTCCGTCTCAGCTTCAAGTAGCTGCGCTCGCAGTACATAGAGCTTCGCAAGGACCGAAGACCCGGAGGGACATATCGCACACGACAATGTGCCAGGACAGAGACGTGTTCTACATTGTCCCTTCTCGTCATCCAGTTTGTGCCTCTGCTGCTTCTGCTGTTAGGAGTCGCTCCTTGAAAGACGAGCGAGAGCGTCTTTCTGGGTGCATTGCACTGAGTGAGTGCTCGCTAGGGACTTTGCACTCGGAGCCAAGGCAACAGGGCGTGCTTGTCCGCAGAACTGAGAGCGCGCTGTTGGGCAGAGCTGAAACTGACCGCTGCAGTTCAGCTCTCTCCGGACGGCAGACGCCGAAGAACGAAGCCGCTTGCGAGCGGCGCAGTGCAGCGAAGAGCACACGAGCAGCCAAAGAGCTCCTTCACAATCGCTTTCACTTCTCAGTGCTCTTGCTGCTTGGAAAAGCAGCACACAGCCGTTGCACGCCAGGGCAAAAGCTAGGGCAGTGCCCGTCCTCACTCCTTCGCTGTGCTGTACTCCTTGCAGCTAGAGCGAAGCGAGAAGGACGCGAGGAAGTAGAAGGCCTTCTTAAAGTAGCCCCTTGTCAGCAGCCCTGAAAGGGCGCATAACACACGGCGTCTAGCTGCCCTCCGTTCTACATACTCGCGTCTCCCTTTGCCGACTTGCAAAAGTTGCAACCAGAGCAGAGGCGGCCAGATTGAAGAGGCTGTGCTTAGGTTCACCTTCTCCTTACTGCACGTAAGCCACGTCAAGCTCCTCGCTGCACTCTGGATTTCCCTTCTCCGCGGCACTTAGCGTGGTGCTGTGTGTGTGCAACTCGGCGCCTAGAAGCGACTGCCAATGCTTTCAGAGCGGGCTGCAAGGGAACCAAGGAGCAGCACCAGCAGCAGTGCTTCAGCTTGCTCCTTCCGACTGCTAAGGGCACTTGGGAAGGCAAGCGAGAGTCAACCACCTTCCTCTCCTAGTAGCCTCTAACGTGGTGCACACAAGCACGGCACATAGCCGCTTCGTTCACCGCCCTCGCCCTCGCCCACGCCTTGCTCCGCTTTCACTTGTCGGCGGCCAGAAGCCGCCGCAGGGGCGCCACATACCCAGCAGTGTGCGGGCAGCCAAGAGCTCGAGAACGCTGTTTCTGCCCAAGCCCGCCTAGGGCGTGCACCTTTGTTCTCAGAGCTCCGTGTAACAGTCTGCCTTTCTCGCAGTTCGAATGGAAATCGAAAGCTTTTCGCCTACGCCCTTCACAGATATCCGTTGCTAGGACGAGAATGTCTTGTGGCCGGAGCTCGCCCCCGCCGCCAGGAAGCTGCTCTTAGCACCGCGTTGCAGGGACACGTCTCGCTTCTTGACTTCGTGCTTAGCGCTCTCCGAATTCGCTGCTAGCTCCGCGGTCCGTCTCAGCTTCAAGTAGCTGCGCTCGCAGTACATAGAGCTTCGCAAGGACCGAAGACCCGGAGGGACGTATCGCACACGACAATGTGCCAGGACAGAGACGTGTTCTACATTGTCCCTTCTCGTCATCCAGTTTGTGCCTCTGCTGCTTCTGCTGTTAGGAGTCGTTCCTTGAAAGACGAGCGAGAGCGTCTTCCTGGGTGCATTGCACTGAATGAGTGCTCGCTAGGGACTTTGCACTCGGAGCCAAGGCAACAGGGCGTGCTTGTCCGCAGAACTGAGAGCGCGCTGTTGGGCAGAGCTGAAACTGACCGCTGCAGTTCAGCTCTCTCCGGATGGCAGACGCCGAAGAACGAAGCCGCTTGCGAGCGGCGCAGTGCAGCGAAGAGCACACGAGCAGCCAAAGAGCTCCTTCACAATCGCTTTCACTTCTCAGTGCTCTTGCTGCTTGGAAAAGCAGCACACAGCCGTTGCACGCCAGGGCAAAAGCTGGGGCAGTGCCCGTCCTCACTCCTTCGCTGTGCTGTACTCCATGCAGCTAGAGCGAAGCGAGAAGGACGCGAGGACGAAGAAGGCGTTCTTAAAGTAGCCCCTTGTCAGCAGCCCTGAAAGGGCGCATAACACACGGCGTCTCGCTGCCCTCCGTTCTACATACTCGCGTCTCCCTTTGCCGTCTTGCAAAAGTTGCTACCAGAGCAGAGGCGGCCCGATTGAAGAGGCTGTGCTTAGGTTCACCTTCTCCTTACTGCACGTAAGCCACGTCCAGCTCCTCGCTGCACTCTGGATTTCCCTTCTCCGCGGCACTTAGCGTGGTGCTGTGTGTGTGCAACTCGGCGCCTAGAAGTGACCGCCAATGCTTTCAGAGCGGGCTGCAAGGGAACCAAGGAGCAGCACAAGCAGCAGTGCTTCAGCTTGCTCCTTCCGACTGCTAAGGGCACTTGGGAAGGCAAGCGAGAGTCAACCACCTTCCTCTCCTAGTAGCCTCTAACGTGGTGCACACAAGCACGGCACATAGCCGCTTCGTTCACCGCCCTCGCCCTCGCCCACGCCTTGCTCCGCTTTCACTTGTCGGCGGCCAGAAGCCGCCGCAGGGGCGCCACATACCCAGCAGTGTGCGGGCAGCCAAGAGCTCGAGAACGCTGCTTCTGCCCAAGCCCGCCTAGGGCGTGCACCTTTGTTCTCAGAGCTCCGTGTAACAGTCTGCCTTTCTCGCAGTTCGAATGGAAATCGAAAGCTTTTCGCCTACGCCCTTCACAGAGATCCGTCGTGTAACAGTCTGCCTTTCTCGCAGTTCGAATGGAAATCGAAAGCTTTTCGCCTACGCCCTTCACAGAGATCCGTTGCTAGGACGAGACTGTCTTGTGGCCGGAGCTCGCCCCCGCCGCGAGGAAGCTGCTCTTAGCACCGCGTTGCAGGGACACGTCTCGCTTCTTGACTTCGTGCTTAGCGCTCTCCGAATTCGCTGCTAGCTCCGCGGTCCGTCTCAGCTTCAAGTAGCTGCGCTCGCAGTACATAGAGCTTCGCAAGGACCGAAGACCCGGAGGGACGTATCGCACACGACAATGTGCCAGGACAGAGACGTGTTCTACATTGTCCCTTCTCGTCATGCAGTTTGTGCCTCTGCTGCTTCTGCTGTTAGGAATCGCTCCTTGAAAGACGAGCGAGAGCGTCTTTCTGCGTGCATTGCACTGAGTGAGTGCTCGCTAAGGACTTTGCACTCGGAGCCAAGGCAACAGGGCGTGCTTGTCCGCAGAACTGAGAGCACGCTGTTGGGCAGAGCTGAAACTGACCGCTGGAGTTCAGCTCTCTCCGGACGGCAGACGCCGAAGAACGAAGCCGCTTGCGAGCAGCGCAGTGCAGCGAAGAGCACACGAGCAGCCAAAGAGCTCCTTCACAATCGCTTTCACTTCTCAGTGCTCTTGCTGCTTGGAAAAGCAGCACACAGCCGTTGCACGCCAGGGCAAAAGCTGGGGCAGTGCCCGTCCTCACTCCTTCGCTGTGCTGTACTCCTTGCAGCTAGAGCGAAGCGAGAAGGACGCGAGGACGAAGAAGGCGTTCTTAAAGTAGCCCCTTGTCAGCAGCCCTGAAAGGGCGCATAACACACGGCGTCTCGCTGCCCTCCGTTCTACATACTCGCGTCTCCCTTTGCCGTCTTGCAAAAGTTGCTACCAGAGCAGAGGCGGCCCGATTGAAGAGGCTGTGCTTAGGTTCACCTTCTCCTTACTGCACGTAAGCCACGTCCAGCTCCTCGCTGCACTCTGGATTTCCCTTCTCCGCGGCACTTAGCGTGGTGCTGTGTGTGTGCAACTCGGCGCCTAGAAGTGACCGCCAATGCTTTCAGAGCGGGCTGCAAGGGAACCAAGGAGCAGCACAAGCAGCAGTGCTTCAGCTTGCTCCTTCCGACTGCTAAGGGCACTTGGGAAGGCAAGCGAGAGTCAACCACCTTCCTCTCCTAGTAGCCTCTAACGTGGTGCACACAAGCACGGCACATAGCCGCTTCGTTCACCGCCCTCGCCCTCGCCCACGCCTTGCTCCGCTTTCACTTGTCGGCGGCCAGAAGCCGCCGCAGGGGCGCCACATACCCAGCAGTGTGCGGGCAGCCAAGAGCTCGAGAACGCTGCTTCTGCCCAAGCCCGCCTAGGGCGTGCACCTTTGTTCTCAGAGCTCCGTGTAACAGTCTGCCTTTCTCGCAGTTCGAATGGAAATCGAAAGCTTTTCGCCTACGCCCTTCACAGAGATCCGTTGCTAGGACGAGACTGTCTTGTGGCCGGAGCTCGCCCCCGCCGCGAGGAAGCTGCTCTTAGCACCGCGTTGCAGGGACACGTCTCGCTTCTTGACTTCGTGCTTAGCGCTCTCCGAATTCGCTGCTAGCTCCGCGGTCCGTCTCAGCTTCAAGTAGCTGCGCTCGCAGTACATAGAGCTTCGCAAGGACCGAAGACCCGGAGGGACGTATCGCACACGACAATGTGCCAGGACAGAGACGTGTTCTACATTGTCCCTTCTCGTCATCCAGTTTGTGCCTCTGCTGCTTCTGCTGTTAGGAATCGCTCCTTGAAAGACGAGCGAGAGCGTCTTTCTGGGTGCATTGCACTGAGTGAGTGCTCGCTAAGGACTTTACACTCGGAGCCAAGGCAACAGGGCGTGCTTGTCCGCAGAACTGAGAGCACGCTGTTGGGCAGAGCTGAAACTGACCGCTGCAGTTCAGCTCTCTCCGGACGGCAGACGCCGAAGAACGAAGCCGCTTGCGAGCGGCGCAGTGCAGCGAAGAGCACACGAGCAGCCAAAGAGCTCCTTCACAATCGCTTTCACTTCTCAGTGCTCTTGCTGCTTGGAAAAGCAGCACACAGCCGTTGCACGCCAGGGCAAAAGCTGGGGCAGTGCCCGTCCTCACTCCTTCGCTGTGCTGTACTCCTTGCAGCTAGAGCGAAGCGAGAAGGACGCGAGGACGAAGAAGGCGTTCTTAAAGTAGCCCCTTGTCAGCAGCCCTGAAAGGGCGCATAACACACGGCGTCTCGCTGCCCTCCGTTCTACATACTCGCGTCTCCCTTTGCCGTCTTGCAAAAGTTGCTACCAGAGCAGAGGCGGCCCGATTGAAGAGGCTGTGCTTAGGTTCACCTTCTCCTTACTGCACGTAAGCCACGTCAAGCTCCTCGCTGCACTCTGGATTTCCCTTCTCCGCGGCACTTAGCGTGGTGCTGTGTGTGTGCAACTCGGCGCCTAGAAGTGACCGCCAATGCTTTCAGAGCGGGCTGCAAGGGAACCAAGGAGCAGCACAAGCAGCAGTGCTTCAGCTTGCTCCTTCCGACTGCTAAGGGCACTTGGGAAGGCAAGCGAGAGTCAACCACCTTCCTCTCCTAGTAGCCTCTAACGTGGTGCACACAAGCACGGCACATAGCCGCTTCGTTCACCGCCCTCGCCCTCGCCCACGCCTTGCTCCGCTTTCACTTGTCGGCGGCCAGAAGCCGCCGCAGGGGCGCCACATACCCAGCAGTGTGCGGGCAGCCAAGAGCTCGAGAACGCTGCTTCTGCCCAAGCCCGCCTAGGGCGTGCACCTTTGTTCTCAGAGCTCCGTGTAACAGTCTGCCTTTCTCGCAGTTCGAATGGAAATCGAAAGCTTTTCGCCTACGCCCTTCACAGAGATCCGTCGTGTAACAGTCTGCCTTTCTCGCAGTTCGAATGGAAATCGAAAGCTTTTCGCCTACGCCCTTCACAGAGATCCGTTGCTAGGACGAGACTGTCTTGTGGCCGGAGCTCGCCCCCGCCGCGAGGAAGCTGCTCTTAGCACCGCGTTGCAGGGACACGTCTCGCTTCTTGACTTCGTGCTTAGCGCTCTCCGAATTCGCTGCTAGCTCCGCGGTCCGTCTCAGCTTCAAGTAGCTGCGCTCGCAGTACATAGAGCTTCGCAAGGACCGAAGACCCGGAGGGACGTATCGCACACGACAATGTGCCAGGACAGAGACGTGTTCTACATTGTCCCTTCTCGTCATCCAGTTTGTGCCTCTGCTGCTTCTGCTGTTAGGAATCGCTCCTTGAAAGACGAGCGAGAGCGTCTTTCTGGGTGCATTGCACTGAGTGAGTGCTCGCTAAGGACTTTACACTCGGAGCCAAGGCAACAGGGCGTGCTTGTCCGCAGAACTGAGAGCACGCTGTTGGGCAGAGCTGAAACTGACCGCTGCAGTTCAGCTCTCTCCGGACGGCAGACGCCGAAGAACGAAGCCGCTTGCGAGCGGCGCAGTGCAGCGAAGAGCACACGAGCAGCCAAAGAGCTCCTTCACAATCGCTTTCACTTCTCAGTGCTCTTGCTGCTTGGAAAAGCAGCACACAGCCGTTGCACGCCAGGGCAAAAGCTGGGGCAGTGCCCGTCCTCACTCCTTCGCTGTGCTGTACTCCTTGCAGCTAGAGCGAAGCGAGAAGGACGCGAGGACGAAGAAGGCGTTCTTAAAGTAGCCCCTTGTCAGCAGCCCTGAAAGGGCGCATAACACACGGCGTCTCGCTGCCCTCCGTTCTACATACTCGCGTCTCCCTTTGCCGTCTTGCAAAAGTTGCTACCAGAGCAGAGGCGGCCCGATTGAAGAGGCTGTGCTTAGGTTCACCTTCTCCTTACTGCACGTAAGCCACGTCCAGCTCCTCGCTGCACTCTGGATTTCCCTTCTCCGCGGCACTTAGCGTGGTGCTGTGTGTGTGCAACTCGGCGCCTAGAAGTGACCGCCAATGCTTTCAGAGCGGGCTGCAAGGGAACCAAGGAGCAGCACAAGCAGCAGTGCTTCAGCTTGCTCCTTCCGACTGCTAAGGGCACTTGGGAAGGCAAGCGAGAGTCAACCACCTTCCTCTCCTAGTAGCCTCTAACGTGGTGCACACAAGCACGGCACATAGCCGCTTCGTTCACCGCCCTCGCCCTCGCCCACGCCTTGCTCCGCTTTCACTTGTCGGCGGCCAGAAGCCGCCGCAGGGGCGCCACATACCCAGCAGTGTGCGGGCAGCCAAGAGCTCGAGAACGCTGCTTCTGCCCAAGCCCGCCTAGGGCGTGCACCTTTGTTCTCAGAGCTCCGTGTAACAGTCTGCCTTTCTCGCAGTTCGAATGGAAATCGAAAGCTTTTCGCCTACGCCCTTCACAGAGATCCGTCGTGTAACAGTCTGCCTTTCTCGCAGTTCGAATGGAAATCGAAAGCTTTTCGCCTACGCCCTTCACAGAGATCCGTTGCTAGGACGAGACTGTCTTGTGGCCGGAGCTCGCCCCCGCCGCGAGGAAGCTGCTCTTAGCACCGCGTTGCAGGGACACGTCTCGCTTCTTGACTTCGTGCTTAGCGCTCTCCGAATTCGCTGCTAGCTCCGCGGTCCGTCTCAGCTTCAAGTAGCTGCGCTCGCAGTACATAGAGCTTCGCAAGGACCGAAGACCCGGAGGGACGTATCGCACACGACAATGTGCCAGGACAGAGACGTGTTCTACATTGTCCCTTCTCGTCATGCAGTTTGTGCCTCTGCTGCTTCTGCTGTTAGGAATCGCTCCTTGAAAGACGAGCGAGAGCGTCTTTCTGCGTGCATTGCACTGAGTGAGTGCTCGCTAAGGACTTTGCACTCGGAGCCAAGGCAACAGGGCGTGCTTGTCCGCAGAACTGAGAGCACGCTGTTGGGCAGAGCTGAAACTGACCGCTGGAGTTCAGCTCTCTCCGGACGGCAGACGCCGAAGAACGAAGCCGCTTGCGAGCAGCGCAGTGCAGCGAAGAGCACACGAGCAGCCAAAGAGCTCCTTCACAATCGCTTTCACTTCTCAGTGCTCTTGCTGCTTGGAAAAGCAGCACACAGCCGTTGCACGCCAGGGCAAAAGCTGGGGCAGTGCCCGTCCTCACTCCTTCGCTGTGCTGTACTCCTTGCAGCTAGAGCGAAGCGAGAAGGACGCGAGGACGAAGAAGGCGTTCTTAAAGTAGCCCCTTGTCAGCAGCCCTGAAAGGGCGCATAACACACGGCGTCTCGCTGCCCTCCGTTCTACATACTCGCGTCTCCCTTTGCCGTCTTGCAAAAGTTGCTACCAGAGCAGAGGCGGCCCGATTGAAGAGGCTGTGCTTAGGTTCACCTTCTCCTTACTGCACGTAAGCCACGTCCAGCTCCTCGCTGCACTCTGGATTTCCCTTCTCCGCGGCACTTAGCGTGGTGCTGTGTGTGTGCAACTCGGCGCCTAGAAGTGACCGCCAATGCTTTCAGAGCGGGCTGCAAGGGAACCAAGGAGCAGCACAAGCAGCAGTGCTTCAGCTTGCTCCTTCCGACTGCTAAGGGCACTTGGGAAGGCAAGCGAGAGTCAACCACCTTCCTCTCCTAGTAGCCTCTAACGTGGTGCACACAAGCACGGCACATAGCCGCTTCGTTCACCGCCCTCGCCCTCGCCCACGCCTTGCTCCGCTTTCACTTGTCGGCGGCCAGAAGCCGCCGCAGGGGCGCCACATACCCAGCAGTGTGCGGGCAGCCAAGAGCTCGAGAACGCTGCTTCTGCCCAAGCCCGCCTAGGGCGTGCACCTTTGTTCTCAGAGCTCCGTGTAACAGTCTGCCTTTCTCGCAGTTCGAATGGAAATCGAAAGCTTTTCGCCTACGCCCTTCACAGAGATCCGTTGCTAGGACGAGACTGTCTTGTGGCCGGAGCTCGCCCCCGCCGCGAGGAAGCTGCTCTTAGCACCGCGTTGCAGGGACACGTCTCGCTTCTTGACTTCGTGCTTAGCGCTCTCCGAATTCGCTGCTAGCTCCGCGGTCCGTCTCAGCTTCAAGTAGCTGCGCTCGCAGTACATAGAGCTTCGCAAGGACCGAAGACCCGGAGGGACGTATCGCACACGACAATGTGCCAGGACAGAGACGTGTTCTACATTGTCCCTTCTCGTCATCCAGTTTGTGCCTCTGCTGCTTCTGCTGTTAGGAATCGCTCCTTGAAAGACGAGCGAGAGCGTCTTTCTGGGTGCATTGCACTGAGTGAGTGCTCGCTAAGGACTTTACACTCGGAGCCAAGGCAACAGGGCGTGCTTGTCCGCAGAACTGAGAGCACGCTGTTGGGCAGAGCTGAAACTGACCGCTGCAGTTCAGCTCTCTCCGGACGGCAGACGCCGAAGAACGAAGCCGCTTGCGAGCGGCGCAGTGCAGCGAAGAGCACACGAGCAGCCAAAGAGCTCCTTCACAATCGCTTTCACTTCTCAGTGCTCTTGCTGCTTGGAAAAGCAGCACACAGCCGTTGCACGCCAGGGCAAAAGCTGGGGCAGTGCCCGTCCTCACTCCTTCGCTGTGCTGTACTCCTTGCAGCTAGAGCGAAGCGAGAAGGACGCGAGGACGAAGAAGGCGTTCTTAAAGTAGCCCCTTGTCAGCAGCCCTGAAAGGGCGCATAACACACGGCGTCTCGCTGCCCTCCGTTCTACATACTCGCGTCTCCCTTTGCCGTCTTGCAAAAGTTGCTACCAGAGCAGAGGCGGCCCGATTGAAGAGGCTGTGCTTAGGTTCACCTTCTCCTTACTGCACGTAAGCCACGTCAAGCTCCTCGCTGCACTCTGGATTTCCCTTCTCCGCGGCACTTAGCGTGGTGCTGTGTGTGTGCAACTCGGCGCCTAGAAGTGACCGCCAATGCTTTCAGAGCGGGCTGCAAGGGAACCAAGGAGCAGCACAAGCAGCAGTGCTTCAGCTTGCTCCTTCCGACTGCTAAGGGCACTTGGGAAGGCAAGCGAGAGTCAACCACCTTCCTCTCCTAGTAGCCTCTAACGTGGTGCACACAAGCACGGCACATAGCCGCTTCGTTCACCGCCCTCGCCCTCGCCCACGCCTTGCTCCGCTTTCACTTGTCGGCGGCCAGAAGCCGCCGCAGGGGCGCCACATACCCAGCAGTGTGCGGGCAGCCAAGAGCTCGAGAACGCTGCTTCTGCCCAAGCCCGCCTAGGGCGTGCACCTTTGTTCTCAGAGCTCCGTGTAACAGTCTGCCTTTCTCGCAGTTCGAATGGAAATCGAAAGCTTTTCGCCTACGCCCTTCACAGAGATCCGTCGTGTAACAGTCTGCCTTTCTCGCAGTTCGAATGGAAATCGAAAGCTTTTCGCCTACGCCCTTCACAGAGATCCGTTGCTAGGACGAGACTGTCTTGTGGCCGGAGCTCGCCCCCGCCGCGAGGAAGCTGCTCTTAGCACCGCGTTGCAGGGACACGTCTCGCTTCTTGACTTCGTGCTTAGCGCTCTCCGAATTCGCTGCTAGCTCCGCGGTCCGTCTCAGCTTCAAGTAGCTGCGCTCGCAGTACATAGAGCTTCGCAAGGACCGAAGACCCGGAGGGACGTATCGCACACGACAATGTGCCAGGACAGAGACGTGTTCTACATTGTCCCTTCTCGTCATCCTGTTTGTGCCTCTGCTGCTTCTGCTGTTAGGAATCGCTCCTTGAAAGACGAGCGAGAGCGTCTTTCTGCGTGCATTGCACTGAGTGAGTGCTCGCTAAGGACTTTGCACTCGGAGCCAAGGCAACAGGGCGTGCTTGTCCGCAGAACTGAGAGCACGCTGTTGGGCAGAGCTGAAACTGACCGCTGGAGTTCAGCTCTCTCCGGACGGCAGACGCCGAAGAACGAAGCCGCTTGCGAGCAGCGCAGTGCAGCGAAGAGCACACGAGCAGCCAAAGAGCTCCTTCACAATCGCTTTCACTTCTCAGTGCTCTTGCTGCTTGGAAAAGCAGCACACAGCCGTTGCACGCCAGGGCAAAAGCTGGGGCAGTGCCCGTCCTCACTCCTTCGCTGTGCTGTACTCCTTGCAGCTAGAGCGAAGCGAGAAGGACGCGAGGACGAAGAAGGCGTTCTTAAAGTAGCCCCTTGTCAGCAGCCCTGAAAGGGCGCATAACACACGGCGTCTCGCTGCCCTCCGTTCTACATACTCGCGTCTCCCTTTGCCGTCTTGCAAAAGTTGCTACCAGAGCAGAGGCGGCCAGATTGAAGAGGCTGTGCTTAGGTTCACCTTCTCCTTACTGCACGTAAGCCACGTCCAGCTCCTCGCTGCACTCTGGATTTCCCTTCTCCGCGGCACTTAGCGTGGTGCTGTGTGTGTGCAACTCGGCGCCTAGAAGTGACCGCCAATGCTTTCAGAGCGGGCTGCAAGGGAACCAAGGAGCAGCACAAGCAGCAGTGCTTCAGCTTGCTCCTTCCGACTGCTAAGGGCACTTGGGAAGGCAAGCGAGAGTCAACCACCTTCCTCTCCTAGTAGCCTCTAACGTGGTGCACACAAGCACGGCACATAGCCGCTTCGTTCACCGCCCTCGCCCTCGCCCACGCCTTGCTCCGCTTTCACTTGTCGGCGGCCAGAAGCCGCCGCAGGGGCGCCACATACCCAGCAGTGTGCGGGCAGCCAAGAGCTCGAGAACGCTGCTTCTGCCCAAGCCCGCCTAGGGCGTGCACCTTTGTTCTCAGAGCTCCGTGTAACAGTCTGCCTCTCTCGCAGTTCGAATGGAAATCGAAAGCTTTTCGCCTACGCCCTTCACAGAGATCCGTTGCTAGGACGAGAATGTCTTGTGGCCGGAGCTCGCCCCCGCCGCGAGGAAGCTGCTCTTAGCACCGCGTTGCAGGGACACGTCTCGCTTCTTGACTTCGCGCTTAGCGCTCTCCGAATTCGCTGCTAGCTCCGCGGTCCGTCTCAGCTGCAAGTAGCTGCGCTCGCAGTACATAGAGCTTCGCAAGGACCGAAGACCCGGAGGGACGTATCGCACACGACAATGTGCCAGGACAGAGACGTGTTCTACATTGTCCCTTCTCGTCATCCAGTTTGTGCCTCTGCTGCTTCTGCTGTTAGGAATCGCTCCTTGAAAGACGAGCGAGAGCGTCTTTCTGGGTGCATTGCACTGAGTGAGTGCTCGCTAGGGACTTTGCACTCGGAGCCAAGGCAACAGGGCGTGCTTGTCCGCAGAACTGAGAGCACGCTGTTGGGCAGAGCTGAAACTGACCGCTGCAGTTCAGCTCTCTCCGGACGGCAGACGCCGAAGAACGAAGCCGCTTGCGAGCGGCGCAGTGCAGCGAAGAGCACACGAGCAGCCAAAGAGCTCCTTCACAATCGCTTTCACTTCTCAGTGCTCTTGCTGCTTGGAAAAGCAGCACACAGCCGTTGCACGCCAGGGCAAAAGCTGGGGCAGTGCCCGTCCTCACTCCTTCGCTGTGCTGTACTCCTTGCAGCTAGAGCGAAGCGAGAAGGACGCGAGGACGAAGAAGGCGTTCTTAAAGTAGCCCCTTGTCAGCAGCCCTGAAAGGGCGCATAACACACGGCGTCTCGCTGCCCTCCGTTCTACATACTCGCGTCTCCCTTTGCCGTCTTGCAAAAGTTGCTACCAGAGCAGAGGCGGCCCGATTGAAGAGGCTGTGCTTAGGTTCACCTTCTCCTTACTGCACGTAAGCCACGTCCAGCTCCTCGCTGCACTCTGGATTTCCCTTCTCCGCGGCACTTAGCGTGGTGCTGTGTGTGTGCAACTCGGCGCCTAGAAGTGACCGCCAATGCTTTCAGAGCGGGCTGCAAGGGAACCAAGGAGCAGCACAAGCAGCAGTGCTTCAGCTTGCTCCTTCCGACTGCTAAGGGCACTTGGGAAGGCAAGCGAGAGTCAACCACCTTCCTCTCCTAGTAGCCTCTAACGTGGTGCACACAAGCACGGCACATAGCCGCTTCGTTCACCGCCCTCGCCCTCGCCCACGCCTTGCTCCGCTTTCACTTGTCGGCGGCCAGAAGCCGCCGCAGGGGCGCCACATACCCAGCAGTGTGCGGGCAGCCAAGAGCTCGAGAACGCTGCTTCTGCCCAAGCCCGCCTAGGGCGTGCACCTTTGTTCTCAGAGCTCCGTGTAACAGTCTGCCTTTCTCGCAGTTCGAATGGAAATCGAAAGCTTTTCGCCTACGCCCTTCACAGAGATCCGTTGCTAGGACGAGACTGTCTTGTGGCCGGAGCTCGCCCCCGCCGCGAGGAAGCTGCTCTTAGCACCGCGTTGCAGGGACACGTCTCGCTTCTTGACTTCGTGCTTAGCGCTCTCCGAATTCGCTGCTAGCTCCGCGGTCCGTCTCAGCTTCAAGTAGCTGCGCTCGCAGTACATAGAGCTTCGCAAGGACCGAAGACCCGGAGGGACGTATCGCACACGACAATGTGCCAGGACAGAGACGTGTTCTACATTGTCCCTTCTCGTCATCCAGTTTGTGCCTCTGCTGCTTCTGCTGTTAGGAATCGCTCCTTGAAAGACGAGCGAGAGCGTCTTTCTGGGTGCATTGCACTGAGTGAGTGCTCGCTAAGGACTTTACACTCGGAGCCAAGGCAACAGGGCGTGCTTGTCCGCAGAACTGAGAGCACGCTGTTGGGCAGAGCTGAAACTGACCGCTGCAGTTCAGCTCTCTCCGGACGGCAGACGCCGAAGAACGAAGCCGCTTGCGAGCGGCGCAGTGCAGCGAAGAGCACACGAGCAGCCAAAGAGCTCCTTCACAATCGCTTTCACTTCTCAGTGCTCTTGCTGCTTGGAAAAGCAGCACACAGCCGTTGCACGCCAGGGCAAAAGCTGGGGCAGTGCCCGTCCTCACTCCTTCGCTGTGCTGTACTCCTTGCAGCTAGAGCGAAGCGAGAAGGACGCGAGGACGAAGAAGGCGTTCTTAAAGTAGCCCCTTGTCAGCAGCCCTGAAAGGGCGCATAACACACGGCGTCTCGCTGCCCTCCGTTCTACATACTCGCGTCTCCCTTTGCCGTCTTGCAAAAGTTGCTACCAGAGCAGAGGCGGCCAGATTGAAGAGGCTGTGCTTAGGTTCACCTTCTCCTTACTGCACGTAAGCCACGTCAAGCTCCTCGCTGCACTCTGGATTTCCCTTCTCCGCGGCACTTAGCGTGGTGCTGTGTGTGTGCAACTCGGCGCCTAGAAGTGACTGCCAATGCTTTCAGAGCGGGCTGCAAGGGAACCAAGGAGCAGCACAAGCAGCAGTGCTTCAGCTTGCTCCTTCCGACTGCTAAGGGCACTTGGGAAGGCAAGCGAGAGTCAACCACCTTCCTCTCCTAGTAGCCTCTAACGTGGTGCACACAAGCACGGCACATAGCCGCTTCGTTCACCGCCCTCGCCCTCGCCCACGCCTTGCTCCGCTTTCACTTGTCGGCGGCCAGAAGCCGCCGCAGGGGCGCCACATACCCAGCAGTGTGCGGGCAGCCAAGAGCTCGAGAACGCTGCTTCTGCCCAAGCCCGCCTAGGGCGTGCACCTTTGTTCTCAGAGCTCCGTGTAACAGTCTGCCTTTCTCGCAGTTCGAATGGAAATCGAAAGCTTTTCGCCTACGCCCTTCACAGAGATCCGTTGCTAGGACGAGACTGTCTTGTGGCCGGAGCTCGCCCCCGCCGCGAGGAAGCTGCTCTTAGCACCGCGTTGCAGGGACACGTCTCGCTTCTTGACTTCGTGCTTAGCGCTCTCCGAATTCGCCGCTAGCTCCGCGGTCCGTCTCAGCTTCAAGTAGCTGCGCTCGCAGTACATAGAGCTTCGCAAGGACCGAAGACCCGGAGGGACGTATCGCACACGACAATGTGCCAGGACAGAGACGTGTTCTACATTGTCCCTTCTCGTCATCCAGTTTGTGCCTCTGCTGCTTCTGCTGTTAGGAATCGCTCCTTGAAAGACGAGCGAGAGCGTCTTTCTGGGTGCATTGCACTGAGTGAGTGCTCGCTAGGGACTTTGCACTCGGAGCCAAGGCAACAGGGCGTGCTTGTCCGCAGAACTGAGAGCGCGCTGTTGGGCAGAGCTGAAACTGACCGCTGCAGTTCAGCTCTCTCCGGACGGCAGACGCCGAAGAACGAAGCCGCTTGCGAGCGGCGCAGTGCAGCGAAGAGCACACGAGCAGCCAAAGAGCTCCTTCACAATCGTTTCAATTCTCAGTGCTCTTGCTGCTTGGAAAAGCAGCACACAGCCGTTGCACGCCAGGGCAAAAGCTAGGGCAGTGCCCGTCCTCACTCCTTCGCTGTGCTGTACTCCTTGCAGCTAGAGCGAAGCGAGAAGGACGCGAGGAAGTAGAAGGCCTTCTTAAAGTAGCCCCTTGTCAGCAGCCCTGAAAGGGCGCATAACACACGGCGTCTAGCTGCCCTCCGTTCTACATACTCGCGTCTCCCTTTGCCGACTTGCAAAAGTTGCAACCAGAGCAGAGGCGGCCAGATTGAAGAGGCTGTGCTTAGGTTCACCTTCTCCTTACTGCACGTAAGCCACGTCAAGCTCCTCGCTGCACTCTGGATTTCCCTTCTCCGCGGCACTTAGCGTGGTGCTGTGTGTGTGCAACTCGGCGCCTAGAAGCGACCGCCAATGCTTTCAGAGCGGGCTGCAAGGGAACCAAGGAGCAGCACAAGCAGCAGTGCTTCAGCTTGCTCCTTCCGACTGCTAAGGGCACTTGGGAAGGCAAGCGAGAGTCAACCACCTTCCTCTCCTAGTAGCCTCTAACGTGGTGCACACAAGCACGGCACATAGCCGCTTCGTTCACCGCCCTCGCCCTCGCCCACGCCTTGCTCCGCTTTCACTTGTCGGCGGCCAGAAGCCGCCGCAGGGGCGCCACATACCCAGCAGTGTGCGGGCAGCCAAGAGCTCGAGAACGCTGTTTCTGCCCAAGCCCGCCTAGGGCGTGCACCTTTGTTCTCAGAGCTCCGTGTAACAGTCTGCCTTTCTCGCAGTTCGAATGGAAATCGAAAGCTTTTCGCCTACGCCCTTCACAGAGATCCGTTGCCAGAACGAGAATGTCTTGTGGCCGGGGCTCGCCCCCGCCGCCAGGAAGCTGCTCTTAGCACCGCGTTGCAGGGACACGTCTCGCTTCTTGACTTCGTGCTTAGCGCTCTCCGAATTCGCTGCTAGCTCCGCGGTCCGTCTCAGCTGCAAGTAGCAGCGCTCGCAGTACATAGAGCTTCGCAAGGACCGAAGACCCGGAGGGACGTATCGCACACGACAATGTGCCAGGACAGAGACGTGTTCTACATTGTCCCTTCTCGTCATCCTGTTTGTGCCTCTGCTGCTTCTGCTGTTAGGAATCGCTCCTTGAAAGACGAGCGAGAGCGTCTTTCTGGGTGCATTGCACTGAGTGAGTGCTCGCTAGGGACTTTGCACTCGGAGCCAAGGCAACAGGGCGTGCTTGTCCGCAGAACTGAGAGCGCGCTGTTGGGCAGAGCTGAAACTGACCGCTGCAGTTCAGCTCTCTCCGGATGGCAGACGCCGAAGAACGAAGCCGCTTGCGAGCGGCGCAGTGCAGCGAAGAGCACACGAGCAGCCAAAGAGCTCCTTCACAATCGCTTTCACTTCTCAGTGCTCTTGCTGCTTGGAAAAGCAGCACACAGCCGTTGCACGCCAGGGCAAAAGCTGGGGCAGTGCCCGTCCTCACTCCTTCGCTGTGCTGTACTCCTTGCAGCTAGAGCGAAGCGAGAAGGACGCGAGGACGAAGAAGGCGTTCTTAAAGTAGCCCCTTGTCAGCAGCCCTGAAAGGGCGCATAACACACGGCGTCTCGCTGCCCTCCGTTCTACATACTCGCGTCTCCCTTTGCCGACTTGCAAAAGTTGCTACCAGAGCAGAGGCGGCCAGATTGAAGAGGCTGTGCTTAGGTTCACCTTCTCCTTACTGCACGTAAGCCACGTCAAGCTCCTCGCTGCACTCTGGATTTCCCTTCTCCGCGGCACTTAGCGTGGTGCTGTGTGTGTGCAACTCGGCGCCTAGAAGTGACCGCCAATGCTTTCAGAGCGGGCTGCAAGGGAACCAAGGAGCAGCACAAGCAGCAGTGCTTCAGCTTGCTCCTTCCGACTGCTAAGGGCACTTGGGAAGGCAAGCGAGAGTCAACCACCTTCCTCTCCTAGTAGCCTCTGACGTGGTGCACACAAGCACGGCACATAGCCGCTTCGTTCACCGCCCTCCCCCTCGCCCACGCCTTGCTCCGCTTTCACTTGCCGGCGGCCAGAAGCCGCCGCAGGGGCGCCACATACCCAGCAGTGTGCGGGCAGCCAAGAGCTCGAGAACGCTGTTTCTGCCCAAGCCCGCCTAGGGCGTGCACCTTTGTTCTCAGAGCTCCGTGTAACAGTCTGCCTTTCTCGCAGTTCGAATGGAAATCGAAAGCTTTTCGCCTACGCCCTTCACAGAGATCCGTTGCTAGGACGAGAATGTCTTGTGGCCGGAGCTCGCCCCCGCCGCGAGGAAGCTGCTCTTAGCACCGCGTTGCAGGGACACGTCTCGCTTCTTGACTTCGTGCTTAGCGCTCTCCGAATTCGCTGCTAGCTCCGCGGTCCGTCTCAGCTTCAAGTAGCTGCGCTCGCAGTACATAGAGCTTCGCAAGGACCGAAGACCCGGAGGGACGTATCGCACACGACAATGTGCCAGGACAGAGACGTGTTCTACATTGTCCCTTCTCGTCATCCAGTTTGTGCCTCTGCTGCTTCTGCTGTTAGGAGTCGCTCCTTGAAAGACGAGCGAGAGCGTCTTTCTGGGTGCATTGCACTGAGTGAGTGCTCGCTAGGGACTTTGCACTCGGAGCCAAGGCAACAGGGCGTGCTTGTCCGCAGAACTGAGAGCGCGCTGTTGGGCAGAGCTGAAACTGACCGCTGCAGTTCAGCTCTCTCCGGACGGCAGACGCCGAAGAACGAAGCCGCTTGCGAGCGGCGCAGTGCAGCGAAGAGCACACGAGCAGCCAAAGAGCTCCTTCACAATCGCTTTCACTTCTCAGTGCTCTTGCTGCTTGGAAAAGCAGCACACAGCCGTTGCACGCCAGGGCAAAAGCTGGGGCAGTGCCCGTCCTCACTCCTTCGCTGTGCTGTACTCCATGCAGCTAGAGCGAAGCGAGAAGGACGCGAGGACGAAGAAGGCGTTCTTAAAGTAGCCCCTTGTCAGCAGCCCTGAAAGGGCGCATAACACACGGCGTCTCGCTGCCCTCCGTTCTACATACTCGCGTCTCCCTTTGCCGACTTGCAAAAGTTGCAACCAGAGCAGAGGCGGCCAGATTGAAGAGGCTGTGCTTAGGTTCACCTTCTCCTTACTGCACGTAAGCCACGTCAAGCTCCTCGCTGCACTCTGGATTTCCCTTCTCCGCGGCACTTAGCGTGGTGCTGTGTGTGTGCAACTCGGCGCCTAGAAGCGACCGCCAATGCTTTCAGAGCGGGCTGCAAGGGAACCAAGGAGCAGCACAAGCAGCAGTGCTTCAGCTTGCTCCTTCCGACTGCTAAGGGCACTTGGGAAGGCAAGCGAGAGTCAACCACCTTCCTCTCCTAGTAGCCTCTAACGTGGTGCACACAAGCACGGCACATAGCCGCTTCGTTCACCGCCCTCGCCCTCGCCCACGCCTTGCTCCGCTTTCACTTGTCGGCGGCCAGAAGCCGCCGCAGGGGCGCCACATACCCAGCAGTGTGCGGGCAGCCAAGAGCTCGAGAACGCTGCTTCTGCCCAAGCCCGCCTAGGGCGTGCACCTTTGTTCTCAGAGCTCCGTGTAACAGTCTGCCTTTCTCGCAGTTCGAATGGAAATCGAAAGCTTTTCGCCTACGCCCTTCACAGAGATCCGTTGCTAGGACGAGAATGTCTTGTGGCCGGAGCTCGCCCCCGCCGCCAGGAAGCTGCTCTTAGCACCGCGTTGCAGGGACACGTCTCGCTTCTTGACTTCGTGCTTAGCGCTCTCCGAATTCGCTGCTAGCTCCGCGGTCCGTCTCAGCTTCAAGTAGCTGCGCTCGCAGTACATAGAGCTTCGCAAGGACCGAAGACCCGGAGGGACGTATCGCATACGACAATGTGCCAGGACAGAGACGTGTTCTACATTGTCCCTTCTCGTCATCCAGTTTGTGCCTCTGCTGCTTCTGCTGTTAGGAGTCGCTCCTTGAAAGACGAGCGAGAGCGTCTTTCTGGGTGCATTGCACTGAGTGAGTGCTCGCTAGGGACTTTGCACTCGGAGCCAAGGCAACAGGGCGTGCTTGTCCGCAGAACTGAGAGCGCGCTGTTGGGCAGAGCTGAAACTGACCGCTGCAGTTCAGCTCTCTCCGGACGGCAGACGCCGAAGAACGAAGCCGCTTGCGAGCGGCGCAGTGCAGCGAAGAGCACACGAGCAGCCAAAGAGCTCCTTCACAATCGCTTTCACTTCTCAGTGCTCTTGCTGCTTGGAAAAGCAGCACACAGCCGTTGCACGCCAGGGCAAAAGCTGGGGCAGTGCCCGTCCTCACTCCTTCGCTGTGCTGTACTCCTTGCAGCTAGAGCGAAGCGAGAAGGACGCGAGGACGAAGAAGGCGTTCTTAAAGTAGCCCCTTGTCAGCAGCCCTGAAAGGGCGCATAACACACGGCGTCTCGCTGCCCTCCGTTCTACATACTCGCGTCTCCCTTTGCCGACTTGCAAAAGTTGCTACCAGAGCAGAGGCGGCCAGATTGAAGAGGCTGTGCTTAGGTTCACCTTCTCCTTACTGCACGTAAGCCACGTCAAGCTCCTCGCTGCACTCTGGATTTCCCTTCTCCGCGGCACTTAGCGTGGTGCTGTGTGTGTGCAACTCGGCGCCTAGAAGTGACCGCCAATGCTTTCAGAGCGGGCTGCAAGGGAACCAAGGAGCAGCACAAGCAGCAGTGCTTCAGCTTGCTCCTTCCGACTGCTAAGGGCACTTGGGAAGGCAAGCGAGAGTCAACCACCTTCCTCTCCTAGTAGCCTCTGACGTGGTGCACACAAGCACGGCACATAGCCGCTTCGTTCACCGCCCTCCCCCTCGCCCACGCCTTGCTCCGCTTTCACTTGCCGGCGGCCAGAAGCCGCCGCAGGGGCGCCACATACCCAGCAGTGTGCGGGCAGCCAAGAGCTCGAGAACGCTGTTTCTGCCCAAGCCCGCCTAGGGCGTGCACCTTTGTTCTCAGAGCTCCGTGTAACAGTCTGCCTTTCTCGCAGTTCGAATGGAAATCGAAAGCTTTTCGCCTACGCCCTTCACAGAGATCCGTTGCTAGGACGAGAATGTCTTGTGGCCGGAGCTCGCCCCCGCCGCGAGGAAGCTGCTCTTAGCACCGCGTTGCAGGGACACGTCTCGCTTCTTGACTTCGTGCTTAGCGCTCTCCGAATTCGCTGCTAGCTCCGCGGTCCGTCTCAGCTTCAAGTAGCTGCGCTCGCAGTACATAGAGCTTCGCAAGGACCGAAGACCCGGAGGGACGTATCGCACACGACAATGTGCCAGGACAGAGACGTGTTCTACATTGTCCCTTCTCGTCATCCAGTTTGTGCCTCTGCTGCTTCTGCTGTTAGGAGTCGCTCCTTGAAAGACGAGCGAGAGCGTCTTTCTGGGTGCATTGCACTGAGTGAGTGCTCGCTAGGGACTTTGCACTCGGAGCCAAGGCAACAGGGCGTGCTTGTCCGCAGAACTGAGAGCGCGCTGTTGGGCAGAGCTGAAACTGACCGCTGCAGTTCAGCTCTCTCCGGACGGCAGACGCCGAAGAACGAAGCCGCTTGCGAGCGGCGCAGTGCAGCGAAGAGCACACGAGCAGCCAAAGAGCTCCTTCACAATCGCTTTCACTTCTCAGTGCTCTTGCTGCTTGGAAAAGCAGCACACAGCCGTTGCACGCCAGGGCAAAAGCTGGGGCAGTGCCCGTCCTCACTCCTTCGCTGTGCTGTACTCCATGCAGCTAGAGCGAAGCGAGAAGGACGCGAGGACGAAGAAGGCGTTCTTAAAGTAGCCCCTTGTCAGCAGCCCTGAAAGGGCGCATAACACACGGCGTCTCGCTGCCCTCCGTTCTACATACTCGCGTCTCCCTTTGCCGACTTGCAAAAGTTGCAACCAGAGCAGAGGCGGCCAGATTGAAGAGGCTGTGCTTAGGTTCACCTTCTCCTTACTGCACGTAAGCCACGTCAAGCTCCTCGCTGCACTCTGGATTTCCCTTCTCCGCGGCACTTAGCGTGGTGCTGTGTGTGTGCAACTCGGCGCCTAGAAGCGACCGCCAATGCTTTCAGAGCGGGCTGCAAGGGAACCAAGGAGCAGCACAAGCAGCAGTGCTTCAGCTTGCTCCTTCCGACTGCTAAGGGCACTTGGGAAGGCAAGCGAGAGTCAACCACCTTCCTCTCCTAGTAGCCTCTAACGTGGTGCACACAAGCACGGCACATAGCCGCTTCGTTCACCGCCCTCGCCCTCGCCCACGCCTTGCTCCGCTTTCACTTGTCGGCGGCCAGAAGCCGCCGCAGGGGCGCCACATACCCAGCAGTGTGCGGGCAGCCAAGAGCTCGAGAACGCTGCTTCTGCCCAAGCCCGCCTAGGGCGTGCACCTTTGTTCTCAGAGCTCCGTGTAACAGTCTGCCTTTCTCGCAGTTCGAATGGAAATCGAAAGCTTTTCGCCTACGCCCTTCACAGAGATCCGTTGCTAGGACGAGAATGTCTTGTGGCCGGAGCTCGCCCCCGCCGCCAGGAAGCTGCTCTTAGCACCGCGTTGCAGGGACACGTCTCGCTTCTTGACTTCGTGCTTAGCGCTCTCCGAATTCGCTGCTAGCTCCGCGGTCCGTCTCAGCTTCAAGTAGCTGCGCTCGCAGTACATAGAGCTTCGCAAGGACCGAAGACCCGGAGGGACGTATCGCATACGACAATGTGCCAGGACAGAGACGTGTTCTACATTGTCCCTTCTCGTCATCCAGTTTGTGCCTCTGCTGCTTCTGCTGTTAGGAGTCGCTCCTTGAAAGACGAGCGAGAGCGTCTTTCTGGGTGCATTGCACTGAGTGAGTGCTCGCTAGGGACTTTGCACTCGGAGCCAAGGCAACAGGGCGTGCTTGTCCGCAGAACTGAGAGCGCGCTGTTGGGCAGAGCTGAAACTGACCGCTGCAGTTCAGCTCTCTCCGGACGGCAGACGCCGAAGAACGAAGCCGCTTGCGAGCGGCGCAGTGCAGCGAAGAGCACACGAGCAGCCAAAGAGCTCCTTCACAATCGCTTTCACTTCTCAGTGCTCTTGCTGCTTGGAAAAGCAGCACACAGCCGTTGCACGCCAGGGCAAAAGCTGGGGCAGTGCCCGTCCTCACTCCTTCGCTGTGCTGTACTCCTTGCAGCTAGAGCGAAGCGAGAAGGACGCGAGGACGAAGAAGGCGTTCTTAAAGTAGCCCCTTGTCAGCAGCCCTGAAAGGGCGCATAACACACGGCGTCTCGCTGCCCTCCGTTCTACATACTCGCGTCTCCCTTTGCCGACTTGCAAAAGTTGCTACCAGAGCAGAGGCGGCCAGATTGAAGAGGCTGTGCTTAGGTTCACCTTCTCCTTACTGCACGTAAGCCACGTCCAGCTCCTCGCTGCACTCTGGATTTCCCTTCTCCGCGGCACTTAGCGTGGTGCTGTGTGTGTGCAACTCGGCGCCTAGAAGTGACCGCCAATGCTTTCAGAGCGGGCTGCAAGGGAACCAAGGAGCAGCACAAGCCGCAGTGCTTCAGCTTACTCCTTCCGACTGCTAAGGGCACTTGGGAAGGCAAGCGAGAGTCAACCACCTTCCTCTCCTAGTAGCCTCTAACGTGGTGCACACAAGCACGGCACATAGCCGCTTCGTTCACCGCCCTCGCCCTCGCCCACGCCTTGCTCCGCTTTCACTTGCCGGCGGCCAGAAGCCGCCGCAGGGGCGCCACATACCCAGCAGTGTGCGGGCAGCCAAGAGCTCGAGAACGCTGTTTCTGCCCAAGCCCGCCTAGGGCGTGCACCTTTGTTCTCAGAGCTCCGTGTAACAGTCTGCCTTTCTCGCAGTTCGAATGGAAATCGAAAGCTTTTCGCCTACGCCCTTCACAGAGATCCGTTGCCAGGACGAGAATGTCTTGTGGCCGGGGCTCGCCCCCGCCGCCAGGAAGCTGCTCTTAGCACCGCGTTGCAGGGACACGTCTCGCTTCTTGACTTCGTGCTTAGCGCTCTCCGAATTCGCTGCTAGCTCCGCGGTCCTTCTCAGCTGCAAGTAGCAGCGCTCGCAGTACATAGAGCTTCGCAAGGACCGAAGACCCGGAGGGACGTATCGCACACGACAATGTGCCAGGACAGAGACGTGTTCTACATTGTCCCTTCTCGTCATCCTGTTTGTGCCTCTGCTGCTTCTGCTGTTAGGAATCGCTCCTTGAAAGACGAGCGAGAGCGTCTTTCTGGGTGCATTGCACTGAGTGAGTGCTCGCTAGGGACTTTGCACTCGGAGCCAAGGCAACAGGGCGTGCTTGTCCGCAGAACTGAGAGCGCGCTGTTGGGCAGAGCTGAAACTGACCGCTGCAGTTCAGCTCTCTCCGGATGGCAGACGCCGAAGAACGAAGCCGCTTGCGAGCGGCGCAGTGCAGCGAAGAGCACACGAGCAGCCAAAGAGCTCCTTCACAATCGCTTTCACTTCTCAGTGCTCTTGCTGCTTGGAAAAGCAGCACACAGCCGTTGCACGCCAGGGCAAAAGCTGGGGCAGTGCCCGTCCTCACTCCTTCGCTGTGCTGTACTCCTTGCAGCTAGAGCGAAGCGAGAAGGACGCGAGGACGAAGAAGGCGTTCTTAAAGTAGCCCCTTGTCAGCAGCCCTGAAAGGGCGCATAACACACGGCGTCTCGCTGCCCTCCGTTCTACATACTCGCGTCTCCCTTTGCCGACTTGCAAAAGTTGCTACCAGAGCAGAGGCGGCCAGATTGAAGAGGCTGTGCTTAGGTTCACCTTCTCCTTACTGCACGTAAGCCACGTCAAGCTCCTCGCTGCACTCTGGATTTCCCTTCTCCGCGGCACTTAGCGTGGTGCTGTGTGTGTGCAACTCGGCGCCTAGAAGTGACCGCCAATGCTTTCAGAGCGGGCTGCAAGGGAACCAAGGAGCAGCACAAGCAGCAGTGCTTCAGCTTGCTCCTTCCGACTGCTAAGGGCACTTGGGAAGGCAAGCGAGAGTCAACCACCTTCCTCTCCTAGTAGCCTCTGACGTGGTGCACACAAGCACGGCACATAGCCGCTTCGTTCACCGCCCTCCCCCTCGCCCACGCCTTGCTCCGCTTTCACTTGCCGGCGGCCAGAAGCCGCCGCAGGGGCGCCACATACCCAGCAGTGTGCGGGCAGCCAAGAGCTCGAGAACGCTGTTTCTGCCCAAGCCCGCCTAGGGCGTGCACCTTTGTTCTCAGAGCTCCGTGTAACAGTCTGCCTTTCTCGCAGTTCGAATGGAAATCGAAAGCTTTTCGCCTACGCCCTTCACAGATATCCGTTGCTAGGACGAGAATGTCTTGTGGCCGGAGCTCGCCCCCGCCGCCAGGAAGCTGCTCTTAGCACCGCGTTGCAGGGACACGTCTCGCTTCTTGACTTCGTGCTTAGCGCTCTCCGAATTCGCTGCTAGCTCCGCGGTCCGTCTCAGCTTCAAGTAGCTGCGCTCGCAGTACATAGAGCTTCGCAAGGACCGAAGACCCGGAGGGACATATCGCACACGACAATGTGCCAGGACAGAGACGTGTTCTACATTGTCCCTTCTCGTCATCCAGTTTGTGCCTCTGCTGCTTCTGCTGTTAGGAGTCGCTCCTTGAAAGACGAGCGAGAGCGTCTTTCTGGGTGCATTGCACTGAGTGAGTGCTCGCTAGGGACTTTGCACTCGGAGCCAAGGCAACAGGGCGTGCTTGTCCGCAGAACTGAGAGCACGCTGTTGGGCAGAGCTGAAACTGACCGCTGCAGTTCAGCTCTCTCCGGACGGCAGACGCCGAAGAACGAAGCCGCTTGCGAGCGGCGCTGTGCAGCGAAGAGCACACGAGCAGCCAAAGAGCTCCTTCACAATCGCTTTCACTTCTCAGTGCTCTTGCTGCTTGGAAAAGCAGCACACAGCCGTTGCACGCCAGGGCAAAAGCTGGGGCAGTGCCCGTCCTCACTCCTTCGCTGTGCTGTACTCCTTGCAGCTAGAGCGAAGCGAGAAGGACGCGAGGACGAAGAAGGCGTTCTTAAAGTAGCCCCTTGTCAGCAGCCCTGAAAGGGCGCATAACACACGGCGTCTCGCTGCCCTCCGTTCTACATACTCGCGTCTCCCTTTGCCGACTTGCAAAAGTTGCTACCAGAGCAGAGGCGGCCAGATTGAAGAGGCTGTGCTTAGGTTCACCTTCTCCTTACTGCACGTAAGCCACGTCAAGCTCCTCGCTGCACTCTGGATTTCCCTTCTCCGCGGCACTTAGCGTGGTGCTGTGTGTGTGCAACTCGGCGCCTAGAAGCGACTGCCAATGCTTTCAGAGCGGGCTGCAAGGGAACCAAGGAGCAGCACAAGCAGCAGTGCTTCAGCTTGCTCCTTCCGACTGCTAAGGGCACTTGGGAAGGCAAGCGAGAGTCAACCACCTTCCTCTCCTAGTAGCCTCTAACGTGGTGCACACAAGGACGGCACATAGCCGCTTCGTTCACCGCCCTCGCCCACGCCTGGCTCCGCTTTCACTTGCCGGCGGCCAGAAGCCGCCGCAGGGGCGCCACATACCCAGCAGTGTGCGGCAGCCAAGAGCTCGAGAACGCTGTTTCTGCCCAAGCCCGCCTAGGGCGTGCACCTTTGTTCTCAGAGCTCCGTGTAACAGTCTGCTTTCTCGCAGTTCGAATGGAAATCGAAAGCTTTTCGCCTACGCCCTTCACAGAGATCCGTTGCTAGGACGAGAATGTCTTGTGGCCGGAGCTCGCCCCCGCCGCCAGGAAGCTGCTCTTAGCACCGCGTTGCAGGGACACGTCTCGCTTCTTGACTTCGTGCTTAGCGCTCTCCGAATTCGCTGCTAGCTCCGCTGTCCTTCTCAGCTGCAAGTAGCTGCGCTCGCAGTACATAGAGCTTCGCAAGGACCGAAGACCCGGAGGGACGTATCGCACACGACAATGTGCCAGGACAGAGACGTGTTCTACATTGTCCCTTCTCGTCATCCAGTTTGTGCCTCTGCTGCTTCTGCTGTTAGGAATCGCTCCTTGAAAGACGAGCGAGAGCGTCTTTCTGGGTGCATTGCACTGAGTGAGTGCTCGCTAAGGACTTTACACTCGGAGCCAAGGCAACAGGGCGTGCTTGTCCGCAGAACTGAGAGCACGCTGTTGGGCAGAGCTGAAACTGACCGCTGCAGTTCAGCTCTCTCCGGACGGCAGACGCCGAAGAACGAAGCCGCTTGCGAGCGGCGCAGTGCAGCGAAGAGCACACGAGCAGCCAAAGAGCTCCTTCACAATCGCTTTCACTTCTCAGTGCTCTTGCTGCTTGGAAAAGCAGCACACAGCCGTTGCACGCCAGGGCAAAAGCTGGGGCAGTGCCCGTCCTCACTCCTTCGCTGTGCTGTACTCCTTGCAGCTAGAGCGAAGCGAGAAGGACGCGAGGACGAAGAAGGCGTTCTTAAAGTAGCCCCTTGTCAGCAGCCCTGAAAGGGCGCATAACACACGGCGTCTCGCTGCCCTCCGTTCTACATACTCGCGTCTCCCTTTGCCGTCTTGCAAAAGTTGCTACCAGAGCAGAGGCGGCCAGATTGAAGAGGCTGTGCTTAGGTTCACCTTCTCCTTACTGCACGTAAGCCACGTCAAGCTCCTCGCTGCACTCTGGATTTCCCTTCTCCGCGGCACTTAGCGTGGTGCTGTGTGTGTGCAACTCGGCGCCTAGAAGTGACTGCCAATGCTTTCAGAGCGGGCTGCAAGGGAACCAAGGAGCAGCACAAGCAGCAGTGCTTCAGCTTGCTCCTTCCGACTGCTAAGGGCACTTGGGAAGGCAAGCGAGAGTCAACCACCTTCCTCTCCTAGTAGCCTCTAACGTGGTGCACACAAGCACGGCACATAGCCGCTTCGTTCACCGCCCTCGCCCTCGCCCACGCCTTGCTCCGCTTTCACTTGTCGGCGGCCAGAAGCCGCCGCAGGGGCGCCACATACCCAGCAGTGTGCGGGCAGCCAAGAGCTCGAGAACGCTGCTTCTGCCCAAGCCCGCCTAGGGCGTGCACCTTTGTTCTCAGAGCTCCGTGTAACAGTCTGCCTTTCTCGCAGTTCGAATGGAAATCGAAAGCTTTTCGCCTACGCCCTTCACAGAGATCCGTTGCTAGGACGAGACTGTCTTGTGGCCGGAGCTCGCCCCCGCCGCGAGGAAGCTGCTCTTAGCACCGCGTTGCAGGGACACGTCTCGCTTCTTGACTTCGTGCTTAGCGCTCTCCGAATTCGCCGCTAGCTCCGCGGTCCGTCTCAGCTTCAAGTAGCTGCGCTCGCAGTACATAGAGCTTCGCAAGGACCGAAGACCCGGAGGGACGTATCGCACACGACAATGTGCCAGGACAGAGACGTGTTCTACATTGTCCCTTCTCGTCATCCAGTTTGTGCCTCTGCTGCTTCTGCTGTTAGGAATCGCTCCTTGAAAGACGAGCGAGAGCGTCTTTCTGGGTGCATTGCACTGAGTGAGTGCTCGCTAGGGACTTTGCACTCGGAGCCAAGGCAACAGGGCGTGCTTGTCCGCAGAACTGAGAGCGCGCTGTTGGGCAGAGCTGAAACTGACCGCTGCAGTTCAGCTCTCTCCGGATGGCAGACGCCGAAGAACGAAGCCGCTTGCGAGCGGCGCAGTGCAGCGAAGAGCACACGAGCAGCCAAAGAGCTCCTTCACAATCGCTTTCACTTCTCAGTGCTCTTGCTGCTTGGAAAAGCAGCACACAGCCGTTGCACGCCAGGGCAAAAGCTGGGGCAGTGCCCGTCCTCACTCCTTCGCTGTGCTGTACTCCTTGCAGCTAGAGCGAAGCGAGAAGGACGCGAGGACGAAGAAGGCGTTCTTAAAGTAGCCCCTTGTCAGCAGCCCTGAAAGGGCGCATAACACACGGCGTCTCGCTGCCCTCCGTTCTACATACTCGCGTCTCCCTTTGCCGACTTGCAAAAGTTGCTACCAGAGCAGAGGCGGCCAGATTGAAGAGGCTGTGCTTAGGTTCACCTTCTCCTTACTGCACGTAAGCCACGTCAAGCTCCTCGCTGCACTCTGGATTTCCCTTCTCCGCGGCACTTAGCGTGGTGCTGTGTGTGTGCAACTCGGCGCCTAGAAGTGACCGCCAATGCTTTCAGAGCGGGCTGCAAGGGAACCAAGGAGCAGCACAAGCAGCAGTGCTTCAGCTTGCTCCTTCCGACTGCTAAGGGCACTTGGGAAGGCAAGCGAGAGTCAACCACCTTCCTCTCCTAGTAGCCTCTGACGTGGTGCACACAAGCACGGCACATAGCCGCTTCGTTCACCGCCCTCCCCCTCGCCCACGCCTTGCTCCGCTTTCACTTGCCGGCGGCCAGAAGCCGCCGCAGGGGCGCCACATACCCAGCAGTGTGCGGCAGCCAAGAGCTCGAGAACGCTGTTTCTGCCCAAGCCCGCCTAGGGCGTGCACCTTTGTTCTCAGAGCTCCGTGTAACAGTCTGCCTTTCTCGCAGTTCGAATGGAAATCGAAAGCTTTTCGCCTACGCCCTTCACAGAGATCCGTTGCTAGGACGAGAATGTCTTGTGGCCGGAGCTCGCCCCCGCCGCGAGGAAGCTGCTCTTGGCACCGCGTTGCAGGGACACGTCTCGCTTCTTGACTTCGTGCTTAGCGCTCTCCGAATTCGCTGCTAGCTCCGCGGTCCGTCTCAGCTTCAAGTAGCTGCGCTCGCAGTACATAGAGCTTCGCAAGGACCGAAGACCCGGAGGGACGTATCGCACACGACAATGTGCCAGGACAGAGACGTGTTCTACATTGTCCCTTCTCGTCATCCAGTTTGTGCCTCTGCTGCTTCTGCTGTTAGGAGTCGCTCCTTGAAAGACGAGCGAGAGCGTCTTTCTGGGTGCATTGCACTGAGTGAGTGCTCGCTAGGGACTTTGCACTCGGAGCCAAGGCAACAGGGCGTGCTTGTCCGCAGAACTGAGAGCGCGCTGTTGGGCAGAGCTGAAACTGACCGCTGCAGTTCAGCTCTCTCCGGACGGCAGACGCCGAAGAACGAAGCCGCTTGCGAGCGGCGCAGTGCAGCGAAGAGCACACGAGCAGCCAAAGAGCTCCTTCACAATCGCTTTCACTTCTCAGTGCTCTTGCTGCTTGGAAAAGCAGCACACAGCCGTTGCACGCCAGGGCAAAAGCTGGGGCAGTGCCCGTCCTCACTCCTTCGCTGTGCTGTACTCCATGCAGCTAGAGCGAAGCGAGAAGGACGCGAGGACGAAGAAGGCGTTCTTAAAGTAGCCCCTTGTCAGCAGCCCTGAAAGGGCGCATAACACACGGCGTCTCGCTGCCCTCCGTTCTACATACTCGCGTCTCCCTTTGCCGACTTGCAAAAGTTGCTACCAGAGCAGAGGCGGCCAGATTGAAGAGGCTGTGCTTAGGTTCACCTTCTCCTTACTGCACGTAAGCCACGTCAAGCTCCTCGCTGCACTCTGGATTTCCCTTCTCCGCGGCACTTAGCGTGGTGCTGTGTGTGTGCAACTCGGCGCCTAGAAGCGACCGCCAATGCTTTCAGAGCGGGCTGCAAGGGAACCAAGGAGCAGCACAAGCAGCAGTGCTTCAGCTTGCTCCTTCCGACTGCTAAGGGCACTTGGGAAGGCAAGCGAGAGTCAACCACCTTCCTCTCCTAGTAGCCTCTAACGTGGTGCACACAAGCACGGCACATAGCCGCTTCGTTCACCGCCCTCGCCCTCGCCCACGCCTTGCTCCGCTTTCACTTGTCGGCGGCCAGAAGCCGCCGCAGGGGCGCCACATACCCAGCAGTGTGCGGGCAGCCAAGAGCTCGAGAACGCTGCTTCTGCCCAAGCCCGCCTAGGGCGTGCACCTTTGTTCTCAGAGCTCCGTGTAACAGTCTGCCTTTCTCGCAGTTCGAATGGAAATCGAAAGCTTTTCGCCTACGCCCTTCACAGAGATCCGTTGCTAGGACGAGAATGTCTTGTGGCCGGAGCTCGCCCCCGCCGCCAGGAAGCTGCTCTTAGCACCGCGTTGCAGGGACACGTCTCGCTTCTTGACTTCGTGCTTAGCGCTCTCCGAATTCGCTGCTAGCTCCGCGGTCCGTCTCAGCTTCAAGTAGCTGCGCTCGCAGTACATAGAGCTTCGCAAGGACCGAAGACCCGGAGGGACGTATCGCATACGACAATGTGCCAGGACAGAGACGTGTTCTACATTGTCCCTTCTCGTCATCCAGTTTGTGCCTCTGCTGCTTCTGCTGTTAGGAGTCGCTCCTTGAAAGACGAGCGAGAGCGTCTTTCTGGGTGCATTGCACTGAGTGAGTGCTCGCTAGGGACTTTGCACTCGGAGCCAAGGCAACAGGGCGTGCTTGTCCGCAGAACTGAGAGCGCGCTGTTGGGCAGAGCTGAAACTGACCGCTGCAGTTCAGCTCTCTCCGGACGGCAGACGCCGAAGAACGAAGCCGCTTGCGAGCGGCGCAGTGCAGCGAAGAGCACACGAGCAGCCAAAGAGCTCCTTCACAATCGCTTTCACTTCTCAGTGCTCTTGCTGCTTGGAAAAGCAGCACACAGCCGTTGCACGCCAGGGCAAAAGCTGGGGCAGTGCCCGTCCTCACTCCTTCGCTGTGCTGTACTCCTTGCAGCTAGAGCGAAGCGAGAAGGACGCGAGGACGAAGAAGGCGTTCTTAAAGTAGCCCCTTGTCAGCAGCCCTGAAAGGGCGCATAACACACGGCGTCTCGCTGCCCTCCGTTCTACATACTCGCGTCTCCCTTTGCCGACTTGCAAAAGTTGCTACCAGAGCAGAGGCGGCCAGATTGAAGAGGCTGTGCTTAGGTTCACCTTCTCCTTACTGCACGTAAGCCACGTCCAGCTCCTCGCTGCACTCTGGATTTCCCTTCTCCGCGGCACTTAGCGTGGTGCTGTGTGTGTGCAACTCGGCGCCTAGAAGTGACCGCCAATGCTTTCAGAGCGGGCTGCAAGGGAACCAAGGAGCAGCACAAGCAGCAGTGCTTCAGCTTACTCCTTCCGACTGCTAAGGGCACTTGGGAAGGCAAGCGAGAGTCAACCACCTTCCTCTCCTAGTAGCCTCTAACGTGGTGCACACAAGCACGGCACATAGCCGCTTCGTTCACCGCCCTCGCCCTCGCCCACGCCTGGCTCCGCTTTCACTTGCCGGCGGCCAGAAGCCGCCGCAGGGGCGCCACATACCCAGCAGTGTGCGGGCAGCCAAGAGCTCGAGAACGCTGTTTCTGCCCAAGCCCGCCTAGGGCGTGCACCTTTGTTCTCAGAGCTCCGTGTAACAGTCTGCCTTTCTCGCAGTTCGAATGGAAATCGAAAGCTTTTCGCCTACGCCCTTCACAGAGATCCGTTGCTAGGACGAGAATGTCTTGTGGCCGGAGCTCGCCCCCGCCGCCAGGAAGCTGCTCTTAGCACCGCGTTGCAGGGACACGTCTCGCTTCTTGACTTCGTGCTTAGCGCTCTCCGAATTCGCTGCTAGCTCCGCGGTCCGTCTCAGCTTCAAGTAGCTGCGCTCGCAGTACATAGAGCTTCGCAAGGACCGAAGACCCGGAGGGACATATCGCACACGACAATGTGCCAGGACAGAGACGTGTTCTACATTGTCCCTTCTCGTCATCCAGTTTGTGCCTCTGCTGCTTCTGCTGTTAGGAGTCACTCCTTGAAAGACGAGCGAGAGCGTCTTTCTGGGTGCATTGCACTGAGTGAGTGCTCGCTAGGGACTTTGCACTCGGAGCCAAGGCAACAGGGCGTGCTTGTCCGCAGAACTGAGAGCACGCTGTTGGGCAGAGCTGAAACTGACCGCTGCAGTTCAGCTCTCTCCGGACGGCAGACGCCGAAGAACGAAGCCGCTTGCGAGCGGCGCTGTGCAGCGAAGAGCACACGAGCAGCCAAAGAGCTCCTTCACAATCGCTTTCACTTCTCAGTGCTCTTGCTGCTTGGAAAAGCAGCACACAGCCGTTGCACGCCAGGGCAAAAGCTGGGGCAGTGCCCGTCCTCACTCCTTCGCTGTGCTGTACTCCTTGCAGCTAGAGCGAAGCGAGAAGGACGCGAGGACGAAGAAGGCGTTCTTAAAGTAGCCCCTTGTCAGCAGCCCTGAAAGGGCGCATAACACACGGCGTCTCGCTGCCCTCCGTTCTACATACTCGCGTCTCCCTTTGCCGACTTGCAAAAGTTGCTACCAGAGCAGAGGCGGCCAGATTGAAGAGGCTGTGCTTAGGTTCACCTTCTCCTTACTGCACGTAAGCCACGTCAAGCTCCTCGCTGCACTCTGGATTTCCCTTCTCCGCGGCACTTAGCGTGGTGCTGTGTGTGTGCAACTCGGCGCCTAGAAGCGACTGCCAATGCTTTCAGAGCGGGCTGCAAGGGAACCAAGGAGCAGCACAAGCAGCAGTGCTTCAGCTTGCTCCTTCCGACTGCTAAGGGCACTTGGGAAGGCAAGCGAGAGTCAACCACCTTCCTCTCCTAGTAGCCTCTAACGTGGTGCACACAAGGACGGCACATAGCCGCTTCGTTCACCGCCCTCGCCCACGCCTGGCTCCGCTTTCACTTGCCGGCGGCCAGAAGCCGCCGCAGGGGCGCCACATACCCAGCAGTGTGCGGCAGCCAAGAGCTCGAGAACGCTGTTTCTGCCCAAGCCCGCCTAGGGCGTGCACCTTTGTTCTCAGAGCTCCGTGTAACAGTCTGCTTTCTCGCAGTTCGAATGGAAATCGAAAGCTTTTCGCCTACGCCCTTCACAGAGATCCGTTGCTAGGACGAGAATGTCTTGTGGCCGGAGCTCGCCCCCGCCGCCAGGAAGCTGCTCTTAGCACCGCGTTGCAGGGACACGTCTCGCTTCTTGACTTCGTGCTTAGCGCTCTCCGAATTCGCTGCTAGCTCCGCTGTCCTTCTCAGCTGCAAGTAGCTGCGCTCGCAGTACATAGAGCTTCGCAAGGACCGAAGACCCGGAGGGACGTATCGCACACGACAATGTGCCAGGACAGAGACGTGTTCTACATTGTCCCTTCTCGTCATCCAGTTTGTGCCTCTGCTGCTTCTGCTGTTAGGAATCGCTCCTTGAAAGACGAGCGAGAGCGTCTTTCTGGGTGCATTGCACTGAGTGAGTGCTCGCTAGGGACTTTGCACTCGGAGCCAAGGCAACAGGGCGTGCTTGTCCGCAGAACTGAGAGCGCGCTGTTGGGCAGAGCTGAAACTGACCGCTGCAGTTCAGCTCTCTCCGGACGGCAGACGCCGAAGAACGAAGCCGCTTGCGAGCGGCGCAGTGCAGCGAAGAGCACACGAGCAGCCAAAGAGCTCCTTCACAATCGCTTTCACTTCTCAGTGCTCTTGCTGCTTGGAAAAGCAGCACACAGCCGTTGCACGCCAGGGCAAAAGCTAGGGCAGTGCCCGTCCTCACTCCTTCGCTGTGCTGTACTCCTTGCAGCTAGAGCGAAGCGAGAAGGACGCGAGGAAGTAGAAGGCCTTCTTAAAGTAGCCCCTTGTCAGCAGCCCTGAAAGGGCGCATAACACACGGCGTCTAGCTGCCCTCCGTTCTACATACTCGCGTCTCCCTTTGCCGACTTGCAAAAGTTGCAACCAGAGCAGAGGCGGCCAGATTGAAGAGGCTGTGCTTAGGTTCACCTTCTCCTTACTGCACGTAAGCCACGTCAAGCTCCTCGCTGCACTCTGGATTTCCCTTCTCCGCGGCACTTAGCGTGGTGCTGTGTGTGTGCAACTCGGCGCCTAGAAGCGACCGCCAATGCTTTCAGAGCGGGCTGCAAGGGAACCAAGGAGCAGCACAAGCAGCAGTGCTTCAGCTTGCTCCTTCCGACTGCTAAGGGCACTTGGGAAGGCAAGCGAGAGTCAACCACCTTCCTCTCCTAGTAGCCTCTAACGTGGTGCACACAAGCACGGCACATAGCCGCTTCGTTCACCGCCCTCGCCCTCGCCCACGCCTTGCTCCGCTTTCACTTGTCGGCGGCCAGAAGCCGCCGCAGGGGCGCCACATACCCAGCAGTGTGCGGGCAGCCAAGAGCTCGAGAACGCTGTTTCTGCCCAAGCCCGCCTAGGGCGTGCACCTTTGTTCTCAGAGCTCCGTGTAACAGTCTGCCTTTCTCGCAGTTCGAATGGAAATCGAAAGCTTTTCGCCTACGCCCTTCACAGAGATCCGTTGCTAGGACGAGAATGTCTTGTGGCCGGAGGTCGCCCCCGCCGCCAGGAAGCTGCTCTTAGCACCGCGTTGCAGGGACACGTCTCGCTTCTTGACTTCGTGCTTAGCGCTCTCCGAATTCGCTGCTAGCTCCGCGGTCCGTCTCAGCTTCAAGTAGCTGCGCTCGCAGTACATAGAGCTTCGCAAGGACCGAAGACCCGGAGGGACGTATCGCACACGACAATGTGCCAGGACAGAGACGTGTTCTACATTGTCCCTTCTCGTCATCCAGTTTGTGCCTCTGCTGCTTCTGCTGTTAGGAGTCGCTCCTTGAAAGACGAGCGAGAGCGTCTTTCTGGGTGCATTGCACTGAGTGAGTGCTCGCTAGGGACTTTGCACTCGGAGCCAAGGCAACAGGGCGTGCTTGTCCGCAGAACTGAGAGCGCGCTGTTGGGCAGAGCTGAAACTGACCGCTGCAGTTCAGCTCTCTCCGGACGGCAGACGCCGAAGAACGAAGCCGCTTGCGAGCGGCGCAGTGCAGCGAAGAGCACACGAGCAGCCAAAGAGCTCCTTCACAATCGCTTTCACTTCTCAGTGCTCTTGCTGCTTGGAAAAGCAGCACACAGCCGTTGCACGCCAGGGCAAAAGCTAGGGCAGTGCCCGTCCTCACTCCTTCGCTGTGCTGTACTCCTTGCAGCTAGAGCGAAGCGAGAAGGACGCGAGGAAGTAGAAGGCCTTCTTAAAGTAGCCCCTTGTCAGCAGCCCTGAAAGGGCGCATAACACACGGCGTCTAGCTGCCCTCCGTTCTACATACTCGCGTCTCCCTTTGCCGACTTGCAAAAGTTGCAACCAGAGCAGAGGCGGCCAGATTGAAGAGGCTGTGCTTAGGTTCACCTTCTCCTTACTGCACGTAAGCCACGTCAAGCTCCTCGCTGCACTCTGGATTTCCCTTCTCCGCGGCACTTAGCGTGGTGCTGTGTGTGTGCAACTCGGCGCCTAGAAGCGACCGCCAATGCTTTCAGAGCGGGCTGCAAGGGAACCAAGGAGCAGCACAAGCAGCAGTGCTTCAGCTTGCTCCTTCCGACTGCTAAGGGCACTTGGGAAGGCAAGCGAGAGTCAACCACCTTCCTCTCCTAGTAGCCTCTAACGTGGTGCACACAAGCACGGCACATAGCCGCTTCGTTCACCGCCCTCGCCCTCGCCCACGCCTTGCTCCGCTTTCACTTGTCGGCGGCCAGAAGCCGCCGCAGGGGCGCCACATACCCAGCAGTGTGCGGGCAGCCAAGAGCTCGAGAACGCTGTTTCTGCCCAAGCCCGCCTAGGGCGTGCACCTTTGTTCTCAGAGCTCCGTGTAACAGTCTGCCTTTCTCGCAGTTCGAATGGAAATCGAAAGCTTTTCGCCTACGCCCTTCACAGAGATCCGTTGCTAGGACGAGAATGTCTTGTGGCCGGAGGTCGCCCCCGCCGCCAGGAAGCTGCTCTTAGCACCGCGTTGCAGGGACACGTCTCGCTTCTTGACTTCGTGCTTAGCGCTCTCCGAATTCGCTGCTAGCTCCGCGGTCCGTCTCAGCTTCAAGTAGCTGCGCTCGCAGTACATAGAGCTTCGCAAGGACCGAAGACCCGGAGGGACGTATCGCACACGACAATGTGCCAGGACAGAGACGTGTTCTACATTGTCCCTTCTCGTCATCCAGTTTGTGCCTCTGCTGCTTCTGCTGTTAGGAGTCGCTCCTTGAAAGACGAGCGAGAGCGTCTTTCTGGGTGCATTGCACTGAGTGAGTGCTCGCTAGGGACTTTGCACTCGGAGCCAAGGCAACAGGGCGTGCTTGTCCGCAGAACTGAGAGCGCGCTGTTGGGCAGAGCTGAAACTGACCGCTGCAGTTCAGCTCTCTCCGGACGGCAGACGCCGAAGAACGAAGCCGCTTGCGAGCGGCGCAGTGCAGCGAAGAGCACACGAGCAGCCAAAGAGCTCCTTCACAATCGCTTTCACTTCTCAGTGCTCTTGCTGCTTGGAAAAGCAGCACACAGCCGTTGCACGCCAGGGCAAAAGCTGGGGCAGTGCCCGTCCTCACTCCTTCGCTGTGCTGTACTCCATGCAGCTAGAGCGAAGCGAGAAGGACGCGAGGACGAAGAAGGCGTTCTTAAAGTAGCCCCTTGTCAGCAGCCCTGAAAGGGCGCATAACACACGGCGTCTCGCTGCCCTCCGTTCTACATACTCGCGTCTCCCTTTGCCGACTTGCAAAAGTTGCTACCAGAGCAGAGGCGGCCAGATTGAAGAGGCTGTGCTTAGGTTCACCTTCTCCTTACTGCACGTAAGCCACGTCAAGCTCCTCGCTGCACTCTGGATTTCCCTTCTCCGCGGCACTTAGCGTGGTGCTGTGTGTGTGCAACTCGGCGCCTAGAAGCGACTGCCAATGCTTTCAGAGCGGGCTGCAAGGGAACCAAGGAGCAGCACAAGCAGCAGTGCTTCAGCTTGCTCCTTCCGACTGCTAAGGGCACTTGGGAAGGCAAGCGAGAGTCAACCACCTTCCTCTCCTAGTAGCCTCTAACGTGGTGCACACAAGCACGGCACATAGCCGCTTCGTTCACCGCCCTCGCCCTCGCCCACGCCTTGCTCCGCTTTCACTTGTCGGCGGCCAGAAGCCGCCGCAGGGGCGCCACATACCCAGCAGTGTGCGGGCAGCCAAGAGCTCGAGAACGCTGTTTCTGCCCAAGCCCGCCTAGGGCGTGCACCTTTGTTCTCAGAGCTCCGTGTAACAGTCTGCCTTTCTCGCAGTTCGAATGGAAATCGAAAGCTTTTCGCCTACGCCCTTCACAGAGATCCGTTGCTAGGACGAGAATGTCTTGTGGCCGGAGCTCGCCCCCGCCGCCAGGAAGCTGCTCTTAGCACCGCGTTGCAGGGACACGTCTCGCTTCTTGACTTCGTGCTTAGCGCTCTCCGAATTCGCTGCTAGCTCCGCGGTCCGTCTCAGCTTCAAGTAGCTGCGCTCGCAGTACATAGAGCTTCGCAAGGACCGAAGACCCGGAGGGACGTATCGCATACGACAATGTGCCAGGACAGAGACGTGTTCTACATTGTCCCTTCTCGTCATCCAGTTTGTGCCTCTGCTGCTTCTGCTGTTAGGAGTCGCTCCTTGAAAGACGAGCGAGAGCGTCTTTCTGGGTGCATTGCACTGAGTGAGTGCTCGCTAGGGACTTTGCACTCGGAGCCAAGGCAACAGGGCGTGCTTGTCCGCAGAACTGAGAGCGCGCTGTTGGGCAGAGCTGAAACTGACCGCTGCAGTTCAGCTCTCTCCGGACGGCAGACGCCGAAGAACGAAGCCGCTTGCGAGCGGCGCAGTGCAGCGAAGAGCACACGAGCAGCCAAAGAGCTCCTTCACAATCGCTTTCACTTCTCAGTGCTCTTGCTGCTTGGAAAAGCAGCACACAGCCGTTGCACGCCAGGGCAAAAGCTAGGGCAGTGCCCGTCCTCACTCCTTCGCTGTGCTGTACTCCTTGCAGCTAGAGCGAAGCGAGAAGGACGCGAGGACGAAGAAGGCGTTCTTAAAGTAGCCCCTTGTCAGCAGCCCTGAAAGGGCGCATAACACACGGCGTCTCGCTGCCCTCCGTTCTACATACTCGCGTCTCCCTTTGCCGACTTGCAAAAGTTGCAACCAGAGCAGAGGCGGCCAGATTGAAGAGGCTGTGCTTAGGTTCACCTTCTCCTTACTGCACGTAAGCCACGTCCAGCTCCTCGCTGCACTCTGGATTTCCCTTCTCCGCGGCACTTAGCGTGGTGCTGTGTGTGTGCAACTCGGCGCCTAGAAGTGACCGCCAATGCTTTCAGAGCGGGCTGCAAGGGAACCAAGGAGCAGCACAAGCCGCAGTGCTTCAGCTTACTCCTTCCGACTGCTAAGGGCACTTGGGAAGGCAAGCGAGAGTCAACCACCTTCCTCTCCTAGTAGCCTCTAACGTGGTGCACACAAGCACGGCACATAGCCGCTTCGTTCACCGCCCTCGCCCACGCCTGGCTCCGCTTTCACTTGCCGGCGGCCAGAAGCCGCCGCAGGGGCGCCACATACCCAGCAGTGTGCGGGCAGCCAAGAGCTCGAGAACGCTGTTTCTGCCCAAGCCCGCCTAGGGCGTGCACCTTTGTTCTCAGAGCTCCGTGTAACAGTCTGCCTTTCTCGCAGTTCGAATGGAAATCGAAAGCTTTTCGCCTACGCCCTTCACAGATATCCGTTGCTAGGACGAGAATGTCTTGTGGCCGGAGCTCGCCCCCGCCGCCAGGAAGCTGCTCTTAGCACCGCGTTGCAGGGACACGTCTCGCTTCTTGACTTCGTGCTTAGCGCTCTCCGAATTCACTGCTAGCTCCGCGGTCCGTCTCAGCTTCAAGTAGCTGCGCTCGCAGTACATAGAGCTTCGCAAGGACCGAAGACCCGGAGGGACATATCGCACACGACAATGTGCCAGGACAGAGACGTGTTCTACATTGTCCCTTCTCGTCATCCAGTTTGTGCCTCTGCTGCTTCTGCTGTTAGGAGTCGCTCCTTGAAAGACGAGCGAGAGCGTCTTTCTGGGTGCATTGCACTGAGTGAGTGCTCGCTAGGGACTTTGCACTCGGAGCCAAGGCAACAGGGCGTGCTTGTCCGCAGAACTGAGAGCGCGCTGTTGGGCAGAGCTGAAACTGACCGCTGCAGTTCAGCTCTCTCCGGACGGCAGACGCCGAAGAACGAAGCCGCTTGCGAGCGGCGCTGTGCAGCGAAGAGCACACGAGCAGCCAAAGAGCTCCTTCACAATCGCTTTCACTTCTCAGTGCTCTTGCTGCTTGGAAAAGCAGCACACAGCCGTTGCACGCCAGGGCAAAAGCTGGGGCAGTGCCCGTCCTCACTCCTTCGCTGTGCTGTACTCCTTGCAGCTAGAGCGAAGCGAGAAGGACGCGAGGACGAAGAAGGCGTTCTTAAAGTAGCCCCTTGTCAGCAGCCCTGAAAGGGCGCATAACACACGGCGTCTCGCTGCCCTCCGTTCTACATACTCGCGTCTCCCTTTGCCGACTTGCAAAAGTTGCTACCAGAGCAGAGGCGGCCAGATTGAAGAGGCTGTGCTTAGGTTCACCTTCTCCTTACTGCACGTAAGCCACGTCAAGCTCCTCGCTGCACTCTGGATTTCCCTTCTCCGCGGCACTTAGCGTGGTGCTGTGTGTGTGCAACTCGGCGCCTAGAAGCGACTGCCAATGCTTTCAGAGCGGGCTGCAAGGGAACCAAGGAGCAGCACAAGCAGCAGTGCTTCAGCTTGCTCCTTCCGACTGCTAAGGGCACTTGGGAAGGCAAGCGAGAGTCAACCACCTTCCTCTCCTAGTAGCCTCTAACGTGGTGCACACAAGCACGGCGCTCTTGCCGCTTCGTTCACCGCCCTCGCCCACGCCTGGCTCCGCTTTCACTTGCCGGCGGCCAGAAGCCGCCGCAGGGGCGCCACATACCCAGCAGTGTGCGGGCAGCCAAGAGCTCGAGAACGCTGTTTCTGCCCAAGCCCGCCTAGGGCGTGCACCTTTGTTCTCAGAGCTCCGTGTAACAGTCTGCCTTTCTCGCAGTTCGAATGGAAATCGAAAGCTTTTCGCCTACGCCCTTCACAGATATCCGTTGCTAGGACGAGAATGTCTTGTGGCCGGAGCTCGCCCCCGCCGCCAGGAAGCTGCTCTTAGCACCGCGTTGCAGGGACACGTCTCGCTTCTTGACTTCGTGCTTAGCGCTCTCCGAATTCACTGCTAGCTCCGCGGTCCGTCTCAGCTTCAAGTAGCTGCGCTCGCAGTACATAGAGCTTCGCAAGGACCGAAGACCCGGAGGGACATATCGCACACGACAATGTGCCAGGACAGAGACGTGTTCTACATTGTCCCTTCTCGTCATCCAGTTTGTGCCTCTGCTGCTTCTGCTGTTAGGAGTCGCTCCTTGAAAGACGAGCGAGAGCGTCTTTCTGGGTGCATTGCACTGAGTGAGTGCTCGCTAGGGACTTTGCACTCGGAGCCAAGGCAACAGGGCGTGCTTGTCCGCAGAACTGAGAGCGCGCTGTTGGGCAGAGCTGAAACTGACCGCTGCAGTTCAGCTCTCTCCGGACGGCAGACGCCGAAGAACGAAGCCGCTTGCGAGCGGCGCAGTGCAGCGAAGAGCACACGAGCAGCCAAAGAGCTCCTTCACAATCGCTTTCACTTCTCAGTGCTCTTGCTGCTTGGAAAAGCAGCACACAGCCGTTGCACGCCAGGGCAAAAGCTAGGGCAGTGCCCGTCCTCACTCCTTCGCTGTGCTGTACTCCTTGCAGCTAGAGCGAAGCGAGAAGGACGCGAGGAAGTAGAAGGCCTTCTTAAAGTAGCCCCTTGTCAGCAGCCCTGAAAGGGCGCATAACACACGGCGTCTAGCTGCCCTCCGTTCTACATACTCGCGTCTCCCTTTGCCGACTTGCAAAAGTTGCAACCAGAGCAGAGGCGGCCAGATTGAAGAGGCTGTGCTTAGGTTCACCTTCTCCTTACTGCACGTAAGCCACGTCAAGCTCCTCGCTGCACTCTGGATTTCCCTTCTCCGCGGCACTTAGCGTGGTGCTGTGTGTGTGCAACTCGGCGCCTAGAAGCGACTGCCAATGCTTTCAGAGCGGGCTGCAAGGGAACCAAGGAGCAGCACCAGCAGCAGTGCTTCAGCTTGCTCCTTCCGACTGCTAAGGGCACTTGGGAAGGCAAGCGAGAGTCAACCACCTTCCTCTCCTAGTAGCCTCTAACGTGGTGCACACAAGCACGGCACATAGCCGCTTCGTTCACCGCCCTCGCCCTCGCCCACGCCTTGCTCCGCTTTCACTTGTCGGCGGCCAGAAGCCGCCGCAGGGGCGCCACATACCCAGCAGTGTGCGGGCAGCCAAGAGCTCGAGAACGCTGTTTCTGCCCAAGCCCGCCTAGGGCGTGCACCTTTGTTCTCAGAGCTCCGTGTAACAGTCTGCCTTTCTCGCAGTTCGAATGGAAATCGAAAGCTTTTCGCCTACGCCCTTCACAGATATCCGTTGCTAGGACGAGAATGTCTTGTGGCCGGAGCTCGCCCCCGCCGCCAGGAAGCTGCTCTTAGCACCGCGTTGCAGGGACACGTCTCGCTTCTTGACTTCGTGCTTAGCGCTCTCCGAATTCGCTGCTAGCTCCGCGGTCCGTCTCAGCTTCAAGTAGCTGCGCTCGCAGTACATAGAGCTTCGCAAGGACCGAAGACCCGGAGGGACGTATCGCACACGACAATGTGCCAGGACAGAGACGTGTTCTACATTGTCCCTTCTCGTCATCCAGTTTGTGCCTCTGCTGCTTCTGCTGTTAGGAGTCGTTCCTTGAAAGACGAGCGAGAGCGTCTTCCTGGGTGCATTGCACTGAATGAGTGCTCGCTAGGGACTTTGCACTCGGAGCCAAGGCAACAGGGCGTGCTTGTCCGCAGAACTGAGAGCGCGCTGTTGGGCAGAGCTGAAACTGACCGCTGCAGTTCAGCTCTCTCCGGATGGCAGACGCCGAAGAACGAAGCCGCTTGCGAGCGGCGCAGTGCAGCGAAGAGCACACGAGCAGCCAAAGAGCTCCTTCACAATCGCTTTCACTTCTCAGTGCTCTTGCTGCTTGGAAAAGCAGCACACAGCCGTTGCACGCCAGGGCAAAAGCTGGGGCAGTGCCCGTCCTCACTCCTTCGCTGTGCTGTACTCCTTGCAGCTAGAGCGAAGCGAGAAGGACGCGAGGACGAAGAAGGCGTTCTTAAAGTAGCCCCTTGTCAGCAGCCCTGAAAGGGCGCATAACACACGGCGTCTAGCTGCCCTCCGTTCTACATACTCGCGTCTCCCTTTGCCGACTTGCAAAAGTTGCAACCAGAGCAGAGGCGGCCAGATTGAAGAGGCAGTGCTTAGGTTCACCTTTTCCTTACTGCACGTAAGCCACGTCCAGCTCCTCGCTGCACTCTGGATTTCCCTTCTCCGCGGCACTTAGCGTGGTGCTGTGTGTGTGCAACTCGGCGCCTAGAAGCGACTGCCAATGCTTTCACAGCGGGCTGCAAGGGAACCAAGGAGCAGCACAAGCAGCAGTGCTTCAGCTTGCTCCTTCCGACTGCTAAGGGCACTTGGGAAGGCAAGCGAGAGTCAACCACCTTCCTCTCCTAGTAGCCTCTAACGTGGTGCACACAAGGACGGCACATAGCCGCTTCGTTCACCGCCCTCGCCCACGCCTGGCTCCGCTTTCACTTGCCGGCGGCCAGAAGCCGCCGCAGGGGCGCCACATACCCAGCAGTGTGCGGGCAGCCAAGAGCTCGAGAACGCTGTTTCTGCCCAAGCCCGCCTAGGGCGTGCACCTTTGTTCTCAGAGCTCCGTGTAACAGTCTGCCTTTCTCGCAGTTCGAATGGAAATCGAAAGCTTTTCGCCTACGCCCTTCACAGATATCCGTTGCTAGGACGAGAATGTCTTGTGGCCGGAGCTCGCCCCCGCCGCCAGGAAGCTGCTCTTAGCACCGCGTTGCAGGGACACGTCTCGCTTCTTGACTTCGTGCTTAGCGCTCTCCGAATTCACTGCTAGCTCCGCGGTCCGTCTCAGCTTCAAGTAGCTGCGCTCGCAGTACATAGAGCTTCGCAAGGACCGAAGACCCGGAGGGACATATCGCACACGACAATGTGCCAGGACAGAGACGTGTTCTACATTGTCCCTTCTCGTCATCCAGTTTGTGCCTCTGCTGCTTCTGCTGTTAGGAGTCGCTCCTTGAAAGACGAGCGAGAGCGTCTTTCTGGGTGCATTGCACTGAGTGAGTGCTCGCTAGGGACTTTGCACTCGGAGCCAAGGCAACAGGGCGTGCTTGTCCGCAGAACTGAGAGCGCGCTGTTGGGCAGAGCTGAAACTGACCGCTGCAGTTCAGCTCTCTCCGGACGGCAGACGCCGAAGAACGAAGCCGCTTGCGAGCGGCGCTGTGCAGCGAAGAGCACACGAGCAGCCAAAGAGCTCCTTCACAATCGCTTTCACTTCTCAGTGCTCTTGCTGCTTGGAAAAGCAGCACACAGCCGTTGCACGCCAGGGCAAAAGCTGGGGCAGTGCCCGTCCTCTCTCCTTCGCTGTGCTGTACTCCTTGCAGCTAGAGCGAAGCGAGAAGGACGCGAGGACGAAGAAGGCGTTCTTAAAGTAGCCCCTTGTCAGCAGCCCTGAAAGGGCGCATAACACACGGCGTCTCGCTGCCCTCCGTTCTACATACTCGCGTCTCCCTTTGCCGACTTGCAAAAGTTGCTACCAGAGCAGAGGCGGCCAGATTGAAGAGGCTGTGCTTAGGTTCACCTTCTCCTTACTGCACGTAAGCCACGTCAAGCTCCTCGCTGCACTCTGGATTTCCCTTCTCCGCGGCACTTAGCGTGGTGCTGTGTGTGTGCAACTCGGCGCCTAGAAGTGACCGCCAATGCTTTCACAGCGGGCTGCAAGGGAACCAAGGAGCAGCACAAGCAGCAGTGCTTCAGCTTGCTCCTTCCGACTGCTAAGGGCACTTGGGAAGGCAAGCGAGAGTCAACCACCTTCCTCTCCTAGTAGCCTCTGACGTGGTGCACACAAGCACGGCACATAGCCGCTTCGTTCACCGCCCTCCCCCTCGCCCACGCCTTGCTCCGCTTTCACTTGCCGGCGGCCAGAAGCCGCCGCAGGGGCGCCACATACCCAGCAGTGTGCGGGCAGCCAAGAGCTCGAGAACGCTGTTTCTGCCCAAGCCCGCCTAGGGCGTGCACCTTTGTTCTCAGAGCTCCGTGTAACAGTCTGCCTTTCTCGCAGTTCGAATGGAAATCGAAAGCTTTTCGCCTACGCCCTTCACAGATATCCGTTGCTAGGACGAGAATGTCTTGTGGCCGGAGCTCGCCCCCGCCGCCAGGAAGCTGCTCTTAGCACCGCGTTGCAGGGACACGTCTCGCTTCTTGACTTCGTGCTTAGCGCTCTCCGAATTCGCTGCTAGCTCCGCGGTCCGTCTCAGCTTCAAGTAGCTGCGCTCGCAGTACATAGAGCTTCGCAAGGACAGAAGACCCGGAGGGACATATCGCACACGACAATGTGCCAGGACAGAGACGTGTTCTACATTGTCCCTTCTCGTCATCCAGTTTGTGCCTCTGCTGCTTCTGCTGTTAGGAGTCGCTCCTTGAAAGACGAGCGAGAGCGTCTTTCTGGGTGCATTGCACTGAGTGAGTGCTCGCTAGGGACTTTGCACTCGGAGCCAAGGCAACAGGGCGTGCTTGTCCGCAGAACTGAGAGCACGCTGTTGGGCAGAGCTGAAACTGACCGCTGCAGTTCAGCTCTCTCCGGACGGCAGACGCCGAAGAACGAAGCCGCTTGCGAGCGGCGCTGTGCAGCGAAGAGCACACGAGCAGCCAAAGAGCTCCTTCACAATCGCTTTCACTTCTCAGTGCTCTTGCTGCTTGGAAAAGCAGCACACAGCCGTTGCACGCCAGGGCAAAAGCTGGGGCAGTGCCCGTCCTCACTCCTTCGCTGTGCTGTACTCCTTGCAGCTAGAGCGAAGCGAGAAGGACGCGAGGACGAAGAAGGCGTTCTTAAAGTAGCCCCTTGTCAGCAGCCCTGAAAGGGCGCATAACACACGGCGTCTCGCTGCCCTCCGTTCTACATACTCGCGTCTCCCTTTGCCGACTTGCAAAAGTTGCTACCAGAGCAGAGGCGGCCAGATTGAAGAGGCTGTGCTTAGGTTCACCTTCTCCTTACTGCACGTAAGCCACGTCAAGCTCCTCGCTGCACTCTGGATTTCCCTTCTCCGCGGCACTTAGCGTGGTGCTGTGTGTGTGCAACTCGGCGCCTAGAAGTGACCGCCAATGCTTTCACAGCGGGCTGCAAGGGAACCAAAGAGCAGCACAAGCAGCAGTGCTTCAGCTTGCTCCTTCCGACTGCTAAGGGCACTTGGGAAGGCAAGCGAGAGTCAACCACCTTCCTCTCCTAGTAGCCTCTAACGTGGTGCACACAAGGACGGCACATAGCCGCTTCGTTCACCGCCCTCGCCCACGCCTGGCTCCGCTTTCACTTGCCGGCGGCCAGAAGCCGCCGCAGGGGCGCCACATACCCAGCAGTGTGCGGCAGCCAAGAGCTCGAGAACGCTGCTTCTGCCCAAGCCCGCCTAGGGCGTGCACCTTTGTTCTCAGAGCTCCGTGTAACAGTCTGCTTTCTCGCAGTTCGAATGGAAATCGAAAGCTTTTCGCCTACGCCCTTCACAGAGATCCGTTGCTAGGACGAGAATGTCTTGTGGCCGGAGCTCGCCCCCGCCGCCAGGAAGCTGCTCTTAGCACCGCGTTGCAGGGACACGTCTCGCTTCTTGACTTCGTGCTTAGCGCTCTCCGAATTCGCTGCTAGCTCCGCTGTCCTTCTCAGCTGCAAGTAGCTGCGCTCGCAGTACATAGAGCTTCGCAAGGACCGAAGACCCGGAGGGACGTATCGCATACGACAATGTGCCAGGACAGAGACGTGTTCTACATTGTCCCTTCTCGTCATCCAGTTTGTGCCTCTGCTGCTTCTGCTGTTAGGAGTCGCTCCTTGAAAGACGAGCGAGAGCGTCTTTCTGGGTGCATTGCACTGAGTGAGTGCTCGCTAGGGACTTTGCACTCGGAGCCAAGGCAACAGGGCGTGCTTGTCCGCAGAACTGAGAGCGCGCTGTTGGGCAGAGCTGAAACTGACCGCTGCAGTTCAGCTCTCTCCGGACGGCAGACGCCGAAGAACGAAGCCGCTTGCGAGCGGCGCAGTGCAGCGAAGAGCACACGAGCAGCCAAAGAGCTCCTTCACAATCGCTTTCACTTCTCAGTGCTCTTGCTGCTTGGAAAAGCAGCACACAGCCGTTGCACGCCAGGGCAAAAGCTAGGGCAGTGCCCGTCCTCACTCCTTCGCTGTGCTGTACTCCTTGCAGCTAGAGCGAAGCGAGAAGGACGCGAGGACGAAGAAGGCGTTCTTAAAGTAGCCCCTTGTCAGCAGCCCTGAAAGGGCGCATAACACACGGCGTCTCGCTGCCCTCCGTTCTACATACTCGCGTCTCCCTTTGCCGACTTGCAAAAGTTGCTACCAGAGCAGAGGCGGCCAGATTGAAGAGGCTGTGCTTAGGTTCACCTTCTCCTTACTGCACGTAAGCCACGTCCAGCTCCTCGCTGCACTCTGGATTTCCCTTCTCCGCGGCACTTAGCGTGGTGCTGTGTGTGTGCAACTCGGCGCCTAGAAGTGACCGCCAATGCTTTCAGAGCGGGCTGCAAGGGAACCAAGGAGCAGCACAAGCAGCAGTGCTTCAGCTTGCTCCTTCCGACTGCTAAGGGCACTTGGGAAGGCAAGCGAGAGTCAACCACCTTCCTCTCCTAGTAGCCTCTGACGTGGTGCACACAAGCACGGCACATAGCCGCTTCGTTCACCGCCCTCCCCCTCGCCCACGCCTTGCTCCGCTTTCACTTGCCGGCGGCCAGAAGCCGCCGCAGGGGCGCCACATACCCAGCAGTGTGCGGGCAGCCAAGAGCTCGAGAACGCTGTTTCTGCCCAAGCCCGCCTAGGGCGTGCACCTTTGTTCTCAGAGCTCCGTGTAACAGTCTGCCTCTCTCGCAGTTCGAATGGAAATCGAAAGCTTTTCGCCTACGCCCTTCACAGAGATCCGTTGCTAGGACGAGAATGTCTTGTGGCCGGAGCTCGCCCCCGCCGCGAGGAAGCTGCTCTTAGCACCGCATTGCAGGGACACGTCTCGCTTCTTGACTTCGTGCTTAGCGCTCTCCGAATTCGCTGCTAGCTCCGCGGTCCGTCTCAGCTTCAAGTAGCTGCGCTCGCAGTACATAGAGCTTCGCAAGGACCGAAGACCCGGAGGGACGTATCGCACACGAATACGTGCCAGGACAGAGACGTGTTCTACATTGTCCCTTCTCGTCATCCAGTTTGTGCCTCTGCTGCTTCTGCTGTTAGGAATCGCTCCTTGAAAGACGAGCGAGAGCGTCTTTCTGGGTGCATTGCACTGAGTGAGTGCTCGCTAGGGACTTTGCACTCGGAGCCAAGGCAACAGGGCGTGCTTGTCCGCAGAACTGAGAGCGCGCTGTTGGGCAGAGCTGAAACTGACCGCTGCAGTTCAGCTCTCTCCGGACGGCAGACGCCGAAGAACGAAGCCGCTTGCGAGCGGCGCTGTGCAGCGAAGAGCACACGAGCAGCCAAAGAGCTCCTTCACAATCGCTTTCACTTCTCAGTGCTCTTGCTGCTTGGAAAAGCAGCACACAGCCGTTGCACGCCAGGGCAAAAGCTGGGGCAGTGCCCGTCCTCACTCCTTCGCTGTGCTGTACTCCTTGCAGCTAGAGCGAAGCGAGAAGGACGCGAGGACGAAGAAGGCGTTCTTAAAGTAGCCCCTTGTCAGCAGCCCTGAAAGGGCGCATAACACACGGCGTCTCGCTGCCCTCCGTTCTACATACTCGCGTCTCCCTTTGCCGACTTGCAAAAGTTGCTACCAGAGCAGAGGCGGCCAGATTGAAGAGGCTGTGCTTAGGTTCACCTTCTCCTTACTGCACGTAAGCCACGTCAAGCTCCTCGCTGCACTCTGGATTTCCCTTCTCCGCGGCACTTAGCGTGGTGCTGTGTGTGTGCAACTCGGCGCCTAGAAGTGACCGCCAATGCTTTCACAGCGGGCTGCAAGGGAACCAAGGAGCAGCACAAGCAGCAGTGCTTCAGCTTGCTCCTTCCGACTGCTAAGGGCACTTGGGAAGGCAAGCGAGAGTCAACCACCTTCCTCTCCTAGTAGCCTCTGACGTGGTGCACACAAGCACGGCACATAGCCGCTTCGTTCACCGCCCTCCCCCTCGCCCACGCCTTGCTCCGCTTTCACTTGCCGGCGGCCAGAAGCCGCCGCAGGGGCGCCACATACCCAGCAGTGTGCGGGCAGCCAAGAGCTCGAGAACGCTGCTTCTGCCCAAGCCCGCCTAGGGCGTGCACCTTTGTTCTCAGAGCTCCGTGTAACAGTCTGCCTTTCTCGCAGTTCGAATGGAAATCGAAAGCTTTTCGCCTACGCCCTTCACAGAGATCCGTTGCTAGGACGAGAATGTCTTGTGGCCGGAGCTCGCCCCCGCCGCCAGGAAGCTGCTCTTAGCACCGCATTGCAGGGACACGTCTCGCTTCTTGACTTCGTGCTTAGCGCTCTCCGAATTCGCTGCTAGCTCCGCGGTCCGTCTCAGCTGCAAGTAGCTGCGCTCGCAGTACATAGAGCTTCGCAAGGACCGAAGACCCGGAGGGACGTATCGCACACGACAATGTGCCAGGACAGAGACGTGTTCTACATTGTCCCTTCTCGTCATCCTGTTTGTGCCTCTGCTGCTTCTGCTGTTAGGAATCGCTCCTTGAAAGACGAGCGAGAGCGTCTTTCTGGGTGCATTGCACTGAGTGAGTGCTCGCTAGGGACTTTGCACTCGGAGCCAAGGCAACAGGGCGTGCTTGTCCGCAGAACTGAGAGCGCGCTGTTGGGCAGAGCTGAAACTGACCGCTGCAGTTCAGCTCTCTCCGGACGGCAGACGCCGAAGAACGAAGCCGCTTGCGAGCGGCGCTGTGCAGCGAAGAGCACACGAGCAGCCAAAGAGCTCCTTCACAATCGCTTTCACTTCTCAGTGCTCTTGCTGCTTGGAAAAGCAGCACACAGCCGTTGCACGCCAGGGCAAAAGCTGGGGCAGTGCCCGTCCTCACTCCTTCGCTGTGCTGTACTCCTTGCAGCTAGAGCGAAGCGAGAAGGACGCGAGGACGAAGAAGGCGTTCTTAAAGTAGCCCCTTGTCAGCAGCCCTGAAAGGGCGCATAACACACGGCGTCTCGCTGCCCTCCGTTCTACATACTCGCGTCTCCCTTTGCCGACTTGCAAAAGTTGCTACCAGAGCAGAGGCGGCCAGATTGAAGAGGCTGTGCTTAGGTTCACCTTCTCCTTACTGCACGTAAGCCACGTCAAGCTCCTCGCTGCACTCTGGATTTCCCTTCTCCGCGGCACTTAGCGTGGTGCTGTGTGTGTGCAACTCGGCGCCTAGAAGTGACCGCCAATGCTTTCACAGCGGGCTGCAAGGGAACCAAGGAGCAGCACAAGCAGCAGTGCTTCAGCTTGCTCCTTCCGACTGCTAAGGGCACTTGGGAAGGCAAGCGAGAGTCAACCACCTTCCTCTCCTAGTAGCCTCTGACGTGGTGCACACAAGCACGGCGCTCTTGCCGCTTCGTTCACCGCCCTCGCCCTCGCCCACGCCTTGCTCCGCTTTCACTTGCCGGCGGCCAGAAGCCGCTGCAGGGGCGCCACATACCCAGCAGTGTGCGGGCAGCCAAGAGCTCGAGAACGCTTCTACTGCCCAAGCCCGCCTAGGGCGTGCACCTTTGTTCTCAGAGCTCCGTGTAACAGTCTGCCTCTCTCGCAGTTCGAATGGAAATCGAAAGCTTTTCGCCTACGCCCTTCACAGAGATCCGTTGCTACGACGAGAATGTCTTGTGGCCGGAGCTCGCCCCCGCCGCGAGGAAGCTGCTCTTAGCACCGCGTTGCAGGGACACGTCTCGCTTCTTGACTTCGTGCTTAGCGCTCTCCGAATTCGCTGCTAGCTCCGCGGTCCTTCTCAGCTGCAAGTAGCAGCGCTCGCAGTACATAGAGCTTCGCAAGGACCGAAGACCTGGAGGGACATAGCGCACACGAAAATGTGCCAGGACAGGGACGTTCTACACTGAGTGGAGACAGAGACAGACCGAGAATTCTACACTGCCCCTTCTCGTCGGCCATCTTGTGCTCTGCTGCCTCTGCTGTGACGAATCGGTCCTTGAAAGACCAGCGAGAGCGCCTCTCCAGGCACTGAGTGTGAGCTCCCTAGGGACTTTTTCCACCTCCAAAAATTCATGGGTAAGTCCTAAAAGTTTTGGTTTGATCAAGAATAGTTACGTCCAAGTATTGCTGTTCTAAACACCCTTGGTTTCAGTCTGAACTTAACTGCTTGTTTCTGTCTTTTTGCCTAGTGGCAATCTAATTCTAAGGTAACTAGATGTGTTGGATATCCATAAATTACATCTCAGGTTAGGTGGGATAATTGGCTGGGAAGAAAATGGAACTGAGAATTTGGAAAGAATCCAAAGTGAGCTGATGTCACAATCCGAGATTCCCTTGGGTTCCAAATCCTTTCATTTGTATTTTTGTGGGCTTTTTTGAAGGCGGTGTACAGTTGAAGCCATGATTTAGCTGCGGTGAGACCTGCTCTGCTGTAAAAGCATTATTTTCTCAGTGAGCATGGACAACAGTTAGAGTGTCGTCTTTTAAGATTCCCTGCACTCCACTTATGGTGGCAAAAGCAGTGCCTTGACTGTAATCATAAAAGTGATTACAGCTTCATTGCTTTGACATCATGTAGGATGCTTCCTCCATCTGCTGTGGTCAGCATTAAGTAACAGATTTCTCAGTTTCTAGGAAGAGTCTAGCAAACAATCACCTTGCTCCTTCTCTTGCATGTATTCATCACTGCTATGCTGCTATACAGACAGATAGTCTGTTTATGATTCAACAATTCAATGGGACATCAAGTAAATAGCAAAGCAAAACTAACTACCGAAAGCACTATAAGGGCCAGAGATTAGCTTGGATCAAAACAGGTATTCTCCTAGCATTGTTTACAAACGAGTCAGCATGTGAAACAGAAGGCACAATGTAGTTTGTGCCTTGTTTTGGGCATGCCCGGAAGAAGGAAATTCTGATTTCACATATGGGAAAAGAAATGTTGACATTTGAATGAGATTGTTCATACCCCAGAAAAGGTTGCTTTGAAAGGTTGTGGAAGTCCTGTGTGGAAACACGGCTTTACAAGTCCTTTCCACCAGGAGACAACAGCTGCAGAACATCTGGGTGTGCCAGTGTTGAGAGCACCAGCAAAGATCAAAGTGGAGAAGTTGGTGAACAATGGCAGTGGCCTGGGGGAGAGCAAGTGGGGTGCTGGCTGTGGGACCAGGGGAGTCCTGACTGATTTAGGAGGCGTGTGATGGTCTGTGCCAGCAAGCGGAGTAGTGCTGTGGTCTTGGCACACCGCGAATACTGGAATTCAGTGGGGTCACTGGGCAGGCTGAGTGTCTGAGGTGCTGGAGGGACCCAGGTTGCCCACATGTAAACATCCAGTCTCACTCTTGCCAGCCACAGAAAGGAGCAGGATGTGGCTGCTGGCGATGCCTGTCATGTATATGTAGTGTATATGCGTGCTATCCCAGCCTGCTGGGAACACTTCTTCTTTGGGACTGCTTGGGCTGAGGGAGAGAAAGCAGTGGTAGTTTCTGAGGTTTCGAGTTTGCTCGAGTTTCTCAGGCTGTTTCTGGAGCCACCCAGAGTTCTCTTCCTTGAAGCATTTCAAGTCCTGCTAATTTTCAAAATTCAAACAGACACAGCCCTAAGCTAGTTGATCTGACTTCAGAGCTATTCTTTCGCTGAGCTGTTGGATGATCTGATCTCCTGAGATGTCTTCCATTTCAGTTTATGACCTGGTTCTTGTGAAAAATAGGATCTTTTAGCCTGGAGAAGAGAGGTTTCTGGAGAGACAGTATTGTGGCCTTTGAATATGTAAAGAGGGTATAAGACAAATGGAGAAAGACTTTTTAGGAAGGTTTGCAGAGAAAGGACAAGGGGACATGCTTTCAAACTGAGACTAGGTTTAGATTGGCTAAAAGGAAAAGCTTTTCTACAATGAAGCTGGTGAGACACTCAAACGGCTGTTCCAGAGAAGTTGTGGATGCCCCATCATTGAGAGTGCTCCTTATCAGTTTGGCTAGTCTTGAGCAATTTGATCTACTGTAAGATCTACCTGGCAAGGAAGTAGGACTAGGTGATCTTTAATCACAGACTGTTGTATGATTCCGTGAAAGACAGAATGCAATAAAGTTCATAATTCAGATTTTGGCGCAGACATATTTATAATTTCTCACTTTATGCATCATTGCAATGACAACTTGTTAGCTTCTGAAATGATTAGCTGAGATTGATTTCCTTCCTTAGTTTCATTTTCCCTGTTATTCCTTCACTCTTGGACCTTTTTTTCACTAGATTTCCTCTTTCAGTAAACTGCCCTTAAGTATCACTTTGCTCCCCACCTGGCTTTTTTTTTTTTTTTTTTTTTTTTTTTCAATGACACCTTTTCACTGGTTCGTTTTGGGCCTTTGCTGCTTGAAGTCCAGCAGCCTCCTTGTCAGAGCATTACAGAGCTTTCTTTACAGCTTCATCACTATGCAAAAAGCCATAAATTACTGTGTTCCATCTCACATACCATCAAGTATCACACTAATATTCCCTCTGCTGAATAGCTGGTTGGCTTACATAGACCAGCCAAAAACCAGGAACTCCAGATGGCAGCAAGAATCTTGTAGACTACTCCCGCTGTTCATTTAAATTCTGGAGAAGTCACGTGAGGTATCACATTCTCTTGAAAGAAGTGTCTATCATCTCGGACATTCTAGAATGGGCTATTAATATTGTCGTGAGTTTCTGGCTAGACCTTTTAGTATGCCAATTCAAATTCAAATGATCTGAAATGATAGAACTTCAAGAATTGTTTTTGCCAGAATCGAAGTATGATGGAGTTATATAGGGAGAATCTTAATCTTAGTTATTCTATTCCATCTCACATCATGGCTGGGGGCAGGGAGAAGGGAGTATCTTTGGGGGACAATGGGTTGCGGTGTAGTCAGTAAGCTGGGCAGAGGAGCCATCAGGTATTGTCTGTTGTTGGGGGGGGATTCATGTGAACTCTTCCTTTCTTGTACCCTGCCACCAGTATTGTTGCTAAAATTGTTTGTTTTCTCATCCAAGTGACAAAATCAGCACACTTAATGAGGGATGAAGAGGGAGCAGCGACCTCGGAACAGGAGGAAGAAGAAGCAGAGCCTGCTGTCCTCCAGAAGAAAAAAAACGCTACCAGCCAACTTTGCATCATCTGTGAACTTCCTGGGCGTGTACTCTATCCCCTTGTCCAGATCACTGAGCAAGATATTAAACAGGACTGGGCCCAAGACTGAGCCTTGGGGACCAGCTGGATGAACTCTATTTCCCACCACTCTGTGGGCCTGGCCATCACCCAGTTTGTCACCCAGCAAACAGCCCACCCATGCAAACCATAAGCAGACAGTTTCTTCAGGAGAATGATGTGAGACTCATTGCAAAAAGGATCAGGGAGATGCCTAGGAAGAGTCTCAGGTGAATCCAGGAGACTATAGTGGAGGACTATTCAGTTTTCCAATCAATTTGCTTAAAAAACTCTACAAAACCGTAATAAAAAAACAAACAAAAAAAGCAGACCAAACAAACACACAAAAACTCCCAACCAATAATCCCCAAAGAGACAAAAAAAGCCCCCAAAAAAGCCCACCAAAAAACCCACCCAAAACCGGAAAAAAAAGCCCCAAACCCAACACAAAAAATCAGGGTGAAGGTTTTTAGTAACTTTAAAAATAACAAAACAAAACAAAACGAAACCAAAAAAACCCCAGAAAGTCACATTTGTAAAGGTGCTGTCCCAGCCTCTTCTCTCAGCAGGGAGGACATGCTGAAGTGGAGCCAGTTGGAAGAAAGCGGGACGGGGCAGCACCTGGGCCATTGTCACAGGACGGCCCTGTGGCTGCCCCATTGCCAAAACCTGGACACATAAATCAAACACAGGTATGCACATGTGCTTAGACACAGCAAAAATATATTTGTCTGAAAAGAATACAGGTCCATTTCTATCACTGGAAAGAGCATAATGCCTCGTCTCAGCTTTCTTTTCAGTCATTACAAATGTTTCGAAAATAAAGGAGTGCAGAAAATGGAAATATCCAAGATCAACAGGAGGACCAGTAACAAAGATTCCATTTTTGAAACTGCATTGGGAATCCTCTGCAGAAATTGACTCAGAGCTCTAAGATTTACAAAAAAGACCAAGAGGATTGGAGTCAATACAACACAGTGTCTGGAGACTTCAGCTGGTTGCCTTGATTTCTCAAATATGATGGAGGAAGCACCTTAGCAACTACAGCTGCCAGTTCTCTCAGGGCCCTGACATGCCTCTGGGTGGGTGCCATGGTCTTGCATGCTCAGGTTCCTCAAGTGGTCTGAAAGCTGACCTGCTACTATGGGTTAGAATCAAGTCCACCAGTCCAATAACCTGAGAGATGTGGAAATAGTGACTGGCAGTAAAAATTGAGACCAACACTTGTTGAGTACCTCAGCCTTCTCCTTGTCTGTTGTCACTAGTCCTGTCTGGCTTATGGGGGTGGGGGGGGGGGGAATAGGGGAGGTGTGATAGGTTTCTTTTCATCTTCCTTTTCCCACTGAAATACCCGTAGGTGCCTTTATTATTCTTAGTTTTGGCATGCTTTTCCAAATTCAGCTTCAACTGAGCCTTAGCTATACTGATCCCATCCTCACACACTCATGTGTTACCACTGTATTTTTCCCATGATTTGTCTCGCTGTGTATCGTCTGCATATTACCTACTTGCATCACATCTATTAATTTTCAATAACCTTCTGGCTTTAACTTGCTTTCAAAAAAAAAACCTTTTTGAACCTTTTCACCTCAGAAATTCACCTGGGAAACCCCAAATCCCCAGAATTCGACCCAAAATTCACCTGGCACCCCAAATTCACCCTCCAAATTCGCTCCAAAATGATTGGCAACTTTACACACTCCATTTTCCCACAAAAGGATCTAGAGCCCTGTGCGCTTCGTATACAAACTAAATGCAAAAAACCTTTCTATTCATTCTCAGCAAAAAGACGTCCTATTCCTCCTTCTTTTGGACAAAACTGCTTTCACTTTCAAACTTATTCTCTTGCTCGCTTACCTGCATAATGCTTAGTCCCTGTTCTGCATGCTCATTTTCTTCACTTTTACAAGGAATCCTCTCCTCATCTTCTTCTTCCTCTGCTTCAACATGCAAAAACAAACCAAAAATTGTCTCTTCTACAGAAAATGAGGGGAGAAAAGAACACAAATGATAACCAATACCCTGCCAAGTAGAAATTTCTTCTATATTTCAGTGACTGATAGGCAGAAAAAAATGAATTTCATCTGGGGAAAGAAAGACATTCTAGGAATATTCAGACTGCTATCTTGCCCCAGGTAAAACATTTACCATGGCCTTAGCGTTAATGAGCTTGTGAACATCAGCTGCCAAGAGGAAGGACATTTCCTCCAGTTTCACACAATACTTGGTCAGTACATCTGCTATCTGTGCAATCAAAGAATACAGAAAAGCAACAACAAGGAAAAGTAGAACTCAAATATCAATTTCCCAAGTTAAAATCTACATGAACAAGACAATTTTTCCATTCAAGTGAATTCGATTTAATTAATTCATTAACTACATAAGTAGCATTCTCACGTTCAAGAACGGAATTCAAAGAATCAACGTTGCTTCTTCTGAGACATTGAAGCCTGAGTAGATCCCAACTTCAAATCTAGTAGGACGCCATGAAAGCAATACCTGCTACATTTAGTACATGTAAACTACAAAGACATCTAGAACAGCTCTAAAAGATGAGCAAACCCATGAACTTTGAAGGAGACGCTAGCAAGAAATGTGGAAATAGGCTTTATCTGCCCAGTGCTTTTCCCAAAAGCACGGGCACTCCTTGGCGTCAGTGAGAGTCTCTGTCTCATTATTCAGCAGCTGGATTAGGGTAAAAAAGGATGCATGCAATCACTTCATTCCTGTTCATGACATAAACTTACTGCATCATCGTGGAAGCCATTTACTTGGAAATATAGCCTAAAAAATAGGTGTCAGACTGGGTACATATCTAGATTGCTATGAGCAAAACCAATTTCTTTTTAACAGGAAAGCCATACAATATGCCTGCCATGGCAAATATTAGTCTACTAGCCCTGCACTTCAACGGGTAGTGAGCAGATCATGACACCAAGTTTACGTTTGGCAAGGAGACAGTCTATTTATTACAAGCCCCTAGTTCTAGAACCAAGAATTCAGGAGTTGCTCATTCCCAATGAAAATCTGTCCATTTCATACCTTTGGGGTTTTATGCTTCTGTTCTTTACCTGTCTTGAGTGTGGCTTTCTTGTGAAGTCACTGATGGGTGTTTTTCCAACACATTTCTGCTGATTACACGGTAATTGCATGGCATCAGCAGACATCTCTGAATGTCTCTTGAAAGTATGCTTTTTACTCTTCCTAGAGGACCTTGTCTTCTTCTTTCCTTCACCCAAAAGGTGGGCTAAGTGAGCCTTCAAAGAACCATCATCTCAACAATTAGAATTCTTTCAAACCTACTGAATGGAGAACAGCGACAAAAAAATTTTAAAAAGACTAGTATGCGAAAGACAGCAGAAGAGAAAAGTAAAATAATGAATCCTACATGCCACATGCATAACTCTCTTCATTCAAGGCTATTTTCAAAATGAGAAGAAAGAAAAAAAAAAAAAAAAAAATCACCTTTTCCTCAGAGAGCAAAAGTGGAGTAACTGGATTGTGTTGCCTTGCCTACAGTTACCAGAAAAGTCAACAGCAGAGTTGAAAACTCCTGAAGCTGGCTAACTACGCCTCTAAATGTTTTACTACTGTGTTATGATTCTGTCTTCAGTTAATAGAACCCGATATACAACAAAGAGATGGGAGCACATGGAGATGCATTGGAGAGCCTACGCTGGAGGTAACACATTCATTTTTTACTCAAACAAATCCAAATTAGAAATGTTGAAAATGACCTGGGGCCATTTCAACAGCCAGCAAACTAACACAACCAACCTTTGGCTTTTATTCAATTCTTTGCTTGTTTTACCTGGACCTTGAAGATCTGTCTGCAGCCTTCCTCTCTGCAAATATATCACACTCGTCCTATTGAGAACCCATGGCTCATCACAGCTGCTTCGCCACGCCTGCTTCCAGAAGAACTGGCAACTACAAGCTGGGAGCCAAGAGATACAACACTTCACTTGGAAAAGGGCCTTCCATGAATCCTAGAATCCCAGAATGGTTTGGACTGGAAGCGACCTTAGAGACAGATTCTCTTCTTCCCACATCCTGACATGGGCAGGGACACTTTTCCACTAGTCCAGGTTGCTCCATGTCCGCTCCAGCCTGGCCCTGGACGCTTCCTGCCATGGGGCTCCTACACAGCCTCTTTGAGCAACATGTGCCAGGCCTCAGCACCCACACAAGGAAGAATTCCTTTCCAATATCCCATCTACCCCAGCCCTCTGGCAGTTTGAAGCTATTCCCCCTTGTCCTGCGAGTCCAGAACCTTTTCCAAAGTCCCTCCCCAGCTATCTTGGAGCCCCAGCAGGCACTGCAAGGGGCTCGAAGGTCTCCCTGGAGCCTTCTGTTCTCCAGATTGGACACCCTCAGCTCTCCCAGACTGTCCTAGAGCAAAGAAGCTCCACCTTTCAAAGCACCTTAGAAGCCTCCTACCGGCCAAACTCGATGGCAACGCTGGCCTTCCGGGCCCTACGGATATCGCTTCCGGTGTCGCTCGGGGTCACTCCCGGCTCTCTCCCCGCCCCCCATGGGGCCCTCAGGCGATGCCGCTCCGACGCAGCTCCTGCCGCTGTCAGACCAGCGGGGGGGCGGGGGGCCAGCCCAGCCTCATCCACAATCCACAGTGTCCTCGGCGGCTGCTGCGGGCTCATGGCGGCCCACACACCCGGAAGCAGAGCTCCGAACACAGAGGATCATAGCCCCACATTTGTGTTCGTCTCTGCACAAGGCAGGGCAGACTTGCCATGCCCGGACTTTTCAGTTCAGCACGAAAATGAGAATAAACCTGCGCCATGGGGGAGGAAACCTCTAAAGACTCCCTCATACGTGGTCGCTCAACTTAATGCCTAGGCACTTGCCATTCCTAAGGCTACACTAAAGCCCTTTTTAACTTGCGGGTAAGAAATGCCATTGTTCTGGTGTGCAGCTAAAGGCGGAGCACAGGCAGGCCAGGGCAAAAGCTGGGGCAGTGCCCGTCCTCACGCCTTCGCTGTGCTGTACTCCTTGCAGCTAGAGCGAAGCGAGAAGGACGCGAGGAAGTAGAAGGCGTTCTTAAAGTAGCCTACTGGCAGAGGCCTGAAAGGGCGCATAACACACGGCGTCTCGCTGCCCTCCGTTCTACGTACTCGCGGATCCCTTTGCCGACTTGCAAAAGTTGCTACCAGAGCAGAGGCGGCCAGATTGAAGAGGCAGTGCTTAGGTTCACCTTTTCCTTACTGAACGTAAGCCACGTCAAGCTCCTCGCTGCACTCTGGATTTCCCTTCTCCGCGGCACTTAGCGTGGTGCTGTGTGTGTGCAACTCGGCGCCTAGAAGTGACCGCCAATGCTTTCAGAGCGGGCTGCAAGGGAACCAAAGAGCACTACAAGCAGCAGTGCTTCAGCTTGCTCCTTCCGACTGCTAAGGGCACTTGGGAAGGCATGCGACCGTCAACCACCTTCCTCTCCTAGTAGCCTCTAACGTGGTGCACACAAGCACGGCACTTGTGCCGCTTCGTTCACCGCCCTCGCCTCCGCCTACGCCTGGCGCCGTTTTCACTTGCCGGCGGCCAGATGCCGCTGCAGGGGCGCCACGTAGCCCGCAGTGTGCCGGCAGCCAAGAGCTCGAGAACGCTGCTTCTGCCCAAGCCAGCCTAGGGCGTGCACCTTTGTTCTCAGAGCTCCGTGTAACAGTCTGCCTCTCTCGCAGTTCGAATGGAAAACGAAAGCTTTTCGCCTACGCCCTTCACAGAGATCCGTTGCCAGGACGAGAATGTCTTGTGGCCGGGGCTCGCCCCCGCCGCCAGGAAGCTGCTCTTAGCACCGCGTTGCAGGGACACGTCTCGCTTCTTGACTTCGTGCTTAGCGCTCTCCGAATTCGCTGCTAGCTCCGCGGTCCGTCTCAGCTTCAAGTAGCTGCGCTCGCAGTACATAGAGCTTCGCAAGGACCGAAGACCCGGAGGGACGTATCGCACACGAATACGTGCCAGGACAGAGACGTGTTCTACATTGTCCCTTCTCGTCATCCAGTTTGTGCCTCTGCTGCTTCTGCTGTTAGGAGTCGCTCCTTGAAAGACGAGCGAGAGCGTCTTTCTGGGTGCATTGCACTGAGTGAGTGCTCGCTAGGGACTTTGCACTCGGAGCCAAGGCAACAGGGCGTGCTTGTCCGCAGAACTGAGAGCGCGCTGTTGGGCAGAGCTGAAACTGACCGCTGCAGTTCAGCTCTCTCCGGATGGCAGACGCCGAAGAACGAAGCCGCTTGCGAGCGGCGCAGTGCAGCGAAGAGCACACGAGCAGCCAAAGAGCTCCTTCACAATCGCTTTCACTTCTCTGTGCTCTTGCTGCTTGGAAAAGCAGCACACAGCCGTTGCACGCCAGGGCAAAAGCTGGGGCAGTGCCCGTCCTCACTCCTTCGCTGTGCTGTACTCCTTGCAGCTAGAGCGAAGCGAGAAGGACGCGAGGACGAAGAAGGCGTTCTTAAAGTAGCCCCTTGTCAGCAGCCCTGAAAGGGCGCATAACACACGGCGTCTAGCTGCCCTCCGTTCTACATACTCGCGTCTCCCTTTGCTGACTTGCAAAAGTTGCAACCAGAGCAGAGGCGGCCAGATTGAAGAGGCAGTGCTTAGGTTCACCTTCTCCTTACTGCACGTAAGCCACGTCAAGCTCCTCGCTGCACTCTGGATTTCCCTTCTCCGCGGCACTTAGCGTGGTGCTGTGTGTGTGCAACTCGGCGCCTAGAAGCGACTGCCAATGCTTTCACAGCGGGCTGCAAGGGAACCAAGGAGCAGCACAAGCAGCAGTGCTTCAGCTTGCTCCTTCCGACTGCTAAGGGCACTTGGGAAGGCAAGCGAGAGTCAACCACCTTCCTCTCCTAGTAGCCTCTAACGTGGTGCACACAAGCACGGCACATAGCCGCTTCGTTCACCGCCCTCGCCCACGCCTGGCTCCGCTTTCACTTGCCGGCGGCCAGAAGCCGCCGCAGGGGCGCCACATACCCAGCAGTGTGCGGGCAGCCAAGAGCTCGAGAACGCTGTTTCTGCCCAAGCCCGCCTAGGGCGTGCACCTTTGTTCTCAGAGCTCCGTGTAACAGTCTGCCTTTCTCGCAGTTCGAATGGAAATCGAAAGCTTTTCGCCTACGCCCTTCACAGATATCCGTTGCTAGGACGAGAATGTCTTGTGGCCGGAGCTCGCCCCCCCCGCGAGGAAGCTGCTCTTAGCACCGCGTTGCAGGGACACGTCTCGCTTCTTGACTTCGTGCTTAGCGCTCTCCGAATTCACTGCTAGCTCCGCGGTCCGTCTCAGCTTCAAGTAGCTGCGCTCGCAGTACATAGAGCTTCGCAAGGACCGAAGACCCGGAGGGACATATCGCACACGAATACGTGCCAGGACAGAGACGTGTTCTACATTGTCCCTTCTCGTCATCCAGTTTGTGCCTCTGCTGCTTCTGCTGTTAGGAGTCGCTCCTTGAAAGACGAGCGAGAGCGTCTTTCTGGGTGCATTGCACTGAGTGAGTGCTCGCTAGGGACTTTGCACTCGGAGCCAAGGCAACAGGGCGTGCTTGTCCGCAGAACTGAGAGCGCGCTGTTGGGCAGAGCTGAAACTGACCGCTGCAGTTCAGCTCTCTCCGGACGGTAGACGCCGAAGAACGAAGCCGCTTGCGAGCGGCGCAGTGCAGCGAAGAGCACACGAGCAGCCAAAGAGCTCCTTCACAATCGCTTTCACTTCTCAGTGCTCTTGCTGCTTGGAAAAGCAGCACACAGCCGTTGCACGCCAGGGCAAAAGCTGGGGCAGTGCCCGTCCTCACTCCTTCGCTGTGCTGTACTCCTTGCAGCTAGAGCGAAGCGAGAAGGACGCGAGGAAGTAGAAGGCCTTCTTAAAGTAGCCCCTTGTCAGCAGCCCTGAAAGGGCGCATAACACACGGCGTCTAGCTGCCCTCCGTTCTACATACTCGCGTCTCCCTTTGCCGACTTGCAAAAGTTGCAACCAGAGCAGAGGCGGCCAGATTGAAGAGGCTGTGCTTAGGTTCACCTTCTCCTTACTGCACGTAAGCCACGTCAAGCTCCTCGCTGCACTCTGGATTTCCCTTCTCCGCGGCACTTAGCGTGGTGCTGTGTGTGTGCAACTCGGCGCCTAGAAGCGACTGCCAATGCTTTCAGAGCGGGCTGCAAGGGAACCAAGGAGCAGCACCAGCAGCAGTGCTTCAGCTTGCTCCTTCCGACTGCTAAGGGCACTTGGGAAGGCAAGCGAGAGTCAACCACCTTCCTCTCCTAGTAGCCTCTAACGTGGTGCACACAAGCACGGCACATAGCCGCTTCGTTCACCGCCCTCGCCCTCGCCCACGCCTTGCTCCGCTTTCACTTGCCGGCGGCCAGAAGCCGCCGCAGGGGCGCCACATACCCAGCAGTGTGCGGGCAGCCAAGAGCTCGAGAACGCTGCTTCTGCCCAAGCCCGCCTAGGGCGTGCACCTTTGTTCTCAGAGCTCCGTGTAACAGTCTGCCTTTCTCGCAGTTCGAATGGAAATCGAAAGCTTTTCGCCTACGCCCTTCACAGAGATCCGTTGCTAGGACGAGAATGTCTTGTGGCCGGAGCTCGCCCCCGCCGCCAGGAAGCTGCTCTTAGCACCGCGTTGCAGGGACACGTCTCGCTTCTTGACTTCGTGCTTAGCGCTCTCCGAATTCGCTGCTAGCTCCGCGGTCCGTCTCAGCTTCAAGTAGCTGCGCTCGCAGTACATAGAGCTTCGCAAGGACCGAAGACCCGGAGGGACGTATCGCATACGACAATGTGCCAGGACAGAGACGTGTTCTACATTGTCCCTTCTCGTCATCCAGTTTGTGCCTCTGCTGCTTCTGCTGTTAGGAGTCGCTCCTTGAAAGACGAGCGAGAGCGTCTTTCTGGGTGCATTGCACTGAGTGAGTGCTCGCTAGGGACTTTGCACTCGGAGCCAAGGCAACAGGGCGTGCTTGTCCGCAGAACTGAGAGCGCGCTGTTGGGCAGAGCTGAAACTGACCGCTGCAGTTCAGCTCTCTCCGGACGGCAGACGCCGAAGAACGAAGCCGCTTGCGAGCGGCGCAGTGCAGCGAAGAGCACACGAGCAGCCAAAGAGCTCCTTCACAATCGCTTTCACTTCTCAGTGCTCTTGCTGCTTGGAAAAGCAGCACACAGCCGTTGCACGCCAGGGCAAAAGCTAGGGCAGTGCCCGTCCTCACTCCTTCGCTGTGCTGTACTCCTTGCAGCTAGAGCGAAGCGAGAAGGACGCGAGGACGAAGAAGGCGTTCTTAAAGTAGCCCCTTGTCAGCAGCCCTGAAAGGGCGCATAACACACGGCGTCTCGCTGCCCTCCGTTCTACATACTCGCGTCTCCCTTTGCCGACTTGCAAAAGTTGCTACCAGAGCAGAGGCGGCCAGATTGAAGAGGCTGTGCTTAGGTTCACCTTCTCCTTACTGCACGTAAGCCACGTCAAGCTCCTCGCTGCACTCTGGATTTCCCTTCTCCGCGGCACTTAGCGTGGTGCTGTGTGTGTGCAACTCGGCGCCTAGAAGTGACCGCCAATGCTTTCAGAGCGGGCTGCAAGGGAACCAAGGAGCAGCACAAGCAGCAGTGCTTCAGCTTGCTCCTTCCGACTGCTAAGGGCACTTGGGAAGGCAAGCGAGAGTCAACCACCTTCCTCTCCTAGTAGCCTCTAACGTGGTGCACACAAGGACGGCACATAGCCGCTTCGTTCACCGCCCTCGCCCACGCCTGGCTCCGCTTTCACTTGCCGGCGGCCAGAAGCCGCCGCAGGGGCGCCACATACCCAGCAGTGTGCGGCAGCCAAGAGCTCGAGAACGCTGTTTCTGCCCAAGCCCGCCTAGGGCGTGCACCTTTGTTCTCAGAGCTCCGTGTAACAGTCTGCTTTCTCGCAGTTCGAATGGAAATCGAAAGCTTTTCGCCTACGCCCTTCACAGAGATCCGTTGCTAGGACGAGAATGTCTTGTGGCCGGAGCTCGCCCCCGCCGCCAGGAAGCTGCTCTTAGCACCGCGTTGCAGGGACACGTCTCGCTTCTTGACTTCGTGCTTAGCGCTCTCCGAATTCGCTGCTAGCTCCGCTGTCCTTCTCAGCTGCAAGTAGCTGCGCTCGCAGTACATAGAGCTTCGCAAGGACCGAAGACCCGGAGGGACGTATCGCACACGACAATGTGCCAGGACAGAGACGTGTTCTACATTGTCCCTTCTCGTCATCCAGTTTGTGCCTCTGCTGCTTCTGCTGTTAGGAATCGCTCCTTGAAAGACGAGCGAGAGCGTCTTTCTGGGTGCATTGCACTGAGTGAGTGCTCGCTAGGGACTTTGCACTCGGAGCCAAGGCAACAGGGCGTGCTTGTCCGCAGAACTGAGAGCGCGCTGTTGGGCAGAGCTGAAACTGACCGCTGCAGTTCAGCTCTCTCCGGACGGCAGACGCCGAAGAACGAAGCCGCTTGCGAGCGGCGCAGTGCAGCGAAGAGCACACGAGCAGCCAAAGAGCTCCTTCACAATCGCTTTCACTTCTCAGTGCTCTTGCTGCTTGGAAAAGCAGCACACAGCCGTTGCACGCCAGGGCAAAAGCTAGGGCAGTGCCCGTCCTCACTCCTTCGCTGTGCTGTACTCCTTGCAGCTAGAGCGAAGCGAGAAGGACGCGAGGAAGTAGAAGGCCTTCTTAAAGTAGCCCCTTGTCAGCAGCCCTGAAAGGGCGCATAACACACGGCGTCTAGCTGCCCTCCGTTCTACATACTCGCGTCTCCCTTTGCCGACTTGCAAAAGTTGCAACCAGAGCAGAGGCGGCCAGATTGAAGAGGCTGTGCTTAGGTTCACCTTCTCCTTACTGCACGTAAGCCACGTCAAGCTCCTCGCTGCACTCTGGATTTCCCTTCTCCGCGGCACTTAGCGTGGTGCTGTGTGTGTGCAACTCGGCGCCTAGAAGCGACCGCCAATGCTTTCAGAGCGGGCTGCAAGGGAACCAAGGAGCAGCACAAGCAGCAGTGCTTCAGCTTGCTCCTTCCGACTGCTAAGGGCACTTGGGAAGGCAAGCGAGAGTCAACCACCTTCCTCTCCTAGTAGCCTCTAACGTGGTGCACACAAGCACGGCACATAGCCGCTTCGTTCACCGCCCTCGCCCTCGCCCACGCCTTGCTCCGCTTTCACTTGTCGGCGGCCAGAAGCCGCCGCAGGGGCGCCACATACCCAGCAGTGTGCGGGCAGCCAAGAGCTCGAGAACGCTGTTTCTGCCCAAGCCCGCCTAGGGCGTGCACCTTTGTTCTCAGAGCTCCGTGTAACAGTCTGCCTTTCTCGCAGTTCGAATGGAAATCGAAAGCTTTTCGCCTACGCCCTTCACAGAGATCCGTTGCCAGGACGAGAATGTCTTGTGGCCGGAGGTCGCCCCCGCCGCCAGGAAGCTGCTCTTAGCACCGCGTTGCAGGGACACGTCTCGCTTCTTGACTTCGTGCTTAGCGCTCTCCGAATTCGCTGCTAGCTCCGCGGTCCGTCTCAGCTTCAAGTAGCTGCGCTCGCAGTACATAGAGCTTCGCAAGGACCGAAGACCCGGAGGGACGTATCGCACACGACAATGTGCCAGGACAGAGACGTGTTCTACATTGTCCCTTCTCGTCATCCAGTTTGTGCCTCTGCTGCTTCTGCTGTTAGGAGTCGCTCCTTGAAAGACGAGCGAGAGCGTCTTTCTGGGTGCATTGCACTGAGTGAGTGCTCGCTAGGGACTTTGCACTCGGAGCCAAGGCAACAGGGCGTGCTTGTCCGCAGAACTGAGAGCGCGCTGTTGGGCAGAGCTGAAACTGACCGCTGCAGTTCAGCTCTCTCCGGACGGCAGACGCCGAAGAACGAAGCCGCTTGCGAGCGGCGCAGTGCAGCGAAGAGCACACGAGCAGCCAAAGAGCTCCTTCACAATCGCTTTCACTTCTCAGTGCTCTTGCTGCTTGGAAAAGCAGTACACAGCCGTTGCACGCCAGGGCAAAAGCTGGGGCAGTGCCCGTCCTCACTCCTTCGCTGTGCTGTACTCCATGCAGCTAGAGCGAAGCGAGAAGGACGCGAGGACGAAGAAGGCGTTCTTAAAGTAGCCCCTTGTCAGCAGCCCTGAAAGGGCGCATAACACACGGCGTCTCGCTGCCCTCCGTTCTACATACTCGCGTCTCCCTTTGCCGACTTGCAAAAGTTGCAACCAGAGCAGAGGCGGCCAGATTGAAGAGGCTGTGCTTAGGTTCACCTTCTCCTTACTGCACGTAAGCCACGTCAAGCTCCTCGCTGCACTCTGGATTTCCCTTCTCCGCGGCACTTAGCGTGGTGCTGTGTGTGTGCAACTCGGCGCCTAGAAGCGACTGCCAATGCTTTCAGAGCGGGCTGCAAGGGAACCAAGGAGCAGCACAAGCAGCAGTGCTTCAGCTTGCTCCTTCCGACTGCTAAGGGCACTTGGGAAGGCAAGCGAGAGTCAACCACCTTCCTCTCCTAGTAGCCTCTAACGTGGTGCACACAAGCACGGCACATAGCCGCTTCGTTCACCGCCCTCGCCCTCGCCCACGCCTTGCTCCGCTTTCACTTGTCGGCGGCCAGAAGCCGCCGCAGGGGCGCCACATACCCAGCAGTGTGCGGGCAGCCAAGAGCTCGAGAACGCTGTTTCTGCCCAAGCCCGCCTAGGGCGTGCACCTTTGTTCTCAGAGCTCCGTGTAACAGTCTGCCTTTCTCGCAGTTCGAATGGAAATCGAAAGCTTTTCGCCTACGCCCTTCACAGAGATCCGTTGCCAGGACGAGAATGTCTTGTGGCCGGAGGTCGCCCCCGCCGCCAGGAAGCTGCTCTTAGCACCGCGTTGCAGGGACACGTCTCGCTTCTTGACTTCGTGCTTAGCGCTCTCCGAATTCGCTGCTAGCTCCGCGGTCCGTCTCAGCTTCAAGTAGCTGCGCTCGCAGTACATAGAGCTTCGCAAGGACCGAAGACCCGGAGGGACGTATCGCACACGACAATGTGCCAGGACAGAGACGTGTTCTACATTGTCCCTTCTCGTCATCCAGTTTGTGCCTCTGCTGCTTCTGCTGTTAGGAGTCGCTCCTTGAAAGACGAGCGAGAGCGTCTTTCTGGGTGCATTGCACTGAGTGAGTGCTCGCTAGGGACTTTGCACTCGGAGCCAAGGCAACAGGGCGTGCTTGTCCGCAGAACTGAGAGCGCGCTGTTGGGCAGAGCTGAAACTGACCGCTGCAGTTCAGCTCTCTCCGGACGGCAGACGCCGAAGAACGAAGCCGCTTGCGAGCGGCGCAGTGCAGCGAAGAGCACACGAGCAGCCAAAGAGCTCCTTCACAATCGCTTTCACTTCTCAGTGCTCTTGCTGCTTGGAAAAGCAGCACACAGCCGTTGCACGCCAGGGCAAAAGCTGGGGCAGTGCCCGTCCTCACTCCTTCGCTGTGCTGTACTCCATGCAGCTAGAGCGAAGCGAGAAGGACGCGAGGACGAAGAAGGCGTTCTTAAAGTAGCCCCTTGTCAGCAGCCCTGAAAGGGCGCATAACACACGGCGTCTCGCTGCCCTCCGTTCTACATACTCGCGTCTCCCTTTGCCGACTTGCAAAAGTTGCAACCAGAGCAGAGGCGGCCAGATTGAAGAGGCTGTGCTTAGGTTCACCTTCTCCTTACTGCACGTAAGCCACGTCAAGCTCCTCGCTGCACTCTGGATTTCCCTTCTCCGCGGCACTTAGCGTGGTGCTGTGTGTGTGCAACTCGGCGCCTAGAAGCGACTGCCAATGCTTTCAGAGCGGGCTGCAAGGGAACCAAGGAGCAGCACAAGCAGCAGTGCTTCAGCTTGCTCCTTCCGACTGCTAAGGGCACTTGGGAAGGCAAGCGAGAGTCAACCACCTTCCTCTCCTAGTAGCCTCTAACGTGGTGCACACAAGCACGGCACATAGCCGCTTCGTTCACCGCCCTCGCCCTCGCCCACGCCTTGCTCCGCTTTCACTTGTCGGCGGCCAGAAGCCGCCGCAGGGGCGCCACATACCCAGCAGTGTGCGGGCAGCCAAGAGCTCGAGAACGCTGTTTCTGCCCAAGCCCGCCTAGGGCGTGCACCTTTGTTCTCAGAGCTCCGTGTAACAGTCTGCCTTTCTCGCAGTTCGAATGGAAATCGAAAGCTTTTCGCCTACGCCCTTCACAGAGATCCGTTGCTAGGACGAGAATGTCTTGTGGCCGGAGCTCGCCCCCGCCGCCAGGAAGCTGCTCTTAGCACCGCGTTGCAGGGACACGTCTCGCTTCTTGACTTCGTGCTTAGCGCTCTCCGAATTCGCTGCTAGCTCCGCGGTCCGTCTCAGCTTCAAGTAGCTGCGCTCGCAGTACATAGAGCTTCGCAAGGACCGAAGACCCGGAGGGACGTATCGCATACGACAATGTGCCAGGACAGAGACGTGTTCTACATTGTCCCTTCTCGTCATCCAGTTTGTGCCTCTGCTGCTTCTGCTGTTAGGAGTCGCTCCTTGAAAGACGAGCGAGAGCGTCTTTCTGGGTGCATTGCACTGAGTGAGTGCTCGCTAGGGACTTTGCACTCGGAGCCAAGGCAACAGGGCGTGCTTGTCCGCAGAACTGAGAGCGCGCTGTTGGGCAGAGCTGAAACTGACCGCTGCAGTTCAGCTCTCTCCGGACGGCAGACGCCGAAGAACGAAGCCGCTTGCGAGCGGCGCAGTGCAGCGAAGAGCACACGAGCAGCCAAAGAGCTCCTTCACAATCGCTTTCACTTCTCAGTGCTCTTGCTGCTTGGAAAAGCAGCACACAGCCGTTGCACGCCAGGGCAAAAGCTAGGGCAGTGCCCGTCCTCACTCCTTCGCTGTGCTGTACTCCTTGCAGCTAGAGCGAAGCGAGAAGGACGCGAGGACGAAGAAGCCGTTCTTAAAGTAGCCCCTTGTCAGCAGCCCTGAAAGGGCGCATAACACACGGCGTCTCGCTGCCCTCCGTTCTACATACTCGCGTCTCCCTTTGCCGACTTGCAAAAGTTGCTACCAGAGCAGAGGCGGCCAGATTGAAGAGGCTGTGCTTAGGTTCACCTTCTCCTTACTGCACGTAAGCCACGTCAAGCTCCTCGCTGCACTCTGGATTTCCCTTCTCCGCGGCACTTAGCGTGGTGCTGTGTGTGTGCAACTCGGCGCCTAGAAGTGACCGCCAATGCTTTCAGAGCGGGCTGCAAGGGAACCAAGGAGCAGCACAAGCAGCAGTGCTTCAGCTTGCTCCTTCCGACTGCTAAGGGCACTTGGGAAGGCAAGCGAGAGTCAACCACCTTCCTCTCCTAGTAGCCTCTAACGTGGTGCACACAAGGACGGCACATAGCCGCTTCGTTCACCGCCCTCGCCCACGCCTGGCTCCGCTTTCACTTGCCGGCGGCCAGAAGCCGCCGCAGGGGCGCCACATACCCAGCAGTGTGCGGCAGCCAAGAGCTCGAGAACGCTGTTTCTGCCCAAGCCCGCCTAGGGCGTGCACCTTTGTTCTCAGAGCTCCGTGTAACAGTCTGCTTTCTCGCAGTTCGAATGGAAATCGAAAGCTTTTCGCCTACGCCCTTCACAGAGATCCGTTGCTAGGACGAGAATGTCTTGTGGCCGGAGCTCGCCCCCGCCGCCAGGAAGCTGCTCTTAGCACCGCGTTGCAGGGACACGTCTCGCTTCTTGACTTCGTGCTTAGCGCTCTCCGAATTCGCTGCTAGCTCCGCTGTCCTTCTCAGCTGCAAGTAGCTGCGCTCGCAGTACATAGAGCTTCGCAAGGACCGAAGACCCGGAGGGACGTATCGCACACGACAATGTGCCAGGACAGAGACGTGTTCTACATTGTCCCTTCTCGTCATCCAGTTTGTGCCTCTGCTGCTTCTGCTGTTAGGAATCGCTCCTTGAAAGACGAGCGAGAGCGTCTTTCTGGGTGCATTGCACTGAGTGAGTGCTCGCTAGGGACTTTGCACTCGGAGCCAAGGCAACAGGGCGTGCTTGTCCGCAGAACTGAGAGCGCGCTGTTGGGCAGAGCTGAAACTGACCGCTGCAGTTCAGCTCTCTCCGGACGGCAGACGCCGAAGAACGAAGCCGCTTGCGAGCGGCGCAGTGCAGCGAAGAGCACACGAGCAGCCAAAGAGCTCCTTCACAATCGCTTTCACTTCTCAGTGCTCTTGCTGCTTGGAAAAGCAGCACACAGCCGTTGCACGCCAGGGCAAAAGCTAGGGCAGTGCCCGTCCTCACTCCTTCGCTGTGCTGTACTCCTTGCAGCTAGAGCGAAGCGAGAAGGACGCGAGGAAGTAGAAGGCCTTCTTAAAGTAGCCCCTTGTCAGCAGCCCTGAAAGGGCGCATAACACACGGCGTCTAGCTGCCCTCCGTTCTACATACTCGCGTCTCCCTTTGCCGACTTGCAAAAGTTGCAACCAGAGCAGAGGCGGCCAGATTGAAGAGGCTGTGCTTAGGTTCACCTTCTCCTTACTGCACGTAAGCCACGTCAAGCTCCTCGCTGCACTCTGGATTTCCCTTCTCCGCGGCACTTAGCGTGGTGCTGTGTGTGTGCAACTCGGCGCCTAGAAGCGACCGCCAATGCTTTCAGAGCGGGCTGCAAGGGAACCAAGGAGCAGCACAAGCAGCAGTGCTTCAGCTTGCTCCTTCCGACTGCTAAGGGCACTTGGGAAGGCAAGCGAGAGTCAACCACCTTCCTCTCCTAGTAGCCTCTAACGTGGTGCACACAAGCACGGCACATAGCCGCTTCGTTCACCGCCCTCGCCCTCGCCCACGCCTTGCTCCGCTTTCACTTGTCGGCGGCCAGAAGCCGCCGCAGGGGCGCCACATACCCAGCAGTGTGCGGGCAGCCAAGAGCTCGAGAACGCTGTTTCTGCCCAAGCCCGCCTAGGGCGTGCACCTTTGTTCTCAGAGCTCCGTGTAACAGTCTGCCTTTCTCGCAGTTCGAATGGAAATCGAAAGCTTTTCGCCTACGCCCTTCACAGAGATCCGTTGCCAGGACGAGAATGTCTTGTGGCCGGAGGTCGCCCCCGCCGCCAGGAAGCTGCTCTTAGCACCGCGTTGCAGGGACACGTCTCGCTTCTTGACTTCGTGCTTAGCGCTCTCCGAATTCGCTGCTAGCTCCGCGGTCCGTCTCAGCTTCAAGTAGCTGCGCTCGCAGTACATAGAGCTTCGCAAGGACCGAAGACCCGGAGGGACGTATCGCACACGACAATGTGCCAGGACAGAGACGTGTTCTACATTGTCCCTTCTCGTCATCCAGTTTGTGCCTCTGCTGCTTCTGCTGTTAGGAGTCGCTCCTTGAAAGACGAGCGAGAGCGTCTTTCTGGGTGCATTGCACTGAGTGAGTGCTCGCTAGGGACTTTGCACTCGGAGCCAAGGCAACAGGGCGTGCTTGTCCGCAGAACTGAGAGCGCGCTGTTGGGCAGAGCTGAAACTGACCGCTGCAGTTCAGCTCTCTCCGGACGGCAGACGCCGAAGAACGAAGCCGCTTGCGAGCGGCGCAGTGCAGCGAAGAGCACACGAGCAGCCAAAGAGCTCCTTCACAATCGCTTTCACTTCTCAGTGCTCTTGCTGCTTGGAAAAGCAGTACACAGCCGTTGCACGCCAGGGCAAAAGCTGGGGCAGTGCCCGTCCTCACTCCTTCGCTGTGCTGTACTCCATGCAGCTAGAGCGAAGCGAGAAGGACGCGAGGACGAAGAAGGCGTTCTTAAAGTAGCCCCTTGTCAGCAGCCCTGAAAGGGCGCATAACACACGGCGTCTCGCTGCCCTCCGTTCTACATACTCGCGTCTCCCTTTGCCGACTTGCAAAAGTTGCAACCAGAGCAGAGGCGGCCAGATTGAAGAGGCTGTGCTTAGGTTCACCTTCTCCTTACTGCACGTAAGCCACGTCAAGCTCCTCGCTGCACTCTGGATTTCCCTTCTCCGCGGCACTTAGCGTGGTGCTGTGTGTGTGCAACTCGGCGCCTAGAAGCGACTGCCAATGCTTTCAGAGCGGGCTGCAAGGGAACCAAGGAGCAGCACAAGCAGCAGTGCTTCAGCTTGCTCCTTCCGACTGCTAAGGGCACTTGGGAAGGCAAGCGAGAGTCAACCACCTTCCTCTCCTAGTAGCCTCTAACGTGGTGCACACAAGCACGGCACATAGCCGCTTCGTTCACCGCCCTCGCCCTCGCCCACGCCTTGCTCCGCTTTCACTTGTCGGCGGCCAGAAGCCGCCGCAGGGGCGCCACATACCCAGCAGTGTGCGGGCAGCCAAGAGCTCGAGAACGCTGTTTCTGCCCAAGCCCGCCTAGGGCGTGCACCTTTGTTCTCAGAGCTCCGTGTAACAGTCTGCCTTTCTCGCAGTTCGAATGGAAATCGAAAGCTTTTCGCCTACGCCCTTCACAGAGATCCGTTGCTAGGACGAGAATGTCTTGTGGCCGGAGCTCGCCCCCGCCGCCAGGAAGCTGCTCTTAGCACCGCGTTGCAGGGACACGTCTCGCTTCTTGACTTCGTGCTTAGCGCTCTCCGAATTCGCTGCTAGCTCCGCGGTCCGTCTCAGCTTCAAGTAGCTGCGCTCGCAGTACATAGAGCTTCGCAAGGACCGAAGACCCGGAGGGACGTATCGCATACGACAATGTGCCAGGACAGAGACGTGTTCTACATTGTCCCTTCTCGTCATCCAGTTTGTGCCTCTGCTGCTTCTGCTGTTAGGAGTCGCTCCTTGAAAGACGAGCGAGAGCGTCTTTCTGGGTGCATTGCACTGAGTGAGTGCTCGCTAGGGACTTTGCACTCGGAGCCAAGGCAACAGGGCGTGCTTGTCCGCAGAACTGAGAGCGCGCTGTTGGGCAGAGCTGAAACTGACCGCTGCAGTTCAGCTCTCTCCGGACGGCAGACGCCGAAGAACGAAGCCGCTTGCGAGCGGCGCAGTGCAGCGAAGAGCACACGAGCAGCCAAAGAGCTCCTTCACAATCGCTTTCACTTCTCAGTGCTCTTGCTGCTTGGAAAAGCAGCACACAGCCGTTGCACGCCAGGGCAAAAGCTGGGGCAGTGCCCGTCCTCACTCCTTCGCTGTGCTGTACTCCTTGCAGCTAGAGCGAAGCGAGAAGGACGCGAGGACGAAGAAGGCGTTCTTAAAGTAGCCCCTTGTCAGCAGCCCTGAAAGGGCGCATAACACACGGCGTCTCGCTGCCCTCCGTTCTACATACTCGCGTCTCCCTTTGCCGACTTGCAAAAGTTGCTACCAGAGCAGAGGCGGCCAGATTGAAGAGGCTGTGCTTAGGTTCACCTTCTCCTTACTGCACGTAAGCCACGTCCAGCTCCTCGCTGCACTCTGGATTTCCCTTCTCCGCGGCACTTAGCGTGGTGCTGTGTGTGTGCAACTCGGCGCCTAGAAGTGACCGCCAATGCTTTCAGAGCAGGCTGCAAGGGAACCAAGGAGCAGCACAAGCCGCAGTGCTTCAGCTTACTCCTTCCGACTGCTAAGGGCACTTGGGAAGGCAAGCGAGAGTCAACCACCTTCCTCTCCTAGTAGCCTCTAACGTGGTGCACACAAGCACGGCACATAGCCGCTTCGTTCACCGCCCTCGCCCACGCCTGGCTCCGCTTTCACTTGCCGGCGGCCAGAAGCCGCCGCAGGGGCGCCACATACCCAGCAGTGTGCGGGCAGCCAAGAGCTCGAGAACGCTGTTTCTGCCCAAGCCCGCCTAGGGCGTGCACCTTTGTTCTCAGAGCTCCGTGTAACAGTCTGCCTTTCTCGCAGTTCGAATGGAAATCGAAAGCTTTTCGCCTACGCCCTTCACAGATATCCGTTGCTAGGACGAGAATGTCTTGTGGCCGGAGCTCGCCCCCGCCGCCAGGAAGCTGCTCTTAGCACCGCGTTGCAGGGACACGTCTCGCTTCTTGACTTCGTGCTTAGCGCTCTCCGAATTCACTGCTAGCTCCGCGGTCCGTCTCAGCTTCAAGTAGCTGCGCTCGCAGTACATAGAGCTTCGCAAGGACCGAAGACCCGGAGGGACATATCGCACACGACAATGTGCCAGGACAGAGACGTGTTCTACATTGTCCCTTCTCGTCATCCAGTTTGTGCCTCTGCTGCTTCTGCTGTTAGGAGTCGCTCCTTGAAAGACGAGCGAGAGCGTCTTTCTGGGTGCATTGCACTGAGTGAGTGCTCGCTAGGGACTTTGCACTCGGAGCCAAGGCAACAGGGCGTGCTTGTCCGCAGAACTGAGAGCACGCTGTTGGGCAGAGCTGAAACTGACCGCTGCAGTTCAGCTCTCTCCGGACGGCAGACGCCGAAGAACGAAGCCGCTTGCGAGCGGCGCTGTGCAGCGAAGAGCACACGAGCAGCCAAAGAGCTCCTTCACAATCGCTTTCACTTCTCAGTGCTCTTGCTGCTTGGAAAAGCAGCACACAGCCGTTGCACGCCAGGGCAAAAGCTGGGGCAGTGCCCGTCCTCACTCCTTCGCTGTGCTGTACTCCTTGCAGCTAGAGCGAAGCGAGAAGGACGCGAGGACGAAGAAGGCGTTCTTAAAGTAGCCCCTTGTCAGCAGCCCTGAAAGGGCGCATAACACACGGCGTCTCGCTGCCCTCCGTTCTACATACTCGCGTCTCCCTTTGCCGACTTGCAAAAGTTGCTACCAGAGCAGAGGCGGCCAGATTGAAGAGGCTGTGCTTAGGTTCACCTTCTCCTTACTGCACGTAAGCCACGTCAAGCTCCTCGCTGCACTCTGGATTTCCCTTCTCCGCGGCACTTAGCGTGGTGCTGTGTGTGTGCAACTCGGCGCCTAGAAGCGACTGCCAATGCTTTCAGAGCGGGCTGCAAGGGAACCAAGGAGCAGCACAAGCAGCAGTGCTTCAGCTTGCTCCTTCCGACTGCTAAGGGCACTTGGGAAGGCAAGCGAGAGTCAACCACCTTCCTCTCCTAGTAGCCTCTAACGTGGTGCACACAAGGACGGCACATAGCCGCTTCGTTCACCGCCCTCGCCCACGCCTGGCTCTGCTTTCACTTGCCGGCGGCCAGAAGCCGCCGCAGGGGCGCCACATACCCAGCAGTGTGCGGCAGCCAAGAGCTCGAGAACGCTGCTTCTGCCCAAGCCCGCCTAGGGCGTGCACCTTTGTTCTCAGAGCTCCGTGTAACAGTCTGCTTTCTCGCAGTTCGAATGGAAATCGAAAGCTTTTCGCCTACGCCCTTCACAGAGATCCGTTGCTAGGACGAGAATGTCTTGTGGCCGGAGCTCGCCCCCGCCGCCAGGAAGCTGCTCTTAGCACCGCGTTGCAGGGACACGTCTCGCTTCTTGACTTCGTGCTTAGCGCTCTCCGAATTCGCTGCTAGCTCCGCTGTCCTTCTCAGCTGCAAGTAGCTGCGCTCGCAGTACATAGAGCTTCGCAAGGACCGAAGACCCGGAGGGACGTATCGCACACGACAATGTGCCAGGACAGAGACGTGTTCTACATTGTCCCTTCTCGTCATCCAGTTTGTGCCTCTGCTGCTTCTGCTGTTAGGAATCGCTCCTTGAAAGACGAGCGAGAGCGTCTTCCTGGGTGCATTGCACTGAGTGAGTGCTCGCTAGGGACTTTGCACTCGGAGCCAAGGCAACAGGGCGTGCTTGTCCGCAGAACTGAGAGCGCGCTGTTGGGCAGAGCTGAAACTGACCGCTGCAGTTCAGCTCTCTCCGGATGGCAGACGCCGAAGAACGAAGCCGCTTGCGAGCGGCGCAGTGCAGCGAAGAGCACACGAGCAGCCAAAGAGCTCCTTCACAATCGCTTTCACTTCTCAGTGCTCTTGCTGCTTGGAAAAGCAGCACACAGCCGTTGCACGCCAGGGCAAAAGCTGGGGCAGTGCCCGTCCTCACTCCTTCGCTGTGCTGTACTCCTTGCAGCTAGAGCGAAGCGAGAAGGACGCGAGGACGAAGAAGGCGTTCTTAAAGTAGCCCCTTGTCAGCAGCCCTGAAAGGGCGCATAACACACGGCGTCTCGCTGCCCTCCGTTCTACATACTCGCGTCTCCCTTTGCCGACTTGCAAAAGTTGCTACCAGAGCAGAGGCGGCCAGATTGAAGAGGCTGTGCTTAGGTTCACCTTCTCCTTACTGCACGTAAGCCACGTCAAGCTCCTCGCTGCACTCTGGATTTCCCTTCTCCGCGGCACTTAGCGTGGTGCTGTGTGTGTGCAACTCGGCGCCTAGAAGTGACCGCCAATGCTTTCAGAGCGGGCTGCAAGGGAACCAAGGAGCAGCACAAGCAGCAGTGCTTCAGCTTGCTCCTTCCGACTGCTAAGGGCACTTGGGAAGGCAAGCGAGAGTCAACCACCTTCCTCTCCTAGTAGCCTCTAACGTGGTGCACACAAGGACGGCACATAGCCGCTTCGTTCACCGCCCTCGCCCACGCCTGGCTCCGCTTTCACTTGCCGGCGGCCAGAAGCCGCCGCAGGGGCGCCACATACCCAGCAGTGTGCGGCAGCCAAGAGCTCGAGAACGCTGTTTCTGCCCAAGCCCGCCTAGGGCGTGCACCTTTGTTCTCAGAGCTCCGTGTAACAGTCTGCTTTCTCGCAGTTCGAATGGAAATCGAAAGCTTTTCGCCTACGCCCTTCACAGAGATCCGTTGCTAGGACGAGAATGTCTTGTGGCCGGAGCTCGCCCCCGCCGCCAGGAAGCTGCTCTTAGCACCGCGTTGCAGGGACACGTCTCGCTTCTTGACTTCGTGCTTAGCGCTCTCCGAATTCGCTGCTAGCTCCGCTGTCCTTCTCAGCTGCAAGTAGCTGCGCTCGCAGTACATAGAGCTTCGCAAGGACCGAAGACCCGGAGGGACGTATCGCACACGACAATGTGCCAGGACAGAGACGTGTTCTACATTGTCCCTTCTCGTCATCCAGTTTGTGCCTCTGCTGCTTCTGCTGTTAGGAATCGCTCCTTGAAAGACGAGCGAGAGCGTCTTTCTGGGTGCATTGCACTGAGTGAGTGCTCGCTAGGGACTTTGCACTCGGAGCCAAGGCAACAGGGCGTGCTTGTCCGCAGAACTGAGAGCGCGCTGTTGGGCAGAGCTGAAACTGACCGCTGCAGTTCAGCTCTCTCCGGACGGCAGACGCCGAAGAACGAAGCCGCTTGCGAGCGGCGCAGTGCAGCGAAGAGCACACGAGCAGCCAAAGAGCTCCTTCACAATCGCTTTCACTTCTCAGTGCTCTTGCTGCTTGGAAAAGCAGCACACAGCCGTTGCACGCCAGGGCAAAAGCTAGGGCAGTGCCCGTCCTCACTCCTTCGCTGTGCTGTACTCCTTGCAGCTAGAGCGAAGCGAGAAGGACGCGAGGAAGTAGAAGGCCTTCTTAAAGTAGCCCCTTGTCAGCAGCCCTGAAAGGGCGCATAACACACGGCGTCTAGCTGCCCTCCGTTCTACATACTCGCGTCTCCCTTTGCCGACTTGCAAAAGTTGCAACCAGAGCAGAGGCGGCCAGATTGAAGAGGCTGTGCTTAGGTTCACCTTCTCCTTACTGCACGTAAGCCACGTCAAGCTCCTCGCTGCACTCTGGATTTCCCTTCTCCGCGGCACTTAGCGTGGTGCTGTGTGTGTGCAACTCGGCGCCTAGAAGCGACCGCCAATGCTTTCAGAGCGGGCTGCAAGGGAACCAAGGAGCAGCACAAGCAGCAGTGCTTCAGCTTGCTCCTTCCGACTGCTAAGGGCACTTGGGAAGGCAAGCGAGAGTCAACCACCTTCCTCTCCTAGTAGCCTCTAACGTGGTGCACACAAGCACGGCACATAGCCGCTTCGTTCACCGCCCTCGCCCTCGCCCACGCCTTGCTCCGCTTTCACTTGTCGGCGGCCAGAAGCCGCCGCAGGGGCGCCACATACCCAGCAGTGTGCGGGCAGCCAAGAGCTCGAGAACGCTGTTTCTGCCCAAGCCCGCCTAGGGCGTGCACCTTTGTTCTCAGAGCTCCGTGTAACAGTCTGCCTTTCTCGCAGTTCGAATGGAAATCGAAAGCTTTTCGCCTACGCCCTTCACAGAGATCCGTTGCCAGGACGAGAATGTCTTGTGGCCGGAGGTCGCCCCCGCCGCCAGGAAGCTGCTCTTAGCACCGCGTTGCAGGGACACGTCTCGCTTCTTGACTTCGTGCTTAGCGCTCTCCGAATTCGCTGCTAGCTCCGCGGTCCGTCTCAGCTTCAAGTAGCTGCGCTCGCAGTACATAGAGCTTCGCAAGGACCGAAGACCCGGAGGGACGTATCGCACACGACAATGTGCCAGGACAGAGACGTGTTCTACATTGTCCCTTCTCGTCATCCAGTTTGTGCCTCTGCTGCTTCTGCTGTTAGGAGTCGCTCCTTGAAAGACGAGCGAGAGCGTCTTTCTGGGTGCATTGCACTGAGTGAGTGCTCGCTAGGGACTTTGCACTCGGAGCCAAGGCAACAGGGCGTGCTTGTCCGCAGAACTGAGAGCGCGCTGTTGGGCAGAGCTGAAACTGACCGCTGCAGTTCAGCTCTCTCCGGACGGCAGACGCCGAAGAACGAAGCCGCTTGCGAGCGGCGCAGTGCAGCGAAGAGCACACGAGCAGCCAAAGAGCTCCTTCACAATCGCTTTCACTTCTCAGTGCTCTTGCTGCTTGGAAAAGCAGCACACAGCCGTTGCACGCCAGGGCAAAAGCTGGGGCAGTGCCCGTCCTCACTCCTTCGCTGTGCTGTACTCCATGCAGCTAGAGCGAAGCGAGAAGGACGCGAGGACGAAGAAGGCGTTCTTAAAGTAGCCCCTTGTCAGCAGCCCTGAAAGGGCGCATAACACACGGCGTCTCGCTGCCCTCCGTTCTACATACTCGCGTCTCCCTTTGCCGACTTGCAAAAGTTGCAACCAGAGCAGAGGCGGCCAGATTGAAGAGGCTGTGCTTAGGTTCACCTTCTCCTTACTGCACGTAAGCCACGTCAAGCTCCTCGCTGCACTCTGGATTTCCCTTCTCCGCGGCACTTAGCGTGGTGCTGTGTGTGTGCAACTCGGCGCCTAGAAGCGACTGCCAATGCTTTCAGAGCGGGCTGCAAGGGAACCAAGGAGCAGCACAAGCAGCAGTGCTTCAGCTTGCTCCTTCCGACTGCTAAGGGCACTTGGGAAGGCAAGCGAGAGTCAACCACCTTCCTCTCCTAGTAGCCTCTAACGTGGTGCACACAAGCACGGCACATAGCCGCTTCGTTCACCGCCCTCGCCCTCGCCCACGCCTTGCTCCGCTTTCACTTGTCGGCGGCCAGAAGCCGCCGCAGGGGCGCCACATACCCAGCAGTGTGCGGGCAGCCAAGAGCTCGAGAACGCTGTTTCTGCCCAAGCCCGCCTAGGGCGTGCACCTTTGTTCTCAGAGCTCCGTGTAACAGTCTGCCTTTCTCGCAGTTCGAATGGAAATCGAAAGCTTTTCGCCTACGCCCTTCACAGAGATCCGTTGCTAGGACGAGAATGTCTTGTGGCCGGAGCTCGCCCCCGCCGCCAGGAAGCTGCTCTTAGCACCGCGTTGCAGGGACACGTCTCGCTTCTTGACTTCGTGCTTAGCGCTCTCCGAATTCGCTGCTAGCTCCGCGGTCCGTCTCAGCTTCAAGTAGCTGCGCTCGCAGTACATAGAGCTTCGCAAGGACCGAAGACCCGGAGGGACGTATCGCATACGACAATGTGCCAGGACAGAGACGTGTTCTACATTGTCCCTTCTCGTCATCCAGTTTGTGCCTCTGCTGCTTCTGCTGTTAGGAGTCGCTCCTTGAAAGACGAGCGAGAGCGTCTTTCTGGGTGCATTGCACTGAGTGAGTGCTCGCTAGGGACTTTGCACTCGGAGCCAAGGCAACAGGGCGTGCTTGTCCGCAGAACTGAGAGCGCGCTGTTGGGCAGAGCTGAAACTGACCGCTGCAGTTCAGCTCTCTCCGGACGGCAGACGCCGAAGAACGAAGCCGCTTGCGAGCGGCGCAGTGCAGCGAAGAGCACACGAGCAGCCAAAGAGCTCCTTCACAATCGCTTTCACTTCTCAGTGCTCTTGCTGCTTGGAAAAGCAGCACACAGCCGTTGCACGCCAGGGCAAAAGCTGGGGCAGTGCCCGTCCTCACTCCTTCGCTGTGCTGTACTCCTTGCAGCTAGAGCGAAGCGAGAAGGACGCGAGGACGAAGAAGGCGTTCTTAAAGTAGCCCCTTGTCAGCAGCCCTGAAAGGGCGCATAACACACGGCGTCTCGCTGCCCTCCGTTCTACATACTCGCGTCTCCCTTTGCCGACTTGCAAAAGTTGCTACCAGAGCAGAGGCGGCCAGATTGAAGAGGCTGTGCTTAGGTTCACCTTCTCCTTACTGCACGTAAGCCACGTCCAGCTCCTCGCTGCACTCTGGATTTCCCTTCTCCGCGGCACTTAGCGTGGTGCTGTGTGTGTGCAACTCGGCGCCTAGAAGTGACCGCCAATGCTTTCAGAGCAGGCTGCAAGGGAACCAAGGAGCAGCACAAGCCGCAGTGCTTCAGCTTACTCCTTCCGACTGCTAAGGGCACTTGGGAAGGCAAGCGAGAGTCAACCACCTTCCTCTCCTAGTAGCCTCTAACGTGGTGCACACAAGCACGGCACATAGCCGCTTCGTTCACCGCCCTCGCCCACGCCTGGCTCCGCTTTCACTTGCCGGCGGCCAGAAGCCGCCGCAGGGGCGCCACATACCCAGCAGTGTGCGGGCAGCCAAGAGCTCGAGAACGCTGTTTCTGCCCAAGCCCGCCTAGGGCGTGCACCTTTGTTCTCAGAGCTCCGTGTAACAGTCTGCCTTTCTCGCAGTTCGAATGGAAATCGAAAGCTTTTCGCCTACGCCCTTCACAGATATCCGTTGCTAGGACGAGAATGTCTTGTGGCCGGAGCTCGCCCCCGCCGCCAGGAAGCTGCTCTTAGCACCGCGTTGCAGGGACACGTCTCGCTTCTTGACTTCGTGCTTAGCGCTCTCCGAATTCACTGCTAGCTCCGCGGTCCGTCTCAGCTTCAAGTAGCTGCGCTCGCAGTACATAGAGCTTCGCAAGGACCGAAGACCCGGAGGGACATATCGCACACGACAATGTGCCAGGACAGAGACGTGTTCTACATTGTCCCTTCTCGTCATCCAGTTTGTGCCTCTGCTGCTTCTGCTGTTAGGAGTCGCTCCTTGAAAGACGAGCGAGAGCGTCTTTCTGGGTGCATTGCACTGAGTGAGTGCTCGCTAGGGACTTTGCACTCGGAGCCAAGGCAACAGGGCGTGCTTGTCCGCAGAACTGAGAGCACGCTGTTGGGCAGAGCTGAAACTGACCGCTGCAGTTCAGCTCTCTCCGGACGGCAGACGCCGAAGAACGAAGCCGCTTGCGAGCGGCGCTGTGCAGCGAAGAGCACACGAGCAGCCAAAGAGCTCCTTCACAATCGCTTTCACTTCTCAGTGCTCTTGCTGCTTGGAAAAGCAGCACACAGCCGTTGCACGCCAGGGCAAAAGCTGGGGCAGTGCCCGTCCTCACTCCTTCGCTGTGCTGTACTCCTTGCAGCTAGAGCGAAGCGAGAAGGACGCGAGGACGAAGAAGGCGTTCTTAAAGTAGCCCCTTGTCAGCAGCCCTGAAAGGGCGCATAACACACGGCGTCTCGCTGCCCTCCGTTCTACATACTCGCGTCTCCCTTTGCCGACTTGCAAAAGTTGCTACCAGAGCAGAGGCGGCCAGATTGAAGAGGCTGTGCTTAGGTTCACCTTCTCCTTACTGCACGTAAGCCACGTCAAGCTCCTCGCTGCACTCTGGATTTCCCTTCTCCGCGGCACTTAGCGTGGTGCTGTGTGTGTGCAACTCGGCGCCTAGAAGCGACTGCCAATGCTTTCAGAGCGGGCTGCAAGGGAACCAAGGAGCAGCACAAGCAGCAGTGCTTCAGCTTGCTCCTTCCGACTGCTAAGGGCACTTGGGAAGGCAAGCGAGAGTCAACCACCTTCCTCTCCTAGTAGCCTCTAACGTGGTGCACACAAGGACGGCACATAGCCGCTTCGTTCACCGCCCTCGCCCACGCCTGGCTCTGCTTTCACTTGCCGGCGGCCAGAAGCCGCCGCAGGGGCGCCACATACCCAGCAGTGTGCGGCAGCCAAGAGCTCGAGAACGCTGCTTCTGCCCAAGCCCGCCTAGGGCGTGCACCTTTGTTCTCAGAGCTCCGTGTAACAGTCTGCTTTCTCGCAGTTCGAATGGAAATCGAAAGCTTTTCGCCTACGCCCTTCACAGAGATCCGTTGCTAGGACGAGAATGTCTTGTGGCCGGAGCTCGCCCCCGCCGCCAGGAAGCTGCTCTTAGCACCGCGTTGCAGGGACACGTCTCGCTTCTTGACTTCGTGCTTAGCGCTCTCCGAATTCGCTGCTAGCTCCGCTGTCCTTCTCAGCTGCAAGTAGCTGCGCTCGCAGTACATAGAGCTTCGCAAGGACCGAAGACCCGGAGGGACGTATCGCACACGACAATGTGCCAGGACAGAGACGTGTTCTACATTGTCCCTTCTCGTCATCCAGTTTGTGCCTCTGCTGCTTCTGCTGTTAGGAATCGCTCCTTGAAAGACGAGCGAGAGCGTCTTCCTGGGTGCATTGCACTGAGTGAGTGCTCGCTAGGGACTTTGCACTCGGAGCCAAGGCAACAGGGCGTGCTTGTCCGCAGAACTGAGAGCGCGCTGTTGGGCAGAGCTGAAACTGACCGCTGCAGTTCAGCTCTCTCCGGATGGCAGACGCCGAAGAACGAAGCCGCTTGCGAGCGGCGCAGTGCAGCGAAGAGCACACGAGCAGCCAAAGAGCTCCTTCACAATCGCTTTCACTTCTCAGTGCTCTTGCTGCTTGGAAAAGCAGCACACAGCCGTTGCACGCCAGGGCAAAAGCTGGGGCAGTGCCCGTCCTCACTCCTTCGCTGTGCTGTACTCCTTGCAGCTAGAGCGAAGCGAGAAGGACGCGAGGACGAAGAAGGCGTTCTTAAAGTAGCCCCTTGTCAGCAGCCCTGAAAGGGCGCATAACACACGGCGTCTCGCTGCCCTCCGTTCTACATACTCGCGTCTCCCTTTGCCGACTTGCAAAAGTTGCTACCAGAGCAGAGGCGGCCAGATTGAAGAGGCTGTGCTTAGGTTCACCTTCTCCTTACTGCACGTAAGCCACGTCAAGCTCCTCGCTGCACTCTGGATTTCCCTTCTCCGCGGCACTTAGCGTGGTGCTGTGTGTGTGCAACTCGGCGCCTAGAAGTGACCGCCAATGCTTTCAGAGCGGGCTGCAAGGGAACCAAGGAGCAGCACAAGCAGCAGTGCTTCAGCTTGCTCCTTCCGACTGCTAAGGGCACTTGGGAAGGCAAGCGAGAGTCAACCACCTTCCTCTCCTAGTAGCCTCTAACGTGGTGCACACAAGGACGGCACATAGCCGCTTCGTTCACCGCCCTCGCCCACGCCTGGCTCCGCTTTCACTTGCCGGCGGCCAGAAGCCGCCGCAGGGGCGCCACATACCCAGCAGTGTGCGGCAGCCAAGAGCTCGAGAACGCTGTTTCTGCCCAAGCCCGCCTAGGGCGTGCACCTTTGTTCTCAGAGCTCCGTGTAACAGTCTGCTTTCTCGCAGTTCGAATGGAAATCGAAAGCTTTTCGCCTACGCCCTTCACAGAGATCCGTTGCTAGGACGAGAATGTCTTGTGGCCGGAGCTCGCCCCCGCCGCCAGGAAGCTGCTCTTAGCACCGCGTTGCAGGGACACGTCTCGCTTCTTGACTTCGTGCTTAGCGCTCTCCGAATTCGCTGCTAGCTCCGCTGTCCTTCTCAGCTGCAAGTAGCTGCGCTCGCAGTACATAGAGCTTCGCAAGGACCGAAGACCCGGAGGGACGTATCGCACACGACAATGTGCCAGGACAGAGACGTGTTCTACATTGTCCCTTCTCGTCATCCAGTTTGTGCCTCTGCTGCTTCTGCTGTTAGGAATCGCTCCTTGAAAGACGAGCGAGAGCGTCTTTCTGGGTGCATTGCACTGAGTGAGTGCTCGCTAGGGACTTTGCACTCGGAGCCAAGGCAACAGGGCGTGCTTGTCCGCAGAACTGAGAGCGCGCTGTTGGGCAGAGCTGAAACTGACCGCTGCAGTTCAGCTCTCTCCGGACGGCAGACGCCGAAGAACGAAGCCGCTTGCGAGCGGCGCAGTGCAGCGAAGAGCACACGAGCAGCCAAAGAGCTCCTTCACAATCGCTTTCACTTCTCAGTGCTCTTGCTGCTTGGAAAAGCAGCACACAGCCGTTGCACGCCAGGGCAAAAGCTAGGGCAGTGCCCGTCCTCACTCCTTCGCTGTGCTGTACTCCTTGCAGCTAGAGCGAAGCGAGAAGGACGCGAGGAAGTAGAAGGCCTTCTTAAAGTAGCCCCTTGTCAGCAGCCCTGAAAGGGCGCATAACACACGGCGTCTAGCTGCCCTCCGTTCTACATACTCGCGTCTCCCTTTGCCGACTTGCAAAAGTTGCAACCAGAGCAGAGGCGGCCAGATTGAAGAGGCTGTGCTTAGGTTCACCTTCTCCTTACTGCACGTAAGCCACGTCAAGCTCCTCGCTGCACTCTGGATTTCCCTTCTCCGCGGCACTTAGCGTGGTGCTGTGTGTGTGCAACTCGGCGCCTAGAAGCGACCGCCAATGCTTTCAGAGCGGGCTGCAAGGGAACCAAGGAGCAGCACAAGCAGCAGTGCTTCAGCTTGCTCCTTCCGACTGCTAAGGGCACTTGGGAAGGCAAGCGAGAGTCAACCACCTTCCTCTCCTAGTAGCCTCTAACGTGGTGCACACAAGCACGGCACATAGCCGCTTCGTTCACCGCCCTCGCCCTCGCCCACGCCTTGCTCCGCTTTCACTTGTCGGCGGCCAGAAGCCGCCGCAGGGGCGCCACATACCCAGCAGTGTGCGGGCAGCCAAGAGCTCGAGAACGCTGTTTCTGCCCAAGCCCGCCTAGGGCGTGCACCTTTGTTCTCAGAGCTCCGTGTAACAGTCTGCCTTTCTCGCAGTTCGAATGGAAATCGAAAGCTTTTCGCCTACGCCCTTCACAGAGATCCGTTGCTAGGACGAGAATGTCTTGTGGCCGGAGGTCGCCCCCGCCGCCAGGAAGCTGCTCTTAGCACCGCGTTGCAGGGACACGTCTCGCTTCTTGACTTCGTGCTTAGCGCTCTCCGAATTCGCTGCTAGCTCCGCGGTCCGTCTCAGCTTCAAGTAGCTGCGCTCGCAGTACATAGAGCTTCGCAAGGACCGAAGACCCGGAGGGACGTATCGCACACGACAATGTGCCAGGACAGAGACGTGTTCTACATTGTCCCTTCTCGTCATCCAGTTTGTGCCTCTGCTGCTTCTGCTGTTAGGAGTCGCTCCTTGAAAGACGAGCGAGAGCGTCTTTCTGGGTGCATTGCACTGAGTGAGTGCTCGCTAGGGACTTTGCACTCGGAGCCAAGGCAACAGGGCGTGCTTGTCCGCAGAACTGAGAGCACGCTGTTGGGCAGAGCTGAAACTGACCGCTGCAGTTCAGCTCTCTCCGGACGGCAGACGCCGAAGAACGAAGCCGCTTGCGAGCGGCGCTGTGCAGCGAAGAGCACACGAGCAGCCAAAGAGCTCCTTCACAATCGCTTTCACTTCTCAGTGCTCTTGCTGCTTGGAAAAGCAGCACACAGCCGTTGCACGCCAGGGCAAAAGCTGGGGCAGTGCCCGTCCTCACTCCTTCGCTGTGCTGTACTCCTTGCAGCTAGAGCGAAGCGAGAAGGACGCGAGGACGAAGAAGGCGTTCTTAAAGTAGCCCCTTGTCAGCAGCCCTGAAAGGGCGCATAACACACGGCGTCTCGCTGCCCTCCGTTCTACATACTCGCGTCTCCCTTTGCCGACTTGCAAAAGTTGCTACCAGAGCAGAGGCGGCCAGATTGAAGAGGCTGTGCTTAGGTTCACCTTCTCCTTACTGCACGTAAGCCACGTCAAGCTCCTCGCTGCACTCTGGATTTCCCTTCTCCGCGGCACTTAGCGTGGTGCTGTGTGTGTGCAACTCGGCGCCTAGAAGCGACTGCCAATGCTTTCAGAGCGGGCTGCAAGGGAACCAAGGAGCAGCACAAGCAGCAGTGCTTCAGCTTGCTCCTTCCGACTGCTAAGGGCACTTGGGAAGGCAAGCGAGAGTCAACCACCTTCCTCTCCTAGTAGCCTCTAACGTGGTGCACACAAGGACGGCACATAGCCGCTTCGTTCACCGCCCTCGCCCACGCCTGGCTCCGCTTTCACTTGCCGGCGGCCAGAAGCCGCCGCAGGGGCGCCACATACCCAGCAGTGTGCGGCAGCCAAGAGCTCGAGAACGCTGCTTCTGCCCAAGCCCGCCTAGGGCGTGCACCTTTGTTCTCAGAGCTCCGTGTAACAGTCTGCCTTTCTCGCAGTTCGAATGGAAATCGAAAGCTTTTCGCCTACGCCCTTCACAGAGATCCGTTGCTAGGACGAGAATGTCTTGTGGCCGGAGCTCGCCCCCGCCGCCAGGAAGCTGCTCTTAGCACCGCGTTGCAGGGACACGTCTCGCTTCTTGACTTCGTGCTTAGCGCTCTCCGAATTCGCTGCTAGCTCCGCGGTCCGTCTCAGCTTCAAGTAGCTGCGCTCGCAGTACATAGAGCTTCGCAAGGACCGAAGACCCGGAGGGACGTATCGCATACGACAATGTGCCAGGACAGAGACGTGTTCTACATTGTCCCTTCTCGTCATCCAGTTTGTGCCTCTGCTGCTTCTGCTGTTAGGAGTCGCTCCTTGAAAGACGAGCGAGAGCGTCTTTCTGGGTGCATTGCACTGAGTGAGTGCTCGCTAGGGACTTTGCACTCGGAGCCAAGGCAACAGGGCGTGCTTGTCCGCAGAACTGAGAGCGCGCTGTTGGGCAGAGCTGAAACTGACCGCTGCAGTTCAGCTCTCTCCGGACGGCAGACGCCGAAGAACGAAGCCGCTTGCGAGCGGCGCAGTGCAGCGAAGAGCACACGAGCAGCCAAAGAGCTCCTTCACAATCGCTTTCACTTCTCAGTGCTCTTGCTGCTTGGAAAAGCAGCACACAGCCGTTGCACGCCAGGGCAAAAGCTAGGGCAGTGCCCGTCCTCACTCCTTCGCTGTGCTGTACTCCTTGCAGCTAGAGCGAAGCGAGAAGGACGCGAGGAAGTAGAAGGCCTTCTTAAAGTAGCCCCTTGTCAGCAGCCCTGAAAGGGCGCATAACACACGGCGTCTAGCTGCCCTCCGTTCTACATACTCGCGTCTCCCTTTGCCGACTTGCAAAAGTTGCAACCAGAGCAGAGGCGGCCAGATTGAAGAGGCTGTGCTTAGGTTCACCTTCTCCTTACTGCACGTAAGCCACGTCAAGCTCCTCGCTGCACTCTGGATTTCCCTTCTCCGCGGCACTTAGCGTGGTGCTGTGTGTGTGCAACTCGGCGCCTAGAAGCGACTGCCAATGCTTTCAGAGCGGGCTGCAAGGGAACCAAGGAGCAGCACCAGCAGCAGTGCTTCAGCTTGCTCCTTCCGACTGCTAAGGGCACTTGGGAAGGCAAGCGAGAGTCAACCACCTTCCTCTCCTAGTAGCCTCTAACGTGGTGCACACAAGCACGGCACATAGCCGCTTCGTTCACCGCCCTCGCCCTCGCCCACGCCTTGCTCCGCTTTCACTTGTCGGCGGCCAGAAGCCGCCGCAGGGGCGCCACATACCCAGCAGTGTGCGGGCAGCCAAGAGCTCGAGAACGCTGTTTCTGCCCAAGCCCGCCTAGGGCGTGCACCTTTGTTCTCAGAGCTCCGTGTAACAGTCTGCCTTTCTCGCAGTTCGAATGGAAATCGAAAGCTTTTCGCCTACGCCCTTCACAGATATCCGTTGCTAGGACGAGAATGTCTTGTGGCCGGAGCTCGCCCCCGCCGCCAGGAAGCTGCTCTTAGCACCGCGTTGCAGGGACACGTCTCGCTTCTTGACTTCGTGCTTAGCGCTCTCCGAATTCGCTGCTAGCTCCGCGGTCCGTCTCAGCTTCAAGTAGCTGCGCTCGCAGTACATAGAGCTTCGCAAGGACCGAAGACCCGGAGGGACGTATCGCACACGACAATGTGCCAGGACAGAAACGTGTTCTACATTGTCCCTTCTCGTCATCCAGTTTGTGCCTCTGCTGCTTCTGCTGTTAGGAGTCGCTCCTTGAAAGACGAGCGAGAGCGTCTTCCTGGGTGCATTGCACTGAATGAGTGCTCGCTAGGGACTTTGCACTCGGAGCCAAGGCAACAGGGCGTGCTTGTCCGCAGAACTGAGAGCGCGCTGTTGGGCAGAGCTGAAACTGACCGCTGCAGTTCAGCTCTCTCCGGATGGCAGACGCCGAAGAACGAAGCCGCTTGCGAGCGGCGCAGTGCAGCGAAGAGCACACGAGCAGCCAAAGAGCTCCTTCACAATCGCTTTCACTTCTCAGTGCTCTTGCTGCTTGGAAAAGCAGCACACAGCCGTTGCACGCCAGGGCAAAAGCTGGGGCAGTGCCCGTCCTCACTCCTTCGCTGTGCTGTACTCCTTGCAGCTAGAGCGAAGCGAGAAGGACGCGAGGACGAAGAAGGCGTTCTTAAAGTAGCCCCTTGTCAGCAGCCCTGAAAGGGCGCATAACACACGGCGTCTAGCTGCCCTCCGTTCTACATACTCGCGTCTCCCTTTGCCGACTTGCAAAAGTTGCAACCAGAGCAGAGGCGGCCAGATTGAAGAGGCAGTGCTTAGGTTGACCTTTTCCTTACTGTACGTAAGCCACGTCCAGCTCCTCGCTGCACTCTGGATTTCCCTTCTCCGCGGCACTTAGCGTGGTGCTGTGTGTGTGCAACTCGGCGCCTAGAAGCGACTGCCAATGCTTTCACAGCGGGCTGCAAGGGAACCAAGGAGCAGCACAAGCAGCAGTGCTTCAGCTTGCTCCTTCCGACTGCTAAGGGCACTTGGGAAGGCAAGCGAGAGTCAACCACCTTCCTCTCCTAGTAGCCTCTAACGTGGTGCACACAAGGACGGCACATAGCCGCTTCGTTCACCGCCCTCGCCCACGCCTGGCTCCGCTTTCACTTGCCGGCGGCCAGAAGCCGCCGCAGGGGCGCCACATACCCAGCAGTGTGCGGGCAGCCAAGAGCTCGAGAACGCTGTTTCTGCCCAAGCCCGCCTAGGGCGTGCACCTTTGTTCTCAGAGCTCCGTGTAACAGTCTGCCTTTCTCGCAGTTCGAATGGAAATCGAAAGCTTTTCGCCTACGCCCTTCACAGATATCCGTTGCTAGGACGAGAATGTCTTGTGGCCGGAGCTCGCCCCCGCCGCCAGGAAGCTGCTCTTAGCACCGCGTTGCAGGGACACGTCTCGCTTCTTGACTTCGTGCTTAGCGCTCTCCGAATTCACTGCTAGCTCCGCGGTCCGTCTCAGCTTCAAGTAGCTGCGCTCGCAGTACATAGAGCTTCGCAAGGACCGAAGACCCGGAGGGACATATCGCACACGACAATGTGCCAGGACAGAGACGTGTTCTACATTGTCCCTTCTCGTCATCCAGTTTGTGCCTCTGCTGCTTCTGCTGTTAGGAGTCGCTCCTTGAAAGACGAGCGAGAGCGTCTTTCTGGGTGCATTGCACTGAGTGAGTGCTCGCTAGGGACTTTGCACTCGGAGCCAAGGCAACAGGGCGTGCTTGTCCGCAGAACTGAGAGCGCGCTGTTGGGCAGAGCTGAAACTGACCGCTGCAGTTCAGCTCTCTCCGGACGGCAGACGCCGAAGAACGAAGCCGCTTGCGAGCGGCGCTGTGCAGCGAAGAGCACACGAGCAGCCAAAGAGCTCCTTCACAATCGCTTTCACTTCTCAGTGCTCTTGCTGCTTGGAAAAGCAGCACACAGCCGTTGCACGCCAGGGCAAAAGCTAGGGCAGTGCCCGTCCTCACTCCTTCGCTGTGCTGTACTCCTTGCAGCTAGAGCGAAGCGAGAAGGACGCGAGGAAGTAGAAGGCCTTCTTAAAGTAGCCCCTTGTCAGCAGCCCTGAAAGGGCGCATAACACACGGCGTCTAGCTGCCCTCCGTTCTACATACTCGCGTCTCCCTTTGCCGACTTGCAAAAGTTGCAACCAGAGCAGAGGCGGCCAGATTGAAGAGGCTGTGCTTAGGTTCACCTTCTCCTTACTGCACGTAAGCCACGTCAAGCTCCTCGCTGCACTCTGGATTTCCCTTCTCCGCGGCACTTAGCGTGGTGCTGTGTGTGTGCAACTCGGCGCCTAGAAGCGACTGCCAATGCTTTCAGAGCGGGCTGCAAGGGAACCAAGGAGCAGCACCAGCAGCAGTGCTTCAGCTTGCTCCTTCCGACTGCTAAGGGCACTTGGGAAGGCAAGCGAGAGTCAACCACCTTCCTCTCCTAGTAGCCTCTAACGTGGTGCACACAAGCACGGCACATAGCCGCTTCGTTCACCGCCCTCGCCCTCGCCCACGCCTTGCTCCGCTTTCACTTGTCGGCGGCCAGAAGCCGCCGCAGGGGCGCCACATACCCAGCAGTGTGCGGGCAGCCAAGAGCTCGAGAACGCTGTTTCTGCCCAAGCCCGCCTAGGGCGTGCACCTTTGTTCTCAGAGCTCCGTGTAACAGTCTGCCTTTCTCGCAGTTCGAATGGAAATCGAAAGCTTTTCGCCTACGCCCTTCACAGATATCCGTTGCTACGACGAGAATGTCTTGTGGCCGGAGCTCGCCCCCGCCGCCAGGAAGCTGCTCTTAGCACCGCGTTGCAGGGACACGTCTCGCTTCTTGACTTCGTGCTTAGCGCTCTCCGAATTCGCTGCTAGCTCCGCGGTCCGTCTCAGCTTCAAGTAGCTGCGCTCGCAGTACATAGAGCTTCGCAAGGACCGAAGACCCGGAGGGACGTATCGCACACGACAATGTGCCAGGACAGAGACGTGTTCTACATTGTCCCTTCTCGTCATCCAGTTTGTGCCTCTGCTGCTTCTGCTGTTAGGAGTCGCTCCTTGAAAGACGAGCGAGAGCGTCTTCCTGGGTGCATTGCACTGAATGAGTGCTCGCTAGGGACTTTGCACTCGGAGCCAAGGCAACAGGGCGTGCTTGTCCGCAGAACTGAGAGCGCGCTGTTGGGCAGAGCTGAAACTGACCGCTGCAGTTCAGCTCTCTCCGGATGGCAGACGCCGAAGAACGAAGCCGCTTGCGAGCGGCGCAGTGCAGCGAAGAGCACACGAGCAGCCAAAGAGCTCCTTCACAATCGCTTTCACTTCTCAGTGCTCTTGCTGCTTGGAAAAGCAGCACACAGCCGTTGCACGCCAGGGCAAAAGCTGGGGCAGTGCCCGTCCTCACTCCTTCGCTGTGCTGTACTCCTTGCAGCTAGAGCGAAGCGAGAAGGACGCGAGGACGAAGAAGGCGTTCTTAAAGTAGCCCCTTGTCAGCAGCCCTGAAAGGGCGCATAACACACGGCGTCTAGCTGCCCTCCGTTCTACATACTCGCGTCTCCCTTTGCCGACTTGCAAAAGTTGCAACCAGAGCAGAGGCGGCCAGATTGAAGAGGCAGTGCTTAGGTTCACCTTTTCCTTACTGCACGTAAGCCACGTCCAGCTCCTCGCTGCACTCTGGATTTCCCTTCTCCGCGGCACTTAGCGTGGTGCTGTGTGTGTGCAACTCGGCGCCTAGAAGCGACTGCCAATGCTTTCACAGCGGGCTGCAAGGGAACCAAGGAGCAGCACAAGCAGCAGTGCTTCAGCTTGCTCCTTCCGACTGCTAAGGGCACTTGGGAAGGCAAGCGAGAGTCAACCACCTTCCTCTCCTAGTAGCCTCTAACGTGGTGCACACAAGGACGGCACATAGCCGCTTCGTTCACCGCCCTCGCCCACGCCTGGCTCCGCTTTCACTTGCCGGCGGCCAGAAGCCGCCGCAGGGGCGCCACATACCCAGCAGTGTGCGGGCAGCCAAGAGCTCGAGAACGCTGTTTCTGCCCAAGCCCGCCTAGGGCGTGCACCTTTGTTCTCAGAGCTCCGTGTAACAGTCTGCCTTTCTCGCAGTTCGAATGGAAATCGAAAGCTTTTCGCCTACGCCCTTCACAGATATCCGTTGCTAGGACGAGAATGTCTTGTGGCCGGAGCTCGCCCCCGCCGCCAGGAAGCTGCTCTTAGCACCGCGTTGCAGGGACACGTCTCGCTTCTTGACTTCGTGCTTAGCGCTCTCCGAATTCACTGCTAGCTCCGCGGTCCGTCTCAGCTTCAAGTAGCTGCGCTCGCAGTACATAGAGCTTCGCAAGGACCGAAGACCCGGAGGGACATATCGCACACGACAATGTGCCAGGACAGAGACGTGTTCTACATTGTCCCTTCTCGTCATCCAGTTTGTGCCTCTGCTGCTTCTGCTGTTAGGAGTCGCTCCTTGAAAGACGAGCGAGAGCGTCTTTCTGGGTGCATTGCACTGAGTGAGTGCTCGCTAGGGACTTTGCACTCGGAGCCAAGGCAACAGGGCGTGCTTGTCCGCAGAACTGAGAGCACGCTGTTGGGCAGAGCTGAAACTGACCGCTGCAGTTCAGCTCTCTCCGGACGGCAGACGCCGAAGAACGAAGCCGCTTGCGAGCGGCGCAGTGCAGCGAAGAGCACACGAGCAGCCAAAGAGCTCCTTCACAATCGCTTTCACTTCTCAGTGCTCTTGCTGCTTGGAAAAGCAGCACACAGCCGTTGCACGCCAGGGCAAAAGCTGGGGCAGTGCCCGTCCTCACTCCTTCGCTGTGCTGTACTCCTTGCAGCTAGAGCGAAGCGAGAAGGACGCGAGGACGAAGAAGGCGTTCTTAAAGTAGCCCCTTGTCAGCAGCCCTGAAAGGGCGCATAACACACGGCGTCTCGCTGCCCTCCGTTCTACATACTCGCGTCTCCCTTTGCCGACTTGCAAAAGTTGCTACCAGAGCAGAGGCGGCCAGATTGAAGAGGCTGTGCTTAGGTTCACCTTCTCCTTACTGCACGTAAGCCACGTCAAGCTCCTCGCTGCACTCTGGATTTCCCTTCTCCGCGGCACTTAGCGTGGTGCTGTGTGTGTGCAACTCGGCGCCTAGAAGTGACCGCCAATGCTTTCAGAGCGGGCTGCAAGGGAACCAAGGAGCAGCACAAGCAGCAGTGCTTCAGCTTGCTCCTTCCGACTGCTAAGGGCACTTGGGAAGGCAAGCGAGAGTCAACCACCTTCCTCTCCTAGTAGCCTCTAACGTGGTGCACACAAGGACGGCACATAGCCGCTTCGTTCACCGCCCTCGCCCACGCCTTGCTCCGCTTTCACTTGTCGGCGGCCAGAAGCCGCCGCAGGGGCGCCACATACCCAGCAGTGTGCGGCAGCCAAGAGCTCGAGAACGCTGCTTCTGCCCAAGCCCGCCTAGGGCGTGCACCTTTGTTCTCAGAGCTCCGTGTAACAGTCTGCTTTCTCGCAGTTCGAATGGAAATCGAAAGCTTTTCGCCTACGCCCTTCACAGAGATCCGTTGCTAGGACGAGAATGTCTTGTGGCCGGAGCTCGCCCCCGCCGCCAGGAAGCTGCTCTTAGCACCGCGTTGCAGGGACACGTCTCGCTTCTTGACTTCGTGCTTAGCGCTCTCCGAATTCGCTGCTAGCTCCGCTGTCCTTCTCAGCTGCAAGTAGCTGCGCTCGCAGTACATAGAGCTTCGCAAGGACCGAAGACCCGGAGGGACGTATCGCACACGACAATGTGCCAGGACAGAGACGTGTTCTACATTGTCCCTTCTCGTCATCCAGTTTGTGCCTCTGCTGCTTCTGCTGTTAGGAATCGCTCCTTGAAAGACGAGCGAGAGCGTCTTTCTGGGTGCATTGCACTGAGTGAGTGCTCGCTAGGGACTTTGCACTCGGAGCCAAGGCAACAGGGCGTGCTTGTCCGCAGAACTGAGAGCGCGCTGTTGGGCAGAGCTGAAACTGACCGCTGCAGTTCAGCTCTCTCCGGACGGCAGACGCCGAAGAACGAAGCCGCTTGCGAGCGGCGCAGTGCAGCGAAGAGCACACGAGCAGCCAAAGAGCTCCTTCACAATCGCTTTCACTTCTCAGTGCTCTTGCTGCTTGGAAAAGCAGCACACAGCCGTTGCACGCCAGGGCAAAAGCTGGGGCAGTGCCCGTCCTCACTCCTTCGCTGTGCTGTACTCCTTGCAGCTAGAGCGAAGCGAGAAGGACGCGAGGACGAAGAAGGCGTTCTTAAAGTAGCCCCTTGTCAGCAGCCCTGAAAGGGCGCATAACACACGGCGTCTAGCTGCCCTCCGTTCTACATACTCGCGTCTCCCTTTGCCGACTTGCAAAAGTTGCAACCAGAGCAGAGGCGGCCAGATTGAAGAGGCTGTGCTTAGGTTCACCTTCTCCTTACTGCACGTAAGCCACGTCCAGCTCCTCGCTGCACTCTGGATTTCCCTTCTCCGCGGCACTTAGCGTGGTGCTGTGTGTGTGCAACTCGGCGCCTAGAAGCGACTGCCAATGCTTTCAGAGCGGGCTGCAAGGGAACCAAGGAGCAGCACAAGCAGCAGTGCTTCAGCTTGCTCCTTCCGACTGCTAAGGGCACTTGGGAAGGCAAGCGAGAGTCAACCACCTTCCTCTCCTAGTAGCCTCTAACGTGGTGCACACAAGCACGGCACATAGCCGCTTCGTTCACCGCCCTCGCCCTCGCCCACGCCTTGCTCCGCTTTCACTTGTCGGCGGCCAGAAGCCGCCGCAGGGGCGCCACATACCCAGCAGTGTGCGGGCAGCCAAGAGCTCGAGAACGCTGTTTCTGCCCAAGCCCGCCTAGGGCGTGCACCTTTGTTCTCAGAGCTCCGTGTAACAGTCTGCCTTTCTCGCAGTTCGAATGGAAATCGAAAGCTTTTCGCCTACGCCCTTCACAGATATCCGTTGCTAGGACGAGAATGTCTTGTGGCCGGAGCTCGCCCCCGCCGCCAGGAAGCTGCTCTTAGCACCGCGTTGCAGGGACACGTCTCGCTTCTTGACTTCGTGCTTAGCGCTCTCCGAATTCGCTGCTAGCTCCGCGGTCCGTCTCAGCTTCAAGTAGCTGCGCTCGCAGTACATAGAGCTTCGCAAGGACCGAAGACCCGGAGGGACGTATCGCACACGACAATGTGCCAGGACAGAGACGTGTTCTACATTGTCCCTTCTCGTCATCCAGTTTGTGCCTCTGCTGCTTCTGCTGTTAGGAGTCGCTCCTTGAAAGACGAGCGAGAGCGTCTTCCTGGGTGCATTGCACTGAATGAGTGCTCGCTAGGGACTTTGCACTCGGAGCCAAGGCAACAGGGCGTGCTTGTCCGCAGAACTGAGAGCGCGCTGTTGGGCAGAGCTGAAACTGACCGCTGCAGTTCAGCTCTCTCCGGATGGCAGACGCCGAAGAACGAAGCCGCTTGCGAGCGGCGCAGTGCAGCGAAGAGCACACGAGCAGCCAAAGAGCTCCTTCACAATCGCTTTCACTTCTCAGTGCTCTTGCTGCTTGGAAAAGCAGCACACAGCCGTTGCACGCCAGGGCAAAAGCTGGGGCAGTGCCCGTCCTCACTCCTTCGCTGTGCTGTACTCCTTGCAGCTAGAGCGAAGCGAGAAGGACGCGAGGACGAAGAAGGCGTTCTTAAAGTAGCCCCTTGTCAGCAGCCCTGAAAGGGCGCATAACACACGGCGTCTAGCTGCCCTCCGTTCTACATACTCGCGTCTCCCTTTGCCGACTTGCAAAAGTTGCTACCAGAGCAGAGGCGGCCAGATTGAAGAGGCAGTGCTTAGGTTGACCTTTTCCTTACTGTACGTAAGCCACGTCCAGCTCCTCGCTGCACTCTGGATTTCCCTTCTCCGCGGCACTTAGCGTGGTGCTGTGTGTGTGCAACTCGGCGCCTAGAAGCGACTGCCAATGCTTTCACAGCGGGCTGCAAGGGAACCAAGGAGCAGCACAAGCAGCAGTGCTTCAGCTTGCTCCTTCCGACTGCTAAGGGCACTTGGGAAGGCAAGCGAGAGTCAACCACCTTCCTCTCCTAGTAGCCTCTAACGTGGTGCACACAAGGACGGCACATAGCCGCTTCGTTCACCGCCCTCGCCCACGCCTGGCTCCGCTTTCACTTGCCGGCGGCCAGAAGCCGCCGCAGGGGCGCCACATACCCAGCAGTGTGCGGGCAGCCAAGAGCTCGAGAACGCTGTTTCTGCCCAAGCCCGCCTAGGGCGTGCACCTTTGTTCTCAGAGCTCCGTGTAACAGTCTGCCTTTCTCGCAGTTCGAATGGAAATCGAAAGCTTTTCGCCTACGCCCTTCACAGATATCCGTTGCTAGGACGAGAATGTCTTGTGGCCGGAGCTCGCCCCCGCCGCCAGGAAGCTGCTCTTAGCACCGCGTTGCAGGGACACGTCTCGCTTCTTGACTTCGTGCTTAGCGCTCTCCGAATTCACTGCTAGCTCCGCGGTCCGTCTCAGCTTCAAGTAGCTGCGCTCGCAGTACATAGAGCTTCGCAAGGACCGAAGACCCGGAGGGACATATCGCACACGACAATGTGCCAGGACAGAGACGTGTTCTACATTGTCCCTTCTCGTCATCCAGTTTGTGCCTCTGCTGCTTCTGCTGTTAGGAGTCGCTCCTTGAAAGACGAGCGAGAGCGTCTTTCTGGGTGCATTGCACTGAGTGAGTGCTCGCTAGGGACTTTGCACTCGGAGCCAAGGCAACAGGGCGTGCTTGTCCGCAGAACTGAGAGCGCGCTGTTGGGCAGAGCTGAAACTGACCGCTGCAGTTCAGCTCTCTCCGGACGGCAGACGCCGAAGAACGAAGCCGCTTGCGAGCGGCGCTGTGCAGCGAAGAGCACACGAGCAGCCAAAGAGCTCCTTCACAATCGCTTTCACTTCTCAGTGCTCTTGCTGCTTGGAAAAGCAGCACACAGCCGTTGCACGCCAGGGCAAAAGCTGGGGCAGTGCCCGTCCTCTCTCCTTCGCTGTGCTGTACTCCTTGCAGCTAGAGCGAAGCGAGAAGGACGCGAGGACGAAGAAGGCGTTCTTAAAGTAGCCCCTTGTCAGCAGCCCTGAAAGGGCGCATAACACACGGCGTCTCGCTGCCCTCCGTTCTACATACTCGCGTCTCCCTTTGCCGACTTGCAAAAGTTGCTACCAGAGCAGAGGCGGCCAGATTGAAGAGGCTGTGCTTAGGTTCACCTTCTCCTTACTGCACGTAAGCCACGTCAAGCTCCTCGCTGCACTCTGGATTTCCCTTCTCCGCGGCACTTAGCGTGGTGCTGTGTGTGTGCAACTCGGCGCCTAGAAGTGACCGCCAATGCTTTCACAGCGGGCTGCAAGGGAACCAAGGAGCAGCACAAGCAGCAGTGCTTCAGCTTGCTCCTTCCGACTGCTAAGGGCACTTGGGAAGGCAAGCGAGAGTCAACCACCTTCCTCTCCTAGTAGCCTCTGACGTGGTGCACACAAGCACGGCACATAGCCGCTTCGTTCACCGCCCTCCCCCTCACCCACGCCTTGCTCCGCTTTCACTTGCCGGCGGCCAGAAGCCGCCGCAGGGGCGCCACATACCCAGCAGTGTGCGGGCAGCCAAGAGCTCGAGAACGCTGTTTCTGCCCAAGCCCGCCTAGGGCGTGCACCTTTGTTCTCAGAGCTCCGTGTAACAGTCTGCCTTTCTCGCAGTTCGAATGGAAATCGAAAGCTTTTCGCCTACGCCCTTCACAGATATCCGTTGCTAGGACGAGAATGTCTTGTGGCCGGAGCTCGCCCCCGCCGCCAGGAAGCTGCTCTTAGCACCGCGTTGCAGGGACACGTCTCGCTTCTTGACTTCGTGCTTAGCGCTCTCCGAATTCGCTGCTAGCTCCGCGGTCCGTCTCAGCTTCAAGTAGCTGCGCTCGCAGTACATAGAGCTTCGCAAGGACCGAAGACCCGGAGGGACATATCGCACACGACAATGTGCCAGGACAGAGACGTGTTCTACATTGTCCCTTCTCGTCATCCAGTTTGTGCCTCTGCTGCTTCTGCTGTTAGGAGTCGCTCCTTGAAAGACGAGCGAGAGCGTCTTTCTGGGTGCATTGCACTGAGTGAGTGCTCGCTAGGGACTTTGCACTCGGAGCCAAGGCAACAGGGCGTGCTTGTCCGCAGAACTGAGAGCACGCTGTTGGGCAGAGCTGAAACTGACCGCTGCAGTTCAGCTCTCTCCGGACGGCAGACGCCGAAGAACGAAGCCGCTTGCGAGCGGCGCAGTGCAGCGAAGAGCACACGAGCAGCCAAAGAGCTCCTTCACAATCGCTTTCACTTCTCAGTGCTCTTGCTGCTTGGAAAAGCAGCACACAGCCGTTGCACGCCAGGGCAAAAGCTGGGGCAGTGCCCGTCCTCACTCCTTCGCTGTGCTGTACTCCTTGCAGCTAGAGCGAAGCGAGAAGGACGCGAGGACGAAGAAGGCGTTCTTAAAGTAGCCCCTTGTCAGCAGCCCTGAAAGGGCGCATAACACACGGCGTCTCGCTGCCCTCCGTTCTACATACTCGCGTCTCCCTTTGCCGACTTGCAAAAGTTGCTACCAGAGCAGAGGCGGCCAGATTGAAGAGGCTGTGCTTAGGTTCACCTTCTCCTTACTGCACGTAAGCCACGTCAAGCTCCTCGCTGCACTCTGGATTTCCCTTCTCCGCGGCACTTAGCGTGGTGCTGTGTGTGTGCAACTCGGCGCCTAGAAGTGACCGCCAATGCTTTCAGAGCGGGCTGCAAGGGAACCAAGGAGCAGCACAAGCAGCAGTGCTTCAGCTTGCTCCTTCCGACTGCTAAGGGCACTTGGGAAGGCAAGCGAGAGTCAACCACCTTCCTCTCCTAGTAGCCTCTAACGTGGTGCACACAAGGACGGCACATAGCCGCTTCGTTCACCGCCCTCGCCCACGCCTGGCTCCGCTTTCACTTGTCGGCGGCCAGAAGCCGCCGCAGGGGCGCCACATACCCAGCAGTGTGCGGGCAGCCAAGAGCTCGAGAACGCTGTTTCTGCCCAAGCCCGCCTAGGGCGTGCACCTTTGTTCTCAGAGCTCCGTGTAACAGTCTGCCTTTCTCGCAGTTCGAATGGAAATCGAAAGCTTTTCGCCTACGCCCTTCACAGATATCCGTTGCTAGGACGAGAATGTCTTGTGGCCGGAGCTCGCCCCCGCCGCCAGGAAGCTGCTCTTAGCACCGCGTTGCAGGGACACGTCTCGCTTCTTGACTTCGTGCTTAGCGCTCTCCGAATTCGCTGCTAGCTCCGCGGTCCGTCTCAGCTTCAAGTAGCTGCGCTCGCAGTACATAGAGCTTCGCAAGGACCGAAGACCCGGAGGGACGTATCGCACACGACAATGTGCCAGGACAGAGACGTGTTCTACATTGTCCCTTCTCGTCATCCAGTTTGTGCCTCTGCTGCTTCTGCTGTTAGGAATCGCTCCTTGAAAGACGAGCGAGAGCGTCTTTCTGGGTGCATTGCACTGAGTGAGTGCTCGCTAGGGACTTTGCACTCGGAGCCAAGGCAACAGGGCGTGCTTGTCCGCAGAACTGAGAGCGCGCTGTTGGGCAGAGCTGAAACTGACCGCTGCAGTTCAGCTCTCTCCGGACGGCAGACGCCGAAGAACGAAGCCGCTTGCGAGCGGCGCTGTGCAGCGAAGAGCACACGAGCAGCCAAAGAGCTCCTTCACAATCGCTTTCACTTCTCAGTGCTCTTGCTGCTTGGAAAAGCAGCACACAGCCGTTGCACGCCAGGGCAAAAGCTGGGGCAGTGCCCGTCCTCTCTCCTTCGCTGTGCTGTACTCCTTGCAGCTAGAGCGAAGCGAGAAGGACGCGAGGACGAAGAAGGCGTTCTTAAAGTAGCCCCTTGTCAGCAGCCCTGAAAGGGCGCATAACACACGGCGTCTCGCTGCCCTCCGTTCTACATACTCGCGTCTCCCTTTGCCGACTTGCAAAAGTTGCTACCAGAGCAGAGGCGGCCAGATTGAAGAGGCTGTGCTTAGGTTCACCTTCTCCTTACTGCACGTAAGCCACGTCAAGCTCCTCGCTGCACTCTGGATTTCCCTTCTCCGCGGCACTTAGCGTGGTGCTGTGTGTGTGCAACTCGGCGCCTAGAAGTGACCGCCAATGCTTTCAGAGCGGGCTGCAAGGGAACCAAGGAGCAGCACAAGCAGCAGTGCTTCAGCTTGCTCCTTCCGACTGCTAAGGGCACTTGGGAAGGCAAGCGAGAGTCAACCACCTTCCTCTCCTAGTAGCCTCTGACGTGGTGCACACAAGCACGGCACATAGCCGCTTCGTTCACCGCCCTCCCCCTCACCCACGCCTTGCTCCGCTTTCACTTGCCGGCGGCCAGAAGCCGCCGCAGGGGCGCCACATACCCAGCAGTGTGCGGGCAGCCAAGAGCTCGAGAACGCTGTTTCTGCCCAAGCCCGCCTAGGGCGTGCACCTTTGTTCTCAGAGCTCCGTGTAACAGTCTGCCTTTCTCGCAGTTCGAATGGAAATCGAAAGCTTTTCGCCTACGCCCTTCACAGATATCCGTTGCTAGGACGAGAATGTCTTGTGGCCGGAGCTCGCCCCCGCCGCCAGGAAGCTGCTCTTAGCACCGCGTTGCAGGGACACGTCTCGCTTCTTGACTTCGTGCTTAGCGCTCTCCGAATTCGCTGCTAGCTCCGCGGTCCGTCTCAGCTTCAAGTAGCTGCGCTCGCAGTACATAGAGCTTCGCAAGGACCGAAGACCCGGAGGGACATATCGCACACGACAATGTGCCAGGACAGAGACGTGTTCTACATTGTCCCTTCTCGTCATCCAGTTTGTGCCTCTGCTGCTTCTGCTGTTAGGAGTCGCTCCTTGAAAGACGAGCGAGAGCGTCTTTCTGGGTGCATTGCACTGAGTGAGTGCTCGCTAGGGACTTTGCACTCGGAGCCAAGGCAACAGGGCGTGCTTGTCCGCAGAACTGAGAGCACGCTGTTGGGCAGAGCTGAAACTGACCGCTGCAGTTCAGCTCTCTCCGGACGGCAGACGCCGAAGAACGAAGCCGCTTGCGAGCGGCGCAGTGCAGCGAAGAGCACACGAGCAGCCAAAGAGCTCCTTCACAATCGCTTTCACTTCTCAGTGCTCTTGCTGCTTGGAAAAGCAGCACACAGCCGTTGCACGCCAGGGCAAAAGCTGGGGCAGTGCCCGTCCTCACTCCTTCGCTGTGCTGTACTCCTTGCAGCTAGAGCGAAGCGAGAAGGACGCGAGGACGAAGAAGGCGTTCTTAAAGTAGCCCCTTGTCAGCAGCCCTGAAAGGGCGCATAACACACGGCGTCTCGCTGCCCTCCGTTCTACATACTCGCGTCTCCCTTTGCCGACTTGCAAAAGTTGCTACCAGAGCAGAGGCGGCCAGATTGAAGAGGCTGTGCTTAGGTTCACCTTCTCCTTACTGCACGTAAGCCACGTCAAGCTCCTCGCTGCACTCTGGATTTCCCTTCTCCGCGGCACTTAGCGTGGTGCTGTGTGTGTGCAACTCGGCGCCTAGAAGTGACCGCCAATGCTTTCAGAGCGGGCTGCAAGGGAACCAAGGAGCAGCACAAGCAGCAGTGCTTCAGCTTGCTCCTTCCGACTGCTAAGGGCACTTGGGAAGGCAAGCGAGAGTCAACCACCTTCCTCTCCTAGTAGCCTCTAACGTGGTGCACACAAGGACGGCACATAGCCGCTTCGTTCACCGCCCTCGCCCACGCCTGGCTCCGCTTTCACTTGCCGGCGGCCAGAAGCCGCCGCAGGGGCGCCACATACCCAGCAGTGTGCGGCAGCCAAGAGCTCGAGAACGCTGCTTCTGCCCAAGCCCGCCTAGGGCGTGCACCTTTGTTCTCAGAGCTCCGTGTAACAGTCTGCTTTCTCGCAGTTCGAATGGAAATCGAAAGCTTTTCGCCTACGCCCTTCACAGAGATCCGTTGCTAGGACGAGAATGTCTTGTGGCCGGAGCTCGCCCCCGCCGCCAGGAAGCTGCTCTTAGCACCGCGTTGCAGGGACACGTCTCGCTTCTTGACTTCGTGCTTAGCGCTCTCCGAATTCGCTGCTAGCTCCGCGGTCCGTCTCAGCTTCAAGTAGCTGCGCTCGCAGTACATAGAGCTTCGCAAGGACCGAAGACCCGGAGGGACGTATCGCACACGACAATGTGCCAGGACAGAGACGTGTTCTACATTGTCCCTTCTCGTCATCCAGTTTGTGCCTCTGCTGCTTCTGCTGTTAGGAGTCGCTCCTTGAAAGACGAGCGAGAGCGTCTTTCTGGGTGCATTGCACTGAGTGAGTGCTCGCTAGGGACTTTGCACTCGGAGCCAAGGCAACAGGGCGTGCTTGTCCGCAGAACTGAGAGCGCGCTGTTGGGCAGAGCTGAAACTGACCGCTGCAGTTCAGCTCTCTCCGGACGGCAGACGCCGAAGAACGAAGCCGCTTGCGAGCGGCGCAGTGCAGCGAAGAGCACACGAGCAGCCAAAGAGCTCCTTCACAATCGCTTTCACTTCTCAGTGCTCTTGCTGCTTGGAAAAGCAGCACACAGCCGTTGCACGCCAGGGCAAAAGCTGGGGCAGTGCCCGTCCTCACTCCTTCGCTGTGCTGTACTCCATGCAGCTAGAGCGAAGCGAGAAGGACGCGAGGACGAAGAAGGCGTTCTTAAAGTAGCCCCTTGTCAGCAGCCCTGAAAGGGCGCATAACACACGGCGTCTCGCTGCCCTCCGTTCTACATACTCGCGTCTCCCTTTGCCGACTTGCAAAAGTTGCAACCAGAGCAGAGGCGGCCAGATTGAAGAGGCTGTGCTTAGGTTCACCTTCTCCTTACTGCACGTAAGCCACGTCAAGCTCCTCGCTGCACTCTGGATTTCCCTTCTCCGCGGCACTTAGCGTGGTGCTGTGTGTGTGCAACTCGGCGCCTAGAAGCGACCGCCAATGCTTTCAGAGCGGGCTGCAAGGGAACCAAGGAGCAGCACAAGCAGCAGTGCTTCAGCTTGCTCCTTCCGACTGCTAAGGGCACTTGGGAAGGCAAGCGAGAGTCAACCACCTTCCTCTCCTAGTAGCCTCTAACGTGGTGCACACAAGCACGGCACATAGCCGCTTCGTTCACCGCCCTCGCCCTCGCCCACGCCTTGCTCCGCTTTCACTTGTCGGCGGCCAGAAGCCGCCGCAGGGGCGCCACATACCCAGCAGTGTGCGGGCAGCCAAGAGCTCGAGAACGCTGTTTCTGCCCAAGCCCGCCTAGGGCGTGCACCTTTGTTCTCAGAGCTCCGTGTAACAGTCTGCCTTTCTCGCAGTTCGAATGGAAATCGAAAGCTTTTCGCCTACGCCCTTCACAGAGATCCGTTGCTAGGACGAGAATGTCTTGTGGCCGGAGCTCGCCCCCGCCGCGAGGAAGCTGCTCTTAGCACCGCGTTGCAGGGACACGTCTCGCTTCTTGACTTCGTGCTTAGCGCTCTCCGAATTCGCTGCTAGCTCCGCGGTCCGTCTCAGCTTCAAGTAGCTGCGCTCGCAGTACATAGAGCTTCGCAAGGACCGAAGACCCGGAGGGACGTATCGCATACGACAATGTGCCAGGACAGAGACGTGTTCTACATTGTCCCTTCTCGTCATCCAGTTTGTGCCTCTGCTGCTTCTGCTGTTAGGAGTCGCTCCTTGAAAGACGAGCGAGAGCGTCTTTCTGGGTGCATTGCACTGAGTGAGTGCTCGCTAGGGACTTTGCACTCGGAGCCAAGGCAACAGGGCGTGCTTGTCCGCAGAACTGAGAGCGCGCTGTTGGGCAGAGCTGAAACTGACCGCTGCAGTTCAGCTCTCTCCGGACGGCAGACGCCGAAGAACGAAGCCGCTTGCGAGCGGCGCAGTGCAGCGAAGAGCACACGAGCAGCCAAAGAGCTCCTTCACAATCGCTTTCACTTCTCAGTGCTCTTGCTGCTTGGAAAAGCAGCACACAGCCGTTGCACGCCAGGGCAAAAGCTAGGGCAGTGCCCGTCCTCACTCCTTCGCTGTGCTGTACTCCTTGCAGCTAGAGCGAAGCGAGAAGGACGCGAGGACGAAGAAGGCGTTCTTAAAGTAGCCCCTTGTCAGCAGCCCTGAAAGGGCGCATAACACACGGCGTCTCGCTGCCCTCCGTTCTACATACTCGCGTCTCCCTTTGCCGACTTGCAAAAGTTGCTACCAGAGCAGAGGCGGCCAGATTGAAGAGGCTGTGCTTAGGTTCACCTTCTCCTTACTGCACGTAAGCCACGTCCAGCTCCTCGCTGCACTCTGGATTTCCCTTCTCCGCGGCACTTAGCGTGGTGCTGTGTGTGTGCAACTCGGCGCCTAGAAGTGACCGCCAATGCTTTCAGAGCGGGCTGCAAGGGAACCAAGGAGCAGCACAAGCAGCAGTGCTTCAGCTTGCTCCTTCCGACTGCTAAGGGCACTTGGGAAGGCAAGCGAGAGTCAACCACCTTCCTCTCCTAGTAGCCTCTGACGTGGTGCACACAAGCACGGCACATAGCCGCTTCGTTCACCGCCCTCCCCCTCGCCCACGCCTTGCTCCGCTTTCACTTGCCGGCGGCCAGAAGCCGCCGCAGGGGCGCCACATACCCAGCAGTGTGCGGGCAGCCAAGAGCTCGAGAACGCTGTTTCTGCCCAAGCCCGCCTAGGGCGTGCACCTTTGTTCTCAGAGCTCCGTGTAACAGTCTGCCTTTCTCGCAGTTCGAATGGAAATCGAAAGCTTTTCGCCTACGCCCTTCACAGAGATCCGTTGCTAGGACGAGAATGTCTTGTGGCCGGAGCTCGCCCCCGCCGCGAGGAATCTGCTCTTAGCACCGCATTGCAGGGACACGTCTCGCTTCTTGACTTCGTGCTTAGCGCTCTCCGAATTCGCTGCTAGCTCCGCGGTCCGTCTCAGCTTCAAGTAGCTGCGCTCGCAGTACATAGAGCTTCGCAAGGACCGAAGACCCGGAGGGACGTATCGCACACGAATACGTGCCAGGACAGAGACGTGTTCTACATTGTCCCTTCTCGTCATCCAGTTTGTGCCTCTGCTGCTTCTGCTGTTAGGAGTCGCTCCTTGAAAGACGAGCGAGAGCGTCTTTCTGGGTGCATTGCACTGAGTGAGTGCTCGCTAGGGACTTTGCACTCGGAGCCAAGGCAACAGGGCGTGCTTGTCCGCAGAACTGAGAGCGCGCTGTTGGGCAGAGCTGAAACTGACCGCTGCAGTTCAGCTCTCTCCGGACGGCAGACGCCGAAGAACGAAGCCGCTTGCGAGCGGCGCAGTGCAGCGAAGAGCACACGAGCAGCCAAAGAGCTCCTTCACAATCGCTTTCACTTCTCAGTGCTCTTGCTGCTTGGAAAAGCAGCACACAGCCGTTGCACGCCAGGGCAAAAGCTAGGGCAGTGCCCGTCCTCACTCCTTCGCTGTGCTGTACTCCTTGCAGCTAGAGCGAAGCGAGAAGGACGCGAGGACGAAGAAGGCGTTCTTAAAGTAGCCCCTTGTCAGCAGCCCTGAAAGGGCGCATAACACACGGCGTCTCGCTGCCCTCCGTTCTACATACTCGCGTCTCCCTTTGCCGACTTGCAAAAGTTGCTACCAGAGCAGAGGCGGCCAGATTGAAGAGGCTGTGCTTAGGTTCACCTTCTCCTTACTGCACGTAAGCCACGTCCAGCTCCTCGCTGCACTCTGGATTTCCCTTCTCCGCGGCACTTAGCGTGGTGCTGTGTGTGTGCAACTCGGCGCCTAGAAGTGACCGCCAATGCTTTCAGAGCGGGCTGCAAGGGAACCAAGGAGCAGCACAAGCAGCAGTGCTTCAGCTTGCTCCTTCCGACTGCTAAGGGCACTTGGGAAGGCAAGCGAGAGTCAACCACCTTCCTCTCCTAGTAGCCTCTGACGTGGTGCACACAAGCACGGCACATAGCCGCTTCGTTCACCGCCCTCCCCCTCGCCCACGCCTTGCTCCGCTTTCACTTGCCGGCGGCCAGAAGCCGCCGCAGGGGCGCCACATACCCAGCAGTGTGCGGGCAGCCAAGAGCTCGAGAACGCTGTTTCTGCCCAAGCCCGCCTAGGGCGTGCACCTTTGTTCTCAGAGCTCCGTGTAACAGTCTGCCTTTCTCGCAGTTCGAATGGAAATCGAAAGCTTTTCGCCTACGCCCTTCACAGAGATCCGTTGCTAGGACGAGAATGTCTTGTGGCCGGAGCTCGCCCCCGCCGCGAGGAATCTGCTCTTAGCACCGCATTGCAGGGACACGTCTCGCTTCTTGACTTCGTGCTTAGCGCTCTCCGAATTCGCTGCTAGCTCCGCGGTCCGTCTCAGCTTCAAGTAGCTGCGCTCGCAGTACATAGAGCTTCGCAAGGACCGAAGACCCGGAGGGACGTATCGCACACGAATACGTGCCAGGACAGAGACGTGTTCTATATTGTCCCTTCTCGTCATCCAGTTTGTGCCTCTGCTGCTTCTGCTGTTAGGAATCGCTCCTTGAAAGACGAGCGAGAGCGTCTTTCTGGGTGCATTGCACTGAGTGAGTGCTCGCTAGGGACTTTGCACTCGGAGCCAAGGCAACAGGGCGTGCTTGTCCGCAGAACTGAGAGCGCGCTGTTGGGCAGAGCTGAAACTGACCGCTGCAGTTCAGCTCTCTCCGGACGGCAGACGCCGAAGAACGAAGCCGCTTGCGAGCGGCGCTGTGCAGCGAAGAGCACACGAGCAGCCAAAGAGCTCCTTCACAATCGCTTTCACTTCTCAGTGCTCTTGCTGCTTGGAAAAGCAGCACACAGCCGTTGCACGCCAGGGCAAAAGCTGGGGCAGTGCCCGTCCTCACTCCTTCGCTGTGCTGTACTCCTTGCAGCTAGAGCGAAGCGAGAAGGACGCGAGGACGAAGAAGGCGTTCTTAAAGTAGCCCCTTGTCAGCAGCCCTGAAAGGGCGCATAACACACGGCGTCTCGCTGCCCTCCGTTCTACATACTCGCGTCTCCCTTTGCCGACTTGCAAAAGTTGCTACCAGAGCAGAGGCGGCCAGATTGAAGAGGCTGTGCTTAGGTTCACCTTCTCCTTACTGCACGTAAGCCACGTCAAGCTCCTCGCTGCACTCTGGATTTCCCTTCTCCGCGGCACTTAGCGTGGTGCTGTGTGTGTGCAACTCGGCGCCTAGAAGTGACCGCCAATGCTTTCACAGCGGGCTGCAAGGGAACCAAGGAGCAGCACAAGCAGCAGTGCTTCAGCTTGCTCCTTCCGACTGCTAAGGGCACTTGGGAAGGCAAGCGAGAGTCAACCACCTTCCTCTCCTAGTAGCCTCTGACGTGGTGCACACAAGCACGGCACATAGCCGCTTCGTTCACCGCCCTCCCCCTCGCCCACGCCTTGCTCCGCTTTCACTTGCCGGCGGCCAGAAGCCGCCGCAGGGGCGCCAAATACCCAGCAGTGTGCCGGCAGCCAAGAGCTCGAGAACGCTGCTTCTGCCCAAGCCCGCCTAGGGCGTGCACCTTTGTTCTCAGAGCTCCGTGTAACAGTCTGCCTTTCTCGCAGTTCGAATGGAAATCGAAAGCTTTTCGCCTACGCCCTTCACAGAGATCCGTTGCTAGGACGAGAATGTCTTGTGGCCGGAGCTCGCCCCCGCCGCCAGGAAGCTGCTCTTAGCACCGCATTGCAGGGACACGTCTCGCTTCTTGACTTCGTGCTTAGCGCTCTCCGAATTCGCTGCTAGCTCCGCGGTCCGTCTCAGCTGCAAGTAGCTGCGCTCGCAGTACATAGAGCTTCGCAAGGACCGAAGACCCGGAGGGACGTATCGCACACGACAATGTGCCAGGACAGAGACGTGTTCTACATTGTCCCTTCTCGTCATCCTGTTTGTGCCTCTGCTGCTTCTGCTGTTAGGAATCGCTCCTTGAAAGACGAGCGAGAGCGTCTTTCTGGGTGCATTGCACTGAGTGAGTGCTCGCTAGGGACTTTGCACTCGGAGCCAAGGCAACAGGGCGTGCTTGTCCGCAGAACTGAGAGCGCGCTGTTGGGCAGAGCTGAAACTGACCGCTGCAGTTCAGCTCTCTCCGGACGGCAGACGCCGAAGAACGAAGCCGCTTGCGAGCGGCGCTGTGCAGCGAAGAGCACACGAGCAGCCAAAGAGCTCCTTCACAATCGCTTTCACTTCTCAGTGCTCTTGCTGCTTGGAAAAGCAGCACACAGCCGTTGCACGCCAGGGCAAAAGCTGGGGCAGTGCCCGTCCTCACTCCTTCGCTGTGCTGTACTCCTTGCAGCTAGAGCGAAGCGAGAAGGACGCGAGGACGAAGAAGGCGTTCTTAAAGTAGCCCCTTGTCAGCAGCCCTGAAAGGGCGCATAACACACGGCGTCTCGCTGCCCTCCGTTCTACATACTCGCGTCTCCCTTTGCCGACTTGCAAAAGTTGCTACCAGAGCAGAGGCGGCCAGATTGAAGAGGCTGTGCTTAGGTTCACCTTCTCCTTACTGCACGTAAGCCACGTCAAGCTCCTCGCTGCACTCTGGATTTCCCTTCTCCGCGGCACTTAGCGTGGTGCTGTGTGTGTGCAACTCGGCGCCTAGAAGTGACCGCCAATGCTTTCACAGCGGGCTGCAAGGGAACCAAGGAGCAGCACAAGCAGCAGTGCTTCAGCTTGCTCCTTCCGACTGCTAAGGGCACTTGGGAAGGCAAGCGAGAGTCAACCACCTTCCTCTCCTAGTAGCCTCTGACGTGGTGCACACAAGCACGGCGCTCTTGCCGCTTCGTTCACCGCCCTCGCCCTCGCCCACGCCTTGCTCCGCTTTCACTTGCCGGCGGCCAGAAGCCGCTGCAGGGGCGCCACATACCCAGCAGTGTGCGGGCAGCCAAGAGCTCGAGAACGCTTCTACTGCCCAAGCCCGCCTAGGGCGTGCACCTTTGTTCTCAGAGCTCCGTGTAACAGTCTGCCTCTCTCGCAGTTCGAATGGAAATCGAAAGCTTTTCGCCTACGCCCTTCACAGAGATCCGTTGCTACGACGAGAATGTCTTGTGGCCGGAGCTCGCCCCCGCCGCCAGGAAGCTGCTCTTAGCACCGCGTTGCAGGGACACGTCTCGCTTCTTGACTTCGTGCTTAGCGCTCTCCGAATTCGCTGCTAGCTCCGCGGTCCTTCTCAGCTGCAAGTAGCAGCGCTCGCAGTACATAGAGCTTCGCAAGGACCGAAGACCTGGAGGGACATAGCGCACACGAAAATGTGCCAGGACAGGGACGTTCTACACTGAGTGGAGACAGAGACAGACCGAGAATTCTACACTGCCCCTTCTCGTCGGCCATCTTGTGCTCTGCTGCCTCTGCTGTGACGAATCCGTCCTTGAAAGACCAGCGAGAGCGCCTCTCCAGGCACTGAGTGTGAGCTCCCTAGGGACTTTTTTCACCTCCAAAAATTCATGGGTAAGTCCTAAAAGTTTTGGTTTGATCAAGAATAGTTACGTCCAAGTATTGCTGTTCTAAACACCCTTGGTTTCAGTCTGAACTTAACTGCTTGTTTCTGTCTTTTTGCCTAGTGGCAATCTAATTCTAAGGTAACTAGATGTGTTGGATATCCATAAATTACATCTCAGGTTAGGTGGGATAATTGGCTGGGAAGAAAATGGAACTGAGAATTTGGAAAGAATCCAAAGTGAGCTGATGTCACAATCCGAGATTCCCTTGGGTTCCAAATCCTTTCATTTGTATTTTTGTGGGCTTTTTTGAAGGCGGTGTACAGTTGAAGCCATGATTTAGCTGCGGTGAGACCTGCTCTGCTGTAAAAGCATTATTTTCTCAGTGAGCATGGACAACAGTTAGAGTGTCGTCTTTTAAGATTCCCTGCACTCCACTTATGGTGGCAAAAGCAGTGCCTTGACTGTAATCATAAAAGTGATTACAGCTTCATTGCTTTGACATCATGTAGGATGCTTCCTCCATCTGCTGTGGTCAGCATTAAGTAACAGATTTCTCAGTTTCTAGGAAGAGTCTAGCAAACAATCACCTTGCTCCTTCTCTTGCATGTATTCATCACTGCTATGCTGCTATACAGACAGATAGTCTGTTTATGATTCAACAATTCAATGGGACATCAAGTAAATAGCAAAGCAAAACTAACTACCGAAAGCACTATAAGGGCCAGAGATTAGCTTGGATCAAAACAGGTATTCTCCTAGCATTGTTTACAAACGAGTCAGCATGTGAAACAGAAGGCACAATGTAGTTTGTGCCTTGTTTTGGGCATGCCCGGAAGAAGGAAATTCTGATTTCACATATGGGAAAAGAAATGTTGACATTTGAATGAGATTGTTCATACCCCAGAAAAGGTTGCTTTGAAAGGTTGTGGAAGTCCTGTGTGGAAACACGGCTTTACAAGTCCTTTCCACCAGGAGACAACAGCTGCAGAACATCTGGGTGTGCCAGTGTTGAGAGCACCAGCAAAGATCAAAGTGGAGAAGTTGGTGAACAATGGCAGTGGCCTGGGGGAGAGCAAGTGGGGTGCTGGCTGTGGGACCAGGGGAGTCCTGACTGATTTAGGAGGCGTGTGATGGTCTGTGCCAGCAAGCGGAGTAGTGCTGTGGTCTTGGCACACCGCGAATACTGGAATTCAGTGGGGTCACTGGGCAGGCTGAGTGTCTGAGGTGCTGGAGGGACCCAGGTTGCCCACATGTAAACATCCAGTCTCACTCTTGCCAGCCACAGAAAGGAGCAGGATGTGGCTGCTGGCGATGCCTGTCATGTATATGTAGTGTATATGCGTGCTATCCCAGCCTGCTGGGAACACTTCTTCTTTGGGACTGCTTGGGCTGAGGGAGAGAAAGCAGTGGTAGTTTCTGAGGTTTCGAGTTTGCTCGAGTTTCTCAGGCTGTTTCTGGAGCCACCCAGAGTTCTCTTCCTTGAAGCATTTCAAGTCCTGCTAATTTTCAAAATTCAAACAGACACAGCCCTAAGCTAGTTGATCTGACTTCAGAGCTATTCTTTCGCTGAGCTGTTGGATGATCTGATCTCCTGAGATGTCTTCCATTTCAGTTTATGACCTGGTTCTTGTGAAAAATAGGATCTTTTAGCCTGGAGAAGAGAGGTTTCTGGAGAGACAGTATTGTGGCCTTTGAATATGTAAAGAGGGTATAAGACAAATGGAGAAAGACTTTTTAGGAAGGTTTGCAGAGAAAGGACAAGGGGACATGCTTTCAAACTGAGACTAGGTTTAGATTGGCTAAAAGGAAAAGCTTTTCTACAATGAAGCTGGTGAGACACTCAAACGGCTGTTCCAGAGAAGTTGTGGATGCCCCATCATTGAGAGTGCTCCTTATCAGTTTGGCTAGTCTTGAGCAATTTCATCTACTGTAAGATCTACCTGGCAAGGAAGTAGGACTAGGTGATCTTTAATCACAGACTGTTGTATGATTCCGTGAAAGACAGAATGCAATAAAGTTCATAATTCAGATTTTGGCGCAGACATATTTATAATTTCTCACTTTATGCATCATTGCAATGACAACTTGTTAGCTTCTGAAATGATTAGCTGAGATTGATTTCCTTCCTTAGTTTCATTTTCCCTGTTATTCCTTCACTCTTGGACCTTTTTTTCACTAGATTTCCTCTTTCAGTAAACTGCCCTTAAGTATCACTTTGCTCCCCACCTGGCTTTTTTTTTTTTTTTTTTTTTTTTTTCAATGACACCTTTTCACTGGTTCGTTTTGGGCCTTTGCTGCTTGAAGTCCAGCAGCCTCCTTGTCAGAGCATTACAGAGCTTTCTTTACAGCTTCATCACTATGCAAAAAGCCATAAATTACTGTGTTCCATCTCACATACCATCAAGTATCACACTAATATTCCCTCTGCTGAATAGCTGGTTGGCTTACATAGACCAGCCAAAAACCAGGAACTCCAGATGGCAGCAAGAATCTTGTAGACTACTCCCGCTGTTCATTTAAATTCTGGAGAAGTCACGTGAGGTATCACATTCTCTTGAAAGAAGTGTCTATCATCTCGGACATTCTAGAATGGGCTATTAATATTGTCGTGAGTTTCTGGCTAGACCTTTTAGTATGCCAATTCAAATTCAAATGATCTGAAATGATAGAACTTCAAGAATTGTTTTTGCCAGAATCGAAGTATGATGGAGTTATATAGGGAGAATCTTAATCTTAGTTATTCTATTCCATCTCACATCATGGCTGGGGGCAGGGAGAAGGGAGTATCTTTGGGGGACAATGGGTTGCGGTGTAGTCAGTAAGCTGGGCAGAGGAGCCATCAGGTATTGTCTGTTGTTGGGGGGGGATTCATGTGAACTCTTCCTTTCTTGTACCCTGCCACCAGTATTGTTGCTAAAATTGTTTGTTTTCTCATCCAAGTGACAAAATCAGCACACTTAATGAGGGATGAAGAGGGAGCAGCGACCTCGGAACAGGAGGAAGAAGAAGCAGAGCCTGCTGTCCTCCAGAAGAAAAAAAACGCTACCAGCCAACTTTGCATCATCTGTGAACTTCCTGGGCGTGTACTCTATCCCCTTGTCCAGATCACTGAGCAAGATATTAAACAGGACTGGGCCCAAGACTGAGCCTTGGGGACCAGCTGGATGAACTCTATTTCCCACCACTCTGTGGGCCTGGCCATCACCCAGTTTGTCACCCAGCAAACAACCCACCCATGCAAACCATAAGCAGACAGTTTCTTCAGGAGAATGATGTGAGACTCATTGCAAAAAGGATCAGGGAGATGCCTAGGAAGAGTCTCAGGTGAATCCAGGAGACTATAGTGGAGGACTATTCAGTTTTCCAATCAATTTGCTTAAAAAACTCTACAAAACCGTAATAAAAAAACAAACAAAAAAAGCAGACCAAACAAACACACAAAAACTCCCAACCAATAATCCCCAAAGAGACAAAAAAAGCCCCCAAAAAAGCCCACCAAAAAACCCACCCAAAACCGGAAAAAAAAGCCCCAAACCCAACACAAAAAATCAGGGTGAAGGTTTTTAGTAACTTTAAAAATAACAAAACAAAACAAAACGAAACCAAAAAAACCCCAGAAAGTCACATTTGTAAAGGTGCTGTCCCAGCCTCTTCTCTCAGCAGGGAGGACATGCTGAAGTGGAGCCAGTTGGAAGAAAGCGGGACGGGGCAGCACCTGGGCCATTGTCACAGGACGGCCCTGTGGCTGCCCCATTGCCAAAACCTGGACACATAAATCAAACACAGGTATGCACATGTGCTTAGACACAGCAAAAATATATTTGTCTGAAAAGAATACAGGTCCATTTCTATCACTGGAAAGAGCATAATGCCTCGTCTCAGCTTTCTTTTCAGTCATTACAAATGTTTCGAAAATAAAGGAGTGCAGAAAATGGAAATATCCAAGATCAACAGGAGGACCAGTAACAAAGATTCCATTTTTGAAACTGCATTGGGAATCCTCTGCAGAAATTGACTCAGAGCTCTAAGATTTACAAAAAAGACCAAGAGGATTGGAGTCAATACAACACAGTGTCTGGAGACTTCAGCTGGTTGCCTTGATTTCTCAAATATGATGGAGGAAGCACCTTAGCAACTACAGCTGCCAGTTCTCTCAGGGCCCTGACATGCCTCTGGGTGGGTGCCATGGTCTTGCATGCTCAGGTTCCTCAAGTGGTCTGAAAGCTGACCTGCTACTATGGGTTAGAATCAAGTCCACCAGTCCAATAACCTGAGAGATGTGGAAATAGTGACTGGCAGTAAAAATTGAGACCAACACTTGTTGAGTACCTCAGCCTTCTCCTTGTCTGTTGTCACTAGTCCTGTCTGGCTTATGGGGGTGGGGGGGGAATAGGGGAGGTGTGATAGGTTTCTTTTCATCTTCCTTTTCCCACTGAAATACCCGTAGGTGCCTTTATTATTCTTAGTTTTGGCATGCTTTTCCAAATTCAGCTTCAACTGAGCCTTAGCTATACTGATCCCATCCTCACACACTCATGTGTTACCACTGTATTTTTCCCATGATTTGTCTCGCTGTGTATCGTCTGCATATTACCTACTTGCATCACATCTATTAATTTTCAATAACCTTCTGGCTTTAACTTGCTTTCAAAAAAAAAACCTTTTTGAACCTTTTCACCTCAGAAATTCACCTGGGAAACCCCAAATCCCCAGAATTCGACCCAAAATTCACCTGGCACCCCAAATTCACCCTCCAAATTCGCTCCAAAATGATTGGCAACTTTACACACTCCATTTTCCCACAAAAGGATCTAGAGCCCTGTGCGCTTCGTATACAAACTAAATGCAAAAAACCTTTCTATTCATTCTCAGCAAAAAGACGTCCTATTCCTCCTTCTTTTGGACAAAACTGCTTTCACTTTCAAACTTATTCTCTTGCTCGCTTACCTGCATAATGCTTAGTCCCTGTTCTGCATGCTCATTTTCTTCACTTTTACAAGGAATCCTCTCCTCATCTTCTTCTTCCTCTGCTTCAACATGCAAAAACAAACCAAAAATTGTCTCTTCTACAGAAAATGAGGGGAGAAAAGAACACAAATGATAACCAATACCCTGCCAAGTAGAAATTTCTTCTATATTTCAGTGACTGATAGGCAGAAAAAAATGAATTTCATCTGGGGAAAGAAAGACATTCTAGGAATATTCAGACTGCTATCTTGCCCCAGGTAAAACATTTACCATGGCCTTAGCGTTAATGAGCTTGTGAACATCAGCTGCCAAGAGGAAGGACATTTCCTCCAGTTTCACACAATACTTGGTCAGTACATCTGCTATCTGTGCAATCAAAGAATACAGAAAAGCAACAACAAGGAAAAGTAGAACTCAAATATCAATTTCCCAAGTTAAAATCTACATGAACAAGACAATTTTTCCATTCAAGTGAATTCGATTTAATTAATTCATTAACTACATAAGTAGCATTCTCACGTTCAAGAACGGAATTCAAAGAATCAACGTTGCTTCTTCTGAGACATTGAAGCCTGAGTAGATCCCAACTTCAAATCTAGTAGGACGCCATGAAAGCAATACCTGCTACATTTAGTACATGTAAACTACAAAGACATCTAGAACAGCTCTAAAAGATGAGCAAACCCATGAACTTTGAAGGAGACGCTAGCAAGAAATGTGGAAATAGGCTTTATCTGCCCAGTGCTTTTCCCAAAAGCACGGGCACTCCTTGGCGTCAGTGAGAGTCTCTGTCTCATTATTCAGCAGCTGGATTAGGGTAAAAAAGGATGCATGCAATCACTTCATTCCTGTTCATGACATAAACTTACTGCATCATCGTGGAAGCCATTTACTTGGAAATATAGCCTAAAAAATAGGTGTCAGACTGGGTACATATCTAGATTGCTATGAGCAAAACCAATTTCTTTTTAACAGGAAAGCCATACAATATGCCTGCCATGGCAAATATTAGTCTACTAGCCCTGCACTTCAACGGGTAGTGAGCAGATCATGACACCAAGTTTACGTTTGGCAAGGAGACAGTCTATTTATTACAAGCCCCTAGTTCTAGAACCAAGAATTCAGGAGTTGCTCATTCCCAATGAAAATCTGTCCATTTCATACCTTTGGGGTTTTATGCTTCTGTTCTTTACCTGTCTTGAGTGTGGCTTTCTTGTGAAGTCACTGATGGGTGTTTTTCCAACACATTTCTGCTGATTACACGGTAATTGCATGGCATCAGCAGACATCTCTGAATGTCTCTTGAAAGTATGCTTTTTACTCTTCCTAGAGGACCTTGTCTTCTTCTTTCCTTCACCCAAAAGGTGGGCTAAGTGAGCCTTCAAAGAACCATCATCTCAACAATTAGAATTCTTTCAAACCTACTGAATGGAGAACAGCGACAAAAAAATTTTAAAAAGACTAGTATGCGAAAGACAGCAGAAGAGAAAAGTAAAATAATGAATCCTACATGCCACATGCATAACTCTCTTCATTCAAGGCTATTTTCAAAATGAGAAGAAAGAAAAAAAAAAAAAAAAAAAATCACCTTTTCCTCAGAGAGCAAAAGTGGAGTAACTGGATTGTGTTGCCTTGCCTACAGTTACCAGAAAAGTCAACAGCAGAGTTGAAAACTCCTGAAGCTGGCTAACTACGCCTCTAAATGTTTTACTACTGTGTTATGATTCTGTCTTCAGTTAATAGAACCCGATATACAACAAAGAGATGGGAGCACATGGAGATGCATTGGAGAGCCTACGCTGGAGGTAACACATTCATTTTTTACTCAAACAAATCCAAATTAGAAATGTTGAAAATGACCTGGGGCCATTTCAACAGCCAGCAAACTAACACAACCAACCTTTGGCTTTTATTCAATTCTTTGCTTGTTTTACCTGGACCTTGAAGATCTGTCTGCAGCCTTCCTCTCTGCAAATATATCACACTCGTCCTATTGAGAACCCATGGCTCATCACAGCTGCTTCGCCACGCCTGCTTCCAGAAGAACTGGCAACTACAAGCTGGGAGCCAAGAGATACAACACTTCACTTGGAAAAGGGCCTTCCATGAATCCTAGAATCCCAGAATGGTTTGGACTGGAAGCGACCTTAGAGACAGATTCTCTTCTTCCCACATCCTGACATGGGCAGGGACACTTTTCCACTAGTCCAGGTTGCTCCATGTCCGCTCCAGCCTGGCCCTGGACGCTTCCTGCCATGGGGCTCCTACACAGCCTCTTTGAGCAACATGTGCCAGGCCTCAGCACCCACACAAGGAAGAATTCCTTTCCAATATCCCATCTACCCCAGCCCTCTGGCAGTTTGAAGCTATTCCCCCTTGTCCTGCGAGTCCAGAACCTTTTCCAAAGTCCCTCCCCAGCTATCTTGGAGCCCCAGCAGGCACTGCAAGGGGCTCGAAGGTCTCCCTGGAGCCTTCTGTTCTCCAGATTGGACACCCTCAGCTCTCCCAGACTGTCCTAGAGCAAAGAAGCTCCACCTTTCAAAGCACCTTAGAAGCCTCCTACCGGCCAAACTCGATGGCAACGCTGGCCTTCCGGGCCCTACGGATATCGCTTCCGGTGTCGCTCGGGGTCACTCCCGGCTCTCTCCCCGCCCCCCATGGGGCCCTCAGGCGATGCCGCTCCGACGCAGCTCCTGCCGCTGTCAGACCAACGGGGGGGCGGGGGGCCAGCCCAGCCTCATCCACAATCCACAGTGTCCTCGGCGGCTGCTGCGGGCTCATGGCGGCCCACACACCCGGAAGCAGAGCTCCGAACACAGAGGATCATAGCCCCACATTTGTGTTCGTCTCTGCACAAGGCAGGGCAGACTTGCCATGCCCGGACTTTTCAGTTCAGCACGAAAATGAGAATAAACCTGCGCCATGGGGGAGGAAACCTCTAAAGACTCCCTCATACGTGGTCGCTCAACTTAATGCCTAGGCACTTGCCATTCCTAAGGCTACACTAAAGCCCTTTTTAACTTGCGGGTAAGAAATGCCATTGTTCTGGTGTGCAGCTAAAGGCGGAGCACAGGCAGGCCAGGGCAAAAGCTGGGGCAGTGCCCGTCCTCACGCCTTCGCTGTGCTGTACTCCTTGCAGCTAGAGCGAAGCGAGAAGGACGCGAGGACGAAGAAGGCGTTCTTAAAGTAGCCCCTTGTCAGCAGCCCTGAAAGGGCGCATAACACACGGCGTCTCGCTGCCCTCCGTTCTACGTACTCGCGGATCCCTTTGCCGACTTGCAAAAGTTGCTACCAGAGCAGAGGCGGCCAGATTGAAGAGGCAGTGCTTAGGTTCACCTTTTCCTTACTGAACGTAAGCCACGTCAAGCTCCTCGCTGCACTCTGGATTTCCCTTCTCCGCGGCACTTAGCGTGGTGCTGTGTGTGTGCAACTCGGCGCCTAGAAGTGACCGCCAATGCTTTCAGAGCGGGCTGCAAGGGAACCAAAGAGCACTACAAGCAGCAGTGCTTCAGCTTGCTCCTTCCGACTGCTAAGGGCACTTGGGAAGGCATGCGACCGTCAACCACCTTCCTCTCCTAGTAGCCTCTAACGTGGTGCACACAAGCACGGCACTTGTGCCGCTTCGTTCACCGCCCTCGCCTCCGCCTACGCCTGGCGCCGTTTTCACTTGCCGGCGGCCAGATGCCGCTGCAGGGGCGCCACGTAGCCCGCAGTGTGCCGGCAGCCAAGAGCTCGAGAACGCTGCTTCTGCCCAAGCCCGCCTAGGGCGTGCACCTTTGTTCTCAGAGCTCCGTGTAACAGTCTGCCTCTCTCGCAGTTCGAATGGAAATCGAAAGCTTTTCGCCTACGCCCTTCACAGAGATCCGTTGCCAGGACGAGAATGTCTTGTGGCCGGGGCTCGCCCCCGCCGCCAGGAAGCTGCTCTTAGCACCGCGTTGCAGGGACACGTCTCGCTTCTTGACTTCGTGCTTAGCGCTCTCCGAATTCGCTGCTAGCTCCGCGGTCCGTCTCAGCTTCAAGTAGCTGCGCTCGCAGTACATAGAGCTTCGCAAGGACCGAAGACCCGGAGGGACGTATCGCACACGAATACGTGCCAGGACAGAGACGTGTTCTACATTGTCCCTTCTCGTCATCCAGTTTGTGCCTCTGCTGCTTCTGCTGTTAGGAGTCGCTCCTTGAAAGACGAGCGAGAGCGTCTTTCTGGGTGCATTGCACTGAGTGAGTGCTCGCTAGGGACTTTGCACTCGGAGCCAAGGCAACAGGGCGTGCTTGTCCGCAGAACTGAGAGCGCGCTGTTGGGCAGAGCTGAAACTGACCGCTGCAGTTCAGCTCTCTCCGGATGGCAGACGCCGAAGAACGAAGCCGCTTGCGAGCGGCGCAGTGCAGCGAAGAGCACACGAGCAGCCAAAGAGCTCCTTCACAATCGCTTTCACTTCTCAGTGCTCTTGCTGCTTGGAAAAGCAGCACACAGCCGTTGCACGCCAGGGCAAAAGCTGGGGCAGTGCCCGTCCTCACTCCTTCGCTGTGCTGTACTCCTTGCAGCTAGAGCGAAGCGAGAAGGACGCGAGGACGAAGAAGGCGTTCTTAAAGTAGCCCCTTGTCAGCAGCCCTGAAAGGGCGCATAACACACGGCGTCTAGCTGCCCTCCGTTCTACATACTCGCGTCTCCCTTTGCTGACTTGCAAAAGTTGCAACCAGAGCAGAGGCGGCCAGATTGAAGAGGCAGTGCTTAGGTTCACCTTCTCCTTACTGCACGTAAGCCACGTCAAGCTCCTCGCTGCACTCTGGATTTCCCTTCTCCGCGGCACTTAGCGTGGTGCTGTGTGTGTGCAACTCGGCGCCTAGAAGCGACTGCCAATGCTTTCACAGCGGGCTGCAAGGGAACCAAGGAGCAGCACAAGCAGCAGTGCTTCAGCTTGCTCCTTCCGACTGCTAAGGGCACTTGGGAAGGCAAGCGAGAGTCAACCACCTTCCTCTCCTAGTAGCCTCTAACGTGGTGCACACAAGCACGGCACATAGCCGCTTCGTTCACCGCCCTCGCCCACGCCTGGCTCCGCTTTCACTTGCCGGCGGCCAGAAGCCGCCGCAGGGGCGCCACATACCCAGCAGTGTGCGGGCAGCCAAGAGCTCGAGAACGCTGTTTCTGCCCAAGCCCGCCTAGGGCGTGCACCTTTGTTCTCAGAGCTCCGTGTAACAGTCTGCCTTTCTCGCAGTTCGAATGGAAATCGAAAGCTTTTCGCCTACGCCCTTCACAGATATCCGTTGCTAGGACGAGAATGTCTTGTGGCCGGAGCTCGCCCCCGCCGCCAGGAAGCTGCTCTTAGCACCGCGTTGCAGGGACACGTCTCGCTTCTTGACTTCGTGCTTAGCGCTCTCCGAATTCGCTGCTAGCTCCGCGGTCCGTCTCAGCTTCAAGTAGCTGCGCTCGCAGTACATAGAGCTTCGCAAGGACCGAAGACCCGGAGGGACGTATCGCACACGACAATGTGCCAGGACAGAGACGTGTTCTACATTGTCCCTTCTCGTCATCCAGTTTGTGCCTCTGCTGCTTCTGCTGTTAGGAGTCGCTCCTTGAAAGACGAGCGAGAGCGTCTTTCTGGGTGCATTGCACTGAGTGAGTGCTCGCTAGGGACTTTGCACTCGGAGCCAAGGCAACAGGGCGTGCTTGTCCGCAGAACTGAGAGCGCGCTGTTGGGCAGAGCTGAAACTGACCGCTGCAGTTCAGCTCTCTCCGGACGGCAGACGCCGAAGAACGAAGCCGCTTGCGAGCGGCGCAGTGCAGCGAAGAGCACACGAGCAGCCAAAGAGCTCCTTCACAATCGCTTTCACTTCTCAGTGCTCTTGCTGCTTGGAAAAGCAGCACACAGCCGTTGCACGCCAGGGCAAAAGCTGGGGCAGTGCCCGTCCTCACTCCTTCGCTGTGCTGTACTCCTTGCAGCTAGAGCGAAGCGAGAAGGACGCGAGGACGAAGAAGGCGTTCTTAAAGTAGCCCCTTGTCAGCAGCCCTGAAAGGGCGCATAACACACGGCGTCTCGCTGCCCTCCGTTCTACATACTCGCGTCTCCCTTTGCCGACTTGCAAAAGTTGCTACCAGAGCAGAGGCGGCCAGATTGAAGAGGCTGTGCTTAGGTTCACCTTCTCCTTACTGCACGTAAGCCACGTCAAGCTCCTCGCTGCACTCTGGATTTCCCTTCTCCGCGGCACTTAGCGTGGTGCTGTGTGTGTGCAACTCGGCGCCTAGAAGTGACCGCCAATGCTTTCAGAGCGGGCTGCAAGGGAACCAAGGAGCAGCACAAGCAGCAGTGCTTCAGCTTGCTCCTTCCGACTGCTAAGGGCACTTGGGAAGGCAAGCGAGAGTCAACCACCTTCCTCTCCTAGTAGCCTCTGACGTGGTGCACACAAGCACGGCACATAGCCGCTTCGTTCACCGCCCTCCCCCTCGCCCACGCCTTGCTCCGCTTTCACTTGCCGGCGGCCAGAAGCCGCCGCAGGGGCGCCAAATACCCAGCAGTGTGCGGGCAGCCAAGAGCTCGAGAACGCTGCTTCTGCCCAAGCCCGCCTAGGGCGTGTACCTTTGTTCTCAGAGCTCCGTGTAACAGTCTGCCTTTCTCGCAGTTCGAATGGAAATCGAAAGCTTTTCGCCTACGCCCTTCACAGAGATCCGTTGCTAGGAAGAGAATGTCTTGTGGCCGGAGCTCGCCCCCGCCGCCAGGAAGCTGCTCTTAGCACCGCATTGCAGGGACACGTCTCGCTTCTTGACTTCGTGCTTAGCGCTCTCCGAATTCGCTGCTAGCTCCGCGGTCCGTCTCAGCTTCAAGTAGCAGCGCTCGCAGTACATAGAGCTTCGCAAGGACCGAAGACCCGGAGGGACGTATCGCACACGACAATGTGCCAGGACAGAGACGTGTTCTACATTGTCCCTTCTCGTCATCCTGTTTGTGCCTCTGCTGCTTCTGCTATTAGGAATCGCTCCTTGAAAGACGAGCGAGAGCGTCTTTCTGGGTGCATTGCACTGAGTGAGTGCTCGCTAGGGACTTTGCACTCGGAGCCAAGGCAACAGGGCGTGCTTGTCCGCAGAACTGAGAGCGCGCTGTTGGGCAGAGCTGAAACTGACCGCTGCAGTTCAGCTCTCTCCGGATGGCAGACGCCGAAGAACGAAGCCGCTTGCGAGCGGCGCAGTGCAGCGAAGAGCACACGAGCAGCCAAAGAGCTCCTTCACAATCGCTTTCACTTCTCAGTGCTCTTGCTGCTTGGAAAAGCAGCACACAGCCGTTGCACGCCAGGGCAAAAGCTGGGGCAGTGCCCGTCCTCACTCCTTCGCTGTGCTGTACTCCTTGCAGCTAGAGCGAAGCGAGAAGGACGCGAGGACGAAGAAGGCGTTCTTAAAGTAGCCCCTTGTCAGCAGCCCTGAAAGGGCGCATAACACACGGCGTCTCGCTGCCCTCCGTTCTACATACTCGCGTCTCCCTTTGCCGACTTGCAAAAGTTGCTACCAGAGCAGAGGCGGCCAGATTGAAGAGGCTGTGCTTAGGTTCACCTTCTCCTTACTGCACGTAAGCCACGTCAAGCTCCTCGCTGCACTCTGGATTTCCCTTCTCCGCGGCACTTAGCGTGGTGCTGTGTGTGTGCAACTCGGCGCCTAGAAGTGACCGCCAATGCTTTCAGAGCGGGCTGCAAGGGAACCAAGGAGCAGCACAAGCAGCAGTGCTTCAGCTTGCTCCTTCCGACTGCTAAGGGCACTTGGGAAGGCAAGCGAGAGTCAACCACCTTCCTCTCCTAGTAGCCTCTAACGTGGTGCACACAAGCACGGCACATAGCCGCTTCGTTCACCGCCCTCGCCCACGCCTGGCTCCGCTTTCACTTGCCGGCGGCCAGAAGCCGCCGCAGGGGCGCCACATACCCAGCAGTGTGCGGGCAGCCAAGAGCTCGAGAACGCTGTTTCTGCCCAAGCCCGCCTAGGGCGTGCACCTTTGTTCTCAGAGCTCCGTGTAACAGTCTGCCTTTCTCGCAGTTCGAATGGAAATCGAAAGCTTTTCGCCTACGCCCTTCACAGATATCCGTTGCTAGGACGAGAATGTCTTGTGGCCGGAGCTCGCCCCCGCCGCCAGGAAGCTGCTCTTAGCACCGCGTTGCAGGGACACCTCTCGCTTCTTGACTTCGTGCTTAGCGCTCTCCGAATTCGCTGCTAGCTCCGCGGTCCGTCTCAGCTTCAAGTAGCTGCGCTCGCAGTACATAGAGCTTCGCAAGGACCGAAGACCCGGAGGGACGTATCGCACACGAATACGTGCCAGGACAGAGACGTGTTCTACATTGTCCCTTCTCGTCATCCAGTTTGTGCCTCTGCTGCTTCTGCTGTTAGGAGTCGCTCCTTGAAAGACGAGCGAGAGCGTCTTTCTGGGTGCATTGCACTGAGTGAGTGCTCGCTAGGGACTTTGCACTCGGAGCCAAGGCAACAGGGCGTGCTTGTCCGCAGAACTGAGAGCGCGCTGTTGGGCAGAGCTGAAACTGACCGCTGCAGTTCAGCTCTCTCCGGATGGCAGACGCCGAAGAACGAAGCCGCTTGCGAGCGGCGCAGTGCAGCGAAGAGCACACGAGCAGCCAAAGAGCTCCTTCACAATCGCTTTCACTTCTCAGTGCTCTTGCTGCTTGGAAAAGCAGCACACAGCCGTTGCACGCCAGGGCAAAAGCTGGGGCAGTGCCCGTCCTCACTCCTTCGCTGTGCTGTACTCCTTGCAGCTAGAGCGAAGCGAGAAGGACGCGAGGACGAAGAAGGCGTTCTTAAAGTAGCCCCTTGTCAGCAGCCCTGAAAGGGCGCATAACACACGGCGTCTAGCTGCCCTCCGTTCTACATACTCGCGTCTCCCTTTGCTGACTTGCAAAAGTTGCAACCAGAGCAGAGGCGGCCAGATTGAAGAGGCAGTGCTTAGGTTCACCTTCTCCTTACTGCACGTAAGCCACGTCAAGCTCCTCGCTGCACTCTGGATTTCCCTTCTCCGCGGCACTTAGCGTGGTGCTGTGTGTGTGCAACTCGGCGCCTAGAAGCGACTGCCAATGCTTTCACAGCGGGCTGCAAGGGAACCAAGGAGCAGCACAAGCAGCAGTGCTTCAGCTTGCTCCTTCCGACTGCTAAGGGCACTTGGGAAGGCAAGCGAGAGTCAACCACCTTCCTCTCCTAGTAGCCTCTAACGTGGTGCACACAAGCACGGCACATAGCCGCTTCGTTCACCGCCCTCGCCCACGCCTGGCTCCGCTTTCACTTGCCGGCGGCCAGAAGCCGCCGCAGGGGCGCCACATACCCAGCAGTGTGCGGGCAGCCAAGAGCTCGAGAACGCTGTTTCTGCCCAAGCCCGCCTAGGGCGTGCACCTTTGTTCTCAGAGCTCCGTGTAACAGTCTGCCTTTCTCGCAGTTCGAATGGAAATCGAAAGCTTTTCGCCTACGCCCTTCACAGATATCCGTTGCTAGGACGAGAATGTCTTGTGGCCGGAGCTCGCCCCCCCCGCGAGGAAGCTGCTCTTAGCACCGCGTTGCAGGGACACGTCTCGCTTCTTGACTTCGTGCTTAGCGCTCTCCGAATTCACTGCTAGCTCCGCGGTCCGTCTCAGCTTCAAGTAGCTGCGCTCGCAGTACATAGAGCTTCGCAAGGACCGAAGACCCGGAGGGACATATCGCACACGACAATGTGCCAGGACAGAGACGTGTTCTACATTGTCCCTTCTCGTCATCCAGTTTGTGCCTCTGCTGCTTCTGCTGTTAGGAGTCGCTCCTTGAAAGACGAGCGAGAGCGTCTTTCTGGGTGCATTGCACTGAGTGAGTGCTCGCTAGGGACTTTGCACTCGGAGCCAAGGCAACAGGGCGTGCTTGTCCGCAGAACTGAGAGCGCGCTGTTGGGCAGAGCTGAAACTGACCGCTGCAGTTCAGCTCTCTCCGGACGGTAGACGCCGAAGAACGAAGCCGCTTGCGAGTGGCGCAGTGCAGCGAAGAGCACACGAGCAGCCAAAGAGCTCCTTCACAATCGCTTTCACTTCTCAGTGCTCTTGCTGCTTGGAAAAGCAGCACACAGCCGTTGCACGCCAGGGCAAAAGCTGGGGCAGTGCCCGTCCTCACTCCTTCGCTGTGCTGTACTCCATGCAGCTAGAGCGAAGCGAGAAGGACGCGAGGACGAAGAAGGCGTTCTTAAAGTAGCCCCTTGTCAGCAGCCCTGAAAGGGCGCATAACACACGGCGTCTAGCTGCCCTCCGTTCTACATACTCGCGTCTCCCTTTGCTGACTTGCAAAAGTTGCAACCAGAGCAGAGGCGGCCAGATTGAAGAGGCAGTGCTTAGGTTCACCTTCTCCTTACTGCACGTAAGCCACGTCAAGCTCCTCGCTGCACTCTGGATTTCCCTTCTCCGCGGCACTTAGCGTGGTGCTGTGTGTGTGCAACTCGGCGCCTAGAAGCGACTGCCAATGCTTTCACAGCGGGCTGCAAGGGAACCAAGGAGCAGCACAAGCAGCAGTGCTTCAGCTTGCTCCTTCCGACTGCTAAGGGCACTTGGGAAGGCAAGCGAGAGTCAACCACCTTCCTCTCCTAGTAGCCTCTAACGTGGTGCACACAAGCACGGCACATAGCCGCTTCGTTCACCGCCCTCGCCCACGCCTGGCTCCGCTTTCACTTGCCGGCGGCCAGAAGCCGCCGCAGGGGCGCCACATACCCAGCAGTGTGCGGGCAGCCAAGAGCTCGAGAACGCTGCTTCTGCCCAAGCCCGCCTAGGGCGTGAACCTTTGTTCTCAGAGCTCCGTGTAACAGTCTGCCTTTCTCGCAGTTCGAATGGAAATCGAAAGCTTTTCGCCTACGCCCTTCACAGATATCCGTTGCTAGGACGAGAATGTCTTGTGGCCGGAGCTCGCCCCCGCCGCCAGGAAGCTGCTCTTAGCACCGCGTTGCAGGGACACGTCTCGCTTCTTGACTTCGTGCTTAGCGCTCTCCGAATTCGCTGCTAGCTCCGCGGTCCGTCTCAGCTTCAAGTAGCTGCGCTCGCAGTACATAGAGCTTCGCAAGGACCGAAGACCCGGAGGGACGTATCGCACACGACAATGTGCCAGGACAGAGACGTGTTCTACATTGTCCCTTCTCGTCATCCAGTTTGTGCCTCTGCTGCTTCTGCTGTTAGGAGTCGCTCCATGAAAGACGAGCGAGAGCGTCTTTCTGGGTGCATTGCACTGAGTGAGTGCTCGCTAGGGACTTTGCACTCGGAGCCAAGGCAACAGGGCGTGCTTGTCCGCAGAACTGAGAGCACGCTGTTGGGCAGAGCTGAAACTGACCGCTGCAGTTCAGCTCTCTCCGGACGGCAGACGCCGAAGAACGAAGCCGCTTGCGAGCGGCGCTGTGCAGCGAAGAGCACACGAGCAGCCAAAGAGCTCCTTCACAATCGCTTTCACTTCTCAGTGCTCTTGCTGCTTGGAAAAGCAGCACACAGCCGTTGCACGCCAGGGCAAAAGCTGGGGCAGTGCCCGTCCTCACTCCTTCGCTGTGCTGTACTCCTTGCAGCTAGAGCGAAGCGAGAAGGACGCGAGGACGAAGAAGGCGTTCTTAAAGTAGCCCCTTGTCAGCAGCCCTGAAAGGGCGCATAACACACGGCGTCTCGCTGCCCTCCGTTCTACATACTCGCGTCTCCCTTTGCCGACTTGCAAAAGTTGCTACCAGAGCAGAGGCGGCCAGATTGAAGAGGCTGTGCTTAGGTTCACCTCCTCCTTACTGTACGTAAGCCACGTCAAGCTCCTCGCTGCACTCTGGATTTCCCTTCTCCGCGGCACTTAGCGTGGTGCTGTGTGTGTGCAACTCGGCGCCTAGAAGTGACCGCCAATGCTTTCAGAGCGGGCTGCAAGGGAACCAAAGAGCAGCACAAGCAGCAGTGCTTCAGCTTGCTCCTTCCGACTGCTAAGGGCACTTGGGAAGGCAAGCGAGAGTCAACCACCTTCCTCTCCTAGTAGCCTCTAACGTGGTGCACACAAGCACGGCACATAGCCGCTTCGTTCACCGCCCTCGCCCTCGCCCACGCCTTGCTCCGCTTTCACTTGCCGGCGGCCAGAAGCCGCCGCAGGGGCGCCACATACCCAGCAGTGTGCGGGCAGCCAAGAGCTCGAGAACGCTGCTTCTGCCCAAGCCCGCCTAGGGCGTGCACCTTTGTTCTCAGAGCTCCGTGTAACAGTCTGCCTCTCTCGCAGTTCGAATGGAAAACGAAAGCTTTTCGCCTACGCCCTTCACAGAGATCCGTTGCTACGACGAGAATGTCTTGTGGCCGGAGCTCGCCCCCGCCGCGAGGAAGCTGCTCTTAGCACCGCGTTGCAGGGACACGTCTCGCTTCTTGACTTCGTGCTTAGCGCTCTCCGAATTCGGTGCTAGCTCCGCGGTCCTTCTCAGCTGCAAGTAGCAGCGCTCGCAGTACATAGAGCTTCGCAAGGACCGAAGACCTGGAGGGACATAGCGCACACGAAAATGTGCCAGGACAGGGACGTTCTACACTGAGTGGAGACAGAGACAGACCGAGAATTCTACACTGCCCCTTCTCGTCGGCCATCTTGTGCTCTGCTGCCTCTGCTGTGACGAATCCGTCCTTGAAAGACCAGCGAGAGCGCCTCTCCAGGCACTGAGTGTGAGCTCCCTAGGGACTTTTTCCACCTCCAAAAATTCATGGGTAAGTCCTAAAAGTTTTGGTTTGATCAAGAATAGTTACGTCCAAGTATTGCTGTTCTAAACACCCTTGGTTTCAGTCTGAACTTAACTGCTTGTTTCTGTCTTTTTGCCTAGTGGCAATCTAATTCTAAGGTAACTAGATGTGTTGGATATCCATAAATTACATCTCAGGTTAGGTGGGATAATTGGCTGGGAAGAAAATGGAACTGAGAATTTGGAAAGAATCCAAAGTGAGCTGATGTCACAATCCGAGATTCCCTTGGGTTCCAAATCCTTTCATTTGTATTTTTGTGGGCTTTTTTGAAGGCGGTGTACAGTTGAAGCCATGATTTAGCTGCGGTGAGACCTGCTCTGCTGTAAAAGCATTATTTTCTCAGTGAGCATGGACAACAGTTAGAGTGTCGTCTTTTAAGATTCCCTGCACTCCACTTATGGTGGCAAAAGCAGTGCCTTGACTGTAATCATAAAAGTGATTACAGCTTCATTGCTTTGACATCATGTAGGATGCTTCCTCCATCTGCTGTGGTCAGCATTAAGTAACAGATTTCTCAGTTTCTAGGAAGAGTCTAGCAAACAATCACCTTGCTCCTTCTCTTGCATGTATTCATCACTGCTATGCTGCTATACAGACAGATAGTCTGTTTATGATTCAACAATTCAATGGGACATCAAGTAAATAGCAAAGCAAAACTAACTACCGAAAGCACTATAAGGGCCAGAGATTAGCTTGGATCAAAACAGGTATTCTCCTAGCATTGTTTACAAACGAGTCAGCATGTGAAACAGAAGGCACAATGTAGTTTGTGCCTTGTTTTGGGCATGCCCGGAAGAAGGAAATTCTGATTTCACATATGGGAAAAGAAATGTTGACATTTGAATGAGATTGTTCATACCCCAGAAAAGGTTGCTTTGAAAGGTTGTGGAAGTCCTGTGTGGAAACACGGCTTTACAAGTCCTTTCCACCAGGAGACAACAGCTGCAGAACATCTGGGTGTGCCAGTGTTGAGAGCACCAGCAAAGATCAAAGTGGAGAAGTTGGTGAACAATGGCAGTGGCCTGGGGGAGAGCAAGTGGGGTGCTGGCTGTGGGACCAGGGGAGTCCTGACTGATTTAGGAGGCGTGTGATGGTCTGTGCCAGCAAGCGGAGTAGTGCTGTGGTCTTGGCACACCGCGAATACTGGAATTCAGTGGGGTCACTCGGCAGGCTGAGTGTCTGAGGTGCTGGAGGGACCCAGGTTGCCCACATGTAAACATCCAGTCTCACTCTTGCCAGCCACAGAAAGGAGCAGGATGTGGCTGCTGGCGATGCCTGTCATGTATATGTAGTGTATATGCGTGCTATCCCAGCCTGCTGGGAACACTTCTTCTTTGGGACTGCTTGGGCTGAGGGAGAGAAAGCAGTGGTAGTTTCTGAGGTTTCGAGTTTGCTCGAGTTTCTCAGGCTGTTTCTGGAGCCACCCAGAGTTCTCTTCCTTGAAGCATTTCAAGTCCTGCTAATTTTCAAAATTCAAACAGACACAGCCCTAAGCTAGTTGATCTGACTTCAGAGCTATTCTTTCGCTGAGCTGTTGGATGATCTGATCTCCTGAGATGTCTTCCATTTCAGTTTATGACCTGGTTCTTGTGAAAAATAGGATCTTTTAGCCTGGAGAAGAGAGGTTTCTGGAGAGACAGTATTGTGGCCTTTGAATATGTAAAGAGGGTATAAGACAAATGGAGAAAGACTTTTTAGGAAGGTTTGCAGAGAAAGGACAAGGGGACATGCTTTCAAACTGAGACTAGGTTTAGATTGGCTAAAAGGAAAAGCTTTTCTACAATGAAGCTGGTGAGACACTCAAACGGCTGTTCCAGAGAAGTTGTGGATGCCCCATCATTGAGAGTGCTCCTTATCAGTTTGGCTAGTCTTGAGCAATTTCATCTACTGTAAGATCTACCTGGCAAGGAAGTAGGACTAGGTGATCTTTAATCACAGACTGTTGTATGATTCCGTGAAAGACAGAATGCAATAAAGTTCATAATTCAGATTTTGGCGCAGACATATTTATAATTTCTCACTTTATGCATCATTGCAATGACAACTTGTTAGCTTCTGAAATGATTAGCTGAGATTGATTTCCTTCCTTAGTTTCATTTTCCCTGTTATTCCTTCACTCTTGGACCTTTTTTTCACTAGATTTCCTCTTTCAGTAAACTGCCCTTAAGTATCACTTTGCTCCCCACCTGGCTTTTTTTTTTTTTTTTTTTTTTTTTTCAATGACACCTTTTCACTGGTTCGTTTTGGGCCTTTGCTGCTTGAAGTCCAGCAGCCTCCTTGTCAGAGCATTACGGAGCTTTCTTTACAGCTTCATCACTATGCAAAAAGCCATAAATTACTGTGTTCCATCTCACATACCATCAAGTATCACACTAATATTCCCTCTGCTGAATAGCTGGTTGGCTTACATAGACCAGCCAAAACCCAGGAACTCCAGATGGCAGCAAGAATCTTGTAGACTACTCCCGCTGTTCATTTAAATTCTGGAGAAGTCACGTGAGGTATCACATTCTCTTGAAAGAAGTGTCTATCATCTCGGACATTCTAGAATGGGCTATTAATATTGTCGTGAGTTTCTGGCTAGACCTTTTAGTATGCCAATTCAAATTCAAATGATCTGAAATGATAGAACTTCAAGAATTGTTTTTGCCAGAATCGAAGTATGATGGAGTTATATAGGGAGAATCTTAATCTTAGTTATTCTATTCCATCTCACATCATGGCTGGGGGCAGGGAGAAGGGAGTATCTTTGGGGGACAATGGGTTGCGGTGTAGTCAGTAAGCTGGGCAGAGGAGCCATCAGGTATTGTCTGTTGTTGGGGGGGGATTCATGTGAACTCTTCCTTTCTTGTACCCTGCCACCAGTATTGTTGCTAAAATTGTTTGTTTTCTCATCCAAGTGACAAAATCAGCACACTTAATGAGGGATGAAGAGGGAGCAGCGACCTCGGAACAGGAGGAAGAAGAAGCAGAGCCTGCTGTCCTCCAGAAGAAAAAAAACGCTACCAGCCAACTTTGCATCATCTGTGAACTTCCTGGGCGTGTACTCTATCCCCTTGTCCAGATCACTGAGCAAGATATTAAACAGGACTGGGCCCAAGACTGAGCCTTGGGGACCAGCTGGATGAACTCTATTTCCCACCACTCTGTGGGCCTGGCCATCACCCAGTTTGTCACCCAGCAAACAGCCCACCCATGCAAACCATAAGCAGACAGTTTCTTCAGGAGAATGATGTGAGACTCATTGCAAAAAGGATCAGGGAGATGCCTAGGAAGAGTCTCAGGTGAATCCAGGAGACTATAGTGGAGGACTATTCAGTTTTCCAATCAATTTGCTTAAAAAACTCTACAAAACCGTAATAAAAAAACAAACAAAAAAAGCAGACCAAACAAACACACAAAAACTCCCAACCAATAATCCCCAAAGAGACAAAAAAAGCCCCCAAAAAAGCCCACCAAAAAACCCACCCAAAACCGGAAAAAAAAGCCCCAAACCCAACACAAAAAATCAGGGTGAAGGTTTTTAGTAACTTTAAAAATAACAAAACAAAACAAAACGAAACCAAAAAAACCCCAGAAAGTCACATTTGTAAAGGTGCTGTCCCAGCCTCTTCTCTCAGCAGGGAGGACATGCTGAAGTGGAGCCAGTTGGAAGAAAGCGGGACGGGGCAGCACCTGGGCCATTGTCACAGGACGGCCCTGTGGCTGCCCCATTGCCAAAACCTGGACACATAAATCAAACACAGGTATGCACATGTGCTTAGACACAGCAAAAATATATTTGTCTGAAAAGAATACAGGTCCATTTCTATCACTGGAAAGAGCATAATGCCTCGTCTCAGCTTTCTTTTCAGTCATTACAAATGTTTCGAAAATAAAGGAGTGCAGAAAATGGAAATATCCAAGATCAACAGGAGGACCAGTAACAAAGATTCCATTTTTGAAACTGCATTGGGAATCCTCTGCAGAAATTGACTCAGAGCTCTAAGATTTACAAAAAAGACCAAGAGGATTGGAGTCAATACAACACAGTGTCTGGAGACTTCAGCTGGTTGCCTTGATTTCTCAAATATGATGGAGGAAGCACCTTAGCAACTACAGCTGCCAGTTCTCTCAGGGCCCTGACATGCCTCTGGGTGGGTGCCATGGTCTTGCATGCTCAGGTTCCTCAAGTGGTCTGAAAGCTGACCTGCTACTATGGGTTAGAATCAAGTCCACCAGTCCAATAACCTGAGAGATGTGGAAATAGTGACTGGCAGTAAAAATTGAGACCAACACTTGTTGAGTACCTCAGCCTTCTCCTTGTCTGTTGTCACTAGTCCTGTCTGGCTTATGGGGGTGGGGGGGGAATAGGGGAGGTGTGATAGGTTTCTTTTCATCTTCCTTTTCCCACTGAAATACCCGTAGGTGCCTTTATTATTCTTAGTTTTGGCATGCTTTTCCAAATTCAGCTTCAACTGAGCCTTAGCTATACTGATCCCATCCTCACACACTCATGTGTTACCACTGTATTTTTCCCATGATTTGTCTCGCTGTGTATCGTCTGCATATTACCTACTTGCATCACATCTATTAATTTTCAATAACCTTCTGGCTTTAACTTGCTTTCAAAAAAAAAACCTTTTTGAACCTTTTCACCTCAGAAATTCACCTGGGAAACCCCAAATCCCCAGAATTCGACCCAAAATTCACCTGGCACCCCAAATTCACCCTCCAAATTCGCTCCAAAATGATTGGCAACTTTACACACTCCATTTTCCCACAAAAGGATCTAGAGCCCTGTGCGCTTCGTATACAAACTAAATGCAAAAAACCTTTCTATTCATTCTCAGCAAAAAGACGTCCTATTCCTCCTTCTTTTGGACAAAACTGCTTTCACTTTCAAACTTATTCTCTTGCTCGCTTACCTGCATAATGCTTAGTCCCTGTTCTGCATGCTCATTTTCTTCACTTTTACAAGGAATCCTCTCCTCATCTTCTTCTTCCTCTGCTTCAACATGCAAAAACAAACCAAAAATTGTCTCTTCTACAGAAAATGAGGGGAGAAAAGAACACAAATGATAACCAATACCCTGCCAAGTAGAAATTTCTTCTATATTTCAGTGACTGATAGGCAGAAAAAAATGAATTTCATCTGGGGAAAGAAAGACATTCTAGGAATATTCAGACTGCTATCTTGCCCCAGGTAAAACATTTACCATGGCCTTAGCGTTAATGAGCTTGTGAACATCAGCTGCCAAGAGGAAGGACATTTCCTCCAGTTTCACACAATACTTGGTCAGTACATCTGCTATCTGTGCAATCAAAGAATACAGAAAAGCAACAACAAGGAAAAGTAGAACTCAAATATCAATTTCCCAAGTTAAAATCTACATGAACAAGACAATTTTTCCATTCAAGTGAATTCGATTTAATTAATTCATTAACTACATAAGTAGCATTCTCACGTTCAAGAACGGAATTCAAAGAATCAACGTTGCTTCTTCTGAGACATTGAAGCCTGAGTAGATCCCAACTTCAAATCTAGTAGGACGCCATGAAAGCAATACCTGCTACATTTAGTACATGTAAACTACAAAGACATCTAGAACAGCTCTAAAAGATGAGCAAACCCATGAACTTTGAAGGAGACGCTAGCAAGAAATGTGGAAATAGGCTTTATCTGCCCAGTGCTTTTCCCAAAAGCACGGGCACTCCTTGGCGTCAGTGAGAGTCTCTGTCTCATTATTCAGCAGCTGGATTAGGGTAAAAAAGGATGCATGCAATCACTTCATTCCTGTTCATGACATAAACTTACTGCATCATCGTGGAAGCCATTTACTTGGAAATATAGCCTAAAAAATAGGTGTCAGACTGGGTACATATCTAGATTGCTATGAGCAAAACCAATTTCTTTTTAACAGGAAAGCCATACAATATGCCTGCCATGGCAAATATTAGTCTACTAGCCCTGCACTTCAACGGGTAGTGAGCAGATCATGACACCAAGTTTACGTTTGGCAAGGAGACAGTCTATTTATTACAAGCCCCTAGTTCTAGAACCAAGAATTCAGGAGTTGCTCATTCCCAATGAAAATCTGTCCATTTCATACCTTTGGGGTTTTATGCTTCTGTTCTTTACCTGTCTTGAGTGTGGCTTTCTTGTGAAGTCACTGATGGGTGTTTTTCCAACACATTTCTGCTGATTACACGGTAATTGCATGGCATCAGCAGACATCTCTGAATGTCTCTTGAAAGTATGCTTTTTACTCTTCCTAGAGGACCTTGTCTTCTTCTTTCCTTCACCCAAAAGGTGGGCTAAGTGAGCCTTCAAAGAACCATCATCTCAACAATTAGAATTCTTTCAAACCTACTGAATGGAGAACAGCGACAAAAAAATTTTAAAAAGACTAGTATGCGAAAGACAGCAGAAGAGAAAAGTAAAATAATGAATCCTACATGCCACATGCATAACTCTCTTCATTCAAGGCTATTTTCAAAATGAGAAGAAAGAAAAAAAAAAAAAAAAAAAATCACCTTTTCCTCAGAGAGCAAAAGTGGAGTAACTGGATTGTGTTGCCTTGCCTACAGTTACCAGAAAAGTCAACAGCAGAGTTGAAAACTCCTGAAGCTGGCTAACTACGCCTCTAAATGTTTTACTACTGTGTTATGATTCTGTCTTCAGTTAATAGAACCCGATATACAACAAAGAGATGGGAGCACATGGAGATGCATTGGAGAGCCTACGCTGGAGGTAACACATTCATTTTTTACTCAAACAAATCCAAATTAGAAATGTTGAAAATGACCTGGGGCCATTTCAACAGCCAGCAAACTAACACAACCAACCTTTGGCTTTTATTCAATTCTTTGCTTGTTTTACCTGGACCTTGAAGATCTGTCTGCAGCCTTCCTCTCTGCAAATATATCACACTCGTCCTATTGAGAACCCATGGCTCATCACAGCTGCTTCGCCACGCCTGCTTCCAGAAGAACTGGCAACTACAAGCTGGGAGCCAAGAGATACAACACTTCACTTGGAAAAGGGCCTTCCATGAATCCTAGAATCCCAGAATGGTTTGGACTGGAAGCGACCTTAGAGACAGATTCTCTTCTTCCCACATCCTGACATGGGCAGGGACACTTTTCCACTAGTCCAGGTTGCTCCATGTCCGCTCCAGCCTGGCCCTGGACGCTTCCTGCCATGGGGCTCCTACACAGCCTCTTTGAGCAACATGTGCCAGGCCTCAGCACCCACACAAGGAAGAATTCCTTTCCAATATCCCATCTACCCCAGCCCTCTGGCAGTTTGAAGCTATTCCCCCTTGTCCTGCGAGTCCAGAACCTTTTCCAAAGTCCCTCCCCAGCTATCTTGGAGCCCCAGCAGGCACTGCAAGGGGCTCGAAGGTCTCCCTGGAGCCTTCTGTTCTCCAGATTGGACACCCTCAGCTCTCCCAGACTGTCCTAGAGCAAAGAAGCTCCACCTTTCAAAGCACCTTAGAAGCCTCCTACCGGCCAAACTCGATGGCAACGCTGGCCTTCCGGGCCCTACGGATATCGCTTCCGGTGTCGCTCGGGGTCACTCCCGGCTCTCTCCCCGCCCCCCATGGGGCCCTCAGGCGATGCCGCTCCGACGCAGCTCCTGCCGCTGTCAGACCAACGGGGGGGCGGGGGGCCAGCCCAGCCTCATCCACAATCCACAGTGTCCTCGGCGGCTGCTGCGGGCTCATGGCGGCCCACACACCCGGAAGCAGAGCTCCGAACACAGAGGATCATAGCCCCACATTTGTGTTCGTCTCTGCACAAGGCAGGGCAGACTTGCCATGCCCGGACTTTTCAGTTCAGCACGAAAATGAGAATAAACCTGCGCCATGGGGGAGGAAACCTCTAAAGACTCCCTCATACGTGGTCGCTCAACTTAATGCCTAGGCACTTGCCATTCCTAAGGCTACACTAAAGCCCTTTTTAACTTGCGGGTAAGAAATGCCATTGTTCTGGTGTGCAGCTAAAGGCGGAGCACAGGCAGGCCAGGGCAAAAGCTGGGGCAGTGCCCGTCCTCACGCCTTCGCTGTGCTGTACTCCTTGCAGCTAGAGCGAAGCGAGAAGGACGCGAGGAAGTAGAAGGCGTTCTTAAAGTAGCCTACTGGCAGAGGCCTGAAAGGGCGCATAACACACGGCGTCTCGCTGCCCTCCGTTCTACGTACTCGCGGATCCCTTTGCCGACTTGCAAAAGTTGCTACCAGAGCAGAGGCGGCCAGATTGAAGAGGCAGTGCTTAGGTTCACCTTTTCCTTACTGAACGTAAGCCACGTCAAGCTCCTCGCTGCACTCTGGATTTCCCTTCTCCGCGGCACTTAGCGTGGTGCTGTGTGTGTGCAACTCGGCGCCTAGAAGTGACCGCCAATGCTTTCAGAGCGGGCTGCAAGGGAACCAAAGAGCACTACAAGCAGCAGTGCTTCAGCTTGCTCCTTCCGACTGCTAAGGGCACTTGGGAAGGCATGCGACCGTCAACCACCTTCCTCTCCTAGTAGCCTCTAACGTGGTGCACACAAGCACGGCACTTGTGCCGCTTCGTTCACCGCCCTCGCCTCCGCCTACGCCTGGCGCCGTTTTCACTTGCCGGCGGCCAGATGCCGCTGCAGGGGCGCCACGTAGCCCGCAGTGTGCCGGCAGCCAAGAGCTCGAGAACGCTGCTTCTGCCCAAGCCAGCCTAGGGCGTGCACCTTTGTTCTCAGAGCTCCGTGTAACAGTCTGCCTCTCTCGCAGTTCGAATGGAAAACGAAAGCTTTTCGCCTACGCCCTTCACAGAGATCCGTTGCCAGGACGAGAATGTCTTGTGGCCGGGGCTCGCCCCCGCCGCCAGGAAGCTGCTCTTAGCACCGCGTTGCAGGGACACGTCTCGCTTCTTGACTTCGTGCTTAGCGCTCTCCGAATTCGCTGCTAGCTCCGCGGTCCGTCTCAGCTTCAAGTAGCTGCGCTCGCAGTACATAGAGCTTCGCAAGGACCGAAGACCCGGAGGGACGTATCGCACACGAATACGTGCCAGGACAGAGACGTGTTCTACATTGTCCCTTCTCGTCATCCAGTTTGTGCCTCTGCTGCTTCTGCTGTTAGGAGTCGCTCCTTGAAAGACGAGCGAGAGCGTCTTTCTGGGTGCATTGCACTGAGTGAGTGCTCGCTAGGGACTTTGCACTCGGAGCCAAGGCAACAGGGCGTGCTTGTCCGCAGAACTGAGAGCGCGCTGTTGGGCAGAGCTGAAACTGACCGCTGCAGTTCAGCTCTCTCCGGATGGCAGACGCCGAAGAACGAAGCCGCTTGCGAGCGGCGCAGTGCAGCGAAGAGCACACGAGCAGCCAAAGAGCTCCTTCACAATCGCTTTCACTTCTCAGTGCTCTTGCTGCTTGGAAAAGCAGCACACAGCCGTTGCACGCCAGGGCAAAAGCTGGGGCAGTGCCCGTCCTCACTCCTTCGCTGTGCTGTACTCCTTGCAGCTAGAGCGAAGCGAGAAGGACGCGAGGACGAAGAAGGCGTTCTTAAAGTAGCCCCTTGTCAGCAGCCCTGAAAGGGCGCATAACACACGGCGTCTAGCTGCCCTCCGTTCTACATACTCGCGTCTCCCTTTGCTGACTTGCAAAAGTTGCAACCAGAGCAGAGGCGGCCAGATTGAAGAGGCAGTGCTTAGGTTCACCTTCTCCTTACTGCACGTAAGCCACGTCAAGCTCCTCGCTGCACTCTGGATTTCCCTTCTCCGCGGCACTTAGCGTGGTGCTGTGTGTGTGCAACTCGGCGCCTAGAAGCGACTGCCAATGCTTTCACAGCGGGCTGCAAGGGAACCAAGGAGCAGCACAAGCAGCAGTGCTTCAGCTTGCTCCTTCCGACTGCTAAGGGCACTTGGGAAGGCAAGCGAGAGTCAACCACCTTCCTCTCCTAGTAGCCTCTAACGTGGTGCACACAAGCACGGCACATAGCCGCTTCGTTCACCGCCCTCGCCCACGCCTGGCTCCGCTTTCACTTGCCGGCGGCCAGAAGCCGCCGCAGGGGCGCCACATACCCAGCAGTGTGCGGGCAGCCAAGAGCTCGAGAACGCTGTTTCTGCCCAAGCCCGCCTAGGGCGTGCACCTTTGTTCTCAGAGCTCCGTGTAACAGTCTGCCTTTCTCGCAGTTCGAATGGAAATCGAAAGCTTTTCGCCTACGCCCTTCACAGATATCCGTTGCTAGGACGAGAATGTCTTGTGGCCGGAGCTCGCCCCCCCCGCGAGGAAGCTGCTCTTAGCACCGCGTTGCAGGGACACGTCTCGCTTCTTGACTTCGTGCTTAGCGCTCTCCGAATTCACTGCTAGCTCCGCGGTCCGTCTCAGCTTCAAGTAGCTGCGCTCGCAGTACATAGAGCTTCGCAAGGACCGAAGACCCGGAGGGACATATCGCACACGACAATGTGCCAGGACAGAGACGTGTTCTACATTGTCCCTTCTCGTCATCCAGTTTGTGCCTCTGCTGCTTCTGCTGTTAGGAGTCGCTCCTTGAAAGACGAGCGAGAGCGTCTTTCTGGGTGCATTGCACTGAGTGAGTGCTCGCTAGGGACTTTGCACTCGGAGCCAAGGCAACAGGGCGTGCTTGTCCGCAGAACTGAGAGCGCGCTGTTGGGCAGAGCTGAAACTGACCGCTGCAGTTCAGCTCTCTCCGGACGGTAGACGCCGAAGAACGAAGCCGCTTGCGAGCGGCGCAGTGCAGCGAAGAGCACACGAGCAGCCAAAGAGCTCCTTCACAATCGCTTTCACTTCTCAGTGCTCTTGCTGCTTGGAAAAGCGCACACAGCCGTTGCACGCCAGGGCAAAAGCTGGGGCAGTGCCCGTCCTCACTCCTTCGCTGTGCTGTACTCCATGCAGCTAGAGCGAAGCGAGAAGGACGCGAGGACGAAGAAGGCGTTCTTAAAGTAGCCCCTTGTCAGCAGCCCTGAAAGGGCGCATAACACACGGCGTCTAGCTGCCCTCCGTTCTACATACTCGCGTCTCCCTTTGCTGACTTGCAAAAGTTGCAACCAGAGCAGAGGCGGCCAGATTGAAGAGGCAGTGCTTAGGTTCACCTTCTCCTTACTGCACGTAAGCCACGTCAAGCTCCTCGCTGCACTCTGGATTTCCCTTCTCCGCGGCACTTAGCGTGGTGCTGTGTGTGTGCAACTCGGCGCCTAGAAGCGACTGCCAATGCTTTCACAGCGGGCTGCAAGGGAACCAAGGAGCAGCACAAGCAGCAGTGCTTCAGCTTGCTCCTTCCGACTGCTAAGGGCACTTGGGAAGGCAAGCGAGAGTCAACCACCTTCCTCTCCTAGTAGCCTCTAACGTGGTGCACACAAGCACGGCACATAGCCGCTTCGTTCACCGCCCTCGCCCACGCCTGGCTCCGCTTTCACTTGCCGGCGGCCAGAAGCCGCCGCAGGGGCGCCACATACCCAGCAGTGTGCGGGCAGCCAAGAGCTCGAGAACGCTGCTTCTGCCCAAGCCCGCCTAGGGCGTGAACCTTTGTTCTCAGAGCTCCGTGTAACAGTCTGCCTTTCTCGCAGTTCGAATGGAAATCGAAAGCTTTTCGCCTACGCCCTTCACAGATATCCGTTGCTAGGACGAGAATGTCTTGTGGCCGGAGCTCGCCCCCGCCGCCAGGAAGCTGCTCTTAGCACCGCGTTGCAGGGACACGTCTCGCTTCTTGACTTCGTGCTTAGCGCTCTCCGAATTCGCTGCTAGCTCCGCGGTCCGTCTCAGCTTCAAGTAGCTGCGCTCGCAGTACATAGAGCTTCGCAAGGACCGAAGACCCGGAGGGACGTATCGCACACGACAATGTGCCAGGACAGAGACGTGTTCTACATTGTCCCTTCTCGTCATCCAGTTTGTGCCTCTGCTGCTTCTGCTGTTAGGAGTCGCTCCTTGAAAGACGAGCGAGAGCGTCTTTCTGGGTGCATTGCACTGAGTGAGTGCTCGCTAGGGACTTTGCACTCGGAGCCAAGGCAACAGGGCGTGCTTGTCCGCAGAACTGAGAGCACGCTGTTGGGCAGAGCTGAAACTGACCGCTGCAGTTCAGCTCTCTCCGGACGGCAGACGCCGAAGAACGAAGCCGCTTGCGAGCGGCGCTGTGCAGCGAAGAGCACACGAGCAGCCAAAGAGCTCCTTCACAATCGCTTTCACTTCTCAGTGCTCTTGCTGCTTGGAAAAGCAGCACACAGCCGTTGCACGCCAGGGCAAAAGCTGGGGCAGTGCCCGTCCTCACTCCTTCGCTGTGCTGTACTCCTTGCAGCTAGAGCGAAGCGAGAAGGACGCGAGGACGAAGAAGGCGTTCTTAAAGTAGCCCCTTGTCAGCAGCCCTGAAAGGGCGCATAACACACGGCGTCTCGCTGCCCTCCGTTCTACGTACTCGCGTCTCCCTTTGCCGACTTGCAAAAGTTGCTACCAGAGCAGAGGCGGCCAGATTGAAGAGGCTGTGCTTAGGTTCACCTCCTCCTTACTGTACGTAAGCCACGTCAAGCTCCTCGCTGCACTCTGGATTTCCCTTCTCCGCGGCACTTAGCGTGGTGCTGTGTGTGTGCAACTCGGCGCCTAGAAGTGACCGCCAATGCTTTCAGAGCGGGCTGCAAGGGAACCAAAGAGCAGCACAAGCAGCAGTGCTTCAGCTTGCTCCTTCCGACTGCTAAGGGCACTTGGGAAGGCAAGCGAGAGTCAACCACCTTCCTCTCCTAGTAGCCTCTAACGTGGTGCACACAAGCACGGCACATAGCCGCTTCGTTCACCGCCCTCGCCCTCGCCCACGCCTTGCTCCGCTTTCACTTGCCGGCGGCCAGAAGCCGCCGCAGGGGCGCCACATACCCAGCAGTGTGCGGGCAGCCAAGAGCTCGAGAACGCTGCTTCTGCCCAAGCCCGCCTAGGGCGTGCACCTTTGTTCTCAGAGCTCCGTGTAACAGTCTGCCTTTCTCGCAGTTCGAATGGAAATCGAAAGCTTTTCGCCTACGCCCTTCACAGAGATCCGTTGCTAGGACGAGAATGTCTTGTGGCCGGAGCTCGCCCCCGCCGCGAGGAAGCTGCTCTTAGCACCGCGTTGCAGGGACACGTCTCGCTTCTTGACTTCGTGCTTAGCGCTCTCCGAATTCGCTGCTAGCTCCGCGGTCCTTCTCAGCTGCAAGTAGCAGCGCTCGCAGTACATAGAGCTTCGCAAGGACCGAAGACCTGGAGGGACATAGCGCACACGAAAATGTGCCAGGACAGGGACGTTCTACACTGAGTGGAGACAGAGACAGACCGAGAATTCTACACTGCCCCTTCTCGTCGGCCATCTTGTGCTCTGCTGCCTCTGCTGTGACGAATCCGTCCTTGAAAGACCAGCGAGAGCGCCTCTCCAGGCACTGAGTGTGAGCTCCCTAGGGACTTTTTCCACCTCCAAAAATTCATGGGTAAGTCCTAAAAGTTTTGGTTTGATCAAGAATAGTTACGTCCAAGTATTGCTGTTCTAAACACCCTTGGTTTCAGTCTGAACTTAACTGCTTGTTTCTGTCTTTTTGCCTAGTGGCAATCTAATTCTAAGGTAACTAGATGTGTTGGATATCCATAAATTACATCTCAGGTTAGGTGGGATAATTGGCTGGGAAGAAAATGGAACTGAGAATTTGGAAAGAATCCAAAGTGAGCTGATGTCACAATCCGAGATTCCCTTGGGTTCCAAATCCTTTCATTTGTATTTTTGTGGGCTTTTTTGAAGGCGGTGTACAGTTGAAGCCATGATTTAGCTGCGGTGAGACCTGCTCTGCTGTAAAAGCATTATTTTCTCAGTGAGCATGGACAACAGTTAGAGTGTCGTCTTTTAAGATTCCCTGCACTCCACTTATGGTGGCAAAAGCAGTGCCTTGACTGTAATCATAAAAGTGATTACAGCTTCATTGCTTTGACATCATGTAGGATGCTTCCTCCATCTGCTGTGGTCAGCATTAAGTAACAGATTTCTCAGTTTCTAGGAAGAGTCTAGCAAACAATCACCTTGCTCCTTCTCTTGCATGTATTCATCACTGCTATGCTGCTATACAGACAGATAGTCTGTTTATGATTCAACAATTCAATGGGACATCAAGTAAATAGCAAAGCAAAACTAACTACCGAAAGCACTATAAGGGCCAGAGATTAGCTTGGATCAAAACAGGTATTCTCCTAGCATTGTTTACAAACGAGTCAGCATGTGAAACAGAAGGCACAATGTAGTTTGTGCCTTGTTTTGGGCATGCCCGGAAGAAGGAAATTCTGATTTCACATATGGGAAAAGAAATGTTGACATTTGAATGAGATTGTTCATACCCCAGAAAAGGTTGCTTTGAAAGGTTGTGGAAGTCCTGTGTGGAAACACGGCTTTACAAGTCCTTTCCACCAGGAGACAACAGCTGCAGAACATCTGGGTGTGCCAGTGTTGAGAGCACCAGCAAAGATCAAAGTGGAGAAGTTGGTGAACAATGGCAGTGGCCTGGGGGAGAGCAAGTGGGGTGCTGGCTGTGGGACCAGGGGAGTCCTGACTGATTTAGGAGGCGTGTGATGGTCTGTGCCAGCAAGCGGAGTAGTGCTGTGGTCTTGGCACACCGCGAATACTGGAATTCAGTGGGGTCACTGGGCAGGCTGAGTGTCTGAGGTGCTGGAGGGACCCAGGTTGCCCACATGTAAACATCCAGTCTCACTCTTGCCAGCCACAGAAAGGAGCAGGATGTGGCTGCTGGCGATGCCTGTCATGTATATGTAGTGTATATGCGTGCTATCCCAGCCTGCTGGGAACACTTCTTCTTTGGGACTGCTTGGGCTGAGGGAGAGAAAGCAGTGGTAGTTTCTGAGGTTTCGAGTTTGCTCGAGTTTCTCAGGCTGTTTCTGGAGCCACCCAGAGTTCTCTTCCTTGAAGCATTTCAAGTCCTGCTAATTTTCAAAATTCAAACAGACACAGCCCTAAGCTAGTTGATCTGACTTCAGAGCTATTCTTTCGCTGAGCTGTTGGATGATCTGATCTCCTGAGATGTCTTCCATTTCAGTTTATGACCTGGTTCTTGTGAAAAATAGGATCTTTTAGCCTGGAGAAGAGAGGTTTCTGGAGAGACAGTATTGTGGCCTTTGAATATGTAAAGAGGGTATAAGACAAATGGAGAAAGACTTTTTAGGAAGGTTTGCAGAGAAAGGACAAGGGGACATGCTTTCAAACTGAGACTAGGTTTAGATTGGCTAAAAGGAAAAGCTTTTCTACAATGAAGCTGGTGAGACACTCAAACGGCTGTTCCAGAGAAGTTGTGGATGCCCCATCATTGAGAGTGCTCCTTATCAGTTTGGCTAGTCTTGAGCAATTTCATCTACTGTAAGATCTACCTGGCAAGGAAGTAGGACTAGGTGATCTTTAATCACAGACTGTTGTATGATTCCGTGAAAGACAGAATGCAATAAAGTTCATAATTCAGATTTTGGCGCAGACATATTTATAATTTCTCACTTTATGCATCATTGCAATGACAACTTGTTAGCTTCTGAAATGATTAGCTGAGATTGATTTCCTTCCTTAGTTTCATTTTCCCTGTTATTCCTTCACTCTTGGACCTTTTTTTCACTAGATTTCCTCTTTCAGTAAACTGCCCTTAAGTATCACTTTGCTCCCCACCTGGCTTTTTTTTTTTTTTTTTTTTTTTTTTCAATGACACCTTTTCACTGGTTCGTTTTGGGCCTTTGCTGCTTGAAGTCCAGCAGCCTCCTTGTCAGAGCATTACGGAGCTTTCTTTACAGCTTCATCACTATGCAAAAAGCCATAAATTACTGTGTTCCATCTCACATACCATCAAGTATCACACTAATATTCCCTCTGCTGAATAGCTGGTTGGCTTACATAGACCAGCCAAAAACCAGGAACTCCAGATGGCAGCAAGAATCTTGTAGACTACTCCCGCTGTTCATTTAAATTCTGGAGAAGTCACGTGAGGTATCACATTCTCTTGAAAGAAGTGTCTATCATCTCGGACATTCTAGAATGGGCTATTAATATTGTCGTGAGTTTCTGGCTAGACCTTTTAGTATGCCAATTCAAATTCAAATGATCTGAAATGATAGAACTTCAAGAATTGTTTTTGCCAGAATCGAAGTATGATGGAGTTATATAGGGAGAATCTTAATCTTAGTTATTCTATTCCATCTCACATCATGGCTGGGGGCAGGGAGAAGGGAGTATCTTTGGGGGACAATGGGTTGCGGTGTAGTCAGTAAGCTGGGCAGAGGAGCCATCAGGTATTGTCTGTTGTTGGGGGGGGATTCATGTGAACTCTTCCTTTCTTGTACCCTGCCACCAGTATTGTTGCTAAAATTGTTTGTTTTCTCATCCAAGTGACAAAATCAGCACACTTAATGAGGGATGAAGAGGGAGCAGCGACCTCGGAACAGGAGGAAGAAGAAGCAGAGCCTGCTGTCCTCCAGAAGAAAAAAAACGCTACCAGCCAACTTTGCATCATCTGTGAACTTCCTGGGCGTGTACTCTATCCCCTTGTCCAGATCACTGAGCAAGATATTAAACAGGACTGGGCCCAAGACTGAGCCTTGGGGACCAGCTGGATGAACTCTATTTCCCACCACTCTGTGGGCCTGGCCATCACCCAGTTTGTCACCCAGCAAACAGCCCACCCATGCAAACCATAAGCAGACAGTTTCTTCAGGAGAATGATGTGAGACTCATTGCAAAAAGGATCAGGGAGATGCCTAGGAAGAGTCTCAGGTGAATCCAGGAGACTATAGTGGAGGACTATTCAGTTTTCCAATCAATTTGCTTAAAAAACTCTACAAAACCGTAATAAAAAAACAAACAAAAAAAGCAGACCAAACAAACACACAAAAACTCCCAACCAATAATCCCCAAAGAGACAAAAAAAGCCCCCAAAAAAGCCCACCAAAAAACCCACCCAAAACCGGAAAAAAAAGCCCCAAACCCAACACAAAAAATCAGGGTGAAGGTTTTTAGTAACTTTAAAAATAACAAAACAAAACAAAACGAAACCAAAAAAACCCCAGAAAGTCACATTTGTAAAGGTGCTGTCCCAGCCTCTTCTCTCAGCAGGGAGGACATGCTGAAGTGGAGCCAGTTGGAAGAAAGCGGGACGGGGCAGCACCTGGGCCATTGTCACAGGACGGCCCTGTGGCTGCCCCATTGCCAAAACCTGGACACATAAATCAAACACAGGTATGCACATGTGCTTAGACACAGCAAAAATATATTTGTCTGAAAAGAATACAGGTCCATTTCTATCACTGGAAAGAGCATAATGCCTCGTCTCAGCTTTCTTTTCAGTCATTACAAATGTTTCGAAAATAAAGGAGTGCAGAAAATGGAAATATCCAAGATCAACAGGAGGACCAGTAACAAAGATTCCATTTTTGAAACTGCATTGGGAATCCTCTGCAGAAATTGACTCAGAGCTCTAAGATTTACAAAAAAGACCAAGAGGATTGGAGTCAATACAACACAGTGTCTGGAGACTTCAGCTGGTTGCCTTGATTTCTCAAATATGATGGAGGAAGCACCTTAGCAACTACAGCTGCCAGTTCTCTCAGGGCCCTGACATGCCTCTGGGTGGGTGCCATGGTCTTGCATGCTCAGGTTCCTCAAGTGGTCTGAAAGCTGACCTGCTACTATGGGTTAGAATCAAGTCCACCAGTCCAATAACCTGAGAGATGTGGAAATAGTGACTGGCAGTAAAAATTGAGACCAACACTTGTTGAGTACCTCAGCCTTCTCCTTGTCTGTTGTCACTAGTCCTGTCTGGCTTATGGGGGTGGGGGGGGAATAGGGGAGGTGTGATAGGTTTCTTTTCATCTTCCTTTTCCCACTGAAATACCCGTAGGTGCCTTTATTATTCTTAGTTTTGGCATGCTTTTCCAAATTCAGCTTCAACTGAGCCTTAGCTATACTGATCCCATCCTCACACACTCATGTGTTACCACTGTATTTTTCCCATGATTTGTCTCGCTGTGTATCGTCTGCATATTACCTACTTGCATCACATCTATTAATTTTCAATAACCTTCTGGCTTTAACTTGCTTTCAAAAAAAAAACCTTTTTGAACCTTTTCACCTCAGAAATTCACCTGGGAAACCCCAAATCCCCAGAATTCGACCCAAAATTCACCTGGCACCCCAAATTCACCCTCCAAATTCGCTCCAAAATGATTGGCAACTTTACACACTCCATTTTCCCACAAAAGGATCTAGAGCCCTGTGCGCTTCGTATACAAACTAAATGCAAAAAACCTTTCTATTCATTCTCAGCAAAAAGACGTCCTATTCCTCCTTCTTTTGGACAAAACTGCTTTCACTTTCAAACTTATTCTCTTGCTCGCTTACCTGCATAATGCTTAGTCCCTGTTCTGCATGCTCATTTTCTTCACTTTTACAAGGAATCCTCTCCTCATCTTCTTCTTCCTCTGCTTCAACATGCAAAAACAAACCAAAAATTGTCTCTTCTACAGAAAATGAGGGGAGAAAAGAACACAAATGATAACCAATACCCTGCCAAGTAGAAATTTCTTCTATATTTCAGTGACTGATAGGCAGAAAAAAATGAATTTCATCTGGGGAAAGAAAGACATTCTAGGAATATTCAGACTGCTATCTTGCCCCAGGTAAAACATTTACCATGGCCTTAGCGTTAATGAGCTTGTGAACATCAGCTGCCAAGAGGAAGGACATTTCCTCCAGTTTCACACAATACTTGGTCAGTACATCTGCTATCTGTGCAATCAAAGAATACAGAAAAGCAACAACAAGGAAAAGTAGAACTCAAATATCAATTTCCCAAGTTAAAATCTACATGAACAAGACAATTTTTCCATTCAAGTGAATTCGATTTAATTAATTCATTAACTACATAAGTAGCATTCTCACGTTCAAGAACGGAATTCAAAGAATCAACGTTGCTTCTTCTGAGACATTGAAGCCTGAGTAGATCCCAACTTCAAATCTAGTAGGACGCCATGAAAGCAATACCTGCTACATTTAGTACATGTAAACTACAAAGACATCTAGAACAGCTCTAAAAGATGAGCAAACCCATGAACTTTGAAGGAGACGCTAGCAAGAAATGTGGAAATAGGCTTTATCTGCCCAGTGCTTTTCCCAAAAGCACGGGCACTCCTTGGCGTCAGTGAGAGTCTCTGTCTCATTATTCAGCAGCTGGATTAGGGTAAAAAAGGATGCATGCAATCACTTCATTCCTGTTCATGACATAAACTTACTGCATCATCGTGGAAGCCATTTACTTGGAAATATAGCCTAAAAAATAGGTGTCAGACTGGGTACATATCTAGATTGCTATGAGCAAAACCAATTTCTTTTTAACAGGAAAGCCATACAATATGCCTGCCATGGCAAATATTAGTCTACTAGCCCTGCACTTCAACGGGTAGTGAGCAGATCATGACACCAAGTTTACGTTTGGCAAGGAGACAGTCTATTTATTACAAGCCCCTAGTTCTAGAACCAAGAATTCAGGAGTTGCTCATTCCCAATGAAAATCTGTCCATTTCATACCTTTGGGGTTTTATGCTTCTGTTCTTTACCTGTCTTGAGTGTGGCTTTCTTGTGAAGTCACTGATGGGTGTTTTTCCAACACATTTCTGCTGATTACACGGTAATTGCATGGCATCAGCAGACATCTCTGAATGTCTCTTGAAAGTATGCTTTTTACTCTTCCTAGAGGACCTTGTCTTCTTCTTTCCTTCACCCAAAAGGTGGGCTAAGTGAGCCTTCAAAGAACCATCATCTCAACAATTAGAATTCTTTCAAACCTACTGAATGGAGAACAGCGACAAAAAAATTTTAAAAAGACTAGTATGCGAAAGACAGCAGAAGAGAAAAGTAAAATAATGAATCCTACATGCCACATGCATAACTCTCTTCATTCAAGGCTATTTTCAAAATGAGAAGAAAGAAAAAAAAAAAAAAAAAAAATCACCTTTTCCTCAGAGAGCAAAAGTGGAGTAACTGGATTGTGTTGCCTTGCCTACAGTTACCAGAAAAGTCAACAGCAGAGTTGAAAACTCCTGAAGCTGGCTAACTACGCCTCTAAATGTTTTACTACTGTGTTATGATTCTGTCTTCAGTTAATAGAACCCGATATACAACAAAGAGATGGGAGCACATGGAGATGCATTGGAGAGCCTACGCTGGAGGTAACACATTCATTTTTTACTCAAACAAATCCAAATTAGAAATGTTGAAAATGACCTGGGGCCATTTCAACAGCCAGCAAACTAACACAACCAACCTTTGGCTTTTATTCAATTCTTTGCTTGTTTTACCTGGACCTTGAAGATCTGTCTGCAGCCTTCCTCTCTGCAAATATATCACACTCGTCCTATTGAGAACCCATGGCTCATCACAGCTGCTTCGCCACGCCTGCTTCCAGAAGAACTGGCAACTACAAGCTGGGAGCCAAGAGATACAACACTTCACTTGGAAAAGGGCCTTCCATGAATCCTAGAATCCCAGAATGGTTTGGACTGGAAGCGACCTTAGATTCTCTTCTTCCCACATCCTGACATGGGCAGGGACACTTTTCCACTAGTCCAGGTTGCTCCATGTCCGCTCCAGCCTGGCCCTGGACGCTTCCTGCCATGGGGCTCCTACACAGCCTCTTTGAGCAACATGTGCCAGGCCTCAGCACCCACACAAGGAAGAATTCCTTTCCAATATCCCATCTACCCCAGCCCTCTGGCAGTTTGAAGCTATTCCCCCTTGTCCTGCGAGTCCAGAACCTTTTCCAAAGTCCCTCCCCAGCTATCTTGGAGCCCCAGCAGGCACTGCAAGGGGCTCGAAGGTCTCCCTGGAGCCTTCTGTTCTCCAGATTGGACACCCTCAGCTCTCCCAGACTGTCCTAGAGCAAAGAAGCTCCACCTTTCAAAGCACCTTAGAAGCCTCCTACCGGCCAAACTCGATGGCAACGCTGGCCTTCCGGGCCCTACGGATATCGCTTCCGGTGTCGCTCGGGGTCACTCCCGGCTCTCTCCCCGCCCCCCATGGGGCCCTCAGGCGATGCCGCTCCGACGCAGCTCCTGCCGCTGTCAGACCAACGGGGGGGCGGGGGGCCAGCCCAGCCTCATCCACAATCCACAGTGTCCTCGGCGGCTGCTGCGGGCTCATGGCGGCCCACACACCCGGAAGCAGAGCTCCGAACACAGAGGATCATAGCCCCACATTTGTGTTCGTCTCTGCACAAGGCAGGGCAGACTTGCCATGCCCGGACTTTTCAGTTCAGCACGAAAATGAGAATAAACCTGCGCCATGGGGGAGGAAACCTCTAAAGACTCCCTCATACGTGGTCGCTCAACTTAATGCCTAGGCACTTGCCATTCCTAAGGCTACACTAAAGCCCTTTTTAACTTGCGGGTAAGAAATGCCATTGTTCTGGTGTGCAGCTAAAGGCGGAGCACAGGCAGGCCAGGGCAAAAGCTGGGGCAGTGCCCGTCCTCACGCCTTCGCTGTGCTGTACTCCTTGCAGCTAGAGCGAAGCGAGAAGGACGCGAGGACGAAGAAGGCGTTCTTAAAGTAGCCCCTTGTCAGCAGCCCTGAAAGGGCGCATAACACACGGCGTCTCGCTGCCCTCCGTTCTACGTACTCGCGGATCCCTTTGCCGACTTGCAAAAGTTGCTACCAGAGCAGAGGCGGCCAGATTGAAGAGGCAGTGCTTAGGTTCACCTTTTCCTTACTGAACGTAAGCCACGTCAAGCTCCTCGCTGCACTCTGGATTTCCCTTCTCCGCGGCACTTAGCGTGGTGCTGTGTGTGTGCAACTCGGCGCCTAGAAGTGACCGCCAATGCTTTCAGAGCGGGCTGCAAGGGAACCAAAGAGCACTACAAGCAGCAGTGCTTCAGCTTGCTCCTTCCGACTGCTAAGGGCACTTGGGAAGGCATGCGACCGTCAACCACCTTCCTCTCCTAGTAGCCTCTAACGTGGTGCACACAAGCACGGCACTTGTGCCGCTTCGTTCACCGCCCTCGCCTCCGCCTACGCCTGGCGCCGTTTTCACTTGCCGGCGGCCAGATGCCGCTGCAGGGGCGCCACGTAGCCCGCAGTGTGCCGGCAGCCAAGAGCTCGAGAACGCTGCTTCTGCCCAAGCCCGCCTAGGGCGTGCACCTTTGTTCTCAGAGCTCCGTGTAACAGTCTGCCTCTCTCGCAGTTCGAATGGAAATCGAAAGCTTTTCGCCTACGCCCTTCACAGAGATCCGTTGCCAGGACGAGAATGTCTTGTGGCCGGGGCTCGCCCCCGCCGCCAGGAAGCTGCTCTTAGCACCGCGTTGCAGGGACACGTCTCGCTTCTTGACTTCGTGCTTAGCGCTCTCCGAATTCGCTGCTAGCTCCGCGGTCCGTCTCAGCTTCAAGTAGCTGCGCTCGCAGTACATAGAGCTTCGCAAGGACCGAAGACCCGGAGGGACGTATCGCACACGAATACGTGCCAGGACAGAGACGTGTTCTACATTGTCCCTTCTCGTCATCCAGTTTGTGCCTCTGCTGCTTCTGCTGTTAGGAGTCGCTCCTTGAAAGACGAGCGAGAGCGTCTTTCTGGGTGCATTGCACTGAGTGAGTGCTCGCTAGGGACTTTGCACTCGGAGCCAAGGCAACAGGGCGTGCTTGTCCGCAGAACTGAGAGCGCGCTGTTGGGCAGAGCTGAAACTGACCGCTGCAGTTCAGCTCTCTCCGGATGGCAGACGCCGAAGAACGAAGCCGCTTGCGAGCGGCGCAGTGCAGCGAAGAGCACACGAGCAGCCAAAGAGCTCCTTCACAATCGCTTTCACTTCTCAGTGCTCTTGCTGCTTGGAAAAGCAGCACACAGCCGTTGCACGCCAGGGCAAAAGCTGGGGCAGTGCCCGTCCTCACTCCTTCGCTGTGCTGTACTCCTTGCAGCTAGAGCGAAGCGAGAAGGACGCGAGGACGAAGAAGGCGTTCTTAAAGTAGCCCCTTGTCAGCAGCCCTGAAAGGGCGCATAACACACGGCGTCTAGCTGCCCTCCGTTCTACATACTCGCGTCTCCCTTTGCTGACTTGCAAAAGTTGCAACCAGAGCAGAGGCGGCCAGATTGAAGAGGCAGTGCTTAGGTTCACCTTCTCCTTACTGCACGTAAGCCACGTCAAGCTCCTCGCTGCACTCTGGATTTCCCTTCTCCGCGGCACTTAGCGTGGTGCTGTGTGTGTGCAACTCGGCGCCTAGAAGCGACTGCCAATGCTTTCACAGCGGGCTGCAAGGGAACCAAGGAGCAGCACAAGCAGCAGTGCTTCAGCTTGCTCCTTCCGACTGCTAAGGGCACTTGGGAAGGCAAGCGAGAGTCAACCACCTTCCTCTCCTAGTAGCCTCTAACGTGGTGCACACAAGCACGGCACATAGCCGCTTCGTTCACCGCCCTCGCCCACGCCTGGCTCCGCTTTCACTTGCCGGCGGCCAGAAGCCGCCGCAGGGGCGCCACATACCCAGCAGTGTGCGGGCAGCCAAGAGCTCGAGAACGCTGTTTCTGCCCAAGCCCGCCTAGGGCGTGCACCTTTGTTCTCAGAGCTCCGTGTAACAGTCTGCCTTTCTCGCAGTTCGAATGGAAATCGAAAGCTTTTCGCCTACGCCCTTCACAGATATCCGTTGCTAGGACGAGAATGTCTTGTGGCCGGAGCTCGCCCCCGCCGCCAGGAAGCTGCTCTTAGCACCGCGTTGCAGGGACACGTCTCGCTTCTTGACTTCGTGCTTAGCGCTCTCCGAATTCGCTGCTAGCTCCGCGGTCCGTCTCAGCTTCAAGTAGCTGCGCTCGCAGTACATAGAGCTTCGCAAGGACCGAAGACCCGGAGGGACGTATCGCACACGACAATGTGCCAGGACAGAGACGTGTTCTACATTGTCCCTTCTCGTCATCCAGTTTGTGCCTCTGCTGCTTCTGCTGTTAGGAGTCGCTCCTTGAAAGACGAGCGAGAGCGTCTTTCTGGGTGCATTGCACTGAGTGAGTGCTCGCTAGGGACTTTGCACTCGGAGCCAAGGCAACAGGGCGTGCTTGTCCGCAGAACTGAGAGCGCGCTGTTGGGCAGAGCTGAAACTGACCGCTGCAGTTCAGCTCTCTCCGGACGGCAGACGCCGAAGAACGAAGCCGCTTGCGAGCGGCGCAGTGCAGCGAAGAGCACACGAGCAGCCAAAGAGCTCCTTCACAATCGCTTTCACTTCTCAGTGCTCTTGCTGCTTGGAAAAGCAGCACACAGCCGTTGCACGCCAGGGCAAAAGCTGGGGCAGTGCCCGTCCTCACTCCTTCGCTGTGCTGTACTCCTTGCAGCTAGAGCGAAGCGAGAAGGACGCGAGGACGAAGAAGGCGTTCTTAAAGTAGCCCCTTGTCAGCAGCCCTGAAAGGGCGCATAACACACGGCGTCTCGCTGCCCTCCGTTCTACATACTCGCGTCTCCCTTTGCCGACTTGCAAAAGTTGCTACCAGAGCAGAGGCGGCCAGATTGAAGAGGCTGTGCTTAGGTTCACCTTCTCCTTACTGCACGTAAGCCACGTCAAGCTCCTCGCTGCACTCTGGATTTCCCTTCTCCGCGGCACTTAGCGTGGTGCTGTGTGTGTGCAACTCGGCGCCTAGAAGTGACCGCCAATGCTTTCAGAGCGGGCTGCAAGGGAACCAAGGAGCAGCACAAGCAGCAGTGCTTCAGCTTGCTCCTTCCGACTGCTAAGGGCACTTGGGAAGGCAAGCGAGAGTCAACCACCTTCCTCTCCTAGTAGCCTCTGACGTGGTGCACACAAGCACGGCACATAGCCGCTTCGTTCACCGCCCTCCCCCTCGCCCACGCCTTGCTCCGCTTTCACTTGCCGGCGGCCAGAAGCCGCCGCAGGGGCGCCAAATACCCAGCAGTGTGCGGGCAGCCAAGAGCTCGAGAACGCTGCTTCTGCCCAAGCCCGCCTAGGGCGTGTACCTTTGTTCTCAGAGCTCCGTGTAACAGTCTGCCTTTCTCGCAGTTCGAATGGAAATCGAAAGCTTTTCGCCTACGCCCTTCACAGAGATCCGTTGCTAGGAAGAGAATGTCTTGTGGCCGGAGCTCGCCCCCGCCGCCAGGAAGCTGCTCTTAGCACCGCATTGCAGGGACACGTCTCGCTTCTTGACTTCGTGCTTAGCGCTCTCCGAATTCGCTGCTAGCTCCGCGGTCCGTCTCAGCTTCAAGTAGCAGCGCTCGCAGTACATAGAGCTTCGCAAGGACCGAAGACCCGGAGGGACGTATCGCACACGACAATGTGCCAGGACAGAGACGTGTTCTACATTGTCCCTTCTCGTCATCCTGTTTGTGCCTCTGCTGCTTCTGCTATTAGGAATCGCTCCTTGAAAGACGAGCGAGAGCGTCTTTCTGGGTGCATTGCACTGAGTGAGTGCTCGCTAGGGACTTTGCACTCGGAGCCAAGGCAACAGGGCGTGCTTGTCCGCAGAACTGAGAGCGCGCTGTTGGGCAGAGCTGAAACTGACCGCTGCAGTTCAGCTCTCTCCGGATGGCAGACGCCGAAGAACGAAGCCGCTTGCGAGCGGCGCAGTGCAGCGAAGAGCACACGAGCAGCCAAAGAGCTCCTTCACAATCGCTTTCACTTCTCAGTGCTCTTGCTGCTTGGAAAAGCAGCACACAGCCGTTGCACGCCAGGGCAAAAGCTGGGGCAGTGCCCGTCCTCACTCCTTCGCTGTGCTGTACTCCTTGCAGCTAGAGCGAAGCGAGAAGGACGCGAGGACGAAGAAGGCGTTCTTAAAGTAGCCCCTTGTCAGCAGCCCTGAAAGGGCGCATAACACACGGCGTCTCGCTGCCCTCCGTTCTACATACTCGCGTCTCCCTTTGCCGACTTGCAAAAGTTGCTACCAGAGCAGAGGCGGCCAGATTGAAGAGGCTGTGCTTAGGTTCACCTTCTCCTTACTGCACGTAAGCCACGTCAAGCTCCTCGCTGCACTCTGGATTTCCCTTCTCCGCGGCACTTAGCGTGGTGCTGTGTGTGTGCAACTCGGCGCCTAGAAGTGACCGCCAATGCTTTCAGAGCGGGCTGCAAGGGAACCAAGGAGCAGCACAAGCAGCAGTGCTTCAGCTTGCTCCTTCCGACTGCTAAGGGCACTTGGGAAGGCAAGCGAGAGTCAACCACCTTCCTCTCCTAGTAGCCTCTAACGTGGTGCACACAAGCACGGCACATAGCCGCTTCGTTCACCGCCCTCGCCCACGCCTGGCTCCGCTTTCACTTGCCGGCGGCCAGAAGCCGCCGCAGGGGCGCCACATACCCAGCAGTGTGCGGGCAGCCAAGAGCTCGAGAACGCTGTTTCTGCCCAAGCCCGCCTAGGGCGTGCACCTTTGTTCTCAGAGCTCCGTGTAACAGTCTGCCTTTCTCGCAGTTCGAATGGAAATCGAAAGCTTTTCGCCTACGCCCTTCACAGATATCCGTTGCTAGGACGAGAATGTCTTGTGGCCGGAGCTCGCCCCCGCCGCCAGGAAGCTGCTCTTAGCACCGCGTTGCAGGGACACCTCTCGCTTCTTGACTTCGTGCTTAGCGCTCTCCGAATTCGCTGCTAGCTCCGCGGTCCGTCTCAGCTTCAAGTAGCTGCGCTCGCAGTACATAGAGCTTCGCAAGGACCGAAGACCCGGAGGGACGTATCGCACACGAATACGTGCCAGGACAGAGACGTGTTCTACATTGTCCCTTCTCGTCATCCAGTTTGTGCCTCTGCTGCTTCTGCTGTTAGGAGTCGCTCCTTGAAAGACGAGCGAGAGCGTCTTTCTGGGTGCATTGCACTGAGTGAGTGCTCGCTAGGGACTTTGCACTCGGAGCCAAGGCAACAGGGCGTGCTTGTCCGCAGAACTGAGAGCGCGCTGTTGGGCAGAGCTGAAACTGACCGCTGCAGTTCAGCTCTCTCCGGATGGCAGACGCCGAAGAACGAAGCCGCTTGCGAGCGGCGCAGTGCAGCGAAGAGCACACGAGCAGCCAAAGAGCTCCTTCACAATCGCTTTCACTTCTCAGTGCTCTTGCTGCTTGGAAAAGCAGCACACAGCCGTTGCACGCCAGGGCAAAAGCTGGGGCAGTGCCCGTCCTCACTCCTTCGCTGTGCTGTACTCCTTGCAGCTAGAGCGAAGCGAGAAGGACGCGAGGACGAAGAAGGCGTTCTTAAAGTAGCCCCTTGTCAGCAGCCCTGAAAGGGCGCATAACACACGGCGTCTAGCTGCCCTCCGTTCTACATACTCGCGTCTCCCTTTGCTGACTTGCAAAAGTTGCAACCAGAGCAGAGGCGGCCAGATTGAAGAGGCAGTGCTTAGGTTCACCTTCTCCTTACTGCACGTAAGCCACGTCAAGCTCCTCGCTGCACTCTGGATTTCCCTTCTCCGCGGCACTTAGCGTGGTGCTGTGTGTGTGCAACTCGGCGCCTAGAAGCGACTGCCAATGCTTTCACAGCGGGCTGCAAGGGAACCAAGGAGCAGCACAAGCAGCAGTGCTTCAGCTTGCTCCTTCCGACTGCTAAGGGCACTTGGGAAGGCAAGCGAGAGTCAACCACCTTCCTCTCCTAGTAGCCTCTAACGTGGTGCACACAAGCACGGCACATAGCCGCTTCGTTCACCGCCCTCGCCCACGCCTGGCTCCGCTTTCACTTGCCGGCGGCCAGAAGCCGCCGCAGGGGCGCCACATACCCAGCAGTGTGCGGGCAGCCAAGAGCTCGAGAACGCTGTTTCTGCCCAAGCCCGCCTAGGGCGTGCACCTTTGTTCTCAGAGCTCCGTGTAACAGTCTGCCTTTCTCGCAGTTCGAATGGAAATCGAAAGCTTTTCGCCTACGCCCTTCACAGATATCCGTTGCTAGGACGAGAATGTCTTGTGGCCGGAGCTCGCCCCCCCCGCGAGGAAGCTGCTCTTAGCACCGCGTTGCAGGGACACGTCTCGCTTCTTGACTTCGTGCTTAGCGCTCTCCGAATTCACTGCTAGCTCCGCGGTCCGTCTCAGCTTCAAGTAGCTGCGCTCGCAGTACATAGAGCTTCGCAAGGACCGAAGACCCGGAGGGACATATCGCACACGACAATGTGCCAGGACAGAGACGTGTTCTACATTGTCCCTTCTCGTCATCCAGTTTGTGCCTCTGCTGCTTCTGCTGTTAGGAGTCGCTCCTTGAAAGACGAGCGAGAGCGTCTTTCTGGGTGCATTGCACTGAGTGAGTGCTCGCTAGGGACTTTGCACTCGGAGCCAAGGCAACAGGGCGTGCTTGTCCGCAGAACTGAGAGCGCGCTGTTGGGCAGAGCTGAAACTGACCGCTGCAGTTCAGCTCTCTCCGGACGGTAGACGCCGAAGAACGAAGCCGCTTGCGAGTGGCGCAGTGCAGCGAAGAGCACACGAGCAGCCAAAGAGCTCCTTCACAATCGCTTTCACTTCTCAGTGCTCTTGCTGCTTGGAAAAGCAGCACACAGCCGTTGCACGCCAGGGCAAAAGCTGGGGCAGTGCCCGTCCTCACTCCTTCGCTGTGCTGTACTCCATGCAGCTAGAGCGAAGCGAGAAGGACGCGAGGACGAAGAAGGCGTTCTTAAAGTAGCCCCTTGTCAGCAGCCCTGAAAGGGCGCATAACACACGGCGTCTAGCTGCCCTCCGTTCTACATACTCGCGTCTCCCTTTGCTGACTTGCAAAAGTTGCAACCAGAGCAGAGGCGGCCAGATTGAAGAGGCAGTGCTTAGGTTCACCTTCTCCTTACTGCACGTAAGCCACGTCAAGCTCCTCGCTGCACTCTGGATTTCCCTTCTCCGCGGCACTTAGCGTGGTGCTGTGTGTGTGCAACTCGGCGCCTAGAAGCGACTGCCAATGCTTTCACAGCGGGCTGCAAGGGAACCAAGGAGCAGCACAAGCAGCAGTGCTTCAGCTTGCTCCTTCCGACTGCTAAGGGCACTTGGGAAGGCAAGCGAGAGTCAACCACCTTCCTCTCCTAGTAGCCTCTAACGTGGTGCACACAAGCACGGCACATAGCCGCTTCGTTCACCGCCCTCGCCCACGCCTGGCTCCGCTTTCACTTGCCGGCGGCCAGAAGCCGCCGCAGGGGCGCCACATACCCAGCAGTGTGCGGGCAGCCAAGAGCTCGAGAACGCTGCTTCTGCCCAAGCCCGCCTAGGGCGTGAACCTTTGTTCTCAGAGCTCCGTGTAACAGTCTGCCTTTCTCGCAGTTCGAATGGAAATCGAAAGCTTTTCGCCTACGCCCTTCACAGATATCCGTTGCTAGGACGAGAATGTCTTGTGGCCGGAGCTCGCCCCCGCCGCCAGGAAGCTGCTCTTAGCACCGCGTTGCAGGGACACGTCTCGCTTCTTGACTTCGTGCTTAGCGCTCTCCGAATTCGCTGCTAGCTCCGCGGTCCGTCTCAGCTTCAAGTAGCTGCGCTCGCAGTACATAGAGCTTCGCAAGGACCGAAGACCCGGAGGGACGTATCGCACACGACAATGTGCCAGGACAGAGACGTGTTCTACATTGTCCCTTCTCGTCATCCAGTTTGTGCCTCTGCTGCTTCTGCTGTTAGGAGTCGCTCCATGAAAGACGAGCGAGAGCGTCTTTCTGGGTGCATTGCACTGAGTGAGTGCTCGCTAGGGACTTTGCACTCGGAGCCAAGGCAACAGGGCGTGCTTGTCCGCAGAACTGAGAGCACGCTGTTGGGCAGAGCTGAAACTGACCGCTGCAGTTCAGCTCTCTCCGGACGGCAGACGCCGAAGAACGAAGCCGCTTGCGAGCGGCGCTGTGCAGCGAAGAGCACACGAGCAGCCAAAGAGCTCCTTCACAATCGCTTTCACTTCTCAGTGCTCTTGCTGCTTGGAAAAGCAGCACACAGCCGTTGCACGCCAGGGCAAAAGCTGGGGCAGTGCCCGTCCTCACTCCTTCGCTGTGCTGTACTCCTTGCAGCTAGAGCGAAGCGAGAAGGACGCGAGGACGAAGAAGGCGTTCTTAAAGTAGCCCCTTGTCAGCAGCCCTGAAAGGGCGCATAACACACGGCGTCTCGCTGCCCTCCGTTCTACATACTCGCGTCTCCCTTTGCCGACTTGCAAAAGTTGCTACCAGAGCAGAGGCGGCCAGATTGAAGAGGCTGTGCTTAGGTTCACCTCCTCCTTACTGTACGTAAGCCACGTCAAGCTCCTCGCTGCACTCTGGATTTCCCTTCTCCGCGGCACTTAGCGTGGTGCTGTGTGTGTGCAACTCGGCGCCTAGAAGTGACCGCCAATGCTTTCAGAGCGGGCTGCAAGGGAACCAAAGAGCAGCACAAGCAGCAGTGCTTCAGCTTGCTCCTTCCGACTGCTAAGGGCACTTGGGAAGGCAAGCGAGAGTCAACCACCTTCCTCTCCTAGTAGCCTCTAACGTGGTGCACACAAGCACGGCACATAGCCGCTTCGTTCACCGCCCTCGCCCTCGCCCACGCCTTGCTCCGCTTTCACTTGCCGGCGGCCAGAAGCCGCCGCAGGGGCGCCACATACCCAGCAGTGTGCGGGCAGCCAAGAGCTCGAGAACGCTGCTTCTGCCCAAGCCCGCCTAGGGCGTGCACCTTTGTTCTCAGAGCTCCGTGTAACAGTCTGCCTTTCTCGCAGTTCGAATGGAAATCGAAAGCTTTTCGCCTACGCCCTTCACAGAGATCCGTTGCTAGGACGAGAATGTCTTGTGGCCGGAGCTCGCCCCCGCCGCGAGGAAGCTGCTCTTAGCACCGCGTTGCAGGGACACGTCTCGCTTCTTGACTTCGTGCTTAGCGCTCTCCGAATTCGCTGCTAGCTCCGCGGTCCGTCTCAGCTGCAAGTAGCTGCGCTCGCAGTACATAGAGCTTCGCAAGGACCGAAGACCCGGAGGGACGTATCGCACACGACAATGTGCCAGGACAGAGACGTGTTCTACATTGTCCCTTCTCGTCATCCAGTTTGTGCCTCTGCTGCTTCTGCTGTTAGGAATCGCTCCTTGAAAGACGAGCGAGAGCGTCTTTCTGGGTGCATTGCACTGAGTGAGTGCTCGCTAGGGACTTTGCACTCGGAGCCAAGGCAACAGGGCGTGCTTGTCCGCAGAACTGAGAGCGCGCTGTTGGGCAGAGCTGAAACTGACCGCTGCAGTTCAGCTCTCTCCGGACGGCAGACGCCGAAGAACGAAGCCGCTTGCGAGCGGCGCTGTGCAGCGAAGAGCACACGAGCAGCCAAAGAGCTCCTTCACAATCGCTTTCACTTCTCAGTGCTCTTGCTGCTTGGAAAAGCAGCACACAGCCGTTGCACGCCAGGGCAAAAGCTGGGGCAGTGCCCGTCCTCACTCCTTCGCTGTGCTGTACTCCATGCAGCTAGAGCGAAGCGAGAAGGACGCGAGGACGAAGAAGGCGTTCTTAAAGTAGCCCCTTGTCAGCAGCCCTGAAAGGGCGCATAACACACGGCGTCTCGCTGCCCTCCGTTCTACATACTCGCGGCTCCCTTTGCCTACTTGCAAAAGTTGCTACCAGAGCAGAGGCGGCCAGATTGAAGAGGCAGTGCTTAGGTTGACCTTTTCCTTACTGTACGTAAGCCACGTCCAGCTCCTCGCTGCACTCTGGATTTCCCTTCTCCGCGGCACTTAACGTGATGCTGCCTGTGTGCAACTCGGCGCCTAGAAGTGACCGCCAATGTTTTCAGAGCGGGCTGCAAGGGAGCCAAGGAGCAGCACAAGCAGCAGTGCTTCAGCTTACTCCATCCGACTGCTAAGGGCACTTGGGAAGGCAAGCGAGAGTCAACCACCTTCCTCTCCTAGTAGCCTCTGACGTGGTGCACACAAGCACGGCGCTCTTGCCGCTTCGTTCACCGCCCTCGCCCTCGCCCACGCCTTGCTCCGCTTTCACTTGCCGGCGGCCAGAAGCCGCTGCAGGGGCGCCACATACCCAGCAGTGTGCGGGCAGCCAAGAGCTCGAGAACGCTTCTACTGCCCAAGCCCGCCTAGGGCGTGCACCTTTGTTCTCAGAGCTCCGTGTAACAGTCTGCCTCTCTCGCAGTTCGAATGGAAAACGAAAGCTTTTCGCCTACGCCCTTCACAGAGATCCGTTGCTACGACGAGAATGTCTTGTGGCCGGAGCTCGCCCCCGCCGCGAGGAAGCTGCTCTTAGCACCGCGTTGCAGGGACACGTCTCGCTTCTTGACTTCGTGCTTAGCGCTCTCCGAATTCGGTGCTAGCTCCGCGGTCCTTCTCAGCTGCAAGTAGCAGCGCTCGCAGTACATAGAGCTTCGCAAGGACCGAAGACCTGGAGGGACATAGCGCACACGAAAATGTGCCAGGACAGGGACGTTCTACACTGAGTGGAGACAGAGACAGACCGAGAATTCTACACTGCCCCTTCTCGTCGGCCATCTTGTGCTCTGCTGCCTCTGCTGTGACGAATCCGTCCTTGAAAGACCAGCGAGAGCGCCTCTCCAGGCACTGAGTGTGAGCTCCCTAGGGACTTTTTCCACCTCCAAAAATTCATGGGTAAGTCCTAAAAGTTTTGGTTTGATCAAGAATAGTTACGTCCAAGTATTGCTGTTCTAAACACCCTTGGTTTCAGTCTGAACTTAACTGCTTGTTTCTGTCTTTTTGCCTACTGGCAATCTAATTCTAAGGTAACTAGATGTGTTGGATATCCATAAATTACATCTCAGGTTAGGTGGGATAATTGGCTGGGAAGAAAATGGAACTGAGAATTTGGAAAGAATCCAAAGTGAGCTGATGTCACAATCCGAGATTCCCTTGGGTTCCAAATCCTTTCATTTGTATTTTTGTGGGCTTTTTTGAAGGCGGTGTACAGTTGAAGCCATGATTTAGCTGCGGTGAGACCTGCTCTGCTGTAAAAGCATTATTTTCTCAGTGAGCATGGACAACAGTTAGAGTGTCGTCTTTTAAGATTCCCTGCACTCCACTTATGGTGGCAAAAGCAGTGCCTTGACTGTAATCATAAAAGTGATTACAGCTTCATTGCTTTGACATCATGTAGGATGCTTCCTCCATCTGCTGTGGTCAGCATTAAGTAACAGATTTCTCAGTTTCTAGGAAGAGTCTAGCAAACAATCACCTTGCTCCTTCTCTTGCATGTATTCATCACTGCTATGCTGCTATACAGACAGATAGTCTGTTTATGATTCAACAATTCAATGGGACATCAAGTAAATAGCAAAGCAAAACTAACTACCGAAAGCACTATAAGGGCCAGAGATTAGCTTGGATCAAAACAGGTATTCTCCTAGCATTGTTTACAAACGAGTCAGCATGTGAAACAGAAGGCACAATGTAGTTTGTGCCTTGTTTTGGGCATGCCCGGAAGAAGGAAATTCTGATTTCACATATGGGAAAAGAAATGTTGACATTTGAATGAGATTGTTCATACCCCAGAAAAGGTTGCTTTGAAAGGTTGTGGAAGTCCTGTGTGGAAACACGGCTTTACAAGTCCTTTCCACCAGGAGACAACAGCTGCAGAACATCTGGGTGTGCCAGTGTTGAGAGCACCAGCAAAGATCAAAGTGGAGAAGTTGGTGAACAATGGCAGTGGCCTGGGGGAGAGCAAGTGGGGTGCTGGCTGTGGGACCAGGGGAGTCCTGACTGATTTAGGAGGCGTGTGATGGTCTGTGCCAGCAAGCGGAGTAGTGCTGTGGTCTTGGCACACCGCGAATACTGGAATTCAGTGGGGTCACTGGGCAGGCTGAGTGTCTGAGGTGCTGGAGGGACCCAGGTTGCCCACATGTAAACATCCAGTCTCACTCTTGCCAGCCACAGAAAGGAGCAGGATGTGGCTGCTGGCGATGCCTGTCATGTATATGTAGTGTATATGCGTGCTATCCCAGCCTGCTGGGAACACTTCTTCTTTGGGACTGCTTGGGCTGAGGGAGAGAAAGCAGTGGTAGTTTCTGAGGTTTCGAGTTTGCTCGAGTTTCTCAGGCTGTTTCTGGAGCCACCCAGAGTTCTCTTCCTTGAAGCATTTCAAGTCCTGCTAATTTTCAAAATTCAAACAGACACAGCCCTAAGCTAGTTGATCTGACTTCAGAGCTATTCTTTCGCTGAGCTGTTGGATGATCTGATCTCCTGAGATGTCTTCCATTTCAGTTTATGACCTGGTTCTTGTGAAAAATAGGATCTTTTAGCCTGGAGAAGAGAGGTTTCTGGAGAGACAGTATTGTGGCCTTTGAATATGTAAAGAGGGTATAAGACAAATGGAGAAAGACTTTTTAGGAAGGTTTGCAGAGAAAGGACAAGGGGACATGCTTTCAAACTGAGACTAGGTTTAGATTGGCTAAAAGGAAAAGCTTTTCTACAATGAAGCTGGTGAGACACTCAAACGGCTGTTCCAGAGAAGTTGTGGATGCCCCATCATTGAGAGTGCTCCTTATCAGTTTGGCTAGTCTTGAGCAATTTCATCTACTGTAAGATCTACCTGGCAAGGAAGTAGGACTAGGTGATCTTTAATCACAGACTGTTGTATGATTCCGTGAAAGACAGAATGCAATAAAGTTCATAATTCAGATTTTGGCGCAGACATATTTATAATTTCTCACTTTATGCATCATTGCAATGACAACTTGTTAGCTTCTGAAATGATTAGCTGAGATTGATTTCCTTCCTTAGTTTCATTTTCCCTGTTATTCCTTCACTCTTGGACCTTTTTTTCACTAGATTTCCTCTTTCAGTAAACTGCCCTTAAGTATCACTTTGCTCCCCACCTGGCTTTTTTTTTTTTTTTTTTTTTTTTTTCAATGACACCTTTTCACTGGTTCGTTTTGGGCCTTTGCTGCTTGAAGTCCAGCAGCCTCCTTGTCAGAGCATTACGGAGCTTTCTTTACAGCTTCATCACTATGCAAAAAGCCATAAATTACTGTGTTCCATCTCACATACCATCAAGTATCACACTAATATTCCCTCTGCTGAATAGCTGGTTGGCTTACATAGACCAGCCAAAACCCAGGAACTCCAGATGGCAGCAAGAATCTTGTAGACTACTCCCGCTGTTCATTTAAATTCTGGAGAAGTCACGTGAGGTATCACATTCTCTTGAAAGAAGTGTCTATCATCTCGGACATTCTAGAATGGGCTATTAATATTGTCGTGAGTTTCTGGCTAGACCTTTTAGTATGCCAATTCAAATTCAAATGATCTGAAATGATAGAACTTCAAGAATTGTTTTTGCCAGAATCGAAGTATGATGGAGTTATATAGGGAGAATCTTAATCTTAGTTATTCTATTCCATCTCACATCATGGCTGGGGGCAGGGAGAAGGAAGTATCTTTGGGGGACAATGGGTTGCGGTGTAGTCAGTAAGCTGGGCAGAGGAGCCATCAGGTATTGTCTGTTGTTGGGGGGGGATTCATGTGAACTCTTCCTTTCTTGTACCCTGCCACCAGTATTGTTGCTAAAATTGTTTGTTTTCTCATCCAAGTGACAAAATCAGCACACTTAATGAGGGATGAAGAGGGAGCAGCGACCTCGGAACAGGAGGAAGAAGAAGCAGAGCCTGCTGTCCTCCAGAAGAAAAAAAACGCTACCAGCCAACTTTGCATCATCTGTGAACTTCCTGGGCGTGTACTCTATCCCCTTGTCCAGATCACTGAGCAAGATATTAAACAGGACTGGGCCCAAGACTGAGCCTTGGGGACCAGCTGGATGAACTCTATTTCCCACCACTCTGTGGGCCTGGCCATCACCCAGTTTGTCACCCAGCAAACAGCCCACCCATGCAAACCATAAGCAGACAGTTTCTTCAGGAGAATGATGTGAGACTCATTGCAAAAAGGATCAGGGAGATGCCTAGGAAGAGTCTCAGGTGAATCCAGGAGACTATAGTGGAGGACTATTCAGTTTTCCAATCAATTTGCTTAAAAAACTCTACAAAACCGTAATAAAAAAACAAACAAAAAAAGCAGACCAAACAAACACACAAAAACTCCCAACCAATAATCCCCAAAGAGACAAAAAAAGCCCCCAAAAAAGCCCACCAAAAAACCCACCCAAAACCGGAAAAAAAAGCCCCAAACCCAACACAAAAAATCAGGGTGAAGGTTTTTAGTAACTTTAAAAATAACAAAACAAAACAAAACGAAACCAAAAAAACCCCAGAAAGTCACATTTGTAAAGGTGCTGTCCCAGCCTCTTCTCTCAGCAGGGAGGACATGCTGAAGTGGAGCCAGTTGGAAGAAAGCGGGACGGGGCAGCACCTGGGCCATTGTCACAGGACGGCCCTGTGGCTGCCCCATTGCCAAAACCTGGACACATAAATCAAACACAGGTATGCACATGTGCTTAGACACAGCAAAAATATATTTGTCTGAAAAGAATACAGGTCCATTTCTATCACTGGAAAGAGCATAATGCCTCGTCTCAGCTTTCTTTTCAGTCATTACAAATGTTTCGAAAATAAAGGAGTGCAGAAAATGGAAATATCCAAGATCAACAGGAGGACCAGTAACAAAGATTCCATTTTTGAAACTGCATTGGGAATCCTCTGCAGAAATTGACTCAGAGCTCTAAGATTTACAAAAAAGACCAAGAGGATTGGAGTCAATACAACACAGTGTCTGGAGACTTCAGCTGGTTGCCTTGATTTCTCAAATATGATGGAGGAAGCACCTTAGCAACTACAGCTGCCAGTTCTCTCAGGGCCCTGACATGCCTCTGGGTGGGTGCCATGGTCTTGCATGCTCAGGTTCCTCAAGTGGTCTGAAAGCTGACCTGCTACTATGGGTTAGAATCAAGTCCACCAGTCCAATAACCTGAGAGATGTGGAAATAGTGACTGGCAGTAAAAATTGAGACCAACACTTGTTGAGTACCTCAGCCTTCTCCTTGTCTGTTGTCACTAGTCCTGTCTGGCTTATGGGGGTGGGGGGGGGGGGAATAGGGGAGGTGTGATAGGTTTCTTTTCATCTTCCTTTTCCCACTGAAATACCCGTAGGTGCCTTTATTATTCTTAGTTTTGGCATGCTTTTCCAAATTCAGCTTCAACTGAGCCTTAGCTATACTGATCCCATCCTCACACACTCATGTGTTACCACTGTATTTTTCCCATGATTTGTCTCGCTGTGTATCGTCTGCATATTACCTACTTGCATCACATCTATTAATTTTCAATAACCTTCTGGCTTTAACTTGCTTTCAAAAAAAAAACCTTTTTGAACCTTTTCACCTCAGAAATTCACCTGGGAAACCCCAAATCCCCAGAATTCGACCCAAAATTCACCTGGCACCCCAAATTCACCCTCCAAATTCGCTCCAAAATGATTGGCAACTTTACACACTCCATTTTCCCACAAAAGGATCTAGAGCCCTGTGCGCTTCGTATACAAACTAAATGCAAAAAACCTTTCTATTCATTCTCAGCAAAAAGACGTCCTATTCCTCCTTCTTTTGGACAAAACTGCTTTCACTTTCAAACTTATTCTCTTGCTCGCTTACCTGCATAATGCTTAGTCCCTGTTCTGCATGCTCATTTTCTTCACTTTTACAAGGAATCCTCTCCTCATCTTCTTCTTCCTCTGCTTCAACATGCAAAAACAAACCAAAAATTGTCTCTTCTACAGAAAATGAGGGGAGAAAAGAACACAAATGATAACCAATACCCTGCCAAGTAGAAATTTCTTCTATATTTCAGTGACTGATAGGCAGAAAAAAATGAATTTCATCTGGGGAAAGAAAGACATTCTAGGAATATTCAGACTGCTATCTTGCCCCAGGTAAAACATTTACCATGGCCTTAGCGTTAATGAGCTTGTGAACATCAGCTGCCAAGAGGAAGGACATTTCCTCCAGTTTCACACAATACTTGGTCAGTACATCTGCTATCTGTGCAATCAAAGAATACAGAAAAGCAACAACAAGGAAAAGTAGAACTCAAATATCAATTTCCCAAGTTAAAATCTACATGAACAAGACAATTTTTCCATTCAAGTGAATTCGATTTAATTAATTCATTAACTACATAAGTAGCATTCTCACGTTCAAGAACGGAATTCAAAGAATCAACGTTGCTTCTTCTGAGACATTGAAGCCTGAGTAGATCCCAACTTCAAATCTAGTAGGACGCCATGAAAGCAATACCTGCTACATTTAGTACATGTAAACTACAAAGACATCTAGAACAGCTCTAAAAGATGAGCAAACCCATGAACTTTGAAGGAGACGCTAGCAAGAAATGTGGAAATAGGCTTTATCTGCCCAGTGCTTTTCCCAAAAGCACGGGCACTCCTTGGCGTCAGTGAGAGTCTCTGTCTCATTATTCAGCAGCTGGATTAGGGTAAAAAAGGATGCATGCAATCACTTCATTCCTGTTCATGACATAAACTTACTGCATCATCGTGGAAGCCATTTACTTGGAAATATAGCCTAAAAAATAGGTGTCAGACTGGGTACATATCTAGATTGCTATGAGCAAAACCAATTTCTTTTTAACAGGAAAGCCATACAATATGCCTGCCATGGCAAATATTAGTCTACTAGCCCTGCACTTCAACGGGTAGTGAGCAGATCATGACACCAAGTTTACGTTTGGCAAGGAGACAGTCTATTTATTACAAGCCCCTAGTTCTAGAACCAAGAATTCAGGAGTTGCTCATTCCCAATGAAAATCTGTCCATTTCATACCTTTGGGGTTTTATGCTTCTGTTCTTTACCTGTCTTGAGTGTGGCTTTCTTGTGAAGTCACTGATGGGTGTTTTTCCAACACATTTCTGCTGATTACACGGTAATTGCATGGCATCAGCAGACATCTCTGAATGTCTCTTGAAAGTATGCTTTTTACTCTTCCTAGAGGACCTTGTCTTCTTCTTTCCTTCACCCAAAAGGTGGGCTAAGTGAGCCTTCAAAGAACCATCATCTCAACAATTAGAATTCTTTCAAACCTACTGAATGGAGAACAGCGACAAAAAAATTTTAAAAAGACTAGTATGCGAAAGACAGCAGAAGAGAAAAGTAAAATAATGAATCCTACATGCCACATGCATAACTCTCTTCATTCAAGGCTATTTTCAAAATGAGAAGAAAGAAAAAAAAAAAAAAAAAAAATCACCTTTTCCTCAGAGAGCAAAAGTGGAGTAACTGGATTGTGTTGCCTTGCCTACAGTTACCAGAAAAGTCAACAGCAGAGTTGAAAACTCCTGAAGCTGGCTAACTACGCCTCTAAATGTTTTACTACTGTGTTATGATTCTGTCTTCAGTTAATAGAACCCGATATACAACAAAGAGATGGGAGCACATGGAGATGCATTGGAGAGCCTACGCTGGAGGTAACACATTCATTTTTTACTCAAACAAATCCAAATTAGAAATGTTGAAAATGACCTGGGGCCATTTCAACAGCCAGCAAACTAACACAACCAACCTTTGGCTTTTATTCAATTCTTTGCTTGTTTTACCTGGACCTTGAAGATCTGTCTGCAGCCTTCCTCTCTGCAAATATATCACACTCGTCCTATTGAGAACCCATGGCTCATCACAGCTGCTTCGCCACGCCTGCTTCCAGAAGAACTGGCAACTACAAGCTGGGAGCCAAGAGATACAACACTTCACTTGGAAAAGGGCCTTCCATGAATCCTAGAATCCCAGAATGGTTTGGACTGGAAGCGACCTTAGAGACAGATTCTCTTCTTCCCACATCCTGACATGGGCAGGGACACTTTTCCACTAGTCCAGGTTGCTCCATGTCCGCTCCAGCCTGGCCCTGGACGCTTCCTGCCATGGGGCTCCTACACAGCCTCTTTGAGCAACATGTGCCAGGCCTCAGCACCCACACAAGGAAGAATTCCTTTCCAATATCCCATCTACCCCAGCCCTCTGGCAGTTTGAAGCTATTCCCCCTTGTCCTGCGAGTCCAGAACCTTTTCCAAAGTCCCTCCCCAGCTATCTTGGAGCCCCAGCAGGCACTGCAAGGGGCTCGAAGGTCTCCCTGGAGCCTTCTGTTCTCCAGATTGGACACCCTCAGCTCTCCCAGACTGTCCTAGAGCAAAGAAGCTCCACCTTTCAAAGCACCTTAGAAGCCTCCTACCGGCCAAACTCGATGGCAACGCTGGCCTTCCGGGCCCTACGGATATCGCTTCCGGTGTCGCTCGGGGTCACTCCCGGCTCTCTCCCCGCCCCCCATGGGGCCCTCAGGCGATGCCGCTCCGACGCAGCTCCTGCCGCTGTCAGACCAACGGGGGGGCGGGGGGCCAGCCCAGCCTCATCCACAATCCACAGTGTCCTCGGCGGCTGCTGCGGGCTCATGGCGGCCCACACACCCGGAAGCAGAGCTCCGAACACAGAGGATCATAGCCCCACATTTGTGTTCGTCTCTGCACAAGGCAGGGCAGACTTGCCATGCCCGGACTTTTCAGTTCAGCACGAAAATGAGAATAAACCTGCGCCATGGGGGAGGAAACCTCTAAAGACTCCCTCATACGTGGTCGCTCAACTTAATGCCTAGGCACTTGCCATTCCTAAGGCTACACTAAAGCCCTTTTTAACTTGCGGGTAAGAAATGCCATTGTTCTGGTGTGCAGCTAAAGGCGGAGCACAGGCAGGCCAGGGCAAAAGCTGGGGCAGTGCCCGTCCTCACGCCTTCGCTGTGCTGTACTCCTTGCAGCTAGAGCGAAGCGAGAAGGACGCGAGGACGAAGAAGGCGTTCTTAAAGTAGCCCCTTGTCAGCAGCCCTGAAAGGGCGCATAACACACGGCGTCTCGCTGCCCTCCGTTCTACGTACTCGCGGATCCCTTTGCCGACTTGCAAAAGTTGCTACCAGAGCAGAGGCGGCCAGATTGAAGAGGCAGTGCTTAGGTTCACCTTTTCCTTACTGCACGTAAGCCACGTCAAGCTCCTCGCTGCACTCTGGATTTCCCTTCTCCGCGGCACTTAGCGTGGTGCTGTGTGTGTGCAACTCGGCGCCTAGAAGTGACCGCCAATGCTTTCAGAGCGGGCTGCAAGGGAACCAAGGAGCAGCACAAGCAGCAGTGCTTCAGCTTGCTCCTTCCGACTGCTAAGGGCACTTGGGAAGGCAAGCGAGAGTCAACCACCTTCCTCTCCTAGTAGCCTCTAACGTGGTGCACACAAGCACGGCACATAGCCGCTTCGTTCACCGCCCTCGCCCACGCCTGGCTCCGCTTTCACTTGCCGGCGGCCAGAAGCCGCCGCAGGGGCGCCACATACCCAGCAGTGTGCGGGCAGCCAAGAGCTCGAGAACGCTGTTTCTGCCCAAGCCCGCCTAGGGCGTGCACCTTTGTTCTCAGAGCTCCGTGTAACAGTCTGCCTTTCTCGCAGTTCGAATGGAAATCGAAAGCTTTTCGCCTACGCCCTTCACAGATATCCGTTGCTAGGACGAGAATGTCTTGTGGCCGGAGCTCGCCCCCGCCGCCAGGAAGCTGCTCTTAGCACCGCGTTGCAGGGACACGTCTCGCTTCTTGACTTCGTGCTTAGCGCTCTCCGAATTCGCTGCTAGCTCCGCGGTCCGTCTCAGCTTCAAGTAGCTGCGCTCGCAGTACATAGAGCTTCGCAAGGACCGAAGACCCGGAGGGACGTATCGCACACGACAATGTGCCAGGACAGAGACGTGTTCTACATTGTCCCTTCTCGTCATCCAGTTTGTGCCTCTGCTGCTTCTGCTGTTAGGAGTCGCTCCTTGAAAGACGAGCGAGAGCGTCTTTCTGGGTGCATTGCACTGAGTGAGTGCTCGCTAGGGACTTTGCACTCGGAGCCAAGGCAACAGGGCGTGCTTGTCCGCAGAACTGAGAGCGCGCTGTTGGGCAGAGCTGAAACTGACCGCTGCAGTTCAGCTCTCTCCGGACGGTAGACGCCGAAGAACGAAGCCGCTTGCGAGCGGCGCAGTGCAGCGAAGAGCACACGAGCAGCCAAAGAGCTCCTTCACAATCGCTTTCACTTCTCAGTGCTCTTGCTGCTTGGAAAAGCAGCACACAGCCGTTGCACGCCAGGGCAAAAGCTGGGGCAGTGCCCGTCCTCACTCCTTCGCTGTGCTGTACTCCTTGCAGCTAGAGCGAAGCGAGAAGGACGCGAGGACGAAGAAGGCGTTCTTAAAGTAGCCCCTTGTCAGCAGCCCTGAAAGGGCGCATAACACACGGCGTCTCGCTGCCCTCCGTTCTACATACTCGCGTCTCCCTTTGCCGACTTGCAAAAGTTGCTACCAGAGCAGAGGCGGCCAGATTGAAGAGGCTGTGCTTAGGTTCACCTTCTCCTTACTGCACGTAAGCCACGTCAAGCTCCTCGCTGCACTCTGGATTTCCCTTCTCCGCGGCACTTAGCGTGGTGCTGTGTGTGTGCAACTCGGCGCCTAGAAGTGACCGCCAATGCTTTCAGAGCGGGCTGCAAGGGAACCAAGGAGCAGCACAAGCAGCAGTGCTTCAGCTTGCTCCTTCCGACTGCTAAGGGCACTTGGGAAGGCAAGCGAGAGTCAACCACCTTCCTCTCCTAGTAGCCTCTGACGTGGTGCACACAAGCACGGCACATAGCCGCTTCGTTCACCGCCCTCCCCCTCGCCCACGCCTTGCTCCGCTTTCACTTGCCGGCGGCCAGAAGCCGCCGCAGGGGCGCCAAATACCCAGCAGTGTGCGGGCAGCCAAGAGCTCGAGAACGCTGCTTCTGCCCAAGCCCGCCTAGGGCGTGTACCTTTGTTCTCAGAGCTCCGTGTAACAGTCTGCCTTTCTCGCAGTTCGAATGGAAATCGAAAGCTTTTCGCCTACGCCCTTCACAGAGATCCGTTGCTAGGAAGAGAATGTCTTGTGGCCGGAGCTCGCCCCCGCCGCCAGGAAGCTGCTCTTAGCACCGCATTGCAGGGACACGTCTCGCTTCTTGACTTCGTGCTTAGCGCTCTCCGAATTCGCTGCTAGCTCCGCGGTCCGTCTCAGCTTCAAGTAGCAGCGCTCGCAGTACATAGAGCTTCGCAAGGACCGAAGACCCGGAGGGACGTATCGCACACGACAATGTGCCAGGACAGAGACGTGTTCTACATTGTCCCTTCTCGTCATCCTGTTTGTGCCTCTGCTGCTTCTGCTATTAGGAATCGCTCCTTGAAAGACGAGCGAGAGCGTCTTTCTGGGTGCATTGCACTGAGTGAGTGCTCGCTAGGGACTTTGCACTCGGAGCCAAGGCAACAGGGCGTGCTTGTCCGCAGAACTGAGAGCGCGCTGTTGGGCAGAGCTGAAACTGACCGCTGCAGTTCAGCTCTCTCCGGATGGCAGACGCCGAAGAACGAAGCCGCTTGCGAGCGGCGCAGTGCAGCGAAGAGCACACGAGCAGCCAAAGAGCTCCTTCACAATCGCTTTCACTTCTCAGTGCTCTTGCTGCTTGGAAAAGCAGCACACAGCCGTTGCACGCCAGGGCAAAAGCTGGGGCAGTGCCCGTCCTCACTCCTTCGCTGTGCTGTACTCCTTGCAGCTAGAGCGAAGCGAGAAGGACGCGAGGACGAAGAAGGCGTTCTTAAAGTAGCCCCTTGTCAGCAGCCCTGAAAGGGCGCATAACACACGGCGTCTCGCTGCCCTCCGTTCTACATACTCGCGTCTCCCTTTGCCGACTTGCAAAAGTTGCTACCAGAGCAGAGGCGGCCAGATTGAAGAGGCTGTGCTTAGGTTCACCTTCTCCTTACTGCACGTAAGCCACGTCAAGCTCCTCGCTGCACTCTGGATTTCCCTTCTCCGCGGCACTTAGCGTGGTGCTGTGTGTGTGCAACTCGGCGCCTAGAAGTGACCGCCAATGCTTTCAGAGCGGGCTGCAAGGGAACCAAGGAGCAGCACAAGCAGCAGTGCTTCAGCTTGCTCCTTCCGACTGCTAAGGGCACTTGGGAAGGCAAGCGAGAGTCAACCACCTTCCTCTCCTAGTAGCCTCTAACGTGGTGCACACAAGCACGGCACATAGCCGCTTCGTTCACCGCCCTCGCCCACGCCTGGCTCCGCTTTCACTTGCCGGCGGCCAGAAGCCGCCGCAGGGGCGCCACATACCCAGCAGTGTGCGGGCAGCCAAGAGCTCGAGAACGCTGTTTCTGCCCAAGCCCGCCTAGGGCGTGCACCTTTGTTCTCAGAGCTCCGTGTAACAGTCTGCCTTTCTCGCAGTTCGAATGGAAATCGAAAGCTTTTCGCCTACGCCCTTCACAGATATCCGTTGCTAGGACGAGAATGTCTTGTGGCCGGAGCTCGCCCCCGCCGCCAGGAAGCTGCTCTTAGCACCGCGTTGCAGGGACACGTCTCGCTTCTTGACTTCGTGCTTAGCGCTCTCCGAATTCGCTGCTAGCTCCGCGGTCCGTCTCAGCTTCAAGTAGCTGCGCTCGCAGTACATAGAGCTTCGCAAGGACCGAAGACCCGGAGGGACGTATCGCACACGAATACGTGCCAGGACAGAGACGTGTTCTACATTGTCCCTTCTCGTCATCCAGTTTGTGCCTCTGCTGCTTCTGCTGTTAGGAGTCGCTCCTTGAAAGACGAGCGAGAGCGTCTTTCTGGGTGCATTGCACTGAGTGAGTGCTCGCTAGGGACTTTGCACTCGGAGCCAAGGCAACAGGGCGTGCTTGTCCGCAGAACTGAGAGCGCGCTGTTGGGCAGAGCTGAAACTGACCGCTGCAGTTCAGCTCTCTCCGGATGGCAGACGCCGAAGAACGAAGCCGCTTGCGAGCGGCGCAGTGCAGCGAAGAGCACACGAGCAGCCAAAGAGCTCCTTCACAATCGCTTTCACTTCTCAGTGCTCTTGCTGCTTGGAAAAGCAGCACACAGCCGTTGCACGCCAGGGCAAAAGCTGGGGCAGTGCCCGTCCTCACTCCTTCGCTGTGCTGTACTCCTTGCAGCTAGAGCGAAGCGAGAAGGACGCGAGGACGAAGAAGGCGTTCTTAAAGTAGCCCCTTGTCAGCAGCCCTGAAAGGGCGCATAACACACGGCGTCTAGCTGCCCTCCGTTCTACATACTCGCGTCTCCCTTTGCTGACTTGCAAAAGTTGCAACCAGAGCAGAGGCGGCCAGATTGAAGAGGCAGTGCTTAGGTTCACCTTCTCCTTACTGCACGTAAGCCACGTCAAGCTCCTCGCTGCACTCTGGATTTCCCTTCTCCGCGGCACTTAGCGTGGTGCTGTGTGTGTGCAACTCGGCGCCTAGAAGCGACTGCCAATGCTTTCACAGCGGGCTGCAAGGGAACCAAGGAGCAGCACAAGCAGCAGTGCTTCAGCTTGCTCCTTCCGACTGCTAAGGGCACTTGGGAAGGCAAGCGAGAGTCAACCACCTTCCTCTCCTAGTAGCCTCTAACGTGGTGCACACAAGCACGGCACATAGCCGCTTCGTTCACCGCCCTCGCCCACGCCTGGCTCCGCTTTCACTTGCCGGCGGCCAGAAGCCGCCGCAGGGGCGCCACATACCCAGCAGTGTGCGGGCAGCCAAGAGCTCGAGAACGCTGTTTCTGCCCAAGCCCGCCTAGGGCGTGCACCTTTGTTCTCAGAGCTCCGTGTAACAGTCTGCCTTTCTCGCAGTTCGAATGGAAATCGAAAGCTTTTCGCCTACGCCCTTCACAGATATCCGTTGCTAGGACGAGAATGTCTTGTGGCCGGAGCTCGCCCCCCCCGCGAGGAAGCTGCTCTTAGCACCGCGTTGCAGGGACACGTCTCGCTTCTTGACTTCGTGCTTAGCGCTCTCCGAATTCACTGCTAGCTCCGCGGTCCGTCTCAGCTTCAAGTAGCTGCGCTCGCAGTACATAGAGCTTCGCAAGGACCGAAGACCCGGAGGGACATATCGCACACGACAATGTGCCAGGACAGAGACGTGTTCTACATTGTCCCTTCTCGTCATCCAGTTTGTGCCTCTGCTGCTTCTGCTGTTAGGAGTCGCTCCTTGAAAGACGAGCGAGAGCGTCTTTCTGGGTGCATTGCACTGAGTGAGTGCTCGCTAGGGACTTTGCACTCGGAGCCAAGGCAACAGGGCGTGCTTGTCCGCAGAACTGAGAGCGCGCTGTTGGGCAGAGCTGAAACTGACCGCTGCAGTTCAGCTCTCTCCGGACGGTAGACGCCGAAGAACGAAGCCGCTTGCGAGTGGCGCAGTGCAGCGAAGAGCACACGAGCAGCCAAAGAGCTCCTTCACAATCGCTTTCACTTCTCAGTGCTCTTGCTGCTTGGAAAAGCAGCACACAGCCGTTGCACGCCAGGGCAAAAGCTGGGGCAGTGCCCGTCCTCACTCCTTCGCTGTGCTGTACTCCATGCAGCTAGAGCGAAGCGAGAAGGACGCGAGGACGAAGAAGGCGTTCTTAAAGTAGCCCCTTGTCAGCAGCCCTGAAAGGGCGCATAACACACGGCGTCTAGCTGCCCTCCGTTCTACATACTCGCGTCTCCCTTTGCTGACTTGCAAAAGTTGCAACCAGAGCAGAGGCGGCCAGATTGAAGAGGCAGTGCTTAGGTTCACCTTCTCCTTACTGCACGTAAGCCACGTCAAGCTCCTCGCTGCACTCTGGATTTCCCTTCTCCGCGGCACTTAGCGTGGTGCTGTGTGTGTGCAACTCGGCGCCTAGAAGCGACTGCCAATGCTTTCACAGCGGGCTGCAAGGGAACCAAGGAGCAGCACAAGCAGCAGTGCTTCAGCTTGCTCCTTCCGACTGCTAAGGGCACTTGGGAAGGCAAGCGAGAGTCAACCACCTTCCTCTCCTAGTAGCCTCTAACGTGGTGCACACAAGCACGGCACATAGCCGCTTCGTTCACCGCCCTCGCCCACGCCTGGCTCCGCTTTCACTTGCCGGCGGCCAGAAGCCGCCGCAGGGGCGCCACATACCCAGCAGTGTGCGGGCAGCCAAGAGCTCGAGAACGCTGCTTCTGCCCAAGCCCGCCTAGGGCGTGAACCTTTGTTCTCAGAGCTCCGTGTAACAGTCTGCCTTTCTCGCAGTTCGAATGGAAATCGAAAGCTTTTCGCCTACGCCCTTCACAGATATCCGTTGCTAGGACGAGAATGTCTTGTGGCCGGAGCTCGCCCCCGCCGCCAGGAAGCTGCTCTTAGCACCGCGTTGCAGGGACACGTCTCGCTTCTTGACTTCGTGCTTAGCGCTCTCCGAATTCGCTGCTAGCTCCGCGGTCCGTCTCAGCTTCAAGTAGCTGCGCTCGCAGTACATAGAGCTTCGCAAGGACCGAAGACCCGGAGGGACGTATCGCACACGACAATGTGCCAGGACAGAGACGTGTTCTACATTGTCCCTTCTCGTCATCCAGTTTGTGCCTCTGCTGCTTCTGCTGTTAGGAGTCGCTCCTTGAAAGACGAGCGAGAGCGTCTTTCTGGGTGCATTGCACTGAGTGAGTGCTCGCTAGGGACTTTGCACTCGGAGCCAAGGCAACAGGGCGTGCTTGTCCGCAGAACTGAGAGCACGCTGTTGGGCAGAGCTGAAACTGACCGCTGCAGTTCAGCTCTCTCCGGACGGCAGACGCCGAAGAACGAAGCCGCTTGCGAGCGGCGCTGTGCAGCGAAGAGCACACGAGCAGCCAAAGAGCTCCTTCACAATCGCTTTCACTTCTCAGTGCTCTTGCTGCTTGGAAAAGCAGCACACAGCCGTTGCACGCCAGGGCAAAAGCTGGGGCAGTGCCCGTCCTCACTCCTTCGCTGTGCTGTACTCCTTGCAGCTAGAGCGAAGCGAGAAGGACGCGAGGACGAAGAAGGCGTTCTTAAAGTAGCCCCTTGTCAGCAGCCCTGAAAGGGCGCATAACACACGGCGTCTCGCTGCCCTCCGTTCTACATACTCGCGTCTCCCTTTGCCGACTTGCAAAAGTTGCTACCAGAGCAGAGGCGGCCAGATTGAAGAGGCTGTGCTTAGGTTCACCTCCTCCTTACTGTACGTAAGCCACGTCAAGCTCCTCGCTGCACTCTGGATTTCCCTTCTCCGCGGCACTTAGCGTGGTGCTGTGTGTGTGCAACTCGGCGCCTAGAAGTGACCGCCAATGCTTTCAGAGCGGGCTGCAAGGGAACCAAAGAGCAGCACAAGCAGCAGTGCTTCAGCTTGCTCCTTCCGACTGCTAAGGGCACTTGGGAAGGCAAGCGAGAGTCAACCACCTTCCTCTCCTAGTAGCCTCTAACGTGGTGCACACAAGCACGGCACATAGCCGCTTCGTTCACCGCCCTCGCCCTCGCCCACGCCTTGCTCCGCTTTCACTTGCCGGCGGCCAGAAGCCGCCGCAGGGGCGCCACATACCCAGCAGTGTGCGGGCAGCCAAGAGCTCGAGAACGCTGCTTCTGCCCAAGCCCGCCTAGGGCGTGCACCTTTGTTCTCAGAGCTCCGTGTAACAGTCTGCCTTTCTCGCAGTTCGAATGGAAATCGAAAGCTTTTCGCCTACGCCCTTCACAGAGATCCGTTGCTAGGACGAGAATGTCTTGTGGCCGGAGCTCGCCCCCGCCGCGAGGAAGCTGCTCTTAGCACCGCGTTGCAGGGACACGTCTCGCTTCTTGACTTCGTGCTTAGCGCTCTCCGAATTCGCTGCTAGCTCCGCGGTCCGTCTCAGCTTCAAGTAGCTGCGCTCGCAGTACATAGAGCTTCGCAAGGACCGAAGACCCGGAGGGACGTATCGCACACGACAATGTGCCAGGACAGAGACGTGTTCTACATTGTCCCTTCTCGTCATCCAGTTTGTGCCTCTGCTGCTTCTGCTGTTAGGAATCGCTCCTTGAAAGACGAGCGAGAGCGTCTTTCTGGGTGCATTGCACTGAGTGAGTGCTCGCTAGGGACTTTGCACTCGGAGCCAAGGCAACAGGGCGTGCTTGTCCGCAGAACTGAGAGCGCGCTGTTGGGCAGAGCTGAAACTGACCGCTGCAGTTCAGCTCTCTCCGGACGGCAGACGCCGAAGAACGAAGCCGCTTGCGAGCGGCGCTGTGCAGCGAAGAGCACACGAGCAGCCAAAGAGCTCCTTCACAATCGCTTTCACTTCTCAGTGCTCTTGCTGCTTGGAAAAGCAGCACACAGCCGTTGCACGCCAGGGCAAAAGCTGGGGCAGTGCCCGTCCTCACTCCTTCGCTGTGCTGTACTCCATGCAGCTAGAGCGAAGCGAGAAGGACGCGAGGACGAAGAAGGCGTTCTTAAAGTAGCCCCTTGTCAGCAGCCCTGAAAGGGCGCATAACACACGGCGTCTCGCTGCCCTCCGTTCTACATACTCGCGGCTCCCTTTGCCTACTTGCAAAAGTTGCTACCAGAGCAGAGGCGGCCAGATTGAAGAGGCAGTGCTTAGGTTGACCTTTTCCTTACTGTACGTAAGCCACGTCCAGCTCCTCGCTGCACTCTGGATTTCCCTTCTCCGCGGCACTTAACGTGATGCTGCCTGTGTGCAACTCGGCGCCTAGAAGTGACCGCCAATGTTTTCAGAGCGGGCTGCAAGGGAGCCAAGGAGCAGCACAAGCAGCAGTGCTTCAGCTTACTCCATCCGACTGCTAAGGGCACTTGGGAAGGCAAGCGAGAGTCAACCACCTTCCTCTCCTAGTAGCCTCTAACGTGGTGCACACAAGCACGGCGCTCTTGCCGCTTCGTTCACCGCCCTCGCCCTCGCCCACGCCTTGCTCCGCTTTCACTTGCCGGCGGCCAGAAGCCGCTGCAGGGGCGCCACATACCCAGCAGTGTGCGGGCAGCCAAGAGCTCGAGAACGCTTCTACTGCCCAAGCCCGCCTAGGGCGTGCACCTTTGTTCTCAGAGCTCCGTGTAACAGTCTGCCTCTCTCGCAGTTCGAATGGAAAACGAAAGCTTTTCGCCTACGCCCTTCACAGAGATCCGTTGCTACGACGAGAATGTCTTGTGGCCGGAGCTCGCCCCCGCCGCGAGGAAGCTGCTCTTAGCACCGCGTTGCAGGGACACGTCTCGCTTCTTGACTTCGTGCTTAGCGCTCTCCGAATTCGGTGCTAGCTCCGCGGTCCTTCTCAGCTGCAAGTAGCAGCGCTCGCAGTACATAGAGCTTCGCAAGGACCGAAGACCTGGAGGGACATAGCGCACACGAAAATGTGCCAGGACAGGGACGTTCTACACTGAGTGGAGACAGAGACAGACCGAGAATTCTACACTGCCCCTTCTCGTCGGCCATCTTGTGCTCTGCTGCCTCTGCTGTGACGAATCCGTCCTTGAAAGACCAGCGAGAGCGCCTCTCCAGGCACTGAGTGTGAGCTCCCTAGGGACTTTTTCCACCTCCAAAAATTCATGGGTAAGTCCTAAAAGTTTTGGTTTGATCAAGAATAGTTACGTCCAAGTATTGCTGTTCTAAACACCCTTGGTTTCAGTCTGAACTTAACTGCTTGTTTCTGTCTTTTTGCCTAGTGGCAATCTAATTCTAAGGTAACTAGATGTGTTGGATATCCATAAATTACATCTCAGGTTAGGTGGGATAATTGGCTGGGAAGAAAATGGAACTGAGAATTTGGAAAGAATCCAAAGTGAGCTGATGTCACAATCCGAGATTCCCTTGGGTTCCAAATCCTTTCATTTGTATTTTTGTGGGCTTTTTTGAAGGCGGTGTACAGTTGAAGCCATGATTTAGCTGCGGTGAGACCTGCTCTGCTGTAAAAGCATTATTTTCTCAGTGAGCATGGACAACAGTTAGAGTGTCGTCTTTTAAGATTCCCTGCACTCCACTTATGGTGGCAAAAGCAGTGCCTTGACTGTAATCATAAAAGTGATTACAGCTTCATTGCTTTGACATCATGTAGGATGCTTCCTCCATCTGCTGTGGTCAGCATTAAGTAACAGATTTCTCAGTTTCTAGGAAGAGTCTAGCAAACAATCACCTTGCTCCTTCTCTTGCATGTATTCATCACTGCTATGCTGCTATACAGACAGATAGTCTGTTTATGATTCAACAATTCAATGGGACATCAAGTAAATAGCAAAGCAAAACTAACTACCGAAAGCACTATAAGGGCCAGAGATTAGCTTGGATCAAAACAGGTATTCTCCTAGCATTGTTTACAAACGAGTCAGCATGTGAAACAGAAGGCACAATGTAGTTTGAGCCTTGTTTTGGGCATGCCCGGAAGAAGGAAATTCTGATTTCACATATGGGAAAAGAAATGTTGACATTTGAATGAGATTGTTCATACCCCAGAAAAGGTTGCTTTGAAAGGTTGTGGAAGTCCTGTGTGGAAACACGGCTTTACAAGTCCTTTCCACCAGGAGACAACAGCTGCAGAACATCTGGGTGTGCCAGTGTTGAGAGCACCAGCAAAGATCAAAGTGGAGAAGTTGGTGAACAATGGCAGTGGCCTGGGGGAGAGCAAGTGGGGTGCTGGCTGTGGGACCAGGGGAGTCCTGACTGATTTAGGAGGCGTGTGATGGTCTGTGCCAGCAAGCGGAGTAGTGCTGTGGTCTTGGCACACCGCGAATACTGGAATTCAGTGGGGTCACTCGGCAGGCTGAGTGTCTGAGGTGCTGGAGGGACCCAGGTTGCCCACATGTAAACATCCAGTCTCACTCTTGCCAGCCACAGAAAGGAGCAGGATGTGGCTGCTGGCGATGCCTGTCATGTATATGTAGTGTATATGCGTGCTATCCCAGCCTGCTGGGAACACTTCTTCTTTGGGACTGCTTGGGCTGAGGGAGAGAAAGCAGTGGTAGTTTCTGAGGTTTCGAGTTTGCTCGAGTTTCTCAGGCTGTTTCTGGAGCCACCCAGAGTTCTCTTCCTTGAAGCATTTCAAGTCCTGCTAATTTTCAAAATTCAAACAGACACAGCCCTAAGCTAGTTGATCTGACTTCAGAGCTATTCTTTCGCTGAGCTGTTGGATGATCTGATCTCCTGAGATGTCTTCCATTTCAGTTTATGACCTGGTTCTTGTGAAAAATAGGATCTTTTAGCCTGGAGAAGAAAGGTTTCTGGAGAGACAGTATTGTGGCCTTTGAATATGTAAAGAGGGTATAAGACAAATGGAGAAAGACTTTTTAGGAAGGTTTGCAGAGAAAGGACAAGGGGACATGCTTTCAAACTGAGACTAGGTTTAGATTGGCTAAAAGGAAAAGCTTTTCTACAATGAAGCTGGTGAGACACTCAAACGGCTGTTCCAGAGAAGTTGTGGATGCCCCATCATTGAGAGTGCTCCTTATCAGTTTGGCTAGTCTTGAGCAATTTCATCTACTGTAAGATCTACCTGGCAAGGAAGTAGGACTAGGTGATCTTTAATCACAGACTGTTGTATGATTCCGTGAAAGACAGAATGCAATAAAGTTCATAATTCAGATTTTGGCGCAGACATATTTATAATTTCTCACTTTATGCATCATTGCAATGACAACTTGTTAGCTTCTGAAATGATTAGCTGAGATTGATTTCCTTCCTTAGTTTCATTTTCCCTGTTATTCCTTCACTCTTGGACCTTTTTTTCACTAGATTTCCTCTTTCAGTAAACTGCCCTTAAGTATCACTTTGCTCCCCACCTGGCTTTTTTTTTTTTTTTTTTTTTTTTTTCAATGACACCTTTTCACTGGTTCGTTTTGGGCCTTTGCTGCTTGAAGTCCAGCAGCCTCCTTGTCAGAGCATTACGGAGCTTTCTTTACAGCTTCATCACTATGCAAAAAGCCATAAATTACTGTGTTCCATCTCACATACCATCAAGTATCACACTAATATTCCCTCTGCTGAATAGCTGGTTGGCTTACATAGACCAGCCAAAAACCAGGAACTCCAGATGGCAGCAAGAATCTTGTAGACTACTCCCGCTGTTCATTTAAATTCTGGAGAAGTCACGTGAGGTATCACATTCTCTTGAAAGAAGTGTCTATCATCTCGGACATTCTAGAATGGGCTATTAATATTGTCGTGAGTTTCTGGCTAGACCTTTTAGTATGCCAATTCAAATTCAAATGATCTGAAATGATAGAACTTCAAGAATTGTTTTTGCCAGAATCGAAGTATGATGGAGTTATATAGGGAGAATCTTAATCTTAGTTATTCTATTCCATCTCACATCATGGCTGGGGGCAGGGAGAAGGGAGTATCTTTGGGGGACAATGGGTTGCGGTGTAGTCAGTAAGCTGGGCAGAGGAGCCATCAGGTATTGTCTGTTGTTGGGGGGGGATTCATGTGAACTCTTCCTTTCTTGTACCCTGCCACCAGTATTGTTGCTAAAATTGTTTGTTTTCTCATCCAAGTGACAAAATCAGCACACTTAATGAGGGATGAAGAGGGAGCAGCGACCTCGGAACAGGAGGAAGAAGAAGCAGAGCCTGCTGTCCTCCAGAAGAAAAAAAACGCTACCAGCCAACTTTGCATCATCTGTGAACTTCCTGGGCGTGTACTCTATCCCCTTGTCCAGATCACTGAGCAAGATATTAAACAGGACTGGGCCCAAGACTGAGCCTTGGGGACCAGCTGGATGAACTCTATTTCCCACCACTCTGTGGGCCTGGCCATCACCCAGTTTGTCACCCAGCAAACAGCCCACCCATGCAAACCATAAGCAGACAGTTTCTTCAGGAGAATGATGTGAGACTCATTGCAAAAAGGATCAGGGAGATGCCTAGGAAGAGTCTCAGGTGAATCCAGGAGACTATAGTGGAGGACTATTCAGTTTTCCAATCAATTTGCTTAAAAAACTCTACAAAACCGTAATAAAAAAACAAACAAAAAAAGCAGACCAAACAAACACACAAAAACTCCCAACCAATAATCCCCAAAGAGACAAAAAAAGCCCCCAAAAAAGCCCACCAAAAAACCCACCCAAAACCGGAAAAAAAAGCCCCAAACCCAACACAAAAAATCAGGGTGAAGGTTTTTAGTAACTTTAAAAATAACAAAACAAAACAAAACGAAACCAAAAAAACCCCAGAAAGTCACATTTGTAAAGGTGCTGTCCCAGCCTCTTCTCTCAGCAGGGAGGACATGCTGAAGTGGAGCCAGTTGGAAGAAAGCGGGACGGGGCAGCACCTGGGCCATTGTCACAGGACGGCCCTGTGGCTGCCCCACTGCCAAAACCTGGACACATAAATCAAACACAGGTATGCACATGTGCTTAGACACAGCAAAAATATATTTGTCTGAAAAGAATACAGGTCCATTTCTATCACTGGAAAGAGCATAATGCCTCGTCTCAGCTTTCTTTTCAGTCATTACAAATGTTTCGAAAATAAAGGAGTGCAGAAAATGGAAATATCCAAGATCAACAGGAGGACCAGTAACAAAGATTCCATTTTTGAAACTGCATTGGGAATCCTCTGCAGAAATTGACTCAGAGCTCTAAGATTTACAAAAAAGACCAAGAGGATTGGAGTCAATACAACACAGTGTCTGGAGACTTCAGCTGGTTGCCTTGATTTCTCAAATATGATGGAGGAAGCACCTTAGCAACTACAGCTGCCAGTTCTCTCAGGGCCCTGACATGCCTCTGGGTGGGTGCCATGGTCTTGCATGCTCAGGTTCCTCAAGTGGTCTGAAAGCTGACCTGCTACTATGGGTTAGAATCAAGTCCACCAGTCCAATAACCTGAGAGATGTGGAAATAGTGACTGGCAGTAAAAATTGAGACCAACACTTGTTGAGTACCTCAGCCTTCTCCTTGTCTGTTGTCACTAGTCCTGTCTGGCTTATGGGGGTGGGGGGGGGGGGAATAGGGGAGGTGTGATAGGTTTCTTTTCATCTTCCTTTTCCCACTGAAATACCCGTAGGTGCCTTTATTATTCTTAGTTTTGGCATGCTTTTCCAAATTCAGCTTCAACTGAGCCTTAGCTATACTGATCCCATCCTCACACACTCATGTGTTACCACTGTATTTTTCCCATGATTTGTCTCGCTGTGTATCGTCTGCATATTACCTACTTGCATCACATCTATTAATTTTCAATAACCTTCTGGCTTTAACTTGCTTTCAAAAAAAAAACCTTTTTGAACCTTTTCACCTCAGAAATTCACCTGGGAAACCCCAAATCCCCAGAATTCGACCCAAAATTCACCTGGCACCCCAAATTCACCCTCCAAATTCGCTCCAAAATGATTGGCAACTTTACACACTCCATTTTCCCACAAAAGGATCTAGAGCCCTGTGCGCTTCGTATACAAACTAAATGCAAAAAACCTTTCTATTCATTCTCAGCAAAAAGACGTCCTATTCCTCCTTCTTTTGGACAAAACTGCTTTCACTTTCAAACTTATTCTCTTGCTCGCTTACCTGCATAATGCTTAGTCCCTGTTCTGCATGCTCATTTTCTTCACTTTTACAAGGAATCCTCTCCTCATCTTCTTCTTCCTCTGCTTCAACATGCAAAAACAAACCAAAAATTGTCTCTTCTACAGAAAATGAGGGGAGAAAAGAACACAAATGATAACCAATACCCTGCCAAGTAGAAATTTCTTCTATATTTCAGTGACTGATAGGCAGAAAAAAATGAATTTCATCTGGGGAAAGAAAGACATTCTAGGAATATTCAGACTGCTATCTTGCCCCAGGTAAAACATTTACCATGGCCTTAGCGTTAATGAGCTTGTGAACATCAGCTGCCAAGAGGAAGGACATTTCCTCCAGTTTCACACAATACTTGGTCAGTACATCTGCTATCTGTGCAATCAAAGAATACAGAAAAGCAACAACAAGGAAAAGTAGAACTCAAATATCAATTTCCCAAGTTAAAATCTACATGAACAAGACAATTTTTCCATTCAAGTGAATTCGATTTAATTAATTCATTAACTACATAAGTAGCATTCTCACGTTCAAGAACGGAATTCAAAGAATCAACGTTGCTTCTTCTGAGACATTGAAGCCTGAGTAGATCCCAACTTCAAATCTAGTAGGACGCCATGAAAGCAATACCTGCTACATTTAGTACATGTAAACTACAAAGACATCTAGAACAGCTCTAAAAGATGAGCAAACCCATGAACTTTGAAGGAGACGCTAGCAAGAAATGTGGAAATAGGCTTTATCTGCCCAGTGCTTTTCCCAAAAGCACGGGCACTCCTTGGCGTCAGTGAGAGTCTCTGTCTCATTATTCAGCAGCTGGATTAGGGTAAAAAAGGATGCATGCAATCACTTCATTCCTGTTCATGACATAAACTTACTGCATCATCGTGGAAGCCATTTACTTGGAAATATAGCCTAAAAAATAGGTGTCAGACTGGGTACATATCTAGATTGCTATGAGCAAAACCAATTTCTTTTTAACAGGAAAGCCATACAATATGCCTGCCATGGCAAATATTAGTCTACTAGCCCTGCACTTCAACGGGTAGTGAGCAGATCATGACACCAAGTTTACGTTTGGCAAGGAGACAGTCTATTTATTACAAGCCCCTAGTTCTAGAACCAAGAATTCAGGAGTTGCTCATTCCCAATGAAAATCTGTCCATTTCATACCTTTGGGGTTTTATGCTTCTGTTCTTTACCTGTCTTGAGTGTGGCTTTCTTGTGAAGTCACTGATGGGTGTTTTTCCAACACATTTCTGCTGATTACACGGTAATTGCATGGCATCAGCAGACATCTCTGAATGTCTCTTGAAAGTATGCTTTTTACTCTTCCTAGAGGACCTTGTCTTCTTCTTTCCTTCACCCAAAAGGTGGGCTAAGTGAGCCTTCAAAGAACCATCATCTCAACAATTAGAATTCTTTCAAACCTACTGAATGGAGAACAGCGACAAAAAAATTTTAAAAAGACTAGTATGCGAAAGACAGCAGAAGAGAAAAGTAAAATAATGAATCCTACATGCCACATGCATAACTCTCTTCATTCAAGGCTATTTTCAAAATGAGAAGAAAGAAAAAAAAAAAAAAAAAAATCACCTTTTCCTCAGAGAGCAAAAGTGGAGTAACTGGATTGTGTTGCCTTGCCTACAGTTACCAGAAAAGTCAACAGCAGAGTTGAAAACTCCTGAAGCTGGCTAACTACGCCTCTAAATGTTTTACTACTGTGTTATGATTCTGTCTTCAGTTAATAGAACCCGATATACAACAAAGAGATGGGAGCACATGGAGATGCATTGGAGAGCCTACGCTGGAGGTAACACATTCATTTTTTACTCAAACAAATCCAAATTAGAAATGTTGAAAATGACCTGGGGCCATTTCAACAGCCAGCAAACTAACACAACCAACCTTTGGCTTTTATTCAATTCTTTGCTTGTTTTACCTGGACCTTGAAGATCTGTCTGCAGCCTTCCTCTCTGCAAATATATCACACTCGTCCTATTGAGAACCCATGGCTCATCACAGCTGCTTCGCCACGCCTGCTTCCAGAAGAACTGGCAACTACAAGCTGGGAGCCAAGAGATACAACACTTCACTTGGAAAAGGGCCTTCCATGAATCCTAGAATCCCAGAATGGTTTGGACTGGAAGCGACCTTAGAGACAGATTCTCTTCTTCCCACATCCTGACATGGGCAGGGACACTTTTCCACTAGTCCAGGTTGCTCCATGTCTGCTCCAGCCTGGCCCTGGACGCTTCCTGCCATGGGGCTCCTACACAGCCTCTTTGAGCAACATGTGCCAGGCCTCAGCACCCACACAAGGAAGAATTCCTTTCCAATATCCCATCTACCCCAGCCCTCTGGCAGTTTGAAGCTATTCCCCCTTGTCCTGCGAGTCCAGAACCTTTTCCAAAGTCCCTCCCCAGCTATCTTGGAGCCCCAGCAGGCACTGCAAGGGGCTCGAAGGTCTCCCTGGAGCCTTCTGTTCTCCAGATTGGACACCCTCAGCTCTCCCAGACTGTCCTAGAGCAAAGAAGCTCCACCTTTCAAAGCACCTTAGAAGCCTCCTACCGGCCAAACTCGATGGCAACGCTGGCCTTCCGGGCCCTACGGATATCGCTTCCGGTGTCGCTCGGGGTCACTCCCGGCTCTCTCCCCGCCCCCCATGGGGCCCTCAGGCGATGCCGCTCCGACGCAGCTCCTGCCGCTGTCAGACCAACGGGGGGGCGGGGGGCCAGCCCAGCCTCATCCACAATCCACAGTGTCCTCGGCGGCTGCTGCGGGCTCATGGCGGCCCACACACCCGGAAGCAGAGCTCCGAACACAGAGGATCATAGCCCCACATTTGTGTTCGTCTCTGCACAAGGCAGGGCAGACTTGCCATGCCCGGACTTTTCAGTTCAGCACGAAAATGAGAATAAACCTGCGCCATGGGGGAGGAAACCTCTAAAGACTCCCTCATACGTGGTCGCTCAACTTAATGCCTAGGCACTTGCCATTCCTAAGGCTACACTAAAGCCCTTTTTAACTTGCGGGTAAGAAATGCCATTGTTCTGGTGTGCAGCTAAAGGCGGAGCACAGGCAGGCCAGGGCAAAAGCTGGGGCAGTGCCCGTCCTCACGCCTTCGCTGTGCTGTACTCCTTGCAGCTAGAGCGAAGCGAGAAGGACGCGAGGACGAAGAAGGCGTTCTTAAAGTAGCCCCTTGTCAGCAGCCCTGAAAGGGCGCATAACACACGGCGTCTCGCTGCCCTCCGTTCTACGTACTCGCGGATCCCTTTGCCGACTTGCAAAAGTTGCTACCAGAGCAGAGGCGGCCAGATTGAAGAGGCAGTGCTTAGGTTCACCTTTTCCTTACTGAACGTAAGCCACGTCAAGCTCCTCGCTGCACTCTGGATTTCCCTTCTCCGCGGCACTTAGCGTGGTGCTGTGTGTGTGCAACTCGGCGCCTAGAAGTGACCGCCAATGCTTTCAGAGCGGGCTGCAAGGGAACCAAAGAGCACTACAAGCAGCAGTGCTTCAGCTTGCTCCTTCCGACTGCTAAGGGCACTTGGGAAGGCATGCGACCGTCAACCACCTTCCTCTCCTAGTAGCCTCTAACGTGGTGCACACAAGCACGGCACTTGTGCCGCTTCGTTCACCGCCCTCGCCTCCGCCTACGCCTGGCGCCGTTTTCACTTGCCGGCGGCCAGATGCCGCTGCAGGGGCGCCACGTAGCCCGCAGTGTGCCGGCAGCCAAGAGCTCGAGAACGCTGCTTCTGCCCAAGCCAGCCTAGGGCGTGCACCTTTGTTCTCAGAGCTCCGTGTAACAGTCTGCCTCTCTCGCAGTTCGAATGGAAAACGAAAGCTTTTCGCCTACGCCCTTCACAGAGATCCGTTGCCAGGACGAGAATGTCTTGTGGCCGGGGCTCGCCCCCGCCGCCAGGAAGCTGCTCTTAGCACCGCGTTGCAGGGACACGTCTCGCTTCTTGACTTCGTGCTTAGCGCTCTCCGAATTCGCTGCTAGCTCCGCGGTCCGTCTCAGCTTCAAGTAGCTGCGCTCGCAGTACATAGAGCTTCGCAAGGACCGAAGACCCGGAGGGACGTATCGCACACGAATACGTGCCAGGACAGAGACGTGTTCTACATTGTCCCTTCTCGTCATCCAGTTTGTGCCTCTGCTGCTTCTGCTGTTAGGAGTCGCTCCTTGAAAGACGAGCGAGAGCGTCTTTCTGGGTGCATTGCACTGAGTGAGTGCTCGCTAGGGACTTTGCACTCGGAGCCAAGGCAACAGGGCGTGCTTGTCCGCAGAACTGAGAGCGCGCTGTTGGGCAGAGCTGAAACTGACCGCTGCAGTTCAGCTCTCTCCGGATGGCAGACGCCGAAGAACGAAGCCGCTTGCGAGCGGCGCAGTGCAGCGAAGAGCACACGAGCAGCCAAAGAGCTCCTTCACAATCGCTTTCACTTCTCAGTGCTCTTGCTGCTTGGAAAAGCAGCACACAGCCGTTGCACGCCAGGGCAAAAGCTGGGGCAGTGCCCGTCCTCACTCCTTCGCTGTGCTGTACTCCTTGCAGCTAGAGCGAAGCGAGAAGGACGCGAGGACGAAGAAGGCGTTCTTAAAGTAGCCCCTTGTCAGCAGCCCTGAAAGGGCGCATAACACACGGCGTCTAGCTGCCCTCCGTTCTACATACTCGCGTCTCCCTTTGCTGACTTGCAAAAGTTGCAACCAGAGCAGAGGCGGCCAGATTGAAGAGGCAGTGCTTAGGTTCACCTTCTCCTTACTGCACGTAAGCCACGTCAAGCTCCTCGCTGCACTCTGGATTTCCCTTCTCCGCGGCACTTAGCGTGGTGCTGTGTGTGTGCAACTCGGCGCCTAGAAGCGACTGCCAATGCTTTCAGAGCGGGCTGCAAGGGAACCAAGGAGCAGCACAAGCAGCAGTGCTTCAGCTTGCTCCTTCCGACTGCTAAGGGCACTTGGGAAGGCAAGCGAGAGTCAACCACCTTCCTCTCCTAGTAGCCTCTAACGTGGTGCACACAAGCACGGCACATAGCCGCTTCGTTCACCGCCCTCGCCCACGCCTGGCTCCGCTTTCACTTGCCGGCGGCCAGAAGCCGCCGCAGGGGCGCCAAATACCCAGCAGTGTGCGGGCAGCCAAGAGCTCGAGAACGCTGTTTCTGCCCAAGCCCGCCTAGGGCGTGCACCTTTGTTCTCAGAGCTCCGTGTAACAGTCTGCCTTTCTCGCAGTTCGAATGGAAATCGAAAGCTTTTCGCCTACGCCCTTCACAGATATCCGTTGCTAGGACGAGAATGTCTTGTGGCCGGAGCTCGCCCCCGCCGCCAGGAAGCTGCTCTTAGCACCGCGTTGCAGGGACACGTCTCGCTTCTTGACTTCGTGCTTAGCGCTCTCCGAATTCGCTGCTAGCTCCGCGGTCCGTCTCAGCTTCAAGTAGCTGCGCTCGCAGTACATAGAGCTTCGCAAGGACCGAAGACCCGGAGGGACGTATCGCACACGACAATGTGCCAGGACAGAGACGTGTTCTACATTGTCCCTTCTCGTCATCCAGTTTGTGCCTCTGCTGCTTCTGCTGTTAGGAATCGCTCCTTGAAAGACGAGCGAGAGCGTCTTTCTGGGTGCATTGCACTGAGTGAGTGCTCGCTAGGGACTTTGCACTCGGAGCCAAGGCAACAGGGCGTGCTTGTCCGCAGAACTGAGAGCGCGCTGTTGGGCAGAGCTGAAACTGACCGCTGCAGTTCAGCTCTCTCCGGACGGCAGACGCCGAAGAACGAAGCCGCTTGCGAGCGGCGCAGTGCAGCGAAGAGCACACGAGCAGCCAAAGAGCTCCTTCACAATCGCTTTCACTTCTCAGTGCTCTTGCTGCTTGGAAAAGCAGCACACAGCCGTTGCACGCCAGGGCAAAAGCTGGGGCAGTGCCCGTCCTCACTCCTTCGCTGTGCTGTACTCCTTGCAGCTAGAGCGAAGCGAGAAGGACGCGAGGACGAAGAAGGCGTTCTTAAAGTAGCCCCTTGTCAGCAGCCCTGAAAGGGCGCATAACACACGGCGTCTCGCTGCCCTCCGTTCTACATACTCGCGTCTCCCTTTGCCGACTTGCAAAAGTTGCTACCAGAGCAGAGGCGGCCAGATTGAAGAGGCTGTGCTTAGGTTCACCTTCTCCTTACTGCACGTAAGCCACGTCAAGCTCCTCGCTGCACTCTGGATTTCCCTTCTCCGCGGCACTTAGCGTGGTGCTGTGTGTGTGCAACTCGGCGCCTAGAAGTGACCGCCAATGCTTTCAGAGCGGGCTGCAAGGGAACCAAGGAGCAGCACAAGCAGCAGTGCTTCAGCTTGCTCCTTCCGACTGCTAAGGGCACTTGGGAAGGCAAGCGAGAGTCAACCACCTTCCTCTCCTAGTAGCCTCTGACGTGGTGCACACAAGCACGGCACATAGCCGCTTCGTTCACCGCCCTCCCCCTCGCCCACGCCTTGCTCCGCTTTCACTTGCCGGCGGCCAGAAGCCGCCGCAGGGGCGCCAAATACCCAGCAGTGTGCCGGCAGCCAAGAGCTCGAGAACGCTGCTTCTGCCCAAGCCCGCCTAGGGCGTGCACCTTTGTTCTCAGAGCTCCGTGTAACAGTCTGCCTTTCTCGCAGTTCGAATGGAAATCGAAAGCTTTTCGCCTACGCCCTTCACAGAGATCCGTTGCTAGGACGAGAATGTCTTGTGGCCGGAGCTCGCCCCCGCCGCGAGGAAGCTGCTCTTAGCACCGCATTGCAGGGACACGTCTCGCTTCTTGACTTCGTGCTTAGCGCTCTCCGAATTCGCTGCTAGCTCCGCGGTCCGTCTCAGCTTCAAGTAGCTGCGCTCGCAGTACATAGAGCTTCGCAAGGACCGAAGACCCGGAGGGACGTATCGCACACGAATACGTGCCAGGACAGAGACGTGTTCTACATTGTCCCTTCTCGTCATCCAGTTTGTGCCTCTGCTGCTTCTGCTGTTAGGAGTCGCTCCTTGAAAGACGAGCGAGAGCGTCTTTCTGGGTGCATTGCACTGAGTGAGTGCTCGCTAGGGACTTTGCACTCGGAGCCAAGGCAACAGGGCGTGCTTGTCCGCAGAACTGAGAGCGCGCTGTTGGGCAGAGCTGAAACTGACCGCTGCAGTTCAGCTCTCTCCGGATGGCAGACGCCGAAGAACGAAGCCGCTTGCGAGCGGCGCAGTGCAGCGAAGAGCACACGAGCAGCCAAAGAGCTCCTTCACAATCGCTTTCACTTCTCAGTGCTCTTGCTGCTTGGAAAAGCAGCACACAGCCGTTGCACGCCAGGGCAAAAGCTGGGGCAGTGCCCGTCCTCACTCCTTCGCTGTGCTGTACTCCTTGCAGCTAGAGCGAAGCGAGAAGGACGCGAGGACGAAGAAGGCGTTCTTAAAGTAGCCCCTTGTCAGCAGCCCTGAAAGGGCGCATAACACACGGCGTCTAGCTGCCCTCCGTTCTACATACTCGCGTCTCCCTTTGCCGACTTGCAAAAGTTGCTACCAGAGCAGAGGCGGCCAGATTGAAGAGGCTGTGCTTAGGTTCACCTCCTCCTTACTGTACGTAAGCCACGTCAAGCTCCTCGCTGCACTCTGGATTTCCCTTCTCCGCGGCACTTAGCGTGGTGCTGTGTGTGTGCAACTCGGCGCCTAGAAGTGACCGCCAATGCTTTCAGAGCGGGCTGCAAGGGAACCAAAGAGCACTACAAGCAGCAGTGCTTCAGCTTGCTCCTTCCGACTGCTAAGGGCACTTGGGAAGGCATGCGACCGTCAACCACCTTCCTCTCCTAGTAGCCTCTAACGTGGTGCACACAAGCACGGCACATAGCCGCTTCGTTCACCGCCCTCGCCCACGCCTGGCTCCGCTTTCACTTGCCGGCGGCCAGAAGCCGCCGCAGGGGCGCCACATACCCAGCAGTGTGCGGGCAGCCAAGAGCTCGAGAACGCTGTTTCTGCCCAAGCCCGCCTAGGGCGTGCACCTTTGTTCTCAGAGCTCCGTGTAACAGTCTGCCTTTCTCGCAGTTCGAATGGAAATCGAAAGCTTTTCGCCTACGCCCTTCACAGATATCCGTTGCTAGGACGAGAATGTCTTGTGGCCGGAGCTCGCCCCCGCCGCCAGGAAGCTGCTCTTAGCACCGCGTTGCAGGGACACGTCTCGCTTCTTGACTTCGTGCTTAGCGCTCTCCGAATTCGCTGCTAGCTCCGCGGTCCGTCTCAGCTTCAAGTAGCTGCGCTCGCAGTACATAGAGCTTCGCAAGGACCGAAGACCCGGAGGGACATATCGCACACGACAATGTGCCAGGACAGAGACGTGTTCTACATTGTCCCTTCTCGTCATCCAGTTTGTGCCTCTGCTGCTTCTGCTGTTAGGAGTCGCTCCTTGAAAGACGAGCGAGAGCGTCTTTCTGGGTGCATTGCACTGAGTGAGTGCTCGCTAGGGACTTTGCACTCGGAGCCAAGGCAACAGGGCGTGCTTGTCCGCAGAACTGAGAGCACGCTGTTGGGCAGAGCTGAAACTGACCGCTGCAGTTCAGCTCTCTCCGGACGGCAGACGCCGAAGAACGAAGCCGCTTGCGAGCGGCGCTGTGCAGCGAAGAGCACACGAGCAGCCAAAGAGCTCGAGCTCCTTCACAATCGCTTTCACTTCTCAGTGCTCTTGCTGCTTGGAAAAGCAGCACACAGCCGTTGCACGCCAGGGCAAAAGCTGGGGCAGTGCCCGTCCTCACTCCTTCGCTGTGCTGTACTCCTTGCAGCTAGAGCGAAGCGAGAAGGACGCGAGGACGAAGAAGGCGTTCTTAAAGTAGCCCCTTGTCAGCAGCCCTGAAAGGGCGCATAACACACGGCGTCTCGCTGCCCTCCGTTCTACGTACTCGCGGCTCCCTTTGCCGACTTGCAAAAGTTGCTACCAGAGCAGAGGCGGCCAGATTGAAGAGGCTGTGCTTAGGTTCACCTTCTCCTTACTGCACGTAAGCCACGTCAAGCTCCTCGCTGCACTCTGGATTTCCCTTCTCCGCGGCACTTAGCGTGGTGCTGTGTGTGTGCAACTCGGCGCCTAGAAGTGACCGCCAATGCTTTCAGAGCGGGCTGCAAGGGAACCAAGGAGCAGCACAAGCAGCAGTGCTTCAGCTTGCTCCTTCCGACTGCTAAGGGCACTTGGGAAGGCAAGCGAGAGTCAACCACCTTCCTCTCCTAGTAGCCTCTGACGTGGTGCACACAAGCACGGCACATAGCCGCTTCGTTCACCGCCCTCCCCCTCGCCCACGCCTTGCTCCGCTTTCACTTGCCGGCGGCCAGAAGCCGCCGCAGGGGCGCCAAATACCCAGCAGTGTGCCGGCAGCCAAGAGCTCGAGAACGCTGCTTCTGCCCAAGCCCGCCTAGGGCGTGCACCTTTGTTCTCAGAGCTCCGTGTAACAGTCTGCCTTTCTCGCAGTTCGAATGGAAATCGAAAGCTTTTCGCCTACGCCCTTCACAGAGATCCGTTGCTAGGACGAGAATGTCTTGTGGCCGGAGCTCGCCCCCGCCGCCAGGAAGCTGCTCTTAGCACCGCATTGCAGGGACACGTCTCGCTTCTTGACTTCGTGCTTAGCGCTCTCCGAATTCGCTGCTAGCTCCGCGGTCCGTCTCAGCTTCAAGTAGCTGCGCTCGCAGTACATAGAGCTTCGCAAGGACCGAAGACCCGGAGGGACGTATCGCACACGAATACGTGCCAGGACAGAGACGTGTTCTACATTGTCCCTTCTCGTCATCCAGTTTGTGCCTCTGCTGCTTCTGCTGTTAGGAATCGCTCCTTGAAAGACGAGCGAGAGCGTCTTTCTGGGTGCATTGCACTGAGTGAGTGCTCGCTAGGGACTTTGCACTCGGAGCCAAGGCAACAGGGCGTGCTTGTCCGCAGAACTGAGAGCGCGCTGTTGGGCAGAGCTGAAACTGACCGCTGCAGTTCAGCTCTCTCCGGATGGCAGACGCCGAAGAACGAAGCCGCTTGCGAGCGGCGCAGTGCAGCGAAGAGCACACGAGCAGCCAAAGAGCTCCTTCACAATCGCTTTCACTTCTCAGTGCTCTTGCTGCTTGGAAAAGCAGCACACAGCCGTTGCACGCCAGGGCAAAAGCTGGGGCAGTGCCCGTCCTCACTCCTTCGCTGTGCTGTACTCCTTGCAGCTAGAGCGAAGCGAGAAGGACGCGAGGACGAAGAAGGCGTTCTTAAAGTAGCCCCTTGTCAGCAGCCCTGAAAGGGCGCATAACACACGGCGTCTCGCTGCCCTCCGTTCTACATACTCGCGTCTCCCTTTGCCGACTTGCAAAAGTTGCTACCAGAGCAGAGGCGGCCAGATTGAAGAGGCTGTGCTTAGGTTCACCTTTTCCTTACTGAACGTAAGCCACGTCAAGCTCCTCGCTGCACTCTGGATTTCCCTTCTCCGCGGCACTTAGCGTGGTGCTGTGTGTGTGCAACTCGGCGCCTAGAAGTGACCGCCAATGCTTTCAGAGCGGGCTGCAAGGGAACCAAAGAGCAGCACAAGCAGCAGTGCTTCAGCTTGCTCCTTCCGACTGCTAAGGGCACTTGGGAAGGCAAGCGAGAGTCAACCACCTTCCTCTCCTAGTAGCCTCTAACGTGGTGCACACAAGCACGGCACATAGCCGCTTCGTTCACCGCCCTCGCCCTCGCCCACGCCTTGCTCCGCTTTCACTTGCCGGCGGCCAGAAGCCGCCGCAGGGGCGCCACATACCCAGCAGTGTGCGGGCAGCCAAGAGCTCGAGAACGCTGCTTCTGCCCAAGCCCGCCTAGGGCGTGCACCTTTGTTCTCAGAGCTCCGTGTAACAGTCTGCCTTTCTCGCAGTTCGAATGGAAATCGAAAGCTTTTCGCCTACGCCCTTCACAGAGATCCGTTGCTAGGACGAGAATGTCTTGTGGCCGGAGCTCGCCCCCGCCGCGAGGAAGCTGCTCTTAGCACCGCGTTGCAGGGACACGTCTCGCTTCTTGACTTCGTGCTTAGCGCTCTCCGAATTCGCTGCTAGCTCCGCGGTCCGTCTCAGCTGCAAGTAGCTGCGCTCGCAGTACATAGAGCTTCGCAAGGACCGAAGACCCGGAGGGACGTATCGCACACGACAATGTGCCAGGACAGAGACGTGTTCTACATTGTCCCTTCTCGTCATCCAGTTTGTGCCTCTGCTGCTTCTGCTGTTAGGAATCGCTCCTTGAAAGACGAGCGAGAGCGTCTTTCTGGGTGCATTGCACTGAGTGAGTGCTCGCTAGGGACTTTGCACTCGGAGCCAAGGCAACAGGGCGTGCTTGTCCGCAGAACTGAGAGCGCGCTGTTGGGCAGAGCTGAAACTGACCGCTGCAGTTCAGCTCTCTCCGGACGGCAGACGCCGAAGAACGAAGCCGCTTGCGAGCGGCGCTGTGCAGCGAAGAGCACACGAGCAGCCAAAGAGCTCCTTCACAATCGCTTTCACTTCTCAGTGCTCTTGCTGCTTGGAAAAGCAGCACACAGCCGTTGCACGCCAGGGCAAAAGCTGGGGCAGTGCCCGTCCTCACTCCTTCGCTGTGCTGTACTCCTTGCAGCTAGAGCGAAGCGAGAAGGACGCGAGGACGAAGAAGGCGTTCTTAAAGTAGCCCCTTGTCAGCAGCCCTGAAAGGGCGCATAACACACGGCGTCTCGCTGCCCTCCGTTCTACATACTCGCGGCTCCCTTTGCCTACTTGCAAAAGTTGCTACCAGAGCAGAGGCGGCCAGATTGAAGAGGCAGTGCTTAGGTTGACCTTTTCCTTACTGTACGTAAGCCACGTCCAGCTCCTCGCTGCACTCTGGATTTCCCTTCTCCGCGGCACTTAACGTGATGCTGCCTGTGTGCAACTCGGCGCCTAGAAGTGACCGCCAATGTTTTCAGAGCGGGCTGCAAGGGAGCCAAGGAGCAGCACAAGCAGCAGTGCTTCAGCTTACTCCATCCGACTGCTAAGGGCACTTGGGAAGGCAAGCGAGAGTCAACCACCTTCCTCTCCTAGTAGCCTCTAACGTGGTGCACACAAGCACGGCGCTCTTGCCGCTTCGTTCACCGCCCTCGCCCTCGCCCACGCCTTGCTCCGCTTTCACTTGCCGGCGGCCAGAAGCCGCTGCAGGGGCGCCACATACCCAGCAGTGTGCGGGCAGCCAAGAGCTCGAGAACGCTTCTACTGCCCAAGCCCGCCTAGGGCGTGCACCTTTGTTCTCAGAGCTCCGTGTAACAGTCTGCCTCTCTCGCAGTTCGAATGGAAAACGAAAGCTTTTCGCCTACGCCCTTCACAGAGATCCGTTGCTACGACGAGAATGTCTTGTGGCCGGAGCTCGCCCCCGCCGCGAGGAAGCTGCTCTTAGCACCGCGTTGCAGGGACACGTCTCGCTTCTTGACTTCGTGCTTAGCGCTCTCCGAATTCGCTGCTAGCTCCGCGGTCCTTCTCAGCTGCAAGTAGCAGCGCTCGCAGTACATAGAGCTTCGCAAGGACCGAAGACCTGGAGGGACATAGCGCACACGAAAATGTGCCAGGACAGGGACGTTCTACACTGAGTGGAGACAGAGACAGACCGAGAATTCTACACTGCCCCTTCTCGTCGGCCATCTTGTGCTCTGCTGCCTCTGCTGTGACGAATCCGTCCTTGAAAGACCAGCGAGAGCGCCTCTCCAGGCACTGAGTGTGAGCTCCCTAGGGACTTTTTCCACCTCCAAAAATTCATGGGTAAGTCCTAAAAGTTTTGGTTTGATCAAGAATAGTTACGTCCAAGTATTGCTGTTCTAAACACCCTTGGTTTCAGTCTGAACTTAACTGCTTGTTTCTGTCTTTTTGCCTAGTGGCAATCTAATTCTAAGGTAACTAGATGTGTTGGATATCCATAAATTACATCTCAGGTTAGGTGGGATAATTGGCTGGGAAGAAAATGGAACTGAGAATTTGGAAAGAATCCAAAGTGAGCTGATGTCACAATCCGAGATTCCCTTGGGTTCCAAATCCTTTCATTTGTATTTTTGTGGGCTTTTTTGAAGGCGGTGTACAGTTGAAGCCATGATTTAGCTGCGGTGAGACCTGCTCTGCTGTAAAAGCATTATTTTCTCAGTGAGCATGGACAACAGTTAGAGTGTCGTCTTTTAAGATTCCCTGCACTCCACTTATGGTGGCAAAAGCAGTGCCTTGACTGTAATCATAAAAGTGATTACAGCTTCATTGCTTTGACATCATGTAGGATGCTTCCTCCATCTGCTGTGGTCAGCATTAAGTAACAGATTTCTCAGTTTCTAGGAAGAGTCTAGCAAACAATCACCTTGCTCCTTCTCTTGCATGTATTCATCACTGCTATGCTGCTATACAGACAGATAGTCTGTTTATGATTCAACAATTCAATGGGACATCAAGTAAATAGCAAAGCAAAACTAACTACCGAAAGCACTATAAGGGCCAGAGATTAGCTTGGATCAAAACAGGTATTCTCCTAGCATTGTTTACAAACGAGTCAGCATGTGAAACAGAAGGCACAATGTAGTTTGAGCCTTGTTTTGGGCATGCCCGGAAGAAGGAAATTCTGATTTCACATATGGGAAAAGAAATGTTGACATTTGAATGAGATTGTTCATACCCCAGAAAAGGTTGCTTTGAAAGGTTGTGGAAGTCCTGTGTGGAAACACGGCTTTACAAGTCCTTTCCACCAGGAGACAACAGCTGCAGAACATCTGGGTGTGCCAGTGTTGAGAGCACCAGCAAAGATCAAAGTGGAGAAGTTGGTGAACAATGGCAGTGGCCTGGGGGAGAGCAAGTGGGGTGCTGGCTGTGGGACCAGGGGAGTCCTGACTGATTTAGGAGGCGTGTGATGGTCTGTGCCAGCAAGCGGAGTAGTGCTGTGGTCTTGGCACACCGCGAATACTGGAATTCAGTGGGGTCACTCGGCAGGCTGAGTGTCTGAGGTGCTGGAGGGACCCAGGTTGCCCACATGTAAACATCCAGTCTCACTCTTGCCAGCCACAGAAAGGAGCAGGATGTGGCTGCTGGCGATGCCTGTCATGTATATGTAGTGTATATGCGTGCTATCCCAGCCTGCTGGGAACACTTCTTCTTTGGGACTGCTTGGGCTGAGGGAGAGAAAGCAGTGGTAGTTTCTGAGGTTTCGAGTTTGCTCGAGTTTCTCAGGCTGTTTCTGGAGCCACCCAGAGTTCTCTTCCTTGAAGCATTTCAAGTCCTGCTAATTTTCAAAATTCAAACAGACACAGCCCTAAGCTAGTTGATCTGACTTCAGAGCTATTCTTTCGCTGAGCTGTTGGATGATCTGATCTCCTGAGATGTCTTCCATTTCAGTTTATGACCTGGTTCTTGTGAAAAATAGGATCTTTTAGCCTGGAGAAGAAAGGTTTCTGGAGAGACAGTATTGTGGCCTTTGAATATGTAAAGAGGGTATAAGACAAATGGAGAAAGACTTTTTAGGAAGGTTTGCAGAGAAAGGACAAGGGGACATGCTTTCAAACTGAGACTAGGTTTAGATTGGCTAAAAGGAAAAGCTTTTCTACAATGAAGCTGGTGAGACACTCAAACGGCTGTTCCAGAGAAGTTGTGGATGCCCCATCATTGAGAGTGCTCCTTATCAGTTTGGCTAGTCTTGAGCAATTTCATCTACTGTAAGATCTACCTGGCAAGGAAGTAGGACTAGGTGATCTTTAATCACAGACTGTTGTATGATTCCGTGAAAGACAGAATGCAATAAAGTTCATAATTCAGATTTTGGCGCAGACATATTTATAATTTCTCACTTTATGCATCATTGCAATGACAACTTGTTAGCTTCTGAAATGATTAGCTGAGATTGATTTCCTTCCTTAGTTTCATTTTCCCTGTTATTCCTTCACTCTTGGACCTTTTTTTCACTAGATTTCCTCTTTCAGTAAACTGCCCTTAAGTATCACTTTGCTCCCCACCTGGCTTTTTTTTTTTTTTTTTTTTTTTTTTCAATGACACCTTTTCACTGGTTCGTTTTGGGCCTTTGCTGCTTGAAGTCCAGCAGCCTCCTTGTCAGAGCATTACGGAGCTTTCTTTACAGCTTCATCACTATGCAAAAAGCCATAAATTACTGTGTTCCATCTCACATACCATCAAGTATCACACTAATATTCCCTCTGCTGAATAGCTGGTTGGCTTACATAGACCAGCCAAAAACCAGGAACTCCAGATGGCAGCAAGAATCTTGTAGACTACTCCCGCTGTTCATTTAAATTCTGGAGAAGTCACGTGAGGTATCACATTCTCTTGAAAGAAGTGTCTATCATCTCGGACATTCTAGAATGGGCTATTAATATTGTCGTGAGTTTCTGGCTAGACCTTTTAGTATGCCAATTCAAATTCAAATGATCTGAAATGATAGAACTTCAAGAATTGTTTTTGCCAGAATCGAAGTATGATGGAGTTATATAGGGAGAATCTTAATCTTAGTTATTCTATTCCATCTCACATCATGGCTGGGGGCAGGGAGAAGGGAGTATCTTTGGGGGACAATGGGTTGCGGTGTAGTCAGTAAGCTGGGCAGAGGAGCCATCAGGTATTGTCTGTTGTTGGGGGGGGATTCATGTGAACTCTTCCTTTCTTGTACCCTGCCACCAGTATTGTTGCTAAAATTGTTTGTTTTCTCATCCAAGTGACAAAATCAGCACACTTAATGAGGGATGAAGAGGGAGCAGCGACCTCGGAACAGGAGGAAGAAGAAGCAGAGCCTGCTGTCCTCCAGAAGAAAAAAAACGCTACCAGCCAACTTTGCATCATCTGTGAACTTCCTGGGCGTGTACTCTATCCCCTTGTCCAGATCACTGAGCAAGATATTAAACAGGACTGGGCCCAAGACTGAGCCTTGGGGACCAGCTGGATGAACTCTATTTCCCACCACTCTGTGGGCCTGGCCATCACCCAGTTTGTCACCCAGCAAACAGCCCACCCATGCAAACCATAAGCAGACAGTTTCTTCAGGAGAATGATGTGAGACTCATTGCAAAAAGGATCAGGGAGATGCCTAGGAAGAGTCTCAGGTGAATCCAGGAGACTATAGTGGAGGACTATTCAGTTTTCCAATCAATTTGCTTAAAAAACTCTACAAAACCGTAATAAAAAAACAAACAAAAAAAGCAGACCAAACAAACACACAAAAACTCCCAACCAATAATCCCCAAAGAGACAAAAAAAGCCCCCAAAAAAGCCCACCAAAAAACCCACCCAAAACCGGAAAAAAAAGCCCCAAACCCAACACAAAAAATCAGGGTGAAGGTTTTTAGTAACTTTAAAAATAACAAAACAAAACAAAACGAAACCAAAAAAACCCCAGAAAGTCACATTTGTAAAGGTGCTGTCCCAGCCTCTTCTCTCAGCAGGGAGGACATGCTGAAGTGGAGCCAGTTGGAAGAAAGCGGGACGGGGCAGCACCTGGGCCATTGTCACAGGACGGCCCTGTGGCTGCCCCACTGCCAAAACCTGGACACATAAATCAAACACAGGTATGCACATGTGCTTAGACACAGCAAAAATATATTTGTCTGAAAAGAATACAGGTCCATTTCTATCACTGGAAAGAGCATAATGCCTCGTCTCAGCTTTCTTTTCAGTCATTACAAATGTTTCGAAAATAAAGGAGTGCAGAAAATGGAAATATCCAAGATCAACAGGAGGACCAGTAACAAAGATTCCATTTTTGAAACTGCATTGGGAATCCTCTGCAGAAATTGACTCAGAGCTCTAAGATTTACAAAAAAGACCAAGAGGATTGGAGTCAATACAACACAGTGTCTGGAGACTTCAGCTGGTTGCCTTGATTTCTCAAATATGATGGAGGAAGCACCTTAGCAACTACAGCTGCCAGTTCTCTCAGGGCCCTGACATGCCTCTGGGTGGGTGCCATGGTCTTGCATGCTCAGGTTCCTCAAGTGGTCTGAAAGCTGACCTGCTACTATGGGTTAGAATCAAGTCCACCAGTCCAATAACCTGAGAGATGTGGAAATAGTGACTGGCAGTAAAAATTGAGACCAACACTTGTTGAGTACCTCAGCCTTCTCCTTGTCTGTTGTCACTAGTCCTGTCTGGCTTATGGGGGTGGGGGGGGGGGGAATAGGGGAGGTGTGATAGGTTTCTTTTCATCTTCCTTTTCCCACTGAAATACCCGTAGGTGCCTTTATTATTCTTAGTTTTGGCATGCTTTTCCAAATTCAGCTTCAACTGAGCCTTAGCTATACTGATCCCATCCTCACACACTCATGTGTTACCACTGTATTTTTCCCATGATTTGTCTCGCTGTGTATCGTCTGCATATTACCTACTTGCATCACATCTATTAATTTTCAATAACCTTCTGGCTTTAACTTGCTTTCAAAAAAAAAACCTTTTTGAACCTTTTCACCTCAGAAATTCACCTGGGAAACCCCAAATCCCCAGAATTCGACCCAAAATTCACCTGGCACCCCAAATTCACCCTCCAAATTCGCTCCAAAATGATTGGCAACTTTACACACTCCATTTTCCCACAAAAGGATCTAGAGCCCTGTGCGCTTCGTATACAAACTAAATGCAAAAAACCTTTCTATTCATTCTCAGCAAAAAGACGTCCTATTCCTCCTTCTTTTGGACAAAACTGCTTTCACTTTCAAACTTATTCTCTTGCTCGCTTACCTGCATAATGCTTAGTCCCTGTTCTGCATGCTCATTTTCTTCACTTTTACAAGGAATCCTCTCCTCATCTTCTTCTTCCTCTGCTTCAACATGCAAAAACAAACCAAAAATTGTCTCTTCTACAGAAAATGAGGGGAGAAAAGAACACAAATGATAACCAATACCCTGCCAAGTAGAAATTTCTTCTATATTTCAGTGACTGATAGGCAGAAAAAAATGAATTTCATCTGGGGAAAGAAAGACATTCTAGGAATATTCAGACTGCTATCTTGCCCCAGGTAAAACATTTACCATGGCCTTAGCGTTAATGAGCTTGTGAACATCAGCTGCCAAGAGGAAGGACATTTCCTCCAGTTTCACACAATACTTGGTCAGTACATCTGCTATCTGTGCAATCAAAGAATACAGAAAAGCAACAACAAGGAAAAGTAGAACTCAAATATCAATTTCCCAAGTTAAAATCTACATGAACAAGACAATTTTTCCATTCAAGTGAATTCGATTTAATTAATTCATTAACTACATAAGTAGCATTCTCACGTTCAAGAACGGAATTCAAAGAATCAACGTTGCTTCTTCTGAGACATTGAAGCCTGAGTAGATCCCAACTTCAAATCTAGTAGGACGCCATGAAAGCAATACCTGCTACATTTAGTACATGTAAACTACAAAGACATCTAGAACAGCTCTAAAAGATGAGCAAACCCATGAACTTTGAAGGAGACGCTAGCAAGAAATGTGGAAATAGGCTTTATCTGCCCAGTGCTTTTCCCAAAAGCACGGGCACTCCTTGGCGTCAGTGAGAGTCTCTGTCTCATTATTCAGCAGCTGGATTAGGGTAAAAAAGGATGCATGCAATCACTTCATTCCTGTTCATGACATAAACTTACTGCATCATCGTGGAAGCCATTTACTTGGAAATATAGCCTAAAAAATAGGTGTCAGACTGGGTACATATCTAGATTGCTATGAGCAAAACCAATTTCTTTTTAACAGGAAAGCCATACAATATGCCTGCCATGGCAAATATTAGTCTACTAGCCCTGCACTTCAACGGGTAGTGAGCAGATCATGACACCAAGTTTACGTTTGGCAAGGAGACAGTCTATTTATTACAAGCCCCTAGTTCTAGAACCAAGAATTCAGGAGTTGCTCATTCCCAATGAAAATCTGTCCATTTCATACCTTTGGGGTTTTATGCTTCTGTTCTTTACCTGTCTTGAGTGTGGCTTTCTTGTGAAGTCACTGATGGGTGTTTTTCCAACACATTTCTGCTGATTACACGGTAATTGCATGGCATCAGCAGACATCTCTGAATGTCTCTTGAAAGTATGCTTTTTACTCTTCCTAGAGGACCTTGTCTTCTTCTTTCCTTCACCCAAAAGGTGGGCTAAGTGAGCCTTCAAAGAACCATCATCTCAACAATTAGAATTCTTTCAAACCTACTGAATGGAGAACAGCGACAAAAAAATTTTAAAAAGACTAGTATGCGAAAGACAGCAGAAGAGAAAAGTAAAATAATGAATCCTACATGCCACATGCATAACTCTCTTCATTCAAGGCTATTTTCAAAATGAGAAGAAAGAAAAAAAAAAAAAAAAAAATCACCTTTTCCTCAGAGAGCAAAAGTGGAGTAACTGGATTGTGTTGCCTTGCCTACAGTTACCAGAAAAGTCAACAGCAGAGTTGAAAACTCCTGAAGCTGGCTAACTACGCCTCTAAATGTTTTACTACTGTGTTATGATTCTGTCTTCAGTTAATAGAACCCGATATACAACAAAGAGATGGGAGCACATGGAGATGCATTGGAGAGCCTACGCTGGAGGTAACACATTCATTTTTTACTCAAACAAATCCAAATTAGAAATGTTGAAAATGACCTGGGGCCATTTCAACAGCCAGCAAACTAACACAACCAACCTTTGGCTTTTATTCAATTCTTTGCTTGTTTTACCTGGACCTTGAAGATCTGTCTGCAGCCTTCCTCTCTGCAAATATATCACACTCGTCCTATTGAGAACCCATGGCTCATCACAGCTGCTTCGCCACGCCTGCTTCCAGAAGAACTGGCAACTACAAGCTGGGAGCCAAGAGATACAACACTTCACTTGGAAAAGGGCCTTCCATGAATCCTAGAATCCCAGAATGGTTTGGACTGGAAGCGACCTTAGAGACAGATTCTCTTCTTCCCACATCCTGACATGGGCAGGGACACTTTTCCACTAGTCCAGGTTGCTCCATGTCTGCTCCAGCCTGGCCCTGGACGCTTCCTGCCATGGGGCTCCTACACAGCCTCTTTGAGCAACATGTGCCAGGCCTCAGCACCCACACAAGGAAGAATTCCTTTCCAATATCCCATCTACCCCAGCCCTCTGGCAGTTTGAAGCTATTCCCCCTTGTCCTGCGAGTCCAGAACCTTTTCCAAAGTCCCTCCCCAGCTATCTTGGAGCCCCAGCAGGCACTGCAAGGGGCTCGAAGGTCTCCCTGGAGCCTTCTGTTCTCCAGATTGGACACCCTCAGCTCTCCCAGACTGTCCTAGAGCAAAGAAGCTCCACCTTTCAAAGCACCTTAGAAGCCTCCTACCGGCCAAACTCGATGGCAACGCTGGCCTTCCGGGCCCTACGGATATCGCTTCCGGTGTCGCTCGGGGTCACTCCCGGCTCTCTCCCCGCCCCCCATGGGGCCCTCAGGCGATGCCGCTCCGACGCAGCTCCTGCCGCTGTCAGACCAACGGGGGGGCGGGGGGCCAGCCCAGCCTCATCCACAATCCACAGTGTCCTCGGCGGCTGCTGCGGGCTCATGGCGGCCCACACACCCGGAAGCAGAGCTCCGAACACAGAGGATCATAGCCCCACATTTGTGTTCGTCTCTGCACAAGGCAGGGCAGACTTGCCATGCCCGGACTTTTCAGTTCAGCACGAAAATGAGAATAAACCTGCGCCATGGGGGAGGAAACCTCTAAAGACTCCCTCATACGTGGTCGCTCAACTTAATGCCTAGGCACTTGCCATTCCTAAGGCTACACTAAAGCCCTTTTTAACTTGCGGGTAAGAAATGCCATTGTTCTGGTGTGCAGCTAAAGGCGGAGCACAGGCAGGCCAGGGCAAAAGCTGGGGCAGTGCCCGTCCTCACGCCTTCGCTGTGCTGTACTCCTTGCAGCTAGAGCGAAGCGAGAAGGACGCGAGGACGAAGAAGGCGTTCTTAAAGTAGCCCCTTGTCAGCAGCCCTGAAAGGGCGCATAACACACGGCGTCTCGCTGCCCTCCGTTCTACGTACTCGCGGATCCCTTTGCCGACTTGCAAAAGTTGCTACCAGAGCAGAGGCGGCCAGATTGAAGAGGCAGTGCTTAGGTTCACCTTTTCCTTACTGAACGTAAGCCACGTCAAGCTCCTCGCTGCACTCTGGATTTCCCTTCTCCGCGGCACTTAGCGTGGTGCTGTGTGTGTGCAACTCGGCGCCTAGAAGTGACCGCCAATGCTTTCAGAGCGGGCTGCAAGGGAACCAAAGAGCACTACAAGCAGCAGTGCTTCAGCTTGCTCCTTCCGACTGCTAAGGGCACTTGGGAAGGCATGCGACCGTCAACCACCTTCCTCTCCTAGTAGCCTCTAACGTGGTGCACACAAGCACGGCACTTGTGCCGCTTCGTTCACCGCCCTCGCCTCCGCCTACGCCTGGCGCCGTTTTCACTTGCCGGCGGCCAGATGCCGCTGCAGGGGCGCCACGTAGCCCGCAGTGTGCCGGCAGCCAAGAGCTCGAGAACGCTGCTTCTGCCCAAGCCAGCCTAGGGCGTGCACCTTTGTTCTCAGAGCTCCGTGTAACAGTCTGCCTCTCTCGCAGTTCGAATGGAAAACGAAAGCTTTTCGCCTACGCCCTTCACAGAGATCCGTTGCCAGGACGAGAATGTCTTGTGGCCGGGGCTCGCCCCCGCCGCCAGGAAGCTGCTCTTAGCACCGCGTTGCAGGGACACGTCTCGCTTCTTGACTTCGTGCTTAGCGCTCTCCGAATTCGCTGCTAGCTCCGCGGTCCGTCTCAGCTTCAAGTAGCTGCGCTCGCAGTACATAGAGCTTCGCAAGGACCGAAGACCCGGAGGGACGTATCGCACACGAATACGTGCCAGGACAGAGACGTGTTCTACATTGTCCCTTCTCGTCATCCAGTTTGTGCCTCTGCTGCTTCTGCTGTTAGGAGTCGCTCCTTGAAAGACGAGCGAGAGCGTCTTTCTGGGTGCATTGCACTGAGTGAGTGCTCGCTAGGGACTTTGCACTCGGAGCCAAGGCAACAGGGCGTGCTTGTCCGCAGAACTGAGAGCGCGCTGTTGGGCAGAGCTGAAACTGACCGCTGCAGTTCAGCTCTCTCCGGATGGCAGACGCCGAAGAACGAAGCCGCTTGCGAGCGGCGCAGTGCAGCGAAGAGCACACGAGCAGCCAAAGAGCTCCTTCACAATCGCTTTCACTTCTCAGTGCTCTTGCTGCTTGGAAAAGCAGCACACAGCCGTTGCACGCCAGGGCAAAAGCTGGGGCAGTGCCCGTCCTCACTCCTTCGCTGTGCTGTACTCCTTGCAGCTAGAGCGAAGCGAGAAGGACGCGAGGACGAAGAAGGCGTTCTTAAAGTAGCCCCTTGTCAGCAGCCCTGAAAGGGCGCATAACACACGGCGTCTAGCTGCCCTCCGTTCTACATACTCGCGTCTCCCTTTGCTGACTTGCAAAAGTTGCAACCAGAGCAGAGGCGGCCAGATTGAAGAGGCAGTGCTTAGGTTCACCTTCTCCTTACTGCACGTAAGCCACGTCAAGCTCCTCGCTGCACTCTGGATTTCCCTTCTCCGCGGCACTTAGCGTGGTGCTGTGTGTGTGCAACTCGGCGCCTAGAAGCGACTGCCAATGCTTTCAGAGCGGGCTGCAAGGGAACCAAGGAGCAGCACAAGCAGCAGTGCTTCAGCTTGCTCCTTCCGACTGCTAAGGGCACTTGGGAAGGCAAGCGAGAGTCAACCACCTTCCTCTCCTAGTAGCCTCTAACGTGGTGCACACAAGCACGGCACATAGCCGCTTCGTTCACCGCCCTCGCCCACGCCTGGCTCCGCTTTCACTTGCCGGCGGCCAGAAGCCGCCGCAGGGGCGCCAAATACCCAGCAGTGTGCGGGCAGCCAAGAGCTCGAGAACGCTGTTTCTGCCCAAGCCCGCCTAGGGCGTGCACCTTTGTTCTCAGAGCTCCGTGTAACAGTCTGCCTTTCTCGCAGTTCGAATGGAAATCGAAAGCTTTTCGCCTACGCCCTTCACAGATATCCGTTGCTAGGACGAGAATGTCTTGTGGCCGGAGCTCGCCCCCGCCGCCAGGAAGCTGCTCTTAGCACCGCGTTGCAGGGACACGTCTCGCTTCTTGACTTCGTGCTTAGCGCTCTCCGAATTCGCTGCTAGCTCCGCGGTCCGTCTCAGCTTCAAGTAGCTGCGCTCGCAGTACATAGAGCTTCGCAAGGACCGAAGACCCGGAGGGACGTATCGCACACGACAATGTGCCAGGACAGAGACGTGTTCTACATTGTCCCTTCTCGTCATCCAGTTTGTGCCTCTGCTGCTTCTGCTGTTAGGAATCGCTCCTTGAAAGACGAGCGAGAGCGTCTTTCTGGGTGCATTGCACTGAGTGAGTGCTCGCTAGGGACTTTGCACTCGGAGCCAAGGCAACAGGGCGTGCTTGTCCGCAGAACTGAGAGCGCGCTGTTGGGCAGAGCTGAAACTGACCGCTGCAGTTCAGCTCTCTCCGGACGGCAGACGCCGAAGAACGAAGCCGCTTGCGAGCGGCGCAGTGCAGCGAAGAGCACACGAGCAGCCAAAGAGCTCCTTCACAATCGCTTTCACTTCTCAGTGCTCTTGCTGCTTGGAAAAGCAGCACACAGCCGTTGCACGCCAGGGCAAAAGCTGGGGCAGTGCCCGTCCTCACTCCTTCGCTGTGCTGTACTCCTTGCAGCTAGAGCGAAGCGAGAAGGACGCGAGGACGAAGAAGGCGTTCTTAAAGTAGCCCCTTGTCAGCAGCCCTGAAAGGGCGCATAACACACGGCGTCTCGCTGCCCTCCGTTCTACATACTCGCGTCTCCCTTTGCCGACTTGCAAAAGTTGCTACCAGAGCAGAGGCGGCCAGATTGAAGAGGCTGTGCTTAGGTTCACCTTCTCCTTACTGCACGTAAGCCACGTCAAGCTCCTCGCTGCACTCTGGATTTCCCTTCTCCGCGGCACTTAGCGTGGTGCTGTGTGTGTGCAACTCGGCGCCTAGAAGTGACCGCCAATGCTTTCAGAGCGGGCTGCAAGGGAACCAAGGAGCAGCACAAGCAGCAGTGCTTCAGCTTGCTCCTTCCGACTGCTAAGGGCACTTGGGAAGGCAAGCGAGAGTCAACCACCTTCCTCTCCTAGTAGCCTCTGACGTGGTGCACACAAGCACGGCACATAGCCGCTTCGTTCACCGCCCTCCCCCTCGCCCACGCCTTGCTCCGCTTTCACTTGCCGGCGGCCAGAAGCCGCCGCAGGGGCGCCAAATACCCAGCAGTGTGCCGGCAGCCAAGAGCTCGAGAACGCTGCTTCTGCCCAAGCCCGCCTAGGGCGTGCACCTTTGTTCTCAGAGCTCCGTGTAACAGTCTGCCTTTCTCGCAGTTCGAATGGAAATCGAAAGCTTTTCGCCTACGCCCTTCACAGAGATCCGTTGCTAGGACGAGAATGTCTTGTGGCCGGAGCTCGCCCCCGCCGCGAGGAAGCTGCTCTTAGCACCGCATTGCAGGGACACGTCTCGCTTCTTGACTTCGTGCTTAGCGCTCTCCGAATTCGCTGCTAGCTCCGCGGTCCGTCTCAGCTTCAAGTAGCTGCGCTCGCAGTACATAGAGCTTCGCAAGGACCGAAGACCCGGAGGGACGTATCGCACACGAATACGTGCCAGGACAGAGACGTGTTCTACATTGTCCCTTCTCGTCATCCAGTTTGTGCCTCTGCTGCTTCTGCTGTTAGGAGTCGCTCCTTGAAAGACGAGCGAGAGCGTCTTTCTGGGTGCATTGCACTGAGTGAGTGCTCGCTAGGGACTTTGCACTCGGAGCCAAGGCAACAGGGCGTGCTTGTCCGCAGAACTGAGAGCGCGCTGTTGGGCAGAGCTGAAACTGACCGCTGCAGTTCAGCTCTCTCCGGATGGCAGACGCCGAAGAACGAAGCCGCTTGCGAGCGGCGCAGTGCAGCGAAGAGCACACGAGCAGCCAAAGAGCTCCTTCACAATCGCTTTCACTTCTCAGTGCTCTTGCTGCTTGGAAAAGCAGCACACAGCCGTTGCACGCCAGGGCAAAAGCTGGGGCAGTGCCCGTCCTCACTCCTTCGCTGTGCTGTACTCCTTGCAGCTAGAGCGAAGCGAGAAGGACGCGAGGACGAAGAAGGCGTTCTTAAAGTAGCCCCTTGTCAGCAGCCCTGAAAGGGCGCATAACACACGGCGTCTAGCTGCCCTCCGTTCTACATACTCGCGTCTCCCTTTGCCGACTTGCAAAAGTTGCTACCAGAGCAGAGGCGGCCAGATTGAAGAGGCTGTGCTTAGGTTCACCTCCTCCTTACTGTACGTAAGCCACGTCAAGCTCCTCGCTGCACTCTGGATTTCCCTTCTCCGCGGCACTTAGCGTGGTGCTGTGTGTGTGCAACTCGGCGCCTAGAAGTGACCGCCAATGCTTTCAGAGCGGGCTGCAAGGGAACCAAAGAGCACTACAAGCAGCAGTGCTTCAGCTTGCTCCTTCCGACTGCTAAGGGCACTTGGGAAGGCATGCGACCGTCAACCACCTTCCTCTCCTAGTAGCCTCTAACGTGGTGCACACAAGCACGGCACATAGCCGCTTCGTTCACCGCCCTCGCCCACGCCTGGCTCCGCTTTCACTTGCCGGCGGCCAGAAGCCGCCGCAGGGGCGCCACATACCCAGCAGTGTGCGGGCAGCCAAGAGCTCGAGAACGCTGTTTCTGCCCAAGCCCGCCTAGGGCGTGCACCTTTGTTCTCAGAGCTCCGTGTAACAGTCTGCCTTTCTCGCAGTTCGAATGGAAATCGAAAGCTTTTCGCCTACGCCCTTCACAGATATCCGTTGCTAGGACGAGAATGTCTTGTGGCCGGAGCTCGCCCCCGCCGCCAGGAAGCTGCTCTTAGCACCGCGTTGCAGGGACACGTCTCGCTTCTTGACTTCGTGCTTAGCGCTCTCCGAATTCGCTGCTAGCTCCGCGGTCCGTCTCAGCTTCAAGTAGCTGCGCTCGCAGTACATAGAGCTTCGCAAGGACCGAAGACCCGGAGGGACATATCGCACACGACAATGTGCCAGGACAGAGACGTGTTCTACATTGTCCCTTCTCGTCATCCAGTTTGTGCCTCTGCTGCTTCTGCTGTTAGGAGTCGCTCCTTGAAAGACGAGCGAGAGCGTCTTTCTGGGTGCATTGCACTGAGTGAGTGCTCGCTAGGGACTTTGCACTCGGAGCCAAGGCAACAGGGCGTGCTTGTCCGCAGAACTGAGAGCACGCTGTTGGGCAGAGCTGAAACTGACCGCTGCAGTTCAGCTCTCTCCGGACGGCAGACGCCGAAGAACGAAGCCGCTTGCGAGCGGCGCTGTGCAGCGAAGAGCACACGAGCAGCCAAAGAGCTCGAGCTCCTTCACAATCGCTTTCACTTCTCAGTGCTCTTGCTGCTTGGAAAAGCAGCACACAGCCGTTGCACGCCAGGGCAAAAGCTGGGGCAGTGCCCGTCCTCACTCCTTCGCTGTGCTGTACTCCTTGCAGCTAGAGCGAAGCGAGAAGGACGCGAGGACGAAGAAGGCGTTCTTAAAGTAGCCCCTTGTCAGCAGCCCTGAAAGGGCGCATAACACACGGCGTCTAGCTGCCCTCCGTTCTACATACTCGCGTCTCCCTTTGCTGACTTGCAAAAGTTGCAACCAGAGCAGAGGCGGCCAGATTGAAGAGGCAGTGCTTAGGTTCACCTTCTCCTTACTGCACGTAAGCCACGTCAAGCTCCTCGCTGCACTCTGGATTTCCCTTCTCCGCGGCACTTAGCGTGGTGCTGTGTGTGTGCAACTCGGCGCCTAGAAGCGACTGCCAATGCTTTCAGAGCGGGCTGCAAGGGAACCAAGGAGCAGCACAAGCAGCAGTGCTTCAGCTTGCTCCTTCCGACTGCTAAGGGCACTTGGGAAGGCAAGCGAGAGTCAACCACCTTCCTCTCCTAGTAGCCTCTAACGTGGTGCACACAAGCACGGCACATAGCCGCTTCGTTCACCGCCCTCGCCCACGCCTGGCTCCGCTTTCACTTGCCGGCGGCCAGAAGCCGCCGCAGGGGCGCCAAATACCCAGCAGTGTGCGGGCAGCCAAGAGCTCGAGAACGCTGTTTCTGCCCAAGCCCGCCTAGGGCGTGCACCTTTGTTCTCAGAGCTCCGTGTAACAGTCTGCCTTTCTCGCAGTTCGAATGGAAATCGAAAGCTTTTCGCCTACGCCCTTCACAGATATCCGTTGCTAGGACGAGAATGTCTTGTGGCCGGAGCTCGCCCCCGCCGCCAGGAAGCTGCTCTTAGCACCGCGTTGCAGGGACACGTCTCGCTTCTTGACTTCGTGCTTAGCGCTCTCCGAATTCGCTGCTAGCTCCGCGGTCCGTCTCAGCTTCAAGTAGCTGCGCTCGCAGTACATAGAGCTTCGCAAGGACCGAAGACCCGGAGGGACGTATCGCACACGACAATGTGCCAGGACAGAGACGTGTTCTACATTGTCCCTTCTCGTCATCCAGTTTGTGCCTCTGCTGCTTCTGCTGTTAGGAATCGCTCCTTGAAAGACGAGCGAGAGCGTCTTTCTGGGTGCATTGCACTGAGTGAGTGCTCGCTAGGGACTTTGCACTCGGAGCCAAGGCAACAGGGCGTGCTTGTCCGCAGAACTGAGAGCGCGCTGTTGGGCAGAGCTGAAACTGACCGCTGCAGTTCAGCTCTCTCCGGACGGCAGACGCCGAAGAACGAAGCCGCTTGCGAGCGGCGCAGTGCAGCGAAGAGCACACGAGCAGCCAAAGAGCTCCTTCACAATCGCTTTCACTTCTCAGTGCTCTTGCTGCTTGGAAAAGCAGCACACAGCCGTTGCACGCCAGGGCAAAAGCTGGGGCAGTGCCCGTCCTCACTCCTTCGCTGTGCTGTACTCCTTGCAGCTAGAGCGAAGCGAGAAGGACGCGAGGACGAAGAAGGCGTTCTTAAAGTAGCCCCTTGTCAGCAGCCCTGAAAGGGCGCATAACACACGGCGTCTCGCTGCCCTCCGTTCTACATACTCGCGTCTCCCTTTGCCGACTTGCAAAAGTTGCTACCAGAGCAGAGGCGGCCAGATTGAAGAGGCTGTGCTTAGGTTCACCTTCTCCTTACTGCACGTAAGCCACGTCAAGCTCCTCGCTGCACTCTGGATTTCCCTTCTCCGCGGCACTTAGCGTGGTGCTGTGTGTGTGCAACTCGGCGCCTAGAAGTGACCGCCAATGCTTTCAGAGCGGGCTGCAAGGGAACCAAGGAGCAGCACAAGCAGCAGTGCTTCAGCTTGCTCCTTCCGACTGCTAAGGGCACTTGGGAAGGCAAGCGAGAGTCAACCACCTTCCTCTCCTAGTAGCCTCTGACGTGGTGCACACAAGCACGGCACATAGCCGCTTCGTTCACCGCCCTCCCCCTCGCCCACGCCTTGCTCCGCTTTCACTTGCCGGCGGCCAGAAGCCGCCGCAGGGGCGCCAAATACCCAGCAGTGTGCCGGCAGCCAAGAGCTCGAGAACGCTGCTTCTGCCCAAGCCCGCCTAGGGCGTGCACCTTTGTTCTCAGAGCTCCGTGTAACAGTCTGCCTTTCTCGCAGTTCGAATGGAAATCGAAAGCTTTTCGCCTACGCCCTTCACAGAGATCCGTTGCTAGGACGAGAATGTCTTGTGGCCGGAGCTCGCCCCCGCCGCGAGGAAGCTGCTCTTAGCACCGCATTGCAGGGACACGTCTCGCTTCTTGACTTCGTGCTTAGCGCTCTCCGAATTCGCTGCTAGCTCCGCGGTCCGTCTCAGCTTCAAGTAGCTGCGCTCGCAGTACATAGAGCTTCGCAAGGACCGAAGACCCGGAGGGACGTATCGCACACGAATACGTGCCAGGACAGAGACGTGTTCTACATTGTCCCTTCTCGTCATCCAGTTTGTGCCTCTGCTGCTTCTGCTGTTAGGAGTCGCTCCTTGAAAGACGAGCGAGAGCGTCTTTCTGGGTGCATTGCACTGAGTGAGTGCTCGCTAGGGACTTTGCACTCGGAGCCAAGGCAACAGGGCGTGCTTGTCCGCAGAACTGAGAGCGCGCTGTTGGGCAGAGCTGAAACTGACCGCTGCAGTTCAGCTCTCTCCGGATGGCAGACGCCGAAGAACGAAGCCGCTTGCGAGCGGCGCAGTGCAGCGAAGAGCACACGAGCAGCCAAAGAGCTCCTTCACAATCGCTTTCACTTCTCAGTGCTCTTGCTGCTTGGAAAAGCAGCACACAGCCGTTGCACGCCAGGGCAAAAGCTGGGGCAGTGCCCGTCCTCACTCCTTCGCTGTGCTGTACTCCTTGCAGCTAGAGCGAAGCGAGAAGGACGCGAGGACGAAGAAGGCGTTCTTAAAGTAGCCCCTTGTCAGCAGCCCTGAAAGGGCGCATAACACACGGCGTCTAGCTGCCCTCCGTTCTACATACTCGCGTCTCCCTTTGCCGACTTGCAAAAGTTGCTACCAGAGCAGAGGCGGCCAGATTGAAGAGGCTGTGCTTAGGTTCACCTCCTCCTTACTGTACGTAAGCCACGTCAAGCTCCTCGCTGCACTCTGGATTTCCCTTCTCCGCGGCACTTAGCGTGGTGCTGTGTGTGTGCAACTCGGCGCCTAGAAGTGACCGCCAATGCTTTCAGAGCGGGCTGCAAGGGAACCAAAGAGCACTACAAGCAGCAGTGCTTCAGCTTGCTCCTTCCGACTGCTAAGGGCACTTGGGAAGGCATGCGACCGTCAACCACCTTCCTCTCCTAGTAGCCTCTAACGTGGTGCACACAAGCACGGCACATAGCCGCTTCGTTCACCGCCCTCGCCCACGCCTGGCTCCGCTTTCACTTGCCGGCGGCCAGAAGCCGCCGCAGGGGCGCCACATACCCAGCAGTGTGCGGGCAGCCAAGAGCTCGAGAACGCTGTTTCTGCCCAAGCCCGCCTAGGGCGTGCACCTTTGTTCTCAGAGCTCCGTGTAACAGTCTGCCTTTCTCGCAGTTCGAATGGAAATCGAAAGCTTTTCGCCTACGCCCTTCACAGATATCCGTTGCTAGGACGAGAATGTCTTGTGGCCGGAGCTCGCCCCCGCCGCCAGGAAGCTGCTCTTAGCACCGCGTTGCAGGGACACGTCTCGCTTCTTGACTTCGTGCTTAGCGCTCTCCGAATTCGCTGCTAGCTCCGCGGTCCGTCTCAGCTTCAAGTAGCTGCGCTCGCAGTACATAGAGCTTCGCAAGGACCGAAGACCCGGAGGGACATATCGCACACGACAATGTGCCAGGACAGAGACGTGTTCTACATTGTCCCTTCTCGTCATCCAGTTTGTGCCTCTGCTGCTTCTGCTGTTAGGAGTCGCTCCTTGAAAGACGAGCGAGAGCGTCTTTCTGGGTGCATTGCACTGAGTGAGTGCTCGCTAGGGACTTTGCACTCGGAGCCAAGGCAACAGGGCGTGCTTGTCCGCAGAACTGAGAGCACGCTGTTGGGCAGAGCTGAAACTGACCGCTGCAGTTCAGCTCTCTCCGGACGGCAGACGCCGAAGAACGAAGCCGCTTGCGAGCGGCGCTGTGCAGCGAAGAGCACACGAGCAGCCAAAGAGCTCGAGCTCCTTCACAATCGCTTTCACTTCTCAGTGCTCTTGCTGCTTGGAAAAGCAGCACACAGCCGTTGCACGCCAGGGCAAAAGCTGGGGCAGTGCCCGTCCTCACTCCTTCGCTGTGCTGTACTCCTTGCAGCTAGAGCGAAGCGAGAAGGACGCGAGGACGAAGAAGGCGTTCTTAAAGTAGCCCCTTGTCAGCAGCCCTGAAAGGGCGCATAACACACGGCGTCTCGCTGCCCTCCGTTCTACGTACTCGCGGCTCCCTTTGCCGACTTGCAAAAGTTGCTACCAGAGCAGAGGCGGCCAGATTGAAGAGGCTGTGCTTAGGTTCACCTTCTCCTTACTGCACGTAAGCCACGTCAAGCTCCTCGCTGCACTCTGGATTTCCCTTCTCCGCGGCACTTAGCGTGGTGCTGTGTGTGTGCAACTCGGCGCCTAGAAGTGACCGCCAATGCTTTCAGAGCGGGCTGCAAGGGAACCAAGGAGCAGCACAAGCAGCAGTGCTTCAGCTTGCTCCTTCCGACTGCTAAGGGCACTTGGGAAGGCAAGCGAGAGTCAACCACCTTCCTCTCCTAGTAGCCTCTGACGTGGTGCACACAAGCACGGCACATAGCCGCTTCGTTCACCGCCCTCCCCCTCGCCCACGCCTTGCTCCGCTTTCACTTGCCGGCGGCCAGAAGCCGCCGCAGGGGCGCCAAATACCCAGCAGTGTGCCGGCAGCCAAGAGCTCGAGAACGCTGCTTCTGCCCAAGCCCGCCTAGGGCGTGCACCTTTGTTCTCAGAGCTCCGTGTAACAGTCTGCCTTTCTCGCAGTTCGAATGGAAATCGAAAGCTTTTCGCCTACGCCCTTCACAGAGATCCGTTGCTAGGACGAGAATGTCTTGTGGCCGGAGCTCGCCCCCGCCGCCAGGAAGCTGCTCTTAGCACCGCATTGCAGGGACACGTCTCGCTTCTTGACTTCGTGCTTAGCGCTCTCCGAATTCGCTGCTAGCTCCGCGGTCCGTCTCAGCTTCAAGTAGCTGCGCTCGCAGTACATAGAGCTTCGCAAGGACCGAAGACCCGGAGGGACGTATCGCACACGAATACGTGCCAGGACAGAGACGTGTTCTACATTGTCCCTTCTCGTCATCCAGTTTGTGCCTCTGCTGCTTCTGCTGTTAGGAATCGCTCCTTGAAAGACGAGCGAGAGCGTCTTTCTGGGTGCATTGCACTGAGTGAGTGCTCGCTAGGGACTTTGCACTCGGAGCCAAGGCAACAGGGCGTGCTTGTCCGCAGAACTGAGAGCGCGCTGTTGGGCAGAGCTGAAACTGACCGCTGCAGTTCAGCTCTCTCCGGATGGCAGACGCCGAAGAACGAAGCCGCTTGCGAGCGGCGCAGTGCAGCGAAGAGCACACGAGCAGCCAAAGAGCTCCTTCACAATCGCTTTCACTTCTCAGTGCTCTTGCTGCTTGGAAAAGCAGCACACAGCCGTTGCACGCCAGGGCAAAAGCTGGGGCAGTGCCCGTCCTCACTCCTTCGCTGTGCTGTACTCCTTGCAGCTAGAGCGAAGCGAGAAGGACGCGAGGACGAAGAAGGCGTTCTTAAAGTAGCCCCTTGTCAGCAGCCCTGAAAGGGCGCATAACACACGGCGTCTCGCTGCCCTCCGTTCTACATACTCGCGTCTCCCTTTGCCGACTTGCAAAAGTTGCTACCAGAGCAGAGGCGGCCAGATTGAAGAGGCTGTGCTTAGGTTCACCTTTTCCTTACTGAACGTAAGCCACGTCAAGCTCCTCGCTGCACTCTGGATTTCCCTTCTCCGCGGCACTTAGCGTGGTGCTGTGTGTGTGCAACTCGGCGCCTAGAAGTGACCGCCAATGCTTTCAGAGCGGGCTGCAAGGGAACCAAAGAGCAGCACAAGCAGCAGTGCTTCAGCTTGCTCCTTCCGACTGCTAAGGGCACTTGGGAAGGCAAGCGAGAGTCAACCACCTTCCTCTCCTAGTAGCCTCTAACGTGGTGCACACAAGCACGGCACATAGCCGCTTCGTTCACCGCCCTCGCCCTCGCCCACGCCTTGCTCCGCTTTCACTTGCCGGCGGCCAGAAGCCGCCGCAGGGGCGCCACATACCCAGCAGTGTGCGGGCAGCCAAGAGCTCGAGAACGCTGCTTCTGCCCAAGCCCGCCTAGGGCGTGCACCTTTGTTCTCAGAGCTCCGTGTAACAGTCTGCCTTTCTCGCAGTTCGAATGGAAATCGAAAGCTTTTCGCCTACGCCCTTCACAGAGATCCGTTGCTAGGACGAGAATGTCTTGTGGCCGGAGCTCGCCCCCGCCGCGAGGAAGCTGCTCTTAGCACCGCGTTGCAGGGACACGTCTCGCTTCTTGACTTCGTGCTTAGCGCTCTCCGAATTCGCTGCTAGCTCCGCGGTCCGTCTCAGCTGCAAGTAGCTGCGCTCGCAGTACATAGAGCTTCGCAAGGACCGAAGACCCGGAGGGACGTATCGCACACGACAATGTGCCAGGACAGAGACGTGTTCTACATTGTCCCTTCTCGTCATCCAGTTTGTGCCTCTGCTGCTTCTGCTGTTAGGAATCGCTCCTTGAAAGACGAGCGAGAGCGTCTTTCTGGGTGCATTGCACTGAGTGAGTGCTCGCTAGGGACTTTGCACTCGGAGCCAAGGCAACAGGGCGTGCTTGTCCGCAGAACTGAGAGCGCGCTGTTGGGCAGAGCTGAAACTGACCGCTGCAGTTCAGCTCTCTCCGGACGGCAGACGCCGAAGAACGAAGCCGCTTGCGAGCGGCGCTGTGCAGCGAAGAGCACACGAGCAGCCAAAGAGCTCCTTCACAATCGCTTTCACTTCTCAGTGCTCTTGCTGCTTGGAAAAGCAGCACACAGCCGTTGCACGCCAGGGCAAAAGCTGGGGCAGTGCCCGTCCTCACTCCTTCGCTGTGCTGTACTCCTTGCAGCTAGAGCGAAGCGAGAAGGACGCGAGGACGAAGAAGGCGTTCTTAAAGTAGCCCCTTGTCAGCAGCCCTGAAAGGGCGCATAACACACGGCGTCTCGCTGCCCTCCGTTCTACATACTCGCGGCTCCCTTTGCCTACTTGCAAAAGTTGCTACCAGAGCAGAGGCGGCCAGATTGAAGAGGCAGTGCTTAGGTTGACCTTTTCCTTACTGTACGTAAGCCACGTCCAGCTCCTCGCTGCACTCTGGATTTCCCTTCTCCGCGGCACTTAACGTGATGCTGCCTGTGTGCAACTCGGCGCCTAGAAGTGACCGCCAATGTTTTCAGAGCGGGCTGCAAGGGAGCCAAGGAGCAGCACAAGCAGCAGTGCTTCAGCTTACTCCATCCGACTGCTAAGGGCACTTGGGAAGGCAAGCGAGAGTCAACCACCTTCCTCTCCTAGTAGCCTCTAACGTGGTGCACACAAGCACGGCGCTCTTGCCGCTTCGTTCACCGCCCTCGCCCTCGCCCACGCCTTGCTCCGCTTTCACTTGCCGGCGGCCAGAAGCCGCTGCAGGGGCGCCACATACCCAGCAGTGTGCGGGCAGCCAAGAGCTCGAGAACGCTTCTACTGCCCAAGCCCGCCTAGGGCGTGCACCTTTGTTCTCAGAGCTCCGTGTAACAGTCTGCCTCTCTCGCAGTTCGAATGGAAAACGAAAGCTTTTCGCCTACGCCCTTCACAGAGATCCGTTGCTACGACGAGAATGTCTTGTGGCCGGAGCTCGCCCCCGCCGCGAGGAAGCTGCTCTTAGCACCGCGTTGCAGGGACACGTCTCGCTTCTTGACTTCGTGCTTAGCGCTCTCCGAATTCGCTGCTAGCTCCGCGGTCCTTCTCAGCTGCAAGTAGCAGCGCTCGCAGTACATAGAGCTTCGCAAGGACCGAAGACCTGGAGGGACATAGCGCACACGAAAATGTGCCAGGACAGGGACGTTCTACACTGAGTGGAGACAGAGACAGACCGAGAATTCTACACTGCCCCTTCTCGTCGGCCATCTTGTGCTCTGCTGCCTCTGCTGTGACGAATCCGTCCTTGAAAGACCAGCGAGAGCGCCTCTCCAGGCACTGAGTGTGAGCTCCCTAGGGACTTTTTCCACCTCCAAAAATTCATGGGTAAGTCCTAAAAGTTTTGGTTTGATCAAGAATAGTTACGTCCAAGTATTGCTGTTCTAAACACCCTTGGTTTCAGTCTGAACTTAACTGCTTGTTTCTGTCTTTTTGCCTAGTGGCAATCTAATTCTAAGGTAACTAGATGTGTTGGATATCCATAAATTACATCTCAGGTTAGGTGGGATAATTGGCTGGGAAGAAAATGGAACTGAGAATTTGGAAAGAATCCAAAGTGAGCTGATGTCACAATCCGAGATTCCCTTGGGTTCCAAATCCTTTCATTTGTATTTTTGTGGGCTTTTTTGAAGGCGGTGTACAGTTGAAGCCATGATTTAGCTGCGGTGAGACCTGCTCTGCTGTAAAAGCATTATTTTCTCAGTGAGCATGGACAACAGTTAGAGTGTCGTCTTTTAAGATTCCCTGCACTCCACTTATGGTGGCAAAAGCAGTGCCTTGACTGTAATCATAAAAGTGATTACAGCTTCATTGCTTTGACATCATGTAGGATGCTTCCTCCATCTGCTGTGGTCAGCATTAAGTAACAGATTTCTCAGTTTCTAGGAAGAGTCTAGCAAACAATCACCTTGCTCCTTCTCTTGCATGTATTCATCACTGCTATGCTGCTATACAGACAGATAGTCTGTTTATGATTCAACAATTCAATGGGACATCAAGTAAATAGCAAAGCAAAACTAACTACCGAAAGCACTATAAGGGCCAGAGATTAGCTTGGATCAAAACAGGTATTCTCCTAGCATTGTTTACAAACGAGTCAGCATGTGAAACAGAAGGCACAATGTAGTTTGTGCCTTGTTTTGGGCATGCCCGGAAGAAGGAAATTCTGATTTCACATATGGGAAAAGAAATGTTGACATTTGAATGAGATTGTTCATACCCCAGAAAAGGTTGCTTTGAAAGGTTGTGGAAGTCCTGTGTGGAAACACGGCTTTACAAGTCCTTTCCACCAGGAGACAACAGCTGCAGAACATCTGGGTGTGCCAGTGTTGAGAGCACCAGCAAAGATCAAAGTGGAGAAGTTGGTGAACAATGGCAGTGGCCTGGGGGAGAGCAAGTGGGGTGCTGGCTGTGGGACCAGGGGAGTCCTGACTGATTTAGGAGGCGTGTGATGGTCTGTGCCAGCAAGCGGAGTAGTGCTGTGGTCTTGGCACACCGCGAATACTGGAATTCAGTGGGGTCACTCGGCAGGCTGAGTGTCTGAGGTGCTGGAGGGACCCAGGTTGCCCACATGTAAACATCCAGTCTCACTCTTGCCAGCCACAGAAAGGAGCAGGATGTGGCTGCTGGCGATGCCTGTCATGTATATGTAGTGTATATGCGTGCTATCCCAGCCTGCTGGGAACACTTCTTCTTTGGGACTGCTTGGGCTGAGGGAGAGAAAGCAGTGGTAGTTTCTGAGGTTTCGAGTTTGCTCGAGTTTCTCAGGCTGTTTCTGGAGCCACCCAGATTTCTCTTCCTTGAAGCATTTCAAGTCCTGCTAATTTTCAAAATTCAAACAGACACAGCCCTAAGCTAGTTGATCTGACTTCAGAGCTATTCTTTCGCTGAGCTGTTGGATGATCTGATCTCCTGAGATGTCTTCCATTTCAGTTTATGACCTGGTTCTTGTGAAAAATAGGATCTTTTAGCCTGGAGAAGAGAGGTTTCTGGAGAGACAGTATTGTGGCCTTTGAATATGTAAAGAGGGTATAAGACAAATGGAGAAAGACTTTTTAGGAAGGTTTGCAGAGAAAGGACAAGGGGACATGCTTTCAAACTGAGACTAGGTTTAGATTGGCTAAAAGGAAAAGCTTTTCTACAATGAAGCTGGTGAGACACTCAAACGGCTGTTCCAGAGAAGTTGTGGATGCCCCATCATTGAGAGTGCTCCTTATCAGTTTGGCTAGTCTTGAGCAATTTCATCTACTGTAAGATCTACCTGGCAAGGAAGTAGGACTAGGTGATCTTTAATCACAGACTGTTGTATGATTCCGTGAAAGACAGAATGCAATAAAGTTCATAATTCAGATTTTGGCGCAGACATATTTATAATTTCTCACTTTATGCATCATTGCAATGACAACTTGTTAGCTTCTGAAATGATTAGCTGAGATTGATTTCCTTCCTTAGTTTCATTTTCCCTGTTATTCCTTCACTCTTGGACCTTTTTTTCACTAGATTTCCTCTTTCAGTAAACTGCCCTTAAGTATCACTTTGCTCCCCACCTGGCTTTTTTTTTTTTTTTTTTTTTTTTTTTCAATGACACCTTTTCACTGGTTCGTTTTGGGCCTTTGCTGCTTGAAGTCCAGCAGCCTCCTTGTCAGAGCATTACGGAGCTTTCTTTACAGCTTCATCACTATGCAAAAAGCCATAAATTACTGTGTTCCATCTCACATACCATCAAGTATCACACTAATATTCCCTCTGCTGAATAGCTGGTTGGCTTACATAGACCAGCCAAAAACCAGGAACTCCAGATGGCAGCAAGAATCTTGTAGACTACTCCCGCTGTTCATTTAAATTCTGGAGAAGTCACGTGAGGTATCACATTCTCTTGAAAGAAGTGTCTATCATCTCGGACATTCTAGAATGGGCTATTAATATTGTCGTGAGTTTCTGGCTAGACCTTTTAGTATGCCAATTCAAATTCAAATGATCTGAAATGATAGAACTTCAAGAATTGTTTTTGCCAGAATCGAAGTATGATGGAGTTATATAGGGAGAATCTTAATCTTAGTTATTCTATTCCATCTCACATCATGGCTGGGGGCAGGGAGAAGGGAGTATCTTTGGGGGACAATGGGTTGCGGTGTAGTCAGTAAGCTGGGCAGAGGAGCCATCAGGTATTGTCTGTTGTTGGGGGGGGATTCATGTGAACTCTTCCTTTCTTGTACCCTGCCACCAGTATTGTTGCTAAAATTGTTTGTTTTCTCATCCAAGTGACAAAATCAGCACACTTAATGAGGGATGAAGAGGGAGCAGCGACCTCGGAACAGGAGGAAGAAGAAGCAGAGCCTGCTGTCCTCCAGAAGAAAAAAAACGCTACCAGCCAACTTTGCATCATCTGTGAACTTCCTGGGCGTGTACTCTATCCCCTTGTCCAGATCACTGAGCAAGATATTAAACAGGACTGGGCCCAAGACTGAGCCTTGGGGACCAGCTGGATGAACTCTATTTCCCACCACTCTGTGGGCCTGGCCATCACCCAGTTTGTCACCCAGCAAACAGCCCACCCATGCAAACCATAAGCAGACAGTTTCTTCAGGAGAATGATGTGAGACTCATTGCAAAAAGGATCAGGGAGATGCCTAGGAAGAGTCTCAGGTGAATCCAGGAGACTATAGTGGAGGACTATTCAGTTTTCCAATCAATTTGCTTAAAAAACTCTACAAAACCGTAATAAAAAAACAAACAAAAAAAGCAGACCAAACAAACACACAAAAACTCCCAACCAATAATCCCCAAAGAGACAAAAAAAGCCCCCAAAAAAGCCCACCAAAAAACCCACCCAAAACCGGAAAAAAAAGCCCCAAACCCAACACAAAAAATCAGGGTGAAGGTTTTTAGTAACTTTAAAAATAACAAAACAAAACAAAACGAAACCAAAAAAACCCCAGAAAGTCACATTTGTAAAGGTGCTGTCCCAGCCTCTTCTCTCAGCAGGGAGGACATGCTGAAGTGGAGCCAGTTGGAAGAAAGCGGGACGGGGCAGCACCTGGGCCATTGTCACAGGACGGCCCTGTGGCTGCCCCATTGCCAAAACCTGGACACATAAATCAAACACAGGTATGCACATGTGCTTAGACACAGCAAAAATATATTTGTCTGAAAAGAATACAGGTCCATTTCTATCACTGGAAAGAGCATAATGCCTCGTCTCAGCTTTCTTTTCAGTCATTACAAATGTTTCGAAAATAAAGGAGTGCAGAAAATGGAAATATCCAAGATCAACAGGAGGACCAGTAACAAAGATTCCATTTTTGAAACTGCATTGGGAATCCTCTGCAGAAATTGACTCAGAGCTCTAAGATTTACAAAAAAGACCAAGAGGATTGGAGTCAATACAACACAGTGTCTGGAGACTTCAGCTGGTTGCCTTGATTTCTCAAATATGATGGAGGAAGCACCTTAGCAACTACAGCTGCCAGTTCTCTCAGGGCCCTGACATGCCTCTGGGTGGGTGCCATGGTCTTGCATGCTCAGGTTCCTCAAGTGGTCTGAAAGCTGACCTGCTACTATGGGTTAGAATCAAGTCCACCAGTCCAATAACCTGAGAGATGTGGAAATAGTGACTGGCAGTAAAAATTGAGACCAACACTTGTTGAGTACCTCAGCCTTCTCCTTGTCTGTTGTCACTAGTCCTGTCTGGCTTATGGGGGTGGGGGGGGGGGGAATAGGGGAGGTGTGATAGGTTTCTTTTCATCTTCCTTTTCCCACTGAAATACCCGTAGGTGCCTTTATTATTCTTAGTTTTGGCATGCTTTTCCAAATTCAGCTTCAACTGAGCCTTAGCTATACTGATCCCATCCTCACACACTCATGTGTTACCACTGTATTTTTCCCATGATTTGTCTCGCTGTGTATCGTCTGCATATTACCTACTTGCATCACATCTATTAATTTTCAATAACCTTCTGGCTTTAACTTGCTTTCAAAAAAAAAACCTTTTTGAACCTTTTCACCTCAGAAATTCACCTGGGAAACCCCAAATCCCCAGAATTCGACCCAAAATTCACCTGGCACCCCAAATTCACCCTCCAAATTCGCTCCAAAATGATTGGCAACTTTACACACTCCATTTTCCCACAAAAGGATCTAGAGCCCTGTGCGCTTCGTATACAAACTAAATGCAAAAAACCTTTCTATTCATTCTCAGCAAAAAGACGTCCTATTCCTCCTTCTTTTGGACAAAACTGCTTTCACTTTCAAACTTATTCTCTTGCTCGCTTACCTGCATAATGCTTAGTCCCTGTTCTGCATGCTCATTTTCTTCACTTTTACAAGGAATCCTCTCCTCATCTTCTTCTTCCTCTGCTTCAACATGCAAAAACAAACCAAAAATTGTCTCTTCTACAGAAAATGAGGGGAGAAAAGAACACAAATGATAACCAATACCCTGCCAAGTAGAAATTTCTTCTATATTTCAGTGACTGATAGGCAGAAAAAAATGAATTTCATCTGGGGAAAGAAAGACATTCTAGGAATATTCAGACTGCTATCTTGCCCCAGGTAAAACATTTACCATGGCCTTAGCGTTAATGAGCTTGTGAACATCAGCTGCCAAGAGGAAGGACATTTCCTCCAGTTTCACACAATACTTGGTCAGTACATCTGCTATCTGTGCAATCAAAGAATACAGAAAAGCAACAACAAGGAAAAGTAGAACTCAAATATCAATTTCCCAAGTTAAAATCTACATGAACAAGACAATTTTTCCATTCAAGTGAATTCGATTTAATTAATTCATTAACTACATAAGTAGCATTCTCACGTTCAAGAACGGAATTCAAAGAATCAACGTTGCTTCTTCTGAGACATTGAAGCCTGAGTAGATCCCAACTTCAAATCTAGTAGGACGCCATGAAAGCAATACCTGCTACATTTAGTACATGTAAACTACAAAGACATCTAGAACAGCTCTAAAAGATGAGCAAACCCATGAACTTTGAAGGAGACGCTAGCAAGAAATGTGGAAATAGGCTTTATCTGCCCAGTGCTTTTCCCAAAAGCACGGGCACTCCTTGGCGTCAGTGAGAGTCTCTGTCTCATTATTCAGCAGCTGGATTAGGGTAAAAAAGGATGCATGCAATCACTTCATTCCTGTTCATGACATAAACTTACTGCATCATCGTGGAAGCCATTTACTTGGAAATATAGCCTAAAAAATAGGTGTCAGACTGGGTACATATCTAGATTGCTATGAGCAAAACCAATTTCTTTTTAACAGGAAAGCCATACAATATGCCTGCCATGGCAAATATTAGTCTACTAGCCCTGCACTTCAACGGGTAGTGAGCAGATCATGACACCAAGTTTACGTTTGGCAAGGAGACAGTCTATTTATTACAAGCCCCTAGTTCTAGAACCAAGAATTCAGGAGTTGCTCATTCCCAATGAAAATCTGTCCATTTCATACCTTTGGGGTTTTATGCTTCTGTTCTTTACCTGTCTTGAGTGTGGCTTTCTTGTGAAGTCACTGATGGGTGTTTTTCCAACACATTTCTGCTGATTACACGGTAATTGCATGGCATCAGCAGACATCTCTGAATGTCTCTTGAAAGTATGCTTTTTACTCTTCCTAGAGGACCTTGTCTTCTTCTTTCCTTCACCCAAAAGGTGGGCTAAGTGAGCCTTCAAAGAACCATCATCTCAACAATTAGAATTCTTTCAAACCTACTGAATGGAGAACAGCGACAAAAAAATTTTAAAAAGACTAGTATGCGAAAGACAGCAGAAGAGAAAAGTAAAATAATGAATCCTACATGCCACATGCATAACTCTCTTCATTCAAGGCTATTTTCAAAATGAGAAGAAAGAAAAAAAAAAAAAAAAAAATCACCTTTTCCTCAGAGAGCAAAAGTGGAGTAACTGGATTGTGTTGCCTTGCCTACAGTTACCAGAAAAGTCAACAGCAGAGTTGAAAACTCCTGAAGCTGGCTAACTACGCCTCTAAATGTTTTACTACTGTGTTATGATTCTGTCTTCAGTTAATAGAACCCGATATACAACAAAGAGATGGGAGCACATGGAGATGCATTGGAGAGCCTACGCTGGAGGTAACACATTCATTTTTTACTCAAACAAATCCAAATTAGAAATGTTGAAAATGACCTGGGGCCATTTCAACAGCCAGCAAACTAACACAACCAACCTTTGGCTTTTATTCAATTCTTTGCTTGTTTTACCTGGACCTTGAAGATCTGTCTGCAGCCTTCCTCTCTGCAAATATATCACACTCGTCCTATTGAGAACCCATGGCTCATCACAGCTGCTTCGCCACGCCTGCTTCCAGAAGAACTGGCAACTACAAGCTGGGAGCCAAGAGATACAACACTTCACTTGGAAAAGGGCCTTCCATGAATCCTAGAATCCCAGAATGGTTTGGACTGGAAGCGACCTTAGAGACAGATTCTCTTCTTCCCACATCCTGACATGGGCAGGGACACTTTTCCACTAGTCCAGGTTGCTCCATGTCCGCTCCAGCCTGGCCCTGGACGCTTCCTGCCATGGGGCTCCTACACAGCCTCTTTGAGCAACATGTGCCAGGCCTCAGCACCCACACAAGGAAGAATTCCTTTCCAATATCCCATCTACCCCAGCCCTCTGGCAGTTTGAAGCTATTCCCCCTTGTCCTGCGAGTCCAGAACCTTTTCCAAAGTCCCTCCCCAGCTATCTTGGAGCCCCAGCAGGCACTGCAAGGGGCTCGAAGGTCTCCCTGGAGCCTTCTGTTCTCCAGATTGGACACCCTCAGCTCTCCCAGACTGTCCTAGAGCAAAGAAGCTCCACCTTTCAAAGCACCTTAGAAGCCTCCTACCGGCCAAACTCGATGGCAACGCTGGCCTTCCGGGCCCTACGGATATCGCTTCCGGTGTCGCTCGGGGTCACTCCCGGCTCTCTCCCCGCCCCCCATGGGGCCCTCAGGCGATGCCGCTCCGACGCAGCTCCTGCCGCTGTCAGACCAACGGGGGGGCGGGGGGCCAGCCCAGCCTCATCCACAATCCACAGTGTCCTCGGCGGCTGCTGCGGGCTCATGGCGGCCCACACACCCGGAAGCAGAGCTCCCAACACAGAGGATCATAGCCCCACATTTGTGTTCGTCTCTGCACAAGGCAGGGCAGACTTGCCATGCCCGGACTTTTCAGTTCAGCACGAAAATGAGAATAAACCTGCGCCATGGGGGAGGAAACCTCTAAAGACTCCCTCATACGTGGTCGCTCAACTTAATGCCTAGGCACTTGCCATTCCTAAGGCTACACTAAAGCCCTTTTTAACTTGCGGGTAAGAAATGCCATTGTTCTGGTGTGCAGCTAAAGGCGGAGCACAGGCAGGCCAGGGCAAAAGCTGGGGCAGTGCCCGTCCTCACGCCTTCGCTGTGCTGTACTCCTTGCAGCTAGAGCGAAGCGAGAAGGACGCGAGGACGAAGAAGGCGTTCTTAAAGTAGCCCCTTGTCAGCAGCCCTGAAAGGGCGCATAACACACGGCGTCTCGCTGCCCTCCGTTCTACGTACTCGCGGATCCCTTTGCCGACTTGCAAAAGTTGCTACCAGAGCAGAGGCGGCCAGATTGAAGAGGCAGTGCTTAGGTTCACCTTTTCCTTACTGAACGTAAGCCACGTCAAGCTCCTCGCTGCACTCTGGATTTCCCTTCTCCGCGGCACTTAGCATGGTGCTGTGTGTGTGCAACTCGGCGCCTAGAAGTGACCGCCAATGCTTTCAGAGCGGGCTGCAAGGGAACCAAAGAGCACTACAAGCAGCAGTGCTTCAGCTTGCTCCTTCCGACTGCTAAGGGCACTTGGGAAGGCATGCGACCGTCAACCACCTTCCTCTCCTAGTAGCCTCTAACGTGGTGCACACAAGCACGGCACTTGTGCCGCTTCGTTCACCGCCCTCGCCTCCGCCTACGCCTGGCGCCGTTTTCACTTGCCGGCGGCCAGATGCCGCTGCAGGGGCGCCACGTAGCCCGCAGTGTGCCGGCAGCCAAGAGCTCGAGAACGCTGCTTCTGCCGAAGCCAGCCTAGGGCGTGCACCTTTGTTCTCAGAGCTCCGTGTAACAGTCTGCCTCTCTCGCAGTTCGAATGGAAAACGAAAGCTTTTCGCCTACGCCCTTCACAGAGATCCGTTGCCAGGACGAGAATGTCTTGTGGCCGGGGCTCGCCCCCGCCGCCAGGAAGCTGCTCTTAGCACCGCGTTGCAGGGACACGTCTCGCTTCTTGACTTCGTGCTTAGCGCTCTCCGAATTCACTGCTAGCTCCGCGGTCCTTCTCAGCTGCAAGTAGCTGCGCTCGCAGTACATAGAGCTTCGCAAGGACCGAAGACCCGGAGGGACATATCGCACACGACAATGTGGCAGGGCAGAGACGTGTTTTACATTGTCCCTTCTCGTCATCCAGTTTGTGCCTCTGCTGCTTCTGCTGTTAGGAATCGCTCCTTGAAAGACGAGCGAGAGCGTCTTTCTGGGTGCATTGCACTGAGTGAGTGCTCGCTAGGGACTTTGCACTCGGAGCCAAGGCAACAGGGCGTGCTTGCCCGCAGAACTGAGAGCACGCTGTTGGGCAGAGCTGAAACTGACCACTGCAGTTCAGCTCTCTCCGGACGGCAGACGCCGAAGAACGCAGCCGCTTGCGAGCGGCGCAGTGCAGCGAAGAGCACACGAGCAGCCAAAGAGCTCCTTCACAATCGCTTTCACTTCTCAGTGCTCTTGCTGCTTGGAAAAGCAGCACGCAGCCATTGCACGCCAGGGCAATAGCTGGGGCAGCGCCCGTCTTCACTTCTTCGCTGTGCTGTACGGCATGCAGCTAGAGCGAAACGAGAAGGACGCGAGGAAGTAGAAGGCGTTCTTAAAGTAGCCTACGGGCAGAGGCCTGAAAGGGCGCATAACACACGGCGTCTCGCTGCCCTCCGTTCTACGTACTCGCGGCTCCCTTTGCCGACTTGCAAAAGTTGCTACCAGAGCAGAGGCGGCCAGATTGAAGAGGCAGTGCTTAGGTTCACATTTTCCTTACTGAACGTAAGCCACGTCAAGCTCCTCGCTGCACTCTGGATTTCCCTTCTCCGCGGCACTTAGCGTGGTGCTGTGTGTGTGCAACTCGGCGCCTAGAAGTGACCGCCAATGCTTTCACAGCGGGCTGCAAGGGAACCAAGGAGCAGCACAAGCAGCAGTGCTTCAGCTTACTCCTTCCGACTGCTAAGGGCACTTGGGAAGGCAAGCGAGAGTCAACCACCTTCCTGTCCACGTAGCCTCTAACGTGGTGCACACAAGCACGGCGCTTTTGCCGCTTCGTTCACCGCCCTCGCCCCCGCCTTGCTCCGCTTTCACTTGCCGGCGGCCAGAAGCCGCTGCAGGGGCGCCAAATACCCAGCAGTGTGCCGGCAGCCAAGAGCTCGAGAACGCTTCTTCTGCCCAAGCCAACCTAGGGCGTGCACCTTTGTTCTCAGAGCTCCGTGTAACAGTCTGCCTCTCTCGCAGTTCGAATGGAAAACGAAAGCTTTTCGCCTACGCCCTTCACAGAGATCCGTTGCCAGGACGAGAATGTCTTGTGGCCGGGGCTCGCCCCCGCCGCCAGGAAGCTGCTCTTAGCACTGCGTTGCAGGGACACGTCTCGCTTCTTGACTTCGTGCTTAGCGCTCTCCGAATTCGCTGCTAGCTCCGCGGTCCTTCTCAGCTGCAAGTAGCTGCGCTCGCAGTACATAGAGCTTCGCAAGGACCGAAGACCCGGAGGGACATATCGCACACGACAATGTGGCAGGGCAGAGACGTGTTCTACATTGTCCCTTCTCGTCATCCAGTTTGTGCCTCTGCTGCTTCTGCTGTTAGGAATCGCTCCTTGAAAGACGAGCGAGAGCGTCTTTCTGGGTGCATTGCACTGAGTGAGTGCTCGCTAGGGACTTTGCACTCGGAGCCAAGGCAACAGGGCGTGCTTGTCCGCAGAACTGAGAGCACGCTGTTGGGCAGAGCTGAAACTGACCGCTGCAGTTCAGCTCTCTCCGGACGGCAGACGCCGAAGAACGAAGCCGCTTGCGAGCGGCGCAGTGCAGCGAAGAGCACACGAGCAGCCAAAGAGCTCCTTCACAATCGCTTTCACTTCTCAGTGCTCTTGCTGCTTGGAAAAGCAGCACACAGCCGTTGCACGCCAGGGCAAAAGCTGGGGCAGTGCCCGTCTTCACTCCTTCGCTGTGCTGTACTCCAGGCAGCTAGAGCGAAGCGAGAAGGACGCGAGGAAGTAGAAGGCGTTCTTAAAGTAGCCTACTGGCAGAGGCCTGAAAGGGCGCATAACACACGGCGTCTCGCTGCCCTCCGTTCTACGTACTTGCGGCTCCCTTTGCCGACTTGCAAAAGTTGCTACCAGAGCAGAGGCGGCCAGATTGAAGAGGCAGTGCTTAGGTTCACCTTTTCCTTACTGCACGTAAGCCACGTCCAGCTCCTCGCTGCACTCTGGATTTCCCTTCTCCGCGGCACTTAGCGTGGTGCTGTGTGTGTGCAACTCGGCGCCTAGAAGTGACCGCCAATGCTTTCACAGCGGGCTGCAAGGGAACCAAGGAGCAGCACAAGCAGCAGTGCTTCAGCTTACTCCTTCCGACTGCTAAGGGCACTTGGGAAGGCAAGCGAGAGTCAACCACCTTCCTCTCCTAGTAGCCTCTAACGTGGTGCACACAAGCACGGCGCTTTTGCCGCTTCGTTCACCGCCCTCGCCCACGCCTTGCTCCACTTTCACTTGCCGGCGGCCAGAAGCCGCTGCAGGGGCGCCAAATACCCAGCAGTGTGCCGGCAGCCAAGAGCTCGAGAACGCTTCTTCTGCCCAAGCCAGCCTAGGGCGTGCACCTTTGTTCTCAGAGCTCCGTGTAACAGTCTGCCTCTCTCGCAGTTCGAATGGAAAACGAAACCTTTTCGCCTACGCCCTTCACAGAGATCCGTTGCCAGGACGAGAATGTCTTGCGGCCGGAGGTCGCCCCCGCCGCCATGAAGCTGCTCTTAGCACTGCGTTGCAGGTACACGTCTCGCTTCTTGACTTCGTGCTTAGCGCTCTCTGAATTCGCTGCTAGCTCCGCGGTCCTTCTCAGCTGCGAGTAGCAGCGCTCGCAGTACATAGAGCTTCGCAAGGACCGAAGACCCGGAGGGACATATCGCACACGACAATGTGCCAGGACAGAGACGTGTTCTACATTGTCCCATCTCGTTATCCAGTTTGTGCCTCTGCTGCTTCTGCTGTTAGGAATCGCTCCTTGAAAGACGAGCGAGAGCGTCTTTCTGGGTGCATTGCACTGAGTGAGTGCTCGCTAGGGACTTTGCACTCGGAGCCAAGGCAACAGGGCGTGCTTGTCCGCAGAACTGAGAGCACGCTGTTGGGCAGAGCTGAAACTGACCGCTGCAGTTCAGCTCTCTCCGGACGGCAGACGCCGAAGAACGAAGCCGCTTGCGAGCGGCGCAGTGCAGCGAAGAGCACACGAGCAGCCAAAGAGCTCCTTCACAATCGCTTTCACTTCTCAGTGCTCTTGCTGCTTGGAAAAGCAGCACACAGCCGTTGCACGCCAGGGCAAAAGCTGGGGCAGTGCCCGTCTTCACTCCTTCGCTGTGCTGTACTCCAGGCAGCTAGAACGAAGCGAGAAGGACGCGAGGAAGTAGAAGGCGTTCTTAAAGTAGCCTACTGGCAGAGGCCTGAAAGGGCGCATAACACACGGCGTCTCGCTGCCCTCCGTTCTACGTACTCGCGGCTCCCTTTGCCGACTTGCAAAAGTTGCTACCAGAGCAGAGGCGGCCAGATTGAAGAGGCAGTGCCTAGGTTCACCTTTTCCTTACTGAACGTAAGCCACGTCCAGCTCCTCGCTGCACTCTGGATTTCCCTTCTCCGCGGCACTCACCGCGGTGCTGTGTGTGTGCAACTCGGCGCCTAGAAGTGACCGCCAATGCTTTCAGAGCGGGCTGCAAGGGAACCAAAGAGCACTACAAGCAGCAGTGCTTCAGCTTGCTCCTTCCGACTGCTAAGGGCACTTGGGAAGGCAAGCGAGAGTCAACCACCTTCCTCTCCTAGTAGCTTCTAACGTGGTGCACACAAGCACGGCACTTGTGCCGCTTCGTTCACCGCCCTCGCCTCCGCCTACGCCTGGCGCCGTTTTCACTTGCCGGCGGCCAGATGCCGCTGCAGGGGCGCCACGTAGCCCGCAGTGTGCCGGCAGCCAAGAGCTAGAGAACGCTGCTTCTGCCCAAGCCAGCCTAGGGCGTGCACCTTTGTTCTCAGAGCTCCGTGTAACAGTCTGCCTCTTTCGCAGTTCGAATGGAAAACGAAAGCTTTTCGCCTACGCCCTTCACAGAGATCCGTTGCCAGGACGAGAATGTCTTGTGGCCGGGGCTCGCCCCCGCCGCCAGGAAGCTGCTCTTAGCACCGCGTTGCAGGGACACGTCTCGCTTCTTGACTTCGTGCTTAGCGCTCTCCGAATTCGCTGCTAGCTCCGCGGTCCTTCTCAGCTGCAAGTAGCTGCGCTCGCAGTACATAGAGCTTCGCAAGGACCGAAGACCCGGTGGGACATATCGCACACGACTACGTGCCAGGACAGAGACGTGTTCTACATTGTCCCTTCTCGTCATCCAGTTTGTGCCTCTGCTGCTTCTGCTGTTAGGAGTCGCTCCTTGAAAGACGAGCGAGAGCGTCTTTCTGGGTGCATTGCACTGAGTGAGTGCTCGCTAGGGACTTTGCACTCGGAGCCAAGGCAACAGGGCGTGCTTGCCCGCAGAACTGAGAGCACGCTGTTGGGCAGAGCTGAAACTGACCGCTGCAGTTCAGCTCTCTCCGGACGGCAGACGCCGAAGAACGAAGCCGCTTGCGAGCGGCGCAGTGCAGCGAAGAGCACACGAGCAGCCAAAGAGCTCCTTCACAATCGCTTTCACTTCTCAGTGCTCTTGCTGCTTGGAAAAGCAGCACACAGCCGTTGCACGCCAGGGCAAAAGCTGGGGCAGTGCCCGTCTTCACTCCTTCGCTGTGCTGTACTCCAGGCAGCTAGAGCGAAGCGAGAAGGACGCGAGGACGAAGAAGGCGTTCTTAAAGTAGCCCCTTGTCAGCAGCCCTGAAAGGGCGCATAACACACGGCGTCTAGCTGCCCTCCGTTCTACGTACTCGCGTCTCCCTTTGCTGACTTGCAAAAGTTGCAACCAGAGCAGAGGCGGCCAGATTGAAGAGGCAGTGCTTAGGTTCACCTTCTCCTTACTGCACGTAAGCCACGTCAAGCTCCTCGCTGCACTCTGGATTTCCCTTCTCCGCGGCACTTAGCGTGGTGCTGTGTGTGTGCAACTCGGCGCCTAGAAGCGACTGCCAATGCTTTCACAGCGGGCTGCAAGGGAACCAAGGAGCAGCACAAGCAGCAGTGCTTCAGCTTGCTCCTTCCGACTGCTAAGGGCACTTGGGAAGGCAAGCGAGAGTCAACCACCTTCCTCTCCTAGTAGCCTCTAACGTGGTGCACACAAGCACGGCACATAGCCGCTTCGTTCACCGCCCTCGCCCACGCCTGGCTCCGCTTTCACTTGCCGGCGGCCAGAAGCCGCCGCAGGGGCGCCACATACCCAGCAGTGTGCGGGCAGCCAAGAGCTCGAGAACGCTGTTTCTGCCCAAGCCCGCCTAGGGCGTGAACCTTTGTTCTCAGAGCTCCGTGTAACAGTCTGCCTTTCTCGCAGTTCGAATGGAAATCGAAAGCTTTTCGCCTACGCCCTTCACAGATATCCGTTGCTAGGACGAGAATGTCTTGTGGCCGGAGCTCGCCCCCGCCGCCAGGAAGCTGCTCTTAGCACCGCGTTGCAGGGACACGTCTCGCTTCTTGACTTCGTGCTTAGCGCTCTCCGAATTCGCTGCTAGCTCCGCGGTCCGTCTCAGCTTCAAGTAGCTGCGCTCGCAGTACATAGAGCTTCGCAAGGACCGAAGACCCGGAGGGACATATCGCACACGACAATGTGCCAGGACAGAGACGTGTTCTACATTGTCCCTTCTCGTCATCCAGTTTGTGCCTCTGCTGCTTCTGCTGTTAGGAGTCGCTCCTTGAAAGACGAGCGAGAGCGTCTTTCTGGGTGCATTGCACTGAGTGAGTGCTCGCTAGGGACTTTGCACTCGGAGCCAAGGCAACAGGGCGTGCTTGTCCGCAGAACTGAGAGCACGCTGTTGGGCAGAGCTGAAACTGACCGCTGCAGTTCAGCTCTCTCCGGACGGCAGACGCCGAAGAACGAAGCCGCTTGCGAGCGGCGCTGTGCAGCGAAGAGCACACGAGCAGCCAAAGAGCTCCTTCACAATCGCTTTCACTTCTCAGTGCTCTTGCTGCTTGGAAAAGCAGCACACAGCCGTTGCACGCCAGGGCAAAAGCTGGGGCAGTGCCCGTCCTCACTCCTTCGCTGTGCTGTACTCCTTGCAGCTAGAGCGAAGCGAGAAGGACGCGAGGACGAAGAAGGCGTTCTTAAAGTAGCCCCTTGTCAGCAGCCCTGAAAGGGCGCATAACACACGGCGTCTAGCTGCCCTCCGTTCTACATACTCGCGTCTCCCTTTGCCGACTTGCAAAAGTTGCTACCAGAGCAGAGGCGGCCAGATTGAAGAGGCTGTGCTTAGGTTCACCTCCTCCTTACTGTACGTAAGCCACGTCAAGCTCCTCGCTGCACTCTGGATTTCCCTTCTCCGCGGCACTTAGCGTGGTGCTGTGTGTGTGCAACTCGGCGCCTAGAAGTGACCGCCAATGCTTTCAGAGCGGGCTGCAAGGGAACCAAAGAGCAGCACAAGCAGCAGTGCTTCAGCTTGCTCCTTCCGACTGCTAAGGGCACTTGGGAAGGCAAGCGAGAGTCAACCACCTTCCTCTCCTAGTAGCCTCTAACGTGGTGCACACAAGCACGGCACATAGCCGCTTCGTTCACCGCCCTCGCCCTCGCCCACGCCTTGCTCCGCTTTCACTTGCCGGCGGCCAGAAGCCGCCGCAGGGGCGCCACATACCCAGCAGTGTGCGGGCAGCCAAGAGCTCGAGAACGCTGCTTCTGCCCAAGCCCGCCTAGGGCGTGCACCTTTGTTCTCAGAGCTCCGTGTAACAGTCTGCCTTTCTCGCAGTTCGAATGGAAATCGAAAGCTTTTCGCCTACGCCCTTCACAGAGATCCGTTGCTAGGACGAGAATGTCTTGTGGCCGGAGCTCGCCCCCGCCGCCAGGAAGCTGCTCTTAGCACCGCGTTGCAGGGACACGTCTCGCTTCTTGACTTCGTGCTTAGCGCTCTCCGAATTCGCTGCTAGCTCCGCGGTCCGTCTCAGCTGCAAGTAGCTGCGCTCGCAGTACATAGAGCTTCGCAAGGACCGAAGACCCGGAGGGACGTATCGCACACGACAATGTGCCAGGACAGAGACGTGTTCTACATTGTCCCTTCTCGTCATCCAGTTTGTGCCTCTGCTGCTTCTGCTGTTAGGAATCGCTCCTTGAAAGACGAGCGAGAGCGTCTTTCTGGGTGCATTGCACTGAGTGAGTGCTCGCTAGGGACTTTGCACTCGGAGCCAAGGCAACAGGGCGTGCTTGTCCGCAGAACTGAGAGCGCGCTGTTGGGCAGAGCTGAAACTGACCGCTGCAGTTCAGCTCTCTCCGGACGGCAGACGCCGAAGAACGAAGCCGCTTGCGAGCGGCGCTGTGCAGCGAAGAGCACACGAGCAGCCAAAGAGCTCCTTCACAATCGCTTTCACTTCTCAGTGCTCTTGCTGCTTGGAAAAGCAGCACACAGCCGTTGCACGCCAGGGCAAAAGCTGGGGCAGTGCCCGTCCTCACTCCTTCACTGTGCTGTACTCCTTGCAGCTAGAGCGAAGCGAGAAGGACGCGAGGACGAAGAAGGCGTTCTTAAAGTAGCCCCTTGTCAGCAGCCCTGAAAGGGCGCATAACACACGGCGTCTCGCTGCCCTCCGTTCTACATACTCGCGGCTCCCTTTGCCTACTTGCAAAAGTTGCTACCAGAGCAGAGGCGGCCAGATTGAAGAGGCAGTGCTTAGGTTGACCTTTTCCTTACTGTACGTAAGCCACGTCCAGCTCCTCGCTGCACTCTGGATTTCCCTTCTCCGCGGCACTTAACGTGATGCTGCCTGTGTGCAACTCGGCGCCTAGAAGTGACCGCCAATGTTTCCAGAGCGGGCTGCAAGGGAACCAAGGAGCAGCACAAGCAGCAGTGCTTCAGCTTACTCCATCCGACTGCTAAGGGCACTTGGGAAGGCAAGCGAGAGTCAACCACCTTCCTCTCCTAGTAGCCTCTAACGTGGTGCACACAAGCACGGCGCTCTTGCCGCTTCGTTCACCGCCCTCGCCCTCGCCCACGCCTTGCTCCGCTTTCACTTGCCGGCGGCCAGAAGCCGCTGCAGGGGCGCCACATACCCAGCAGTGTGCGGGCCGCCAAGAGCTCGAGAACGCTTCTACTGCCCAAGCCCGCCTAGGGCGTGCACCTTTGTTCTCAGAGCTCCGTGTAACAGTCTGCCTCTCTCGCAGTTCGAATGGAAAACGAAACCTTTTCGCCTACGCCCTTCACAGAGATCCGTTGCCAGGACGAGAATGTCTTGTGGCCGGAGGTCGCCCCCGCTGCCAGGAAGCTGCTCTTAGCACCGCGTTGCAGGGACACGTCTCGCTTCTTGACTTCGTGCTTAGCGCTCTCCGAATTCGCTGCTAGCTCCGCGGTCCTTCTCAGCTGCAAGTAGCAGCGCTCGCAGTACATAGAGCTTCGCAAGGACCGAAGACCCGGAGGGACATATCGCACACGACAACGTGCCAGGACAGAGACGTGTTCTACATTGTCCCTTCTCGTCATCCAGTTTGTGCCTCTGCTGCTTCTGCTGTTAGGAATCGCTCCTTGAAAGACGAGCGAGAGCGTCTTTCTGGGTGCATTGCACTGAGTGAGTGCTCGCTAGGGACTTTGCACTCGGAGCCAAGGCAACAGGGCGTGCTTGTCCGCAGAACTGAGAGCACGCTGTTGGGCAGAGCTGAAACTGACCGCTGCAGTTCAGCTCTCTCCGGACGGCAGACGCCGAAGAACGAAGCCGCTTGCGAGCGGCGCAGTGCAGCGAAGAGCACACGAGCAGCCAAAGAGCTCCTTCACAATCGCTTTCACTTCTCAGTGCTCTTGCTGCTTGGAAAAGCAGCACACAGCCGTTGCACGCCAGGGCAAAAGCTGGGGCAGTGCCCGTCTTCACTCCTTCGCTGTGCTGTACTCCAGGCAGCTAGAACGAAGCGAGAAGGACGCGAGGACGAAGAAGGCGTTCTTAAAGTAGCCTACTGGCAGAGGTCTGAAAGGGCGCATAACACACGGCGTCTCGCTGCCCTCCGTTCTACGTACTCGCGGCTCCCTTTGCCGACTTGCAAAAGTTGCTACCAGAGCAGAGGCGGCCAGATTGAAGAGGCAGTGCCTAGGTTCACCTTTTCCTTACTGAACGTAAGCCACGTCCAGCTCCTCGCTGCACTCTGGATTTCCCTTCTCCGCGGCACTTAGCGTGGTGCTGTGTGTGTGCAACTCGGCGCCTAGAAGTGACCGCCAATGCTTTCACAGCGGGCTGCAAGGGAACCAAGGAGCAGCACAAGCAGCAGTGCTTCAGCTTGCTCCTTCCGACTGCTAAGGGCACTTGGGAAGGCAAGCGAGAGTCAACCACCTTCCTCTCCTAGTAGCCTCTAACGTGGTGCACACAAGCACGGCGCTTTTGCCGCTTCGTTCACCGCCCTCGCCTCCGCCTACGCCTGGCGCCGTTTTCACTTGCCGGCGGCCAGATGCCGCTGCAGGGGCGCCACGTAGCCCGCAGTGTGCCGAAAGCCAAGAGCTCGAGAACGCTGCTTCTGCCCAAGCCAGCCTAGGGCGTGCACCTTTGTTCTCAGAGCTCCGTGTAACAGTCTGCCTTTCTCGCAGTTCGAATGGAAAACGAAAGCTTTTCGCCTACGCCCTTCACAGAGATCCGTTGCCAGGACGAGAATGTCTTGTGGCCGGGGCTCGCCCCCGCCGCCAGGAAGCTGCTCTTAGCACCGCGTTGCAGGGACACGTCTCGCTTCTTGACTTCGTGCTTAGCGCTCTCCGAATTCGCTGCTAGCTCCGCGGTCCTTCTCAGCTGCAAGTAGCTGCGCTCGCAGTACATAGAGCTTCGCAAGGACCGAAGACCCGGAGGGACATATCGCACACGACAATGTGCCAGGACAGAGACGTGTTCTACATTGTCCCTTCTCGTCATCCAGTTTGTGCCTCTGCTGCTTCTGCTGTTAGGAATCGCTCCTTGAAAGACGAGCGAGAGCGTCTTTCTGGGTGCATTGCACTGAGTGAGTGCTCGCTAGGGACTTTGCACTCGGAGCCAAGGCAACAGGGCGTGCTTGTCCGCAGAACTGAGAGCACGCTGTTGGGCAGAGCTGAAACTGACCGCTGCAGTTCAGCTCTCTCCGGACGGCAGACGCCGAAGAACGAAGCCGCTTGCGAGCGGCGCAGTGCAGCGAAGAGCACACGAGCAGCCAAAGAGCTCCTTCACAATCGCTTTCACTTCTCAGTGCTCTTGCTGCTTGGAAAAGCAGCACACAGCCGTTGCACGCCAGGGCAATAGCTGGGGCAGCGCCCGTCTTCACTCCTTCGCTGTGCTGTACTCCAGGCAGCTAGAGCGAAACGACAAGGACGCGAGGAAGAAGAAGGCCATCTTAAAGTAGCTCCGTGTCAGCAGCCCTGAAAGGGCGCATAACACATGGCGTCTCGCTGCCCTCCGTTCTACGTACTCGCGAATCACTCTGCCGACTTGCAAAAGTTGCTACCAGAGCAGAGGCGGCCAGATTGAAGAGGCAGTGCCTAGGTTCACCTTCTCCTTACTGCACGTAAGCCACGTGCAGCTCCTCGCTGCACTCTGGATTTCCCTTCTCCGCGGCACTCACCGTGGTGCTGTGTGTGTGCAACTCGGCGCCTAGAAGTGACCGCCAATGCTTTCCAGCAGGCTGCAAGGGAGCCAAGGAGCAGCACCAGCAGCAGGGCTTCAGCTTGCTCCTTCCGACTGCTAAGGGCACTTGGAAAGGAAAGCGCGTGTCAACCACCTTCCTCTCCTAGTAGCCTCTAACGTGGTGCACACAAGCACGGCGCTTTTGCCGCTTCGTTCACCGCCCTCGCCCACGCCTTGCTCCGCTTTCACTTGCCGGCGGCCAGAAGCCGCTGCAGGAGCGCCAAATACCCAGCAGTGTGCCGGCAGCCAAGAGCTCGAGAACGCTTCTTCTGCCCAAGCCAGCCAAGGGCGTGCACCTTTGTTCTAAGAGCTCCGTGTTACAGTCTGCCTCTCTCGCAGTTCGAATGGAAAACGAAAGCTTTTCGCCTACGCCCTTCACAGAGATCCGTTGCCAGGACGAGAATGTCTTGTGGCCGGAGGTCGCCCCCGCTGCCAGGAAGCTGCTCTTAGCACCGCGTTGCAGGGACACGTCTCGCTTCTTGACTTCGTGCTCAGCGCTCTCCGAATTCGCTGCTAGCTCCGCGGTCCTTCTCAGCTGCAAGTAGCAGCGCTCGCAGTACATAGAGCTTCGCAAGGACCGAAGACCCGGAGGGACATATCGCACACGACAACGTGCCAGGACAGAGACGTGTTCTACATTGTCCCTTCTCGTCATCCAGTTTGTGCCTCTGCTGCTTCTGCTGTTAGGAATCGCTCCTTGAAAGACGAGCGAGAGCGTCTTTCTGGGTGCATTGCACTGAGTGAGTGCTCGCTAGGGACTTTGCACTCGGAGCCAAGGCAACAGGGCGTGCTTGTCCGCAGAACTGAGAGCGCGCTGTTGGGCAGAGCTGAAACTGACCGCTGCAGTTCAGCTCTCTCCGGACGGCAGACGCCGAAGAACGAAGCCGCTTGCGAGCGGCGCAGTGCAGCGAAGAGCACACGAGCAGCCAAAGAGCTCCTTCACAATCGCTTTCACTTCTCAGTGCTCTTGCTGCTTGGAAAAGCAGCACACAGCCGTTGCACGCCAGGGCAAAAGCTGGGGCAGTGCCCGTCCTCACTCCTTCACTGTGCTGTACTCCTTGCAGCTAGAGCGAAGCGAGAAGGACGCGAGGACGAAGAAGGCGTTCTTAAAGTAGCCCCTTGTCAGCAGCCCTGAAAGGGCGCATAACACACGGCGTCTCGCTGCCCTCCGTTCTACATACTCGCGGCTCCCTTTGCCTACTTGCAAAAGTTGCTACCAGAGCAGAGGCGGCCAGATTGAAGAGGCAGTGCTTAGGTTGACCTTTTCCTTACTGTACGTAAGCCACGTCCAGCTCCTCGCTGCACTCTGGATTTCCCTTCTCCGCGGCACTTAACGTGATGCTGCCTGTGTGCAACTCGGCGCCTAGAAGTGACCGCCAATGTTTTCAGAGCGGGCTGCAAGGGAACCAAGGAGCAGCACAAGCAGCAGTGCTTCAGCTTACTCCATCCGACTGCTAAGGGCACTTGGGAAGGCAAGCGAGAGTCAACCACCTTCCTCTCCTAGTAGCCTCTAACGTGGTGCACACAAGCACGGCGCTCTTGCCGCTTCGTTCACCGCCCTCGCCCTCGCCCACGCCTTGCTCCGCTTTCACTTGCCGGCGGCCAGAAGCCGCTGCAGGGGCGCCACATACCCAGCAGTGTGCGGGCCGCCAAGAGCTCGAGAACGCTTCTACTGCCCAAGCCCGCCTAGGGCGTGCACCTTTGTTCTCAGAGCTCCGTGTAACAGTCTGCCTCTCTCGCAGTTCGAATGGAAAACGAAAGCTTTTCGCCTACGCCCTTCACAGAGATCCGTTGCTACGACGAGAATGTCTTGTGGCCGGAGCTCGCCCCCGCCGCGAGGAAGCTGCTCTTAGCACCGCGTTGCAGGGACACGTCTCGCTTCTTGACTTCGTGCTTAGCGCTCTCCGAATTCGCTGCTAGCTCCGCGGTCCTTCTCAGCTGCAAGTAGCAGCGCTCGCAGTACATAGAGCTTCGCAAGGACCGAAGACCTGGAGGGACATAGCGCACACGAAAATGTGCCAGGACAGGGACGTTCTACACTGAGTGGAGACAGAGACAGACCGAGAATTCTACACTGCCCCTTCTCGTCGGCCATCTTGTGCTCTGCTGCCTCTGCTGTGACGAATCGGTCCTTGAAAGACCAGCGAGAGCGCCTCTCCAGGCACTGAGTGTGAGCTCCCTAGGGACTTTTTCCACCTCCAAAAATTCATGGGTAAGTCCTAAAAGTTTTGGTTTGATCAAGAATAGTTACGTCCAAGTATTGCTGTTCTAAACACCCTTGGTTTCAGTCTGAACTTAACTGCTTGTTTCTGTCTTTTTGCCTAGTGGCAATCTAATTCTAAGGTAACTAGATGTGTTGGATATCCATAAATTACATCTCAGGTTAGGTGGGATAATTGGCTGGGAAGAAAATGGAACTGAGAATTTGGAAAGAATCCAAAGTGAGCTGATGTCACAATCCGAGATTCCCTTGGGTTCCAAATCCTTTCATTTGTATTTTTGTGGGCTTTTTTGAAGGCGGTGTACAGTTGAAGCCATGATTTAGCTGCGGTGAGACCTGCTCTGCTGTAAAAGCATTATTTTCTCAGTGAGCATGGACAACAGTTAGAGTGTCGTCTTTTAAGATTCCCTGCACTCCACTTATGGTGGCAAAAGCAGTGCCTTGACTGTAATCATAAAAGTGATTACAGCTTCATTGCTTTGACATCATGTAGGATGCTTCCTCCATCTGCTGTGGTCAGCATTAAGTAACAGATTTCTCAGTTTCTAGGAAGAGTCTAGCAAACAATCACCTTGCTCCTTCTCTTGCATGTATTCATCACTGCTATGCTGCTATACAGACAGATAGTCTGTTTATGATTCAACAATTCAATGGGACATCAAGTAAATAGCAAAGCAAAACTAACTACCGAAAGCACTATAAGGGCCAGAGATTAGCTTGGATCAAAACAGGTATTCTCCTAGCATTGTTTACAAACGAGTCAGCATGTGAAACAGAAGGCACAATGTAGTTTGTGCCTTGTTTTGGGCATGCCCGGAAGAAGGAAATTCTGATTTCACATATGGGAAAAGAAATGTTGACATTTGAATGAGATTGTTCATACCCCAGAAAAGGTTGCTTTGAAAGGTTGTGGAAGTCCTGTGTGGAAACACGGCTTTACAAGTCCTTTCCACCAGGAGACAACAGCTGCAGAACATCTGGGTGTGCCAGTGTTGAGAGCACCAGCAAAGATCAAAGTGGAGAAGTTGGTGAACAATGGCAGTGGCCTGGGGGAGAGCAAGTGGGGTGCTGGCTGTGGGACCAGGGGAGTCCTGACTGATTTAGGAGGCGTGTGATGGTCTGTGCCAGCAAGCGGAGTAGTGCTGTGGTCTTGGCACACCGCGAATACTGGAATTCAGTGGGGTCACTCGGCAGGCTGAGTGTCTGAGGTGCTGGAGGGACCCAGGTTGCCCACATGTAAACATCCAGTCTCACTCTTGCCAGCCACAGAAAGGAGCAGGATGTGGCTGCTGGCGATGCCTGTCATGTATATGTAGTGTATATGCGTGCTATCCCAGCCTGCTGGGAACACTTCTTCTTTGGGACTGCTTGGGCTGAGGGAGAGAAAGCAGTGGTAGTTTCTGAGGTTTCGAGTTTGCTCGAGTTTCTCAGGCTGTTTCTGGAGCCACCCAGAGTTCTCTTCCTTGAAGCATTTCAAGTCCTGCTAATTTTCAAAATTCAAACAGACACAGCCCTAAGCTAGTTGATCTGACTTCAGAGCTATTCTTTCGCTGAGCTGTTGGATGATCTGATCTCCTGAGATGTCTTCCATTTCAGTTTATGACCTGGTTCTTGTGAAAAATAGGATCTTTTAGCCTGGAGAAGAGAGGTTTCTGGAGAGACAGTATTGTGGCCTTTGAATATGTAAAGAGGGTATAAGACAAATGGAGAAAGACTTTTTAGGAAGGTTTGCAGAGAAAGGACAAGGGGACATGCTTTCAAACTGAGACTAGGTTTAGATTGGCTAAAAGGAAAAGCTTTTCTACAATGAAGCTGGTGAGACACTCAAACGGCTGTTCCAGAGAAGTTGTGGATGCCCCATCATTGAGAGTGCTCCTTATCAGTTTGGCTAGTCTTGAGCAATTTCATCTACTGTAAGATCTACCTGGCAAGGAAGTAGGACTAGGTGATCTTTAATCACAGACTGTTGTATGATTCCGTGAAAGACAGAATGCAATAAAGTTCATAATTCAGATTTTGGCGCAGACATATTTATAATTTCTCACTTTATGCATCATTGCAATGACAACTTGTTAGCTTCTGAAATGATTAGCTGAGATTGATTTCCTTCCTTAGTTTCATTTTCCCTGTTATTCCTTCACTCTTGGACCTTTTTTTCACTAGATTTCCTCTTTCAGTAAACTGCCCTTAAGTATCACTTTGCTCCCCACCTGGCTTTTTTTTTTTTTTTTTTTTTTTTTTTCAATGACACCTTTTCACTGGTTCGTTTTGGGCCTTTGCTGCTTGAAGTCCAGCAGCCTCCTTGTCAGAGCATTACGGAGCTTTCTTTACAGCTTCATCACTATGCAAAAAGCCATAAATTACTGTGTTCCATCTCACATACCATCAAGTATCACACTAATATTCCCTCTGCTGAATAGCTGGTTGGCTTACATAGACCAGCCAAAACCCAGGAACTCCAGATGGCAGCAAGAATCTTGTAGACTACTCCCGCTGTTCATTTAAATTCTGGAGAAGTCACGTGAGGTATCACATTCTCTTGAAAGAAGTGTCTATCATCTCGGACATTCTAGAATGGGCTATTAATATTGTCGTGAGTTTCTGGCTAGACCTTTTAGTATGCCAATTCAAATTCAAATGATCTGAAATGATAGAACTTCAAGAATTGTTTTTGCCAGAATCGAAGTATGATGGAGTTATATAGGGAGAATCTTAATCTTAGTTATTCTATTCCATCTCACATCATGGCTGGGGGCAGGGAGAAGGGAGTATCTTTGGGGGACAATGGGTTGCGGTGTAGTCAGTAAGCTGGGCAGAGGAGCCATCAGGTATTGTCTGTTGTTGGGGGGGGATTCATGTGAACTCTTCCTTTCTTGTACCCTGCCACCAGTATTGTTGCTAAAATTGTTTGTTTTCTCATCCAAGTGACAAAATCAGCACACTTAATGAGGGATGAAGAGGGAGCAGCGACCTCGGAACAGGAGGAAGAAGAAGCAGAGCCTGCTGTCCTCCAGAAGAAAAAAAACGCTACCAGCCAACTTTGCATCATCTGTGAACTTCCTGGGCGTGTACTCTATCCCCTTGTCCAGATCACTGAGCAAGATATTAAACAGGACTGGGCCCAAGACTGAGCCTTGGGGACCAGCTGGATGAACTCTATTTCCCACCACTCTGTGGGCCTGGCCATCACCCAGTTTGTCACCCAGCAAACAGCCCACCCATGCAAACCATAAGCAGACAGTTTCTTCAGGAGAATGATGTGAGACTCATTGCAAAAAGGATCAGGGAGATGCCTAGGAAGAGTCTCAGGTGAATCCAGGAGACTATAGTGGAGGACTATTCAGTTTTCCAATCAATTTGCTTAAAAAACTCTACAAAACCGTAATAAAAAAACAAACAAAAAAAGCAGACCAAACAAACACACAAAAACTCCCAACCAATAATCCCCAAAGAGACAAAAAAAGCCCCCAAAAAAGCCCACCAAAAAACCCACCCAAAACCGGAAAAAAAAGCCCCAAACCCAACACAAAAAATCAGGGTGAAGGTTTTTAGTAACTTTAAAAATAACAAAACAAAACAAAACGAAACCAAAAAAACCCCAGAAAGTCACATTTGTAAAGGTGCTGTCCCAGCCTCTTCTCTCAGCAGGGAGGACATGCTGAAGTGGAGCCAGTTGGAAGAAAGCGGGACGGGGCAGCACCTGGGCCATTGTCACAGGACGGCCCTGTGGCTGCCCCATTGCCAAAACCTGGACACATAAATCAAACACAGGTATGCACATGTGCTTAGACACAGCAAAAATATATTTGTCTGAAAAGAATACAGGTCCATTTCTATCACTGGAAAGAGCATAATGCCTCGTCTCAGCTTTCTTTTCAGTCATTACAAATGTTTCGAAAATAAAGGAGTGCAGAAAATGGAAATATCCAAGATCAACAGGAGGACCAGTAACAAAGATTCCATTTTTGAAACTGCATTGGGAATCCTCTGCAGAAATTGACTCAGAGCTCTAAGATTTACAAAAAAGACCAAGAGGATTGGAGTCAATACAACACAGTGTCTGGAGACTTCAGCTGGTTGCCTTGATTTCTCAAATATGATGGAGGAAGCACCTTAGCAACTACAGCTGCCAGTTCTCTCAGGGCCCTGACATGCCTCTGGGTGGGTGCCATGGTCTTGCATGCTCAGGTTCCTCAAGTGGTCTGAAAGCTGACCTGCTACTATGGGTTAGAATCAAGTCCACCAGTCCAATAACCTGAGAGATGTGGAAATAGTGACTGGCAGTAAAAATTGAGACCAACACTTGTTGAGTACCTCAGCCTTCTCCTTGTCTGTTGTCACTAGTCCTGTCTGGCTTATGGGGGTGGGGGGGGGGGGAATAGGGGAGGTGTGATAGGTTTCTTTTCATCTTCCTTTTCCCACTGAAATACCCGTAGGTGCCTTTATTATTCTTAGTTTTGGCATGCTTTTCCAAATTCAGCTTCAACTGAGCCTTAGCTATACTGATCCCATCCTCACACACTCATGTGTTACCACTGTATTTTTCCCATGATTTGTCTCGCTGTGTATCGTCTGCATATTACCTACTTGCATCACATCTATTAATTTTCAATAACCTTCTGGCTTTAACTTGCTTTCAAAAAAAAAACCTTTTTGAACCTTTTCACCTCAGAAATTCACCTGGGAAACCCCAAATCCCCAGAATTCGACCCAAAATTCACCTGGCACCCCAAATTCACCCTCCAAATTCGCTCCAAAATGATTGGCAACTTTACACACTCCATTTTCCCACAAAAGGATCTAGAGCCCTGTGCGCTTCGTATACAAACTAAATGCAAAAAACCTTTCTATTCATTCTCAGCAAAAAGACGTCCTATTCCTCCTTCTTTTGGACAAAACTGCTTTCACTTTCAAACTTATTCTCTTGCTCGCTTACCTGCATAATGCTTAGTCCCTGTTCTGCATGCTCATTTTCTTCACTTTTACAAGGAATCCTCTCCTCATCTTCTTCTTCCTCTGCTTCAACATGCAAAAACAAACCAAAAATTGTCTCTTCTACAGAAAATGAGGGGAGAAAAGAACACAAATGATAACCAATACCCTGCCAAGTAGAAATTTCTTCTATATTTCAGTGACTGATAGGCAGAAAAAAATGAATTTCATCTGGGGAAAGAAAGACATTCTAGGAATATTCAGACTGCTATCTTGCCCCAGGTAAAACATTTACCATGGCCTTAGCGTTAATGAGCTTGTGAACATCAGCTGCCAAGAGGAAGGACATTTCCTCCAGTTTCACACAATACTTGGTCAGTACATCTGCTATCTGTGCAATCAAAGAATACAGAAAAGCAACAACAAGGAAAAGTAGAACTCAAATATCAATTTCCCAAGTTAAAATCTACATGAACAAGACAATTTTTCCATTCAAGTGAATTCGATTTAATTAATTCATTAACTACATAAGTAGCATTCTCACGTTCAAGAACGGAATTCAAAGAATCAACGTTGCTTCTTCTGAGACATTGAAGCCTGAGTAGATCCCAACTTCAAATCTAGTAGGACGCCATGAAAGCAATACCTGCTACATTTAGTACATGTAAACTACAAAGACATCTAGAACAGCTCTAAAAGATGAGCAAACCCATGAACTTTGAAGGAGACGCTAGCAAGAAATGTGGAAATAGGCTTTATCTGCCCAGTGCTTTTCCCAAAAGCACGGGCACTCCTTGGCGTCAGTGAGAGTCTCTGTCTCATTATTCAGCAGCTGGATTAGGGTAAAAAAGGATGCATGCAATCACTTCATTCCTGTTCATGACATAAACTTACTGCATCATCGTGGAAGCCATTTACTTGGAAATATAGCCTAAAAAATAGGTGTCAGACTGGGTACATATCTAGATTGCTATGAGCAAAACCAATTTCTTTTTAACAGGAAAGCCATACAATATGCCTGCCATGGCAAATATTAGTCTACTAGCCCTGCACTTCAACGGGTAGTGAGCAGATCATGACACCAAGTTTACGTTTGGCAAGGAGACAGTCTATTTATTACAAGCCCCTAGTTCTAGAACCAAGAATTCAGGAGTTGCTCATTCCCAATGAAAATCTGTCCATTTCATACCTTTGGGGTTTTATGCTTCTGTTCTTTACCTGTCTTGAGTGTGGCTTTCTTGTGAAGTCACTGATGGGTGTTTTTCCAACACATTTCTGCTGATTACACGGTAATTGCATGGCATCAGCAGACATCTCTGAATGTCTCTTGAAAGTATGCTTTTTACTCTTCCTAGAGGACCTTGTCTTCTTCTTTCCTTCACCCAAAAGGTGGGCTAAGTGAGCCTTCAAAGAACCATCATCTCAACAATTAGAATTCTTTCAAACCTACTGAATGGAGAACAGCGACAAAAAAATTTTAAAAAGACTAGTATGCGAAAGACAGCAGAAGAGAAAAGTAAAATAATGAATCCTACATGCCACATGCATAACTCTCTTCATTCAAGGCTATTTTCAAAATGAGAAGAAAGAAAAAAAAAAAAAAAAAAATCACCTTTTCCTCAGAGAGCAAAAGTGGAGTAACTGGATTGTGTTGCCTTGCCTACAGTTACCAGAAAAGTCAACAGCAGAGTTGAAAACTCCTGAAGCTGGCTAACTACGCCTCTAAATGTTTTACTACTGTGTTATGATTCTGTCTTCAGTTAATAGAACCCGATATACAACAAAGAGATGGGAGCACATGGAGATGCATTGGAGAGCCTACGCTGGAGGTAACACATTCATTTTTTACTCAAACAAATCCAAATTAGAAATGTTGAAAATGACCTGGGGCCATTTCAACAGCCAGCAAACTAACACAACCAACCTTTGGCTTTTATTCAATTCTTTGCTTGTTTTACCTGGACCTTGAAGATCTGTCTGCAGCCTTCCTCTCTGCAAATATATCACACTCGTCCTATTGAGAACCCATGGCTCATCACAGCTGCTTCGCCACGCCTGCTTCCAGAAGAACTGGCAACTACAAGCTGGGAGCCAAGAGATACAACACTTCACTTGGAAAAGGGCCTTCCATGAATCCTAGAATCCCAGAATGGTTTGGACTGGAAGCGACCTTAGAGACAGATTCTCTTCTTCCCACATCCTGACATGGGCAGGGACACTTTTCCACTAGTCCAGGTTGCTCCATGTCCGCTCCAGCCTGGCCCTGGACGCTTCCTGCCATGGGGCTCCTACACAGCCTCTTTGAGCAACATGTGCCAGGCCTCAGCACCCACACAAGGAAGAATTCCTTTCCAATATCCCATCTACCCCAGCCCTCTGGCAGTTTGAAGCTATTCCCCCTTGTCCTGCGAGTCCAGAACCTTTTCCAAAGTCCCTCCCCAGCTATCTTGGAGCCCCAGCAGGCACTGCAAGGGGCTCGAAGGTCTCCCTGGAGCCTTCTGTTCTCCAGATTGGACACCCTCAGCTCTCCCAGACTGTCCTAGAGCAAAGAAGCTCCACCTTTCAAAGCACCTTAGAAGCCTCCTACCGGCCAAACTCGATGGCAACGCTGGCCTTCCGGGCCCTACGGATATCGCTTCCGGTGTCGCTCGGGGTCACTCCCGGCTCTCTCCCCGCCCCCCATGGGGCCCTCAGGCGATGCCGCTCCGACGCAGCTCCTGCCGCTGTCAGACCAACGGGGGGGCGGGGGGCCAGCCCAGCCTCATCCACAATCCACAGTGTCCTCGGCGGCTGCTGCGGGCTCATGGCGGCCCACACACCCGGAAGCAGAGCTCCCAACACAGAGGATCATAGCCCCACATTTGTGTTCGTCTCTGCACAAGGCAGGGCAGACTTGCCATGCCCGGACTTTTCAGTTCAGCACGAAAATGAGAATAAACCTGCGCCATGGGGGAGGAAACCTCTAAAGACTCCCTCATACGTGGTCGCTCAACTTAATGCCTAGGCACTTGCCATTCCTAAGGCTACACTAAAGCCCTTTTTAACTTGCGGGTAAGAAATGCCATTGTTCTGGTGTGCAGCTAAAGGCGGAGCACAGGCAGGCCAGGGCAAAAGCTGGGGCAGTGCCCGTCCTCACGCCTTCGCTGTGCTGTACTCCTTGCAGCTAGAGCGAAGCGAGAAGGACGCGAGGACGAAGAAGGCGTTCTTAAAGTAGCCCCTTGTCAGCAGCCCTGAAAGGGCGCATAACACACGGCGTCTCGCTGCCCTCCGTTCTACGTACTCGCGGATCCCTTTGCCGACTTGCAAAAGTTGCTACCAGAGCAGAGGCGGCCAGATTGAAGAGGCAGTGCTTAGGTTCACCTTTTCCTTACTGAACGTAAGCCACGTCAAGCTCCTCGCTGCACTCTGGATTTCCCTTCTCCGCGGCACTTAGCATGGTGCTGTGTGTGTGCAACTCGGCGCCTAGAAGTGACCGCCAATGCTTTCAGAGCGGGCTGCAAGGGAACCAAAGAGCACTACAAGCAGCAGTGCTTCAGCTTACTCCTTCCGACTGCTAAGGGCACTTGGGAAGGCAAGCGAGAGTCAACCACCTTCCTCTCCTAGTAGCCTCTAACGTGGTGCACACAAGCACGGCGCTTTTGCCGCTTCGTTCACCGCCCTCGCCCACGCCTTGCTCCACTTTCACTTGCCGGCGGCCAGAAGCCGCTGCAGGGGCGCCAAATACCCAGCAGTGTGCCGGCAGCCAAGAGCTCGAGAACGCTTCTTCTGCCCAAGCCAGCCTAGGGCGTGCACCTATGTTCTCAGAGCTCCGTGTAACAGTCTGCCTCTCTCGCAGTTCGAATGGAAAACGAAAGCTTTTCGCCTACGCCCTTCACAGAGATCCGTTGCCAGGACGAGAATGTCTTGCGGCCGGAGGTCGCCCCCGCCGCCAGGAAGCTGCTCTTAGCACCGCGTTGCAGGGACACGTCTCGCTTCTTGACTTCGTGCTTAGCGCTCTCCGAATTCGCTGCTAGCTCCGCGGTCCTTCTCAGCTGCAAGTAGCAGCGCTCGCAGTGCATAGAGCTTCGCAAGGACCAAAGACCCGGAGGGACATATCGCACACGACTACGTGCCAGGACAGAGACGTGTTTTACATTGTCCCTTCTCGTCATCCAGTTTGTGCCTCTGCTGCTTCTGCTGTTAGGAATCGCTCCTTGAAAGACGAGCGAGAGCGTCTTTCTGGGTGCATTGCACTGAGTGAGTGCTCGCTAGGGACTTTGCACTCGGAGCCAAGGCAACAGGGCGTGCTTGTCCGCAGAACTGAGAGCACGCTGTTGGGCAGAGCTGAAACTGACCGCTGCAGTTCAGCTCTCTCCGGACGGCAGACGCCGAAGAACGAAGCCGCTTGCGAGCGGCGCAGTGCAGCGAAGAGCACACGAGCAGCCAAAGAGCTCCTTCACAATCGCTTTCACTTCTCAGTGCTCTTGCTGCTTGGAAAAGCAGCACACAGCCGTTGCACGCCAGGGCAAAAGCTGGGGCAGTGCCCGTCTTCACTCCTTCGCTGTGCTGTACTCCAGGCAGCTAGAACGAAGCGAGAAGGACGCGAGGACGAAGAAGGCGTTCTTAAAGTAGCCTACTGGCAGAGGTCTGAAAGGGCGCATAACACACGGCGTCTCGCTGCCCTCCGTTCTACGTACTCGCGGCTCCCTTTGCCGACTTGCAAAAGTTGCTACCAGAGCAGAGGCGGCCAGATTGAAGAGGCAGTGCCTAGGTTCACCTTTTCCTTACTGAACGTAAGCCACGTCCAGCTCCTCGCTGCACTCTGGATTTCCCTTCTCCGCGGCACTTAGCGTGGTGCTGTGTGTGTGCAACTCGGCGCCTAGAAGTGACCGCCAATGCTTTCACAGCGGGCTGCAAGGGAACCAAAGAGCACTACAAGCAGCAGTGCTTCAGCTTGCTCCTTCCGACTGCTAAGGGCACTTGGGAAGGCAAGCGAGAGTCAACCACCTTCCTCTCCTAGTAGCCTCTAACGTGGTGCACACAAGCACGGCACTTGTGCCGCTTCGTTCACCGCCCTCGCCTCCGCCTACGCCTGGCGCCGTTTTCACTTGCCGGCGGCCAGATGCCGCTGCAGGGGCGCCACGTAGCCCGCAGTGTGCCGAAAGCCAAGAGCTCGAGAACGCTGCTTCTGCCCAAGCCAGCCTAGGGCGTGCACCTTTGTTCTCAGAGCTCCGTGTAACAGTCTGCCTTTCTCGCAGTTCGAATGGAAAACGAAAGCTTTTCGCCTACGCCCTTCACAGAGATCCGTTGCCAGGACGAGAATGTCTTGTGGCCGGGGCTCGCCCCCGCCGCCAGGAAGCTGCTCTTAGCACCGCGTTGCAGGGACACGTCTCGCTTCTTGACTTCGTGCTTAGCGCTCTCCGAATTCGCTGCTAGCTCCGCGGTCCTTCTCAGCTGCAAGTAGCTGCGCTCGCAGTACATAGAGCTTCGCAAGGACCGAAGACCCGGAGGGACATATCGCACACGACAATGTGCCAGGACAGAGACGTGTTCTACATTGTCCCTTCTCGTCATCCAGTTTGTGCCTCTGCTGCTTCTGCTGTTAGGAATCGCTCCTTGAAAGACGAGCGAGAGCGTCTTTCTGGGTGCATTGCACTGAGTGAGTGCTCGCTAGGGACTTTGCACTCGGAGCCAAGGCAACAGGGCGTGCTTGTCCGCAGAACTGAGAGCACGCTGTTGGGCAGAGCTGAAACTGACCGCTGCAGTTCAGCTCTCTCCGGACGGCAGACGCCGAAGAACGAAGCCGCTTGCGAGCGGCGCAGTGCAGCGAAGAGCACACGAGCAGCCAAAGAGCTCCTTCACAATCGCTTTCACTTCTCAGTGCTCTTGCTGCTTGGAAAAGCAGCACACAGCCGTTGCACGCCAGGGCAATAGCTGGGGCAGTGCCCGTCTTCACTCCTTCGCTGTGCTGTACTCCAGGCAGCTAGAGCGAAACGACAAGGACGCGAGGAAGAAGAAGGCCATCTTAAAGTAGCTCCGTGTCAGCAGCCCTGAAAGGGCGCATAACACATGGCGTCTCGCTGCCCTCCGTTCTACGTACTCGCGAATCACTCTGCCGACTTGCAAAAGTTGCTACCAGAGCAGAGGCGGCCAGATTGAAGAGGCAGTGCCTAGGTTCACCTTCTCCTTACTGCACGTAAGCCACGTGCAGCTCCTCGCTGCACTCTGGATTTCCCTTCTCCGCGGCACTCACCGTGGTGCTGTGTGTGTGCAACTCGGCGCCTAGAAGTGACCGCCAATGCTTTCCAGCAGGCTGCAAGGGAGCCAAGGAGCAGCACCAGCAGCAGGGCTTCAGCTTGCTCCTTCCGACTGCTAAGGGCACTTGGAAAGGAAAGCGCGTGTCAACCACCTTCCTCTCCTAGTAGCCTCTAACGTGGTGCACACAAGCACGGCGCTTTTGCCGCTTCGTTCACCGCCCTCGCCCACGCCTTGCTCCGCTTTCACTTGCCGGCGGCCAGAAGCCGCTGCAGGAGCGCCAAATACCCAGCAGTGTGCCGGCAGCCAAGAGCTCGAGAACGCTTCTTCTGCCCAAGCCAGCCAAGGGCGTGCACCTTTGTTCTAAGAGCTCCGTGTTACAGTCTGCCTCTCTCGCAGTTCGAATGGAAAACGAAAGCTTTTCGCCTACGCCCTTCACAGAGATCCGTTGCCAGGACGAGAATGTCTTGTGGCCGGAGGTCGCCCCCGCTGCCAGGAAGCTGCTCTTAGCACCGCGTTGCAGGGACACGTCTCGCTTCTTGACTTCGTGCTCAGCGCTCTCCGAATTCGCTGCTAGCTCCGCGGTCCGTCTCAGCTTCAAGTAGCAGCGCTCGCAGTACATAGAGCTTCGCAAGGACCGAAGACCCGGAGGGACATATCGCACACGACAACGTGCCAGGACAGAGACGTGTTCTACATTGTCCCTTCTCGTCATCCAGTTTGTGCCTCTGCTGCTTCTGCTGTTAGGAATCGCTCCTTGAAAGACGAGCGAGAGCGTCTTTCTGGGTGCATTGCACTGAGTGAGTGCTCGCTAGGGACTTTGCACTCGGAGCCAAGGCAACAGGGCGTGCTTGTCCGCAGAACTGAGAGCACGCTGTTGGGCAGAGCTGAAACTGACCGCTGCAGTTCAGCTCTCTCCGGACGGCAGACGCCGAAGAACGAAGCCGCTTGCGAGCGGCGCAGTGCAGCGAAGAGCACACGAGCAGCCAAAGAGCTCCTTCACAATCGCTTTCACTTCTCAGTGCTCTTGCTGCTTGGAAAAGCAGCACACAGCCGTTGCACGCCAGGGCAAAAGCTGGGGCAGTGCCCGTCTTCACTCCTTCGCTGTGCTGTACTCCAGGCAGCTAGAACGAAGCGAGAAGGACGCGAGGACGAAGAAGGCGTTCTTAAAGTAGCCTACTGGCAGAGGTCTGAAAGGGCGCATAACACACGGCGTCTCGCTGCCCTCCGTTCTACGTACTCGCGGCTCCCTTTGCCGACTTGCAAAAGTTGCTACCAGAGCAGAGGCGGCCAGATTGAAGAGGCAGTGCCTAGGTTCACCTTTTCCTTACTGAACGTAAGCCACGTCCAGCTCCTCGCTGCACTCTGGATTTCCCTTCTCCGCGGCACTTAGCGTGGTGCTGTGTGTGTGCAACTCGGCGCCTAGAAGTGACCGCCAATGCTTTCAGAGCGGGCTGCAAGGGAACCAAGGAGCAGCACAAGCAGCAGTGCTTCAGCTTACTCCTTCCGACTGCTAAGGGCACTTGGGAAGGCAAGCGACAGTCAACCACCTTCCTCTCCTAGTAGCCTCTAACGTGGTGCACACAAGCACGGAGCTTTTGCCGATTCGTTCACCGCCCGCGCCCACGCCTTGCTCCGCTTTCACTTGCCGGCGGCCAGAAGCCGCTGCAGGGGCGCCAAATACCCAGCAGTGTGCCGGCAGCCAAGAGCTAGAGAACGCTGCTTCTGCCCAAGCCAGCCTAGGGCGTGCACCTTTGTTCTCAGAGCTCCGTGTAACAGTCTGCCTCTTTCGCAGTTCGAATGGAAAACGAAAGCTTTTCGCCTACGCCCTTCACAGAGATCCGTTGCCAGGACGAGAATGTCTTGTGGCCGGGGCTCGCCCCCGCCGCCAGGAAGCTGCTCTTAGCACCGCGTTGCAGGGACACGTCTCGCTTCTTGACTTCGTGCTTAGCGCTCTCCGAATTCGCTGCTAGCTCCGCGGTCCTTCTCAGCTGCAAGTAGCTGCGCTCGCAGTACATAGAGCTTCGCAAGGACCGAAGACCCGGTGGGACATATCGCACACGACAATGTGCCAGGACAGAGACGTGTTCTACATTGTCCCTTCTCGTCATCCAGTTTGTGCCTCTGCTGCTTCTGCTGTTAGGAGTCGCTCCTTGAAAGACGAGCGAGAGCGTCTTTCTGGGTGCATTGCACTGAGTGAGTGCTCGCTAGGGACTTTGCACTCGGAGCCAAGGCAACAGGGCGTGCTTGTCCGCAGAACTGAGAGCACGCTGTTGGGCAGAGCTGAAACTGACCGCTGCAGTTCAGCTCTCTCCGGACGGCAGACGCCGAAGAACGAAGCCGCTTGCGAGCGGCGCAGTGCAGCGAAGAGCACACGAGCAGCCAAAGAGCTCCTTCACAATCGCTTTCACTTCTCAGTGCTCTTGCTGCTTGGAAAAGCAGCACACAGCCGTTGCACGCCAGGGCAAAAGCTGGGGCAGTGCCCGTCTTCACTCCTTCGCTGTGCTGTACTCCAGGCAGCTAGAGCGAAGCGAGAAGGACGCGAGGACGAAGAAGGCGTTCTTAAAGTAGCCCCTTGTCAGCAGCCCTGAAAGGGCGCATAACACACGGCGTCTAGCTGCCCTCCGTTCTACATACTCGCGTCTCCCTTTGCTGACTTGCAAAAGTTGCAACCAGAGCAGAGGCGGCCAGATTGAAGAGGCAGTGCTTAGGTTCACCTTCTCCTTACTGCACGTAAGCCACGTCAAGCTCCTCGCTGCACTCTGGATTTCCCTTCTCCGCGGCACTTAGCGTGGTGCTGTGTGTGTGCAACTCGGCGCCTAGAAGCGACTGCCAATGCTTTCACAGCGGGCTGCAAGGGAACCAAGGAGCAGCACAAGCAGCAGTGCTTCAGCTTGCTCCTTCCGACTGCTAAGGGCACTTGGGAAGGCAAGCGAGAGTCAACCACCTTCCTCTCCTAGTAGCCTCTAACGTGGTGCACACAAGCACGGCACATAGCCGCTTCGTTCACCGCCCTCGCCCACGCCTGGCTCCGCTTTCACTTGCCGGCGGCCAGAAGCCGCCGCAGGGGCGCCACATACCCAGCAGTGTGCGGGCAGCCAAGAGCTCGAGAACGCTGTTTCTGCCCAAGCCCGCCTAGGGCGTGAACCTTTGTTCTCAGAGCTCCGTGTAACAGTCTGCCTTTCTCGCAGTTCGAATGGAAATCGAAAGCTTTTCGCCTACGCCCTTCACAGATATCCGTTGCTAGGACGAGAATGTCTTGTGGCCGGAGCTCGCCCCCGCCGCCAGGAAGCTGCTCTTAGCACCGCGTTGCAGGGACACGTCTCGCTTCTTGACTTCGTGCTTAGCGCTCTCCGAATTCGCTGCTAGCTCCGCGGTCCGTCTCAGCTTCAAGTAGCTGCGCTCGCAGTACATAGAGCTTCGCAAGGACCGAAGACCCGGAGGGACATATCGCACACGACAATGTGCCAGGACAGAGACGTGTTCTACATTGTCCCTTCTCGTCATCCAGTTTGTGCCTCTGCTGCTTCTGCTGTTAGGAGTCGCTCCTTGAAAGACGAGCGAGAGCGTCTTTCTGGGTGCATTGCACTGAGTGAGTGCTCGCTAGGGACTTTGCACTCGGAGCCAAGGCAACAGGGCGTGCTTGTCCGCAGAACTGAGAGCACGCTGTTGGGCAGAGCTGAAACTGACCGCTGCAGTTCAGCTCTCTCCGGACGGCAGACGCCGAAGAACGAAGCCGCTTGCGAGCGGCGCTGTGCAGCGAAGAGCACACGAGCAGCCAAAGAGCTCCTTCACAATCGCTTTCACTTCTCAGTGCTCTTGCTGCTTGGAAAAGCAGCACACAGCCGTTGCACGCCAGGGCAAAAGCTGGGGCAGTGCCCGTCCTCACTCCTTCGCTGTGCTGTACTCCTTGCAGCTAGAGCGAAGCGAGAAGGACGCGAGGACGAAGAAGGCGTTCTTAAAGTAGCCCCTTGTCAGCAGCCCTGAAAGGGCGCATAACACACGGCGTCTCGCTGCCCTCCGTTCTACATACTCGCGGCTCCCTTTGCCTACTTGCAAAAGTTGCTACCAGAGCAGAGGCGGCCAGATTGAAGAGGCAGTGCTTAGGTTGACCTTTTCCTTACTGTACGTAAGCCACGTCCAGCTCCTCGCTGCACTCTGGATTTCCCTTCTCCGCGGCACTTAACGTGATGCTGCCTGTGTGCAACTCGGCGCCTAGAAGTGACCGCCAATGTTTTCAGAGCGGGCTGCAAGGGAACCAAGGAGCAGCACAAGCAGCAGTGCTTCAGCTTACTCCATCCGACTGCTAAGGGCACTTGGGAAGGCAAGCGAGAGTCAACCACCTTCCTCTCCTAGTAGCCTCTAACGTGGTGCACACAAGCACGGCGCTCTTGCCGCTTCGTTCACCGCCCTCGCCCTCGCCCACGCCTTGCTCCGCTTTCACTTGCCGGCGGCCAGAAGCCGCTGCAGGGGCGCCACATACCCAGCAGTGTGCGGGCCGCCAAGAGCTCGAGAACGCTTCTACTGCCCAAGCCCGCCTAGGGCGTGCACCTTTGTTCTCAGAGCTCCGTGTAACAGTCTGCCTCTCTCGCAGTTCGAATGGAAAACGAAAGCTTTTCGCCTACGCCCTTCACAGAGATCCGTTGCCAGGACGAGAATGTCTTGTGGCCGGAGGTCGCCCCCGCTGCCAGGAAGCTGCTCTTAGCACCGCGTTGCAGGGACACGTCTCGCTTCTTGACTTCGTGCTTAGCGCTCTCCGAATTCGCTGCTAGCTCCGCGGTCCTTCTCAGCTGCAAGTAGCAGCGCTCGCAGTACATAGAGCTTCGCAAGGACCGAAGACCCGGAGGGACATATCGCACACGACTACGTGCCAGGACAGAGACGTGTTTTACATTGTCCCTTCTCGTCATCCAGTTTGTGCCTCTGCTGCTTCTGCTGTTAGGAATCGCTCCTTGAAAGACGAGCGAGAGCGTCTTTCTGGGTGCATTGCACTGAGTGAGTGCTCGCTAGGGACTTTGCACTCGGAGCCAAGGCAACAGGGCGTGCTTGTCCGCAGAACTGAGAGCACGCTGTTGGGCAGAGCTGAAACTGACCGCTGCAGTTCAGCTCTCTCCGGACGGCAGACGCCGAAGAACGAAGCCGCTTGCGAGCGGCGCAGTGCAGCGAAGAGCACACGAGCAGCCAAAGAGCTCCTTCACAATCGCTTTCACTTCTCAGTGCTCTTGCTGCTTGGAAAAGCAGCACACAGCCGTTGCACGCCAGGGCAAAAGCTGGGGCAGTGCCCGTCTTCACTCCTTCGCTGTGCTGTACTCCAGGCAGCTAGAACGAAGCGAGAAGGACGCGAGGACGAAGAAGGCGTTCTTAAAGTAGCCTACTGGCAGAGGTCTGAAAGGGCGCATAACACACGGCGTCTCGCTGCCCTCCGTTCTACGTACTCGCGGCTCCCTTTGCCGACTTGCAAAAGTTGCTACCAGAGCAGAGGCGGCCAGATTGAAGAGGCAGTGCCTAGGTTCACCTTTTCCTTACTGAACGTAAGCCACGTCCAGCTCCTCGCTGCACTCTGGATTTCCCTTCTCCGCGGCACTTAGCGTGGTGCTGTGTGTGTGCAACTCGGCGCCTAGAAGTGACCGCCAATGCTTTCACAGCGGGCTGCAAGGGAACCAAGGAGCAGCACAAGCAGCAGTGCTTCAGCTTGCTCCTTCCGACTGCTAAGGGCACTTGGGAAGGCAAGCGAGAGTCAACCACCTTCCTCTCCTAGTAGCCTCTAACGTGGTGCACACAAGCACGGCACATAGCCGCTTCGTTCACCGCCCTCGCCCACGCCTGGCTCCGCTTTCACTTGCCGGCGGCCAGAAGCCGCCGCAGGGGCGCCACATACCCAGCAGTGTGCGGGCAGCCAAGAGCTCGAGAACGCTGTTTCTGCCCAAGCCCGCCTAGGGCGTGAACCTTTGTTCTCAGAGCTCCGTGTAACAGTCTGCCTTTCTCGCAGTTCGAATGGAAATCGAAAGCTTTTCGCCTACGCCCTTCACAGATATCCGTTGCTAGGACGAGAATGTCTTGTGGCCGGAGCTCGCCCCCGCCGCCAGGAAGCTGCTCTTAGCACCGCGTTGCAGGGACACGTCTCGCTTCTTGACTTCGTGCTTAGCGCTCTCCGAATTCGCTGCTAGCTCCGCGGTCCGTCTCAGCTTCAAGTAGCTGCGCTCGCAGTACATAGAGCTTCGCAAGGACCGAAGACCCGGAGGGACATATCGCACACGACAATGTGCCAGGACAGAGACGTGTTCTACATTGTCCCTTCTCGTCATCCAGTTTGTGCCTCTGCTGCTTCTGCTGTTAGGAGTCGCTCCTTGAAAGACGAGCGAGAGCGTCTTTCTGGGTGCATTGCACTGAGTGAGTGCTCGCTAGGGACTTTGCACTCGGAGCCAAGGCAACAGGGCGTGCTTGTCCGCAGAACTGAGAGCACGCTGTTGGGCAGAGCTGAAACTGACCGCTGCAGTTCAGCTCTCTCCGGACGGCAGACGCCGAAGAACGAAGCCGCTTGCGAGCGGCGCAGTGCAGCGAAGAGCACACGAGCAGCCAAAGAGCTCCTTCACAATCGCTTTCACTTCTCAGTGCTCTTGCTGCTTGGAAAAGCAGCACACAGCCGTTGCACGCCAGGGCAAAAGCTGGGGCAGTGCCCGTCTTCACTCCTTCGCTGTGCTGTACTCCAGGCAGCTAGAGCGAAGCGAGAAGGACGCGAGGAAGTAGAAGGCGTTCTTAAAGTAGCCTACTGGCAGAGGCCTGAAAGGGCGCATAACACACGGCGTCTCGCTGCCCTCCGTTCTACGTACTTGCGGCTCCCTTTGCCGACTTGCAAAAGTTGCTACCAGAGCAGAGGCGGCCAGATTGAAGAGGCAGTGCTTAGGTTCACCTTTTCCTTACTGCACGTAAGCCACGTGCAGCTCCTCGCTGCACTCTGGATTTCCCTTCTCCGCGGCACTTAGCGTGGTGCTGTGTGTGTGCAACTCGGCGCCTAGAAGTGACCGCCAATGCTTTCAGAGCGGGCTGCAAGGGAACCAAGGAGCAGCACAAGCAGCAGTGCTTCAGCTTACTCCTTCCGACTGCTAAGGGCACTTGGGAAGGCAAGCGAGAGTCAACCACCTTCCTCTCCTAGTAGCCTCTAACGTGGTGCACACAAGCACGGCGCTTTTGCCGCTTCGTTCACCGCCCTCGCCCACGCCTTGCTCCACTTTCACTTGCCGGCGGCCAGAAGCCGCTGCAGGGGCGCCAAATACCCAGCAGTGTGCCGGCAGCCAAGAGCTCGAGAACGCTTCTTCTGCCCAAGCCAGCCTAGGGCGTGCACCTATGTTCTCAGAGCTCCGTGTAACAGTCTGCCTCTCTCGCAGTTCGAATGGAAAACGAAAGCTTTTCGCCTACGCCCTTCACAGAGATCCGTTGCCAGGACGAGAATGTCTTGCGGCCGGAGGTCGCCCCCGCCGCCAGGAAGCTGCTCTTAGCACCGCGTTGCAGGGACACGTCTCGCTTCTTGACTTCGTGCTTAGCGCTCTCCGAATTCGCTGCTAGCTCCGCGGTCCTTCTCAGCTGCAAGTAGCAGCGCTCGCAGTGCATAGAGCTTCGCAAGGACCAAAGACCCGGAGGGACATATCGCACACGACTACGTGCCAGGACAGAGACGTGTTTTACATTGTCCCTTCTCGTCATCCAGTTTGTGCCTCTGCTGCTTCTGCTGTTAGGAATCGCTCCTTGAAAGACGAGCGAGAGCGTCTTTCTGGGTGCATTGCACTGAGTGAGTGCTCGCTAGGGACTTTGCACTCGGAGCCAAGGCAACAGGGCGTGCTTGTCCGCAGAACTGAGAGCACGCTGTTGGGCAGAGCTGAAACTGACCGCTGCAGTTCAGCTCTCTCCGGACGGCAGACGCCGAAGAACGAAGCCGCTTGCGAGCGGCGCAGTGCAGCGAAGAGCACACGAGCAGCCAAAGAGCTCCTTCACAATCGCTTTCACTTCTCAGTGCTCTTGCTGCTTGGAAAAGCAGCACACAGCCGTTGCACGCCAGGGCAAAAGCTGGGGCAGTGCCCGTCTTCACTCCTTCGCTGTGCTGTACTCCAGGCAGCTAGAACGAAGCGAGAAGGACGCGAGGACGAAGAAGGCGTTCTTAAAGTAGCCTACTGGCAGAGGTCTGAAAGGGCGCATAACACACGGCGTCTCGCTGCCCTCCGTTCTACGTACTCGCGGCTCCCTTTGCCGACTTGCAAAAGTTGCTACCAGAGCAGAGGCGGCCAGATTGAAGAGGCAGTGCCTAGGTTCACCTTTTCCTTACTGAACGTAAGCCACGTCCAGCTCCTCGCTGCACTCTGGATTTCCCTTCTCCGCGGCACTTAGCGTGGTGCTGTGTGTGTGCAACTCGGCGCCTAGAAGTGACCGCCAATGCTTTCAGAGCGGGCTGCAAGGGAACCAAAGAGCACTACAAGCAGCAGTGCTTCAGCTTGCTCCTTCCGACTGCTAAGGGCACTTGGGAAGGCAAGCGAGAGTCAACCACCTTCCTCTCCTAGTAGCCTCTAACGTGGTGCACACAAGCACGGCACTTGTGCCGCTTCGTTCACCGCCCTCGCCTCCGCCTACGCCTGGCGCCGTTTTCACTTGCCGGCGGCCAGATGCCGCTGCAGGGGCGCCACGTAGCCCGCAGTGTGCCGAAAGCCAAGAGCTCGAGAACGCTGCTTCTGCCCAAGCCAGCCTAGGGCGTGCACCTTTGTTCTCAGAGCTCCGTGTAACAGTCTGCCTTTCTCGCAGTTCGAATGGAAAACGAAAGCTTTTCGCCTACGCCCTTCACAGAGATCCGTTGCCAGGACGAGAATGTCTTGTGGCCGGGGCTCGCCCCCGCCGCCAGGAAGCTGCTCTTAGCACCGCGTTGCAGGGACACGTCTCGCTTCTTGACTTCGTGCTTAGCGCTCTCCGAATTCGCTGCTAGCTCCGCGGTCCTTCTCAGCTGCAAGTAGCTGCGCTCGCAGTACATAGAGCTTCGCAAGGACCGAAGACCCGGAGGGACATATCGCACACGACAATGTGCCAGGACAGAGACGTGTTCTACATTGTCCCTTCTCGTCATCCAGTTTGTGCCTCTGCTGCTTCTGCTGTTAGGAATCGCTCCTTGAAAGACGAGCGAGAGCGTCTTTCTGGGTGCATTGCACTGAGTGAGTGCTCGCTAGGGACTTTGCACTCGGAGCCAAGGCAACAGGGCGTGCTTGTCCGCAGAACTGAGAGCACGCTGTTGGGCAGAGCTGAAACTGACCGCTGCAGTTCAGCTCTCTCCGGACGGCAGACGCCGAAGAACGAAGCCGCTTGCGAGCGGCGCAGTGCAGCGAAGAGCACACGAGCAGCCAAAGAGCTCCTTCACAATCGCTTTCACTTCTCAGTGCTCTTGCTGCTTGGAAAAGCAGCACACAGCCGTTGCACGCCAGGGCAATAGCTGGGGCAGCGCCCGTCTTCACTCCTTCGCTGTGCTGTACTCCAGGCAGCTAGAGCGAAACGACAAGGACGCGAGGAAGAAGAAGGCCATCTTAAAGTAGCTCCGTGTCAGCAGCCCTGAAAGGGCGCATAACACATGGCGTCTCGCTGCCCTCCGTTCTACGTACTCGCGAATCACTCTGCCGACTTGCAAAAGTTGCTACCAGAGCAGAGGCGGCCAGATTGAAGAGGCAGTGCCTAGGTTCACCTTCTCCTTACTGCACGTAAGCCACGTGCAGCTCCTCGCTGCACTCTGGATTTCCCTTCTCCGCGGCACTCACCGTGGTGCTGTGTGTGTGCAACTCGGCGCCTAGAAGTGACCGCCAATGCTTTCCAGCAGGCTGCAAGGGAGCCAAGGAGCAGCACCAGCAGCAGGGCTTCAGCTTGCTCCTTCCGACTGCTAAGGGCACTTGGAAAGGAAAGCGCGTGTCAACCACCTTCCTCTCCTAGTAGCCTCTAACGTGGTGCACACAAGCACGGCGCTTTTGCCGCTTCGTTCACCGCCCTCGCCCACGCCTTGCTCCGCTTTCACTTGCCGGCGGCCAGAAGCCGCTGCAGGAGCGCCAAATACCCAGCAGTGTGCCGGCAGCCAAGAGCTCGAGAACGCTTCTTCTGCCCAAGCCAGCCAAGGGCGTGCACCTTTGTTCTAAGAGCTCCGTGTTACAGTCTGCCTCTCTCGCAGTTCGAATGGAAAACGAAAGCTTTTCGCCTACGCCCTTCACAGAGATCCGTTGCCAGGACGAGAATGTCTTGTGGCCGGAGGTCGCCCCCGCTGCCAGGAAGCTGCTCTTAGCACCGCGTTGCAGGGACACGTCTCGCTTCTTGACTTCGTGCTCAGCGCTCTCCGAATTCGCTGCTAGCTCCGCGGTCCTTCTCAGCTGCAAGTAGCAGCGCTCGCAGTACATAGAGCTTCGCAAGGACCGAAGACCCGGAGGGACATATCGCACACGACAACGTGCCAGGACAGAGACGTGTTCTACATTGTCCCTTCTCGTCATCCAGTTTGTGCCTCTGCTGCTTCTGCTGTTAGGAATCGCTCCTTGAAAGACGAGCGAGAGCGTCTTTCTGGGTGCATTGCACTGAGTGAGTGCTCGCTAGGGACTTTGCACTCGGAGCCAAGGCAACAGGGCGTGCTTGTCCGCAGAACTGAGAGCACGCTGTTGGGCAGAGCTGAAACTGACCGCTGCAGTTCAGCTCTCTCCGGACGGCAGACGCCGAAGAACGAAGCCGCTTGCGAGCGGCGCAGTGCAGCGAAGAGCACACGAGCAGCCAAAGAGCTCCTTCACAATCGCTTTCACTTCTCAGTGCTCTTGCTGCTTGGAAAAGCAGCACACAGCCGTTGCACGCCAGGGCAAAAGCTGGGGCAGTGCCCGTCTTCACTCCTTCGCTGTGCTGTACTCCAGGCAGCTAGAACGAAGCGAGAAGGACGCGAGGACGAAGAAGGCGTTCTTAAAGTAGCCTACTGGCAGAGGTCTGAAAGGGCGCATAACACACGGCGTCTCGCTGCCCTCCGTTCTACGTACTCGCGGCTCCCTTTGCCGACTTGCAAAAGTTGCTACCAGAGCAGAGGCGGCCAGATTGAAGAGGCAGTGCCTAGGTTCACCTTTTCCTTACTGAACGTAAGCCACGTCCAGCTCCTCGCTGCACTCTGGATTTCCCTTCTCCGCGGCACTTAGCGTGGTGCTGTGTGTGTGCAACTCGGCGCCTAGAAGTGACCGCCAATGCTTTCAGAGCGGGCTGCAAGGGAACCAAGGAGCAGCACAAGCAGCAGTGCTTCAGCTTACTCCTTCCGACTGCTAAGGGCACTTGGGAAGGCAAGCGAGAGTCAACCACCTTCCTCTCCTAGTAGCCTCTAACGTGGTGCACACAAGCACGGAGCTTTTGCCGATTCGTTCACCGCCCGCGCCCACGCCTTGCTCCGCTTTCACTTGCCGGCGGCCAGAAGCCGCTGCAGGGGCGCCAAATACCCAGCAGTGTGCCGGCAGCCAAGAGCTCGAGAACGCTTCTTCTGCCCAAGCCAGCCTAGGGCGTGCACCTTTGTTCTCAGAGCTCCGTGTAACAGTCTGCCTCTCTCGCAGTTCGAATGGAAAACGAAACCTTTTCGCCTACGCCCTTCACAGAGATCCGTTGCCAGGACGAGAATGTCTTGCGGCCGGAGGTCGCCCCCGCCGCCATGAAGCTGCTCTTAGCACTGCGTTGCAGGTACACGTCTCGCTTCTTGACTTCGTGCTTAGCGCTCTCTGAATTCGCTGCTAGCTCCGCGGTCCTTCTCAGCTGCGAGTAGCAGCGCTCGCAGTACATAGAGCTTCGCAAGGACCGAAGACCCGGAGGGACATATCGCACACGACAATGTGCCAGGACAGAGACGTGTTCTACATTGTCCCATCTCGTTATCCAGTTTGTGCCTCTGCTGCTTCTGCTGTTAGGAATCGCTCCTTGAAAGACGAGCGAGAGCGTCTTTCTGGGTGCATTGCACTGAGTGAGTGCTCGCTAGGGACTTTGCACTCGGAGCCAAGGCAACAGGGCGTGCTTGTCCGCAGAACTGAGAGCACGCTGTTGGGCAGAGCTGAAACTGACCGCTGCAGTTCAGCTCTCTCCGGACGGCAGACGCCGAAGAACGAAGCCGCTTGCGAGCGGCGCAGTGCAGCGAAGAGCACACGAGCAGCCAAAGAGCTCCTTCACAATCGCTTTCACTTCTCAGTGCTCTTGCTGCTTGGAAAAGCAGCACACAGCCGTTGCACGCCAGGGCAAAAGCTGGGGCAGTGCCCGTCTTCACTCCTTCGCTGTGCTGTACTCCAGGCAGCTAGAACGAAGCGAGAAGGACGCGAGGAAGTAGAAGGCGTTCTTAAAGTAGCCTACTGGCAGAGGCCTGAAAGGGCGCATAACACACGGCGTCTCGCTGCCCTCCGTTCTACGTACTCGCGGCTCCCTTTGCCGACTTGCAAAAGTTGCTACCAGAGCAGAGGCGGCCAGATTGAAGAGGCAGTGCCTAGGTTCACCTTTTCCTTACTGAACGTAAGCCACGTCCAGCTCCTCGCTGCACTCTGGATTTCCCTTCTCCGCGGCACTCACCGCGGTGCTGTGTGTGTGCAACTCGGCGCCTAGAAGTGACCGCCAATGCTTTCAGAGCGGGCTGCAAGGGAACCAAAGAGCACTACAAGCAGCAGTGCTTCAGCTTGCTCCTTCCGACTGCTAAGGGCACTTGGGAAGGCAAGCGAGAGTCAACCACCTTCCTCTCCCAGTAGCTTCTAACGTGGTGCACACAAGCACGGCACTTGTGCCGCTTCGTTCACCGCCCTCGCCTCCGCCTACGCCTGGCGCCGTTTTCACTTGCCGGCGGCCAGATGCCGCTGCAGGGGCGCCACGTAGCCCGCAGTGTGCCGAAAGCCAAGAGCTCGAGAACGCTGCTTCTGCCCAAGCCAGCCTAGGGCGTGCACCTTTGTTCTCAGAGCTCCGTGTAACAGTCTGCCTTTCTCGCAGTTCGAATGGAAAACGAAAGCTTTTCGCCTACGCCCTTCACAGAGATCCGTTGCCAGGACGAGAATGTCTTGTGGCCGGGGCTCGCCCCCGCCGCCAGGAAGCTGCTCTTAGCACCGCGTTGCAGGGACACGTCTCGCTTCTTGACTTCGTGCTTAGCGCTCTCCGAATTCGCTGCTAGCTCCGCGGTCCTTCTCAGCTGCAAGTAGCTGCGCTCGCAGTACATAGAGCTTCGCAAGGACCGAAGACCCGGAGGGACATATCGCACACGACAATGTGCCAGGACAGAGACGTGTTCTACATTGTCCCTTCTCGTCATCCAGTTTGTGCCTCTGCTGCTTCTGCTGTTAGGAATCGCTCCTTGAAAGACGAGCGAGAGCGTCTTTCTGGGTGCATTGCACTGAGTGAGTGCTCGCTAGGGACTTTGCACTCGGAGCCAAGGCAACAGGGCGTGCTTGTCCGCAGAACTGAGAGCACGCTGTTGGGCAGAGCTGAAACTGACCGCTGCAGTTCAGCTCTCTCCGGACGGCAGACGCCGAAGAACGAAGCCGCTTGCGAGCGGCGCAGTGCAGCGAAGAGCACACGAGCAGCCAAAGAGCTCCTTCACAATCGCTTTCACTTCTCAGTGCTCTTGCTGCTTGGAAAAGCAGCACACAGCCGTTGCACGCCAGGGCAATAGCTGGGGCAGCGCCCGTCTTCACTCCTTCGCTGTGCTGTACTCCAGGCAGCTAGAGCGAAACGACAAGGACGCGAGGAAGAAGAAGGCCATCTTAAAGTAGCTCCGTGTCAGCAGCCCTGAAAGGGCGCATAACACATGGCGTCTCGCTGCCCTCCGTTCTACGTACTCGCGAATCACTCTGCCGACTTGCAAAAGTTGCTACCAGAGCAGAGGCGGCCAGATTGAAGAGGCAGTGCCTAGGTTCACCTTCTCCTTACTGCACGTAAGCCACGTGCAGCTCCTCGCTGCACTCTGGATTTCCCTTCTCCGCGGCACTCACCGTGGTGCTGTGTGTGTGCAACTCGGCGCCTAGAAGTGACCGCCAATGCTTTCCAGCAGGCTGCAAGGGAGCCAAGGAGCAGCACCAGCAGCAGGGCTTCAGCTTGCTCCTTCCGACTGCTAAGGGCACTTGGAAAGGAAAGCGCGTGTCAACCACCTTCCTCTCCTAGTAGCCTCTAACGTGGTGCACACAAGCACGGCGCTTTTGCCGCTTCGTTCACCGCCCTCGCCCACGCCTTGCTCCGCTTTCACTTGCCGGCGGCCAGAAGCCGCTGCAGGAGCGCCAAATACCCAGCAGTGTGCCGGCAGCCAAGAGCTCGAGAACGCTTCTTCTGCCCAAGCCAGCCAAGGGCGTGCACCTTTGTTCTAAGAGCTCCGTGTTACAGTCTGCCTCTCTCGCAGTTCGAATGGAAAACGAAAGCTTTTCGCCTACGCCCTTCACAGAGATCCGTTGCCAGGACGAGAATGTCTTGTGGCCGGAGGTCGCCCCCGCTGCCAGGAAGCTGCTCTTAGCACCGCGTTGCAGGGACACGTCTCGCTTCTTGACTTCGTGCTCAGCGCTCTCCGAATTCGCTGCTAGCTCCGCGGTCCGTCTCAGCTTCAAGTAGCAGCGCTCGCAGTACATAGAGCTTCGCAAGGACCGAAGACCCGGAGGGACATATCGCACACGACAACGTGCCAGGACAGAGACGTGTTCTACATTGTCCCTTCTCGTCATCCAGTTTGTGCCTCTGCTGCTTCTGCTGTTAGGAATCGCTCCTTGAAAGACGAGCGAGAGCGTCTTTCTGGGTGCATTGCACTGAGTGAGTGCTCGCTAGGGACTTTGCACTCGGAGCCAAGGCAACAGGGCGTGCTTGTCCGCAGAACTGAGAGCACGCTGTTGGGCAGAGCTGAAACTGACCGCTGCAGTTCAGCTCTCTCCGGACGGCAGACGCCGAAGAACGAAGCCGCTTGCGAGCGGCGCAGTGCAGCGAAGAGCACACGAGCAGCCAAAGAGCTCCTTCACAATCGCTTTCACTTCTCAGTGCTCTTGCTGCTTGGAAAAGCAGCACACAGCCGTTGCACGCCAGGGCAAAAGCTGGGGCAGTGCCCGTCTTCACTCCTTCGCTGTGCTGTACTCCAGGCAGCTAGAACGAAGCGAGAAGGACGCGAGGACGAAGAAGGCGTTCTTAAAGTAGCCTACTGGCAGAGGTCTGAAAGGGCGCATAACACACGGCGTCTCGCTGCCCTCCGTTCTACGTACTCGCGGCTCCCTTTGCCGACTTGCAAAAGTTGCTACCAGAGCAGAGGCGGCCAGATTGAAGAGGCAGTGCCTAGGTTCACCTTTTCCTTACTGAACGTAAGCCACGTCCAGCTCCTCGCTGCACTCTGGATTTCCCTTCTCCGCGGCACTTAGCGTGGTGCTGTGTGTGTGCAACTCGGCGCCTAGAAGTGACCGCCAATGCTTTCAGAGCGGGCTGCAAGGGAACCAAGGAGCAGCACAAGCAGCAGTGCTTCAGCTTACTCCTTCCGACTGCTAAGGGCACTTGGGAAGGCAAGCGACAGTCAACCACCTTCCTCTCCTAGTAGCCTCTAACGTGGTGCACACAAGCACGGAGCTTTTGCCGATTCGTTCACCGCCCGCGCCCACGCCTTGCTCCGCTTTCACTTGCCGGCGGCCAGAAGCCGCTGCAGGGGCGCCAAATACCCAGCAGTGTGCCGGCAGCCAAGAGCTCGAGAACGCTTCTTCTGCCCAAGCCCGCCTAGGGCGTGCACCTTTGTTCTCAGAGCTCCGTGTAACAGTCTGCCTCTCTCGCAGTTCGAATGGAAAACGAAACCTTTTCGCCTACGCCCTTCACAGAGATCCGTTGCCAGGACGAGAATGTCTTGCGGCCGGAGGTCGCCCCCGCCGCCATGAAGCTGCTCTTAGCACTGCGTTGCAGGTACACGTCTCGCTTCTTGACTTCGTGCTTAGCGCTCTCTGAATTCGCTGCTAGCTCCGCGGTCCTTCTCAGCTGCGAGTAGCAGCGCTCGCAGTACATAGAGCTTCGCAAGGACCGAAGACCCGGAGGGACATATCGCACACGACAATGTGCCAGGACAGAGACGTGTTCTACATTGTCCCATCTCGTTATCCAGTTTGTGCCTCTGCTGCTTCTGCTGTTAGGAGTCGCTCCTTGAAAGACGAGCGAGAGCGTCTTTCTGGGTGCATTGCACTGAGTGAGTGCTCGCTAGGGACTTTGCACTCGGAGCCAAGGCAACAGGGCGTGCTTGTCCGCAGAACTGAGAGCACGCTGTTGGGCAGAGCTGAAACTGACCGCTGCAGTTCAGCTCTCTCCGGACGGCAGACGCCGAAGAACGAAGCCGCTTGCGAGCGGCGCAGTGCAGCGAAGAGCACACGAGCAGCCAAAGAGCTCCTTCACAATCGCTTTCACTTCTCAGTGCTCTTGCTGCTTGGAAAAGCAGCACACAGCCGTTGCACGCCAGGGCAAAAGCTGGGGCAGTGCCCGTCTTCACTCCTTCGCTGTGCTGTACTCCAGGCAGCTAGAGCGAAGCGAGAAGGACGCGAGGAAGTAGAAGGCGTTCTTAAAGTAGCCTACTGGCAGAGGCCTGAAAGGGCGCATAACACACGGCGTCTCGCTGCCCTCCGTTCTACGTACTTGCGGCTCCCTTTGCCGACTTGCAAAAGTTGCTACCAGAGCAGAGGCGGCCAGATTGAAGAGGCAGTGCTTAGGTTCACCTTTTCCTTACTGCACGTAAGCCACGTCCAGCTCCTCGCTGCACTCTGGATTTCCCTTCTCCGCGGCACTTAGCGTGGTGCTGTGTGTGTGCAACTCGGCGCCTAGAAGTGACCGCCAATGCTTTCAGAGCGGGCTGCAAGGGAACCAAGGAGCAGCACAAGCAGCAGTGCTTCAGCTTACTCCTTCCGACTGCTAAGGGCACTTGGGAAGGCAAGCGAGAGTCAACCACCTTCCTCTCCTAGTAGCCTCTAACGTGGTGCACACAAGCACGGCGCTTTTGCCGCTTCGTTCACCGCCCTCGCCCACGCCTTGCTCCACTTTCACTTGCCGGCGGCCAGAAGCCGCTGCAGGGGCGCCAAATACCCAGCAGTGTGCCGGCAGCCAAGAGCTCGAGAACGCTTCTTCTGCCCAAGCCAGCCTAGGGCGTGCACCTATGTTCTCAGAGCTCCGTGTAACAGTCTGCCTCTCTCGCAGTTCGAATGGAAAACGAAAGCTTTTCGCCTACGCCCTTCACAGAGATCCGTTGCCAGGACGAGAATGTCTTGCGGCCGGAGGTCGCCCCCGCCGCCAGGAAGCTGCTCTTAGCACCGCGTTGCAGGGACACGTCTCGCTTCTTGACTTCGTGCTTAGCGCTCTCCGAATTCGCTGCTAGCTCCGCGGTCCTTCTCAGCTGCAAGTAGCAGCGCTCGCAGTGCATAGAGCTTCGCAAGGACCAAAGACCCGGAGGGACATATCGCACACGACTACGTGCCAGGACAGAGACGTGTTTTACATTGTCCCTTCTCGTCATCCAGTTTGTGCCTCTGCTGCTTCTGCTGTTAGGAATCGCTCCTTGAAAGACGAGCGAGAGCGTCTTTCTGGGTGCATTGCACTGAGTGAGTGCTCGCTAGGGACTTTGCACTCGGAGCCAAGGCAACAGGGCGTGCTTGTCCGCAGAACTGAGAGCACGCTGTTGGGCAGAGCTGAAACTGACCGCTGCAGTTCAGCTCTCTCCGGACGGCAGACGCCGAAGAACGAAGCCGCTTGCGAGCGGCGCAGTGCAGCGAAGAGCACACGAGCAGCCAAAGAGCTCCTTCACAATCGCTTTCACTTCTCAGTGCTCTTGCTGCTTGGAAAAGCAGCACACAGCCGTTGCACGCCAGGGCAAAAGCTGGGGCAGTGCCCGTCTTCACTCCTTCGCTGTGCTGTACTCCAGGCAGCTAGAACGAAGCGAGAAGGACGCGAGGACGAAGAAGGCGTTCTTAAAGTAGCCTACTGGCAGAGGTCTGAAAGGGCGCATAACACACGGCGTCTCGCTGCCCTCCGTTCTACGTACTCGCGGCTCCCTTTGCCGACTTGCAAAAGTTGCTACCAGAGCAGAGGCGGCCAGATTGAAGAGGCAGTGCCTAGGTTCACCTTTTCCTTACTGAACGTAAGCCACGTCCAGCTCCTCGCTGCACTCTGGATTTCCCTTCTCCGCGGCACTTAGCGTGGTGCTGTGTGTGTGCAACTCGGCGCCTAGAAGTGACCGCCAATGCTTTCAGAGCGGGCTGCAAGGGAACCAAAGAGCACTACAAGCAGCAGTGCTTCAGCTTGCTCCTTCCGACTGCTAAGGGCACTTGGGAAGGCAAGCGAGAGTCAACCACCTTCCTCTCCTAGTAGCCTCTAACGTGGTGCACACAAGCACGGCACTTGTGCCGCTTCGTTCACCGCCCTCGCCTCCGCCTACGCCTGGCGCCGTTTTCACTTGCCGGCGGCCAGATGCCGCTGCAGGGGCGCCACGTAGCCCGCAGTGTGCCGAAAGCCAAGAGCTCGAGAACGCTGCTTCTGCCCAAGCCAGCCTAGGGCGTGCACCTTTGTTCTCAGAGCTCCGTGTAACAGTCTGCCTTTCTCGCAGTTCGAATGGAAAACGAAAGCTTTTCGCCTACGCCCTTCACAGAGATCCGTTGCCAGGACGAGAATGTCTTGTGGCCGGGGCTCGCCCCCGCCGCCAGGAAGCTGCTCTTAGCACCGCGTTGCAGGGACACGTCTCGCTTCTTGACTTCGTGCTTAGCGCTCTCCGAATTCGCTGCTAGCTCCGCGGTCCTTCTCAGCTGCAAGTAGCTGCGCTCGCAGTACATAGAGCTTCGCAAGGACCGAAGACCCGGAGGGACATATCGCACACGACAATGTGCCAGGACAGAGACGTGTTCTACATTGTCCCTTCTCGTCATCCAGTTTGTGCCTCTGCTGCTTCTGCTGTTAGGAATCGCTCCTTGAAAGACGAGCGAGAGCGTCTTTCTGGGTGCATTGCACTGAGTGAGTGCTCGCTAGGGACTTTGCACTCGGAGCCAAGGCAACAGGGCGTGCTTGTCCGCAGAACTGAGAGCACGCTGTTGGGCAGAGCTGAAACTGACCGCTGCAGTTCAGCTCTCTCCGGACGGCAGACGCCGAAGAACGAAGCCGCTTGCGAGCGGCGCAGTGCAGCGAAGAGCACACGAGCAGCCAAAGAGCTCCTTCACAATCGCTTTCACTTCTCAGTGCTCTTGCTGCTTGGAAAAGCAGCACACAGCCGTTGCACGCCAGGGCAATAGCTGGGGCAGCGCCCGTCTTCACTCCTTCGCTGTGCTGTACTCCAGGCAGCTAGAGCGAAACGACAAGGACGCGAGGAAGAAGAAGGCCATCTTAAAGTAGCTCCGTGTCAGCAGCCCTGAAAGGGCGCATAACACATGGCGTCTCGCTGCCCTCCGTTCTACGTACTCGCGAATCACTCTGCCGACTTGCAAAAGTTGCTACCAGAGCAGAGGCGGCCAGATTGAAGAGGCAGTGCCTAGGTTCACCTTCTCCTTACTGCACGTAAGCCACGTGCAGCTCCTCGCTGCACTCTGGATTTCCCTTCTCCGCGGCACTCACCGTGGTGCTGTGTGTGTGCAACTCGGCGCCTAGAAGTGACCGCCAATGCTTTCCAGCAGGCTGCAAGGGAGCCAAGGAGCAGCACCAGCAGCAGGGCTTCAGCTTGCTCCTTCCGACTGCTAAGGGCACTTGGAAAGGAAAGCGCGTGTCAACCACCTTCCTCTCCTAGTAGCCTCTAACGTGGTGCACACAAGCACGGCGCTTTTGCCGCTTCGTTCACCGCCCTCGCCCACGCCTTGCTCCGCTTTCACTTGCCGGCGGCCAGAAGCCGCTGCAGGAGCGCCAAATACCCAGCAGTGTGCCGGCAGCCAAGAGCTCGAGAACGCTTCTTCTGCCCAAGCCAGCCAAGGGCGTGCACCTTTGTTCTAAGAGCTCCGTGTTACAGTCTGCCTCTCTCGCAGTTCGAATGGAAAACGAAACCTTTTCGCCTACGCCCTTCACAGAGATCCGTTGCCAGGACGAGAATGTCTTGTGGCCGGAGGTCGCCCCCGCTGCCAGGAAGCTGCTCTTAGCACCGCGTTGCAGGGACACGTCTCGCTTCTTGACTTCGTGCTCAGCGCTCTCCGAATTCGCTGCTAGCTCCGCGGTCCTTCTCAGCTGCAAGTAGCAGCGCTCGCAGTACATAGAGCTTCGCAAGGACCGAAGACCCGGAGGGACATATCGCACACGACAACGTGCCAGGACAGAGACGTGTTCTACATTGTCCCTTCTCGTCATCCAGTTTGTGCCTCTGCTGCTTCTGCTGTTAGGAATCGCTCCTTGAAAGACGAGCGAGAGCGTCTTTCTGGGTGCATTGCACTGAGTGAGTGCTCGCTAGGGACTTTGCACTCGGAGCCAAGGCAACAGGGCGTGCTTGTCCGCAGAACTGAGAGCACGCTGTTGGGCAGAGCTGAAACTGACCGCTGCAGTTCAGCTCTCTCCGGACGGCAGACGCCGAAGAACGAAGCCGCTTGCGAGCGGCGCAGTGCAGCGAAGAGCACACGAGCAGCCAAAGAGCTCCTTCACAATCGCTTTCACTTCTCAGTGCTCTTGCTGCTTGGAAAAGCAGCACACAGCCGTTGCACGCCAGGGCAAAAGCTGGGGCAGTGCCCGTCTTCACTCCTTCGCTGTGCTGTACTCCAGGCAGCTAGAACGAAGCGAGAAGGACGCGAGGACGAAGAAGGCGTTCTTAAAGTAGCCTACTGGCAGAGGTCTGAAAGGGCGCATAACACACGGCGTCTCGCTGCCCTCCGTTCTACGTACTCGCGGCTCCCTTTGCCGACTTGCAAAAGTTGCTACCAGAGCAGAGGCGGCCAGATTGAAGAGGCAGTGCCTAGGTTCACCTTTTCCTTACTGAACGTAAGCCACGTCCAGCTCCTCGCTGCACTCTGGATTTCCCTTCTCCGCGGCACTTAGCGTGGTGCTGTGTGTGTGCAACTCGGCGCCTAGAAGTGACCGCCAATGCTTTCAGAGCGGGCTGCAAGGGAACCAAGGAGCAGCACAAGCAGCAGTGCTTCAGCTTACTCCTTCCGACTGCTAAGGGCACTTGGGAAGGCAAGCGAGAGTCAACCACCTTCCTCTCCTAGTAGCCTCTAACGTGGTGCACACAAGCACGGAGCTTTTGCCGATTCGTTCACCGCCCGCGCCCACGCCTTGCTCCGCTTTCACTTGCCGGCGGCCAGAAGCCGCTGCAGGGGCGCCAAATACCCAGCAGTGTGCCGGCAGCCAAGAGCTCGAGAACGCTTCTTCTGCCCAAGCCAGCCTAGGGCGTGCACCTTTGTTCTCAGAGCTCCGTGTAACAGTCTGCCTCTCTCGCAGTTCGAATGGAAAACGAAACCTTTTCGCCTACGCCCTTCACAGAGATCCGTTGCCAGGACGAGAATGTCTTGCGGCCGGAGGTCGCCCCCGCCGCCATGAAGCTGCTCTTAGCACTGCGTTGCAGGTACACGTCTCGCTTCTTGACTTCGTGCTTAGCGCTCTCTGAATTCGCTGCTAGCTCCGCGGTCCTTCTCAGCTGCGAGTAGCAGCGCTCGCAGTACATAGAGCTTCGCAAGGACCGAAGACCCGGAGGGACATATCGCACACGACAATGTGCCAGGACAGAGACGTGTTCTACATTGTCCCATCTCGTTATCCAGTTTGTGCCTCTGCTGCTTCTGCTGTTAGGAATCGCTCCTTGAAAGACGAGCGAGAGCGTCTTTCTGGGTGCATTGCACTGAGTGAGTGCTCGCTAGGGACTTTGCACTCGGAGCCAAGGCAACAGGGCGTGCTTGTCCGCAGAACTGAGAGCACGCTGTTGGGCAGAGCTGAAACTGACCGCTGCAGTTCAGCTCTCTCCGGACGGCAGACGCCGAAGAACGAAGCCGCTTGCGAGCGGCGCAGTGCAGCGAAGAGCACACGAGCAGCCAAAGAGCTCCTTCACAATCGCTTTCACTTCTCAGTGCTCTTGCTGCTTGGAAAAGCAGCACACAGCCGTTGCACGCCAGGGCAAAAGCTGGGGCAGTGCCCGTCTTCACTCCTTCGCTGTGCTGTACTCCAGGCAGCTAGAACGAAGCGAGAAGGACGCGAGGAAGTAGAAGGCGTTCTTAAAGTAGCCTACTGGCAGAGGCCTGAAAGGGCGCATAACACACGGCGTCTCGCTGCCCTCCGTTCTACGTACTCGCGGCTCCCTTTGCCGACTTGCAAAAGTTGCTACCAGAGCAGAGGCGGCCAGATTGAAGAGGCAGTGCCTAGGTTCACCTTTTCCTTACTGAACGTAAGCCACGTCCAGCTCCTCGCTGCACTCTGGATTTCCCTTCTCCGCGGCACTCACCGCGGTGCTGTGTGTGTGCAACTCGGCGCCTAGAAGTGACCGCCAATGCTTTCAGAGCGGGCTGCAAGGGAACCAAAGAGCACTACAAGCAGCAGTGCTTCAGCTTGCTCCTTCCGACTGCTAAGGGCACTTGGGAAGGCAAGCGAGAGTCAACCACCTTCCTCTCCCAGTAGCTTCTAACGTGGTGCACACAAGCACGGCACTTGTGCCGCTTCGTTCACCGCCCTCGCCTCCGCCTACGCCTGGCGCCGTTTTCACTTGCCGGCGGCCAGATGCCGCTGCAGGGGCGCCACGTAGCCCGCAGTGTGCGGGCAGCCAAGAGCTCGAGAACGCTGCTTCTGCCCAAGCCAGCCTAGGGCGTGCACCTTTGTTCTCAGAGCTCCGTGTAACAGTCTGCCTTTCTCGCAGTTCGAATGGAAAACGAAAGCTTTTCGCCTACGCCCTTCACAGAGATCCGTTGCCAGGACGAGAATGTCTTGTGGCCGGGGCTCGCCCCCGCCGCCAGGAAGCTGCTCTTAGCACCGCGTTGCAGGGACACGTCTCGCTTCTTGACTTCGTGCTTAGCGCTCTCCGAATTCGCTGCTAGCTCCGCGGTCCTTCTCAGCTGCAAGTAGCTGCGCTCGCAGTACATAGAGCTTCGCAAGGACCGAAGACCCGGAGGGACATATCGCACACGACAATGTGCCAGGACAGAGACGTGTTCTACATTGTCCCTTCTCGTCATCCAGTTTGTGCCTCTGCTGCTTCTGCTGTTAGGAATCGCTCCTTGAAAGACGAGCGAGAGCGTCTTTCTGGGTGCATTGCACTGAGTGAGTGCTCGCTAGGGACTTTGCACTCGGAGCCAAGGCAACAGGGCGTGCTTGTCCGCAGAACTGAGAGCACGCTGTTGGGCAGAGCTGAAACTGACCGCTGCAGTTCAGCTCTCTCCGGACGGCAGACGCCGAAGAACGAAGCCGCTTGCGAGCGGCGCAGTGCAGCGAAGAGCACACGAGCAGCCAAAGAGCTCCTTCACAATCGCTTTCACTTCTCAGTGCTCTTGCTGCTTGGAAAAGCAGCACACAGCCGTTGCACGCCAGGGCAATAGCTGGGGCAGCGCCCGTCTTCACTCCTTCGCTGTGCTGTACTCCAGGCAGCTAGAGCGAAACGACAAGGACGCGAGGAAGAAGAAGGCCATCTTAAAGTAGCTCCGTGTCAGCAGCCCTGAAAGGGCGCATAACACATGGCGTCTCGCTGCCCTCCGTTCTACGTACTCGCGAATCACTCTGCCGACTTGCAAAAGTTGCTACCAGAGCAGAGGCGGCCAGATTGAAGAGGCAGTGCCTAGGTTCACCTTCTCCTTACTGCACGTAAGCCACGTGCAGCTCCTCGCTGCACTCTGGATTTCCCTTCTCCGCGGCACTTAGCGTGGTGCTGTGTGTGTGCAACTCGGCGCCTAGAAGTGACCGCCAATGCTTTCCAGCAGGCTGCAAGGGAGCCAAGGAGCAGCACCAGCAGCAGGGCTTCAGCTTGCTCCTTCCGACTGCTAAGGGCACTTGGAAAGGAAAGCGCGTGTCAACCACCTTCCTCTCCTAGTAGCCTCTAACGTGGTGCACACAAGCACGGCGCTTTTGCCGCTTCGTTCACCGCCCTCGCCCACGCCTTGCTCCGCTTTCACTTGCCGGCGGCCAGAAGCCGCTGCAGGAGCGCCAAATACCCAGCAGTGTGCCGGCAGCCAAGAGCTCGAGAACGCTTCTTCTGCCCAAGCCAGCCAAGGGCGTGCACCTTTGTTCTAAGAGCTCCGTGTTACAGTCTGCCTCTCTCGCAGTTCGAATGGAAAACGAAAGCTTTTCGCCTACGCCCTTCACAGAGATCCGTTGCCAGGACGAGAATGTCTTGTGGCCGGAGGTCGCCCCCGCTGCCAGGAAGCTGCTCTTAGCACCGCGTTGCAGGGACACGTCTCGCTTCTTGACTTCGTGCTCAGCGCTCTCCGAATTCGCTGCTAGCTCCGCGGTCCGTCTCAGCTTCAAGTAGCAGCGCTCGCAGTACATAGAGCTTCGCAAGGACCGAAGACCCGGAGGGACATATCGCACACGACAACGTGCCAGGACAGAGACGTGTTCTACATTGTCCCTTCTCGTCATCCAGTTTGTGCCTCTGCTGCTTCTGCTGTTAGGAATCGCTCCTTGAAAGACGAGCGAGAGCGTCTTTCTGGGTGCATTGCACTGAGTGAGTGCTCGCTAGGGACTTTGCACTCGGAGCCAAGGCAACAGGGCGTGCTTGTCCGCAGAACTGAGAGCACGCTGTTGGGCAGAGCTGAAACTGACCGCTGCAGTTCAGCTCTCTCCGGACGGCAGACGCCGAAGAACGAAGCCGCTTGCGAGCGGCGCAGTGCAGCGAAGAGCACACGAGCAGCCAAAGAGCTCCTTCACAATCGCTTTCACTTCTCAGTGCTCTTGCTGCTTGGAAAAGCAGCACACAGCCGTTGCACGCCAGGGCAAAAGCTGGGGCAGTGCCCGTCTTCACTCCTTCGCTGTGCTGTACTCCAGGCAGCTAGAACGAAGCGAGAAGGACGCGAGGACGAAGAAGGCGTTCTTAAAGTAGCCTACTGGCAGAGGTCTGAAAGGGCGCATAACACACGGCGTCTCGCTGCCCTCCGTTCTACGTACTCGCGGCTCCCTTTGCCGACTTGCAAAAGTTGCTACCAGAGCAGAGGCGGCCAGATTGAAGAGGCAGTGCCTAGGTTCACCTTTTCCTTACTGAACGTAAGCCACGTCCAGCTCCTCGCTGCACTCTGGATTTCCCTTCTCCGCGGCACTTAGCGTGGTGCTGTGTGTGTGCAACTCGGCGCCTAGAAGTGACCGCCAATGCTTTCAGAGCGGGCTGCAAGGGAACCAAGGAGCAGCACAAGCAGCAGTGCTTCAGCTTACTCCTTCCGACTGCTAAGGGCACTTGGGAAGGCAAGCGACAGTCAACCACCTTCCTCTCCTAGTAGCCTCTAACGTGGTGCACACAAGCACGGAGCTTTTGCCGATTCGTTCACCGCCCGCGCCCACGCCTTGCTCCGCTTTCACTTGCCGGCGGCCAGAAGCCGCTGCAGGGGCGCCAAATACCCAGCAGTGTGCCGGCAGCCAAGAGCTCGAGAACGCTTCTTCTGCCCAAGCCAGCCTAGGGCGTGCACCTTTGTTCTCAGAGCTCCGTGTAACAGTCTGCCTCTCTCGCAGTTCGAATGGAAAACGAAACCTTTTCGCCTACGCCCTTCACAGAGATCCGTTGCCAGGACGAGAATGTCTTGCGGCCGGAGGTCGCCCCCGCCGCCATGAAGCTGCTCTTAGCACTGCGTTGCAGGTACACGTCTCGCTTCTTGACTTCGTGCTTAGCGCTCTCTGAATTCGCTGCTAGCTCCGCGGTCCTTCTCAGCTGCGAGTAGCAGCGCTCGCAGTACATAGAGCTTCGCAAGGACCGAAGACCCGGAGGGACATATCGCACACGACAATGTGCCAGGACAGAGACGTGTTCTACATTGTCCCATCTCGTTATCCAGTTTGTGCCTCTGCTGCTTCTGCTGTTAGGAATCGCTCCTTGAAAGACGAGCGAGAGCGTCTTTCTGGGTGCATTGCACTGAGTGAGTGCTCGCTAGGGACTTTGCACTCGGAGCCAAGGCAACAGGGCGTGCTTGTCCGCAGAACTGAGAGCACGCTGTTGGGCAGAGCTGAAACTGACCGCTGCAGTTCAGCTCTCTCCGGACGGCAGACGCCGAAGAACGAAGCCGCTTGCGAGCGGCGCAGTGCAGCGAAGAGCACACGAGCAGCCAAAGAGCTCCTTCACAATCGCTTTCACTTCTCAGTGCTCTTGCTGCTTGGAAAAGCAGCACACAGCCGTTGCACGCCAGGGCAAAAGCTGGGGCAGTGCCCGTCTTCACTCCTTCGCTGTGCTGTACTCCAGGCAGCTAGAACGAAGCGAGAAGGACGCGAGGAAGTAGAAGGCGTTCTTAAAGTAGCCTACTGGCAGAGGCCTGAAAGGGCGCATAACACACGGCGTCTCGCTGCCCTCCGTTCTACGTACTCGCGGCTCCCTTTGCCGACTTGCAAAAGTTGCTACCAGAGCAGAGGCGGCCAGATTGAAGAGGCAGTGCCTAGGTTCACCTTTTCCTTACTGAACGTAAGCCACGTCCAGCTCCTCGCTGCACTCTGGATTTCCCTTCTCCGCGGCACTCACCGCGGTGCTGTGTGTGTGCAACTCGGCGCCTAGAAGTGACCGCCAATGCTTTCAGAGCGGGCTGCAAGGGAACCAAAGAGCACTACAAGCAGCAGTGCTTCAGCTTGCTCCTTCCGACTGCTAAGGGCACTTGGGAAGGCAAGCGAGAGTCAACCACCTTCCTCTCCCAGTAGCTTCTAACGTGGTGCACACAAGCACGGCACTTGTGCCGCTTCGTTCACCGCCCTCGCCTCCGCCTACGCCTGGCGCCGTTTTCACTTGCCGGCGGCCAGATGCCGCTGCAGGGGCGCCACGTAGCCCGCAGTGTGCCGAAAGCCAAGAGCTCGAGAACGCTGCTTCTGCCCAAGCCAGCCTAGGGCGTGCACCTTTGTTCTCAGAGCTCCGTGTAACAGTCTGCCTTTCTCGCAGTTCGAATGGAAAACGAAAGCTTTTCGCCTACGCCCTTCACAGAGATCCGTTGCCAGGACGAGAATGTCTTGTGGCCGGGGCTCGCCCCCGCCGCCAGGAAGCTGCTCTTAGCACCGCGTTGCAGGGACACGTCTCGCTTCTTGACTTCGTGCTTAGCGCTCTCCGAATTCGCTGCTAGCTCCGCGGTCCTTCTCAGCTGCAAGTAGCTGCGCTCGCAGTACATAGAGCTTCGCAAGGACCGAAGACCCGGAGGGACATATCGCACACGACAATGTGCCAGGACAGAGACGTGTTCTACATTGTCCCTTCTCGTCATCCAGTTTGTGCCTCTGCTGCTTCTGCTGTTAGGAATCGCTCCTTGAAAGACGAGCGAGAGCGTCTTTCTGGGTGCATTGCACTGAGTGAGTGCTCGCTAGGGACTTTGCACTCGGAGCCAAGGCAACAGGGCGTGCTTGTCCGCAGAACTGAGAGCACGCTGTTGGGCAGAGCTGAAACTGACCGCTGCAGTTCAGCTCTCTCCGGACGGCAGACGCCGAAGAACGAAGCCGCTTGCGAGCGGCGCAGTGCAGCGAAGAGCACACGAGCAGCCAAAGAGCTCCTTCACAATCGCTTTCACTTCTCAGTGCTCTTGCTGCTTGGAAAAGCAGCACACAGCCGTTGCACGCCAGGGCAATAGCTGGGGCAGCGCCCGTCTTCACTCCTTCGCTGTGCTGTACTCCAGGCAGCTAGAGCGAAACGACAAGGACGCGAGGAAGAAGAAGGCCATCTTAAAGTAGCTCCGTGTCAGCAGCCCTGAAAGGGCGCATAACACATGGCGTCTCGCTGCCCTCCGTTCTACGTACTCGCGAATCACTCTGCCGACTTGCAAAAGTTGCTACCAGAGCAGAGGCGGCCAGATTGAAGAGGCAGTGCCTAGGTTCACCTTCTCCTTACTGCACGTAAGCCACGTGCAGCTCCTCGCTGCACTCTGGATTTCCCTTCTCCGCGGCACTCACCGTGGTGCTGTGTGTGTGCAACTCGGCGCCTAGAAGTGACCGCCAATGCTTTCCAGCAGGCTGCAAGGGAGCCAAGGAGCAGCACCAGCAGCAGGGCTTCAGCTTGCTCCTTCCGACTGCTAAGGGCACTTGGAAAGGAAAGCGCGTGTCAACCACCTTCCTCTCCTAGTAGCCTCTAACGTGGTGCACACAAGCACGGCGCTTTTGCCGCTTCGTTCACCGCCCTCGCCCACGCCTTGCTCCGCTTTCACTTGCCGGCGGCCAGAAGCCGCTGCAGGAGCGCCAAATACCCAGCAGTGTGCCGGCAGCCAAGAGCTCGAGAACGCTTCTTCTGCCCAAGCCAGCCAAGGGCGTGCACCTTTGTTCTAAGAGCTCCGTGTTACAGTCTGCCTCTCTCGCAGTTCGAATGGAAAACGAAAGCTTTTCGCCTACGCCCTTCACAGAGATCCGTTGCCAGGACGAGAATGTCTTGTGGCCGGAGGTCGCCCCCGCTGCCAGGAAGCTGCTCTTAGCACCGCGTTGCAGGGACACGTCTCGCTTCTTGACTTCGTGCTCAGCGCTCTCCGAATTCGCTGCTAGCTCCGCGGTCCGTCTCAGCTTCAAGTAGCAGCGCTCGCAGTACATAGAGCTTCGCAAGGACCGAAGACCCGGAGGGACATATCGCACACGACAACGTGCCAGGACAGAGACGTGTTCTACATTGTCCCTTCTCGTCATCCAGTTTGTGCCTCTGCTGCTTCTGCTGTTAGGAATCGCTCCTTGAAAGACGAGCGAGAGCGTCTTTCTGGGTGCATTGCACTGAGTGAGTGCTCGCTAGGGACTTTGCACTCGGAGCCAAGGCAACAGGGCGTGCTTGTCCGCAGAACTGAGAGCACGCTGTTGGGCAGAGCTGAAACTGACCGCTGCAGTTCAGCTCTCTCCGGACGGCAGACGCCGAAGAACGAAGCCGCTTGCGAGCGGCGCAGTGCAGCGAAGAGCACACGAGCAGCCAAAGAGCTCCTTCACAATCGCTTTCACTTCTCAGTGCTCTTGCTGCTTGGAAAAGCAGCACACAGCCGTTGCACGCCAGGGCAAAAGCTGGGGCAGTGCCCGTCTTCACTCCTTCGCTGTGCTGTACTCCAGGCAGCTAGAACGAAGCGAGAAGGACGCGAGGACGAAGAAGGCGTTCTTAAAGTAGCCTACTGGCAGAGGTCTGAAAGGGCGCATAACACACGGCGTCTCGCTGCCCTCCGTTCTACGTACTCGCGGCTCCCTTTGCCGACTTGCAAAAGTTGCTACCAGAGCAGAGGCGGCCAGATTGAAGAGGCAGTGCCTAGGTTCACCTTTTCCTTACTGAACGTAAGCCACGTCCAGCTCCTCGCTGCACTCTGGATTTCCCTTCTCCGCGGCACTTAGCGTGGTGCTGTGTGTGTGCAACTCGGCGCCTAGAAGTGACCGCCAATGCTTTCAGAGCGGGCTGCAAGGGAACCAAGGAGCAGCACAAGCAGCAGTGCTTCAGCTTACTCCTTCCGACTGCTAAGGGCACTTGGGAAGGCAAGCGACAGTCAACCACCTTCCTCTCCTAGTAGCCTCTAACGTGGTGCACACAAGCACGGAGCTTTTGCCGATTCGTTCACCGCCCGCGCCCACGCCTTGCTCCGCTTTCACTTGCCGGCGGCCAGAAGCCGCTGCAGGGGCGCCAAATACCCAGCAGTGTGCCGGCAGCCAAGAGCTCGAGAACGCTTCTTCTGCCCAAGCCAGCCTAGGGCGTGCACCTTTGTTCTCAGAGCTCCGTGTAACAGTCTGCCTCTCTCGCAGTTCGAATGGAAAACGAAACCTTTTCGCCTACGCCCTTCACAGAGATCCGTTGCCAGGACGAGAATGTCTTGCGGCCGGAGGTCGCCCCCGCCGCCATGAAGCTGCTCTTAGCACTGCGTTGCAGGTACACGTCTCGCTTCTTGACTTCGTGCTTAGCGCTCTCTGAATTCGCTGCTAGCTCCGCGGTCCTTCTCAGCTGCGAGTAGCAGCGCTCGCAGTACATAGAGCTTCGCAAGGACCGAAGACCCGGAGGGACATATCGCACACGACAATGTGCCAGGACAGAGACGTGTTCTACATTGTCCCATCTCGTTATCCAGTTTGTGCCTCTGCTGCTTCTGCTGTTAGGAATCGCTCCTTGAAAGACGAGCGAGAGCGTCTTTCTGGGTGCATTGCACTGAGTGAGTGCTCGCTAGGGACTTTGCACTCGGAGCCAAGGCAACAGGGCGTGCTTGTCCGCAGAACTGAGAGCACGCTGTTGGGCAGAGCTGAAACTGACCGCTGCAGTTCAGCTCTCTCCGGACGGCAGACGCCGAAGAACGAAGCCGCTTGCGAGCGGCGCAGTGCAGCGAAGAGCACACGAGCAGCCAAAGAGCTCCTTCACAATCGCTTTCACTTCTCAGTGCTCTTGCTGCTTGGAAAAGCAGCACACAGCCGTTGCACGCCAGGGCAATAGCTGGGGCAGTGCCCGTCTTCACTCCTTCGCTGTGCTGTACTCCAGGCAGCTAGAACGAAGCGAGAAGGACGCGAGGAAGTAGAAGGCGTTCTTAAAGTAGCCTACTGGCAGAGGCCTGAAAGGGCGCATAACACACGGCGTCTCGCTGCCCTCCGTTCTACGTACTCGCGGCTCCCTTTGCCGACTTGCAAAAGTTGCTACCAGAGCAGAGGCGGCCAGATTGAAGAGGCAGTGCCTAGGTTCACCTTTTCCTTACTGAACGTAAGCCACGTCCAGCTCCTCGCTGCACTCTGGATTTCCCTTCTCCGCGGCACTCACCGCGGTGCTGTGTGTGTGCAACTCGGCGCCTAGAAGTGACCGCCAATGCTTTCAGAGCGGGCTGCAAGGGAACCAAAGAGCACTACAAGCAGCAGTGCTTCAGCTTGCTCCTTCCGACTGCTAAGGGCACTTGGGAAGGCAAGCGAGAGTCAACCACCTTCCTCTCCCAGTAGCTTCTAACGTGGTGCACACAAGCACGGCACTTGTGCCGCTTCGTTCACCGCCCTCGCCTCCGCCTACGCCTGGCGCCGTTTTCACTTGCCGGCGGCCAGATGCCGCTGCAGGGGCGCCACGTAGCCCGCAGTGTGCCGGCAGCCAAGAGCTAGAGAACGCTGCTTCTGCCCAAGCCAGCCTAGGGCGTGCACCTTTGTTCTCAGAGCTCCGTGTAACAGTCTGCCTCTTTCGCAGTTCGAATGGAAAACGAAAGCTTTTCGCCTACGCCCTTCACAGAGATCCGTTGCCAGGACGAGAATGTCTTGTGGCCGGGGCTCGCCCCCGCCGCCAGGAAGCTGCTCTTAGCACCGCGTTGCAGGGACACGTCTCGCTTCTTGACTTCGTGCTTAGCGCTCTCCGAATTCGCTGCTAGCTCCGCGGTCCTTCTCAGCTGCAAGTAGCTGCGCTCGCAGTACATAGAGCTTCGCAAGGACCGAAGACCCGGTGGGACATATCGCACACGACTACGTGCCAGGACAGAGACGTGTTCTACATTGTCCCTTCTCGTCATCCAGTTTGTGCCTCTGCTGCTTCTGCTGTTAGGAGTCGCTCCTTGAAAGACGAGCGAGAGCGTCTTTCTGGGTGCATTGCACTGAGTGAGTGCTCGCTAGGGACTTTGCACTCGGAGCCAAGGCAACAGGGCGTGCTTGTCCGCAGAACTGAGAGCACGCTGTTGGGCAGAGCTGAAACTGACCGCTGCAGTTCAGCTCTCTCCGGACGGCAGACGCCGAAGAACGAAGCCGCTTGCGAGCGGCGCAGTGCAGCGAAGAGCACACGAGCAGCCAAAGAGCTCCTTCACAATCGCTTTCACTTCTCAGTGCTCTTGCTGCTTGGAAAAGCAGCACACAGCCGTTGCACGCCAGGGCAAAAGCTGGGGCAGTGCCCGTCTTCACTCCTTCGCTGTGCTGTACTCCAGGCAGCTAGAGCGAAGCGAGAAGGACGCGAGGACGAAGAAGGCGTTCTTAAAGTAGCCCCTTGTCAGCAGCCCTGAAAGGGCGCATAACACACGGCGTCTAGCTGCCCTCCGTTCTACATACTCGCGTCTCCCTTTGCTGACTTGCAAAAGTTGCAACCAGAGCAGAGGCGGCCAGATTGAAGAGGCAGTGCTTAGGTTCACCTTCTCCTTACTGCACGTAAGCCACGTCAAGCTCCTCGCTGCACTCTGGATTTCCCTTCTCCGCGGCACTTAGCGTGGTGCTGTGTGTGTGCAACTCGGCGCCTAGAAGCGACTGCCAATGCTTTCACAGCGGGCTGCAAGGGAACCAAGGAGCAGCACAAGCAGCAGTGCTTCAGCTTGCTCCTTCCGACTGCTAAGGGCACTTGGGAAGGCAAGCGAGAGTCAACCACCTTCCTCTCCTAGTAGCCTCTAACGTGGTGCACACAAGCACGGCACATAGCCGCTTCGTTCACCGCCCTCGCCCACGCCTGGCTCCGCTTTCACTTGCCGGCGGCCAGAAGCCGCCGCAGGGGCGCCACATACCCAGCAGTGTGCGGGCAGCCAAGAGCTCGAGAACGCTGTTTCTGCCCAAGCCCGCCTAGGGCGTGAACCTTTGTTCTCAGAGCTCCGTGTAACAGTCTGCCTTTCTCGCAGTTCGAATGGAAATCGAAAGCTTTTCGCCTACGCCCTTCACAGATATCCGTTGCTAGGACGAGAATGTCTTGTGGCCGGAGCTCGCCCCCGCCGCCAGGAAGCTGCTCTTAGCACCGCGTTGCAGGGACACGTCTCGCTTCTTGACTTCGTGCTTAGCGCTCTCCGAATTCGCTGCTAGCTCCGCGGTCCGTCTCAGCTTCAAGTAGCTGCGCTCGCAGTACATAGAGCTTCGCAAGGACCGAAGACCCGGAGGGACATATCGCACACGACAATGTGCCAGGACAGAGACGTGTTCTACATTGTCCCTTCTCGTCATCCAGTTTGTGCCTCTGCTGCTTCTGCTGTTAGGAGTCGCTCCTTGAAAGACGAGCGAGAGCGTCTTTCTGGGTGCATTGCACTGAGTGAGTGCTCGCTAGGGACTTTGCACTCGGAGCCAAGGCAACAGGGCGTGCTTGTCCGCAGAACTGAGAGCACGCTGTTGGGCAGAGCTGAAACTGACCGCTGCAGTTCAGCTCTCTCCGGACGGCAGACGCCGAAGAACGAAGCCGCTTGCGAGCGGCGCTGTGCAGCGAAGAGCACACGAGCAGCCAAAGAGCTCCTTCACAATCGCTTTCACTTCTCAGTGCTCTTGCTGCTTGGAAAAGCAGCACACAGCCGTTGCACGCCAGGGCAAAAGCTGGGGCAGTGCCCGTCCTCACTCCTTCGCTGTGCTGTACTCCTTGCAGCTAGAGCGAAGCGAGAAGGACGCGAGGACGAAGAAGGCGTTCTTAAAGTAGCCCCTTGTCAGCAGCCCTGAAAGGGCGCATAACACACGGCGTCTCGCTGCCCTCCGTTCTACATACTCGCGTCTCCCTTTGCCGACTTGCAAAAGTTGCTACCAGAGCAGAGGCGGCCAGATTGAAGAGGCTGTGCTTAGGTTCACCTCCTCCTTACTGTACGTAAGCCACGTCAAGCTCCTCGCTGCACTCTGGATTTCCCTTCTCCGCGGCACTTAGCGTGGTGCTGTGTGTGTGCAACTCGGCGCCTAGAAGTGACCGCCAATGCTTTCAGAGCGGGCTGCAAGGGAACCAAAGAGCAGCACAAGCAGCAGTGCTTCAGCTTGCTCCTTCCGACTGCTAAGGGCACTTGGGAAGGCAAGCGAGAGTCAACCACCTTCCTCTCCTAGTAGCCTCTAACGTGGTGCACACAAGCACGGCACATAGCCGCTTCGTTCACCGCCCTCGCCCTCGCCCACGCCTTGCTCCGCTTTCACTTGCCGGCGGCCAGAAGCCGCCGCAGGGGCGCCACATACCCAGCAGTGTGCGGGCAGCCAAGAGCTCGAGAACGCTGCTTCTGCCCAAGCCCGCCTAGGGCGTGCACCTTTGTTCTCAGAGCTCCGTGTAACAGTCTGCCTTTCTCGCAGTTCGAATGGAAATCGAAAGCTTTTCGCCTACGCCCTTCACAGAGATCCGTTGCTAGGACGAGAATGTCTTGTGGCCGGAGCTCGCCCCCGCCGCCAGGAAGCTGCTCTTAGCACCGCGTTGCAGGGACACGTCTCGCTTCTTGACTTCGTGCTTAGCGCTCTCCGAATTCGCTGCTAGCTCCGCGGTCCGTCTCAGCTGCAAGTAGCTGCGCTCGCAGTACATAGAGCTTCGCAAGGACCGAAGACCCGGAGGGACGTATCGCACACGACAATGTGCCAGGACAGAGACGTGTTCTACATTGTCCCTTCTCGTCATCCAGTTTGTGCCTCTGCTGCTTCTGCTGTTAGGAATCGCTCCTTGAAAGACGAGCGAGAGCGTCTTTCTGGGTGCATTGCACTGAGTGAGTGCTCGCTAGGGACTTTGCACTCGGAGCCAAGGCAACAGGGCGTGCTTGTCCGCAGAACTGAGAGCGCGCTGTTGGGCAGAGCTGAAACTGACCGCTGCAGTTCAGCTCTCTCCGGACGGCAGACGCCGAAGAACGAAGCCGCTTGCGAGCGGCGCTGTGCAGCGAAGAGCACACGAGCAGCCAAAGAGCTCCTTCACAATCGCTTTCACTTCTCAGTGCTCTTGCTGCTTGGAAAAGCAGCACACAGCCGTTGCACGCCAGGGCAAAAGCTGGGGCAGTGCCCGTCCTCACTCCTTCACTGTGCTGTACTCCTTGCAGCTAGAGCGAAGCGAGAAGGACGCGAGGACGAAGAAGGCGTTCTTAAAGTAGCCCCTTGTCAGCAGCCCTGAAAGGGCGCATAACACACGGCGTCTCGCTGCCCTCCGTTCTACATACTCGCGTCTCCCTTTGCCGACTTGCAAAAGTTGCTACCAGAGCAGAGGCGGCCAGATTGAAGAGGCAGTGCTTAGGTTGACCTTTTCCTTACTGTACGTAAGCCACGTCCAGCTCCTCGCTGCACTCTGGATTTCCCTTCTCCGCGGCACTTAACGTGATGCTGCCTGTGTGCAACTCGGCGCCTAGAAGTGACCGCCAATGTTTTCAGAGCGGGCTGCAAGGGAACCAAGGAGCAGCACAAGCAGCAGTGCTTCAGCTTACTCCATCCGACTGCTAAGGGCACTTGGGAAGGCAAGCGAGAGTCAACCACCTTCCTCTCCTAGTAGCCTCTAACGTGGTGCACACAAGCACGGCGCTCTTGCCGCTTCGTTCACCGCCCTCGCCCTCGCCCACGCCTTGCTCCGCTTTCACTTGCCGGCGGCCAGAAGCCGCTGCAGGGGCGCCACATACCCAGCAGTGTGCGGGCCGCCAAGAGCTCGAGAACGTTTCTACTGCCCAAGCCCGCCTAGGGCGTGCACCTTTGTTCTCAGAGCTCCGTGTAACAGTCTGCCTCTCTCGCAGTTCGAATGGAAAACGAAACCTTTTCGCCTACGCCCTTCACAGAGATCCGTTGCCAGGACGAGAATGTCTTGTGGCCGGAGGTCGCCCCCGCTGCCAGGAAGCTGCTCTTAGCACCGCGTTGCAGGGACACGTCTCGCTTCTTGACTTCGTGCTTAGCGCTCTCCGAATTCGCTGCTAGCTCCGCGGTCCTTCTCAGCTGCAAGTAGCAGCGCTCGCAGTACATAGAGCTTCGCAAGGACCGAAGACCCGGAGGGACATATCGCACACGACAACGTGCCAGGACAGAGACGTGTTCTACATTGTCCCTTCTCGTCATCCAGTTTGTGCCTCTGCTGCTTCTGCTGTTAGGAATCGCTCCTTGAAAGACGAGCGAGAGCGTCTTTCTGGGTGCATTGCACTGAGTGAGTGCTCGCTAGGGACTTTGCACTCGGAGCCAAGGCAACAGGGCGTGCTTGTCCGCAGAACTGAGAGCACGCTGTTGGGCAGAGCTGAAACTGACCGCTGCAGTTCAGCTCTCTCCGGACGGCAGACGCCGAAGAACGAAGCCGCTTGCGAGCGGCGCAGTGCAGCGAAGAGCACACGAGCAGCCAAAGAGCTCCTTCACAATCGCTTTCACTTCTCAGTGCTCTTGCTGCTTGGAAAAGCAGCACACAGCCGTTGCACGCCAGGGCAAAAGCTGGGGCAGTGCCCGTCTTCACTCCTTCGCTGTGCTGTACTCCAGGCAGCTAGAACGAAGCGAGAAGGACGCGAGGACGAAGAAGGCGTTCTTAAAGTAGCCTACTGGCAGAGGTCTGAAAGGGCGCATAACACACGGCGTCTCGCTGCCCTCCGTTCTACGTACTCGCGGCTCCCTTTGCCGACTTGCAAAAGTTGCTACCAGAGCAGAGGCGGCCAGATTGAAGAGGCAGTGCCTAGGTTCACCTTTTCCTTACTGAACGTAAGCCACGTCCAGCTCCTCGCTGCACTCTGGATTTCCCTTCTCCGCGGCACTTAGCGTGGTGCTGTGTGTGTGCAACTCGGCGCCTAGAAGCGACTGCCAATGCTTTCACAGCGGGCTGCAAGGGAACCAAGGAGCAGCACAAGCAGCAGTGCTTCAGCTTGCTCCTTCCGACTGCTAAGGGCACTTGGGAAGGCAAGCGAGAGTCAACCACCTTCCTCTCCTAGTAGCCTCTAACGTGGTGCACACAAGCACGGCACATAGCCGCTTCGTTCACCGCCCTCGCCCACGCCTGGCTCCGCTTTCACTTGCCGGCGGCCAGAAGCCGCCGCAGGGGCGCCACATACCCAGCAGTGTGCGGGCAGCCAAGAGCTCGAGAACGCTGTTTCTGCCCAAGCCCGCCTAGGGCGTGAACCTTTGTTCTCAGAGCTCCGTGTAACAGTCTGCCTTTCTCGCAGTTCGAATGGAAATCGAAAGCTTTTCGCCTACGCCCTTCACAGATATCCGTTGCTAGGACGAGAATGTCTTGTGGCCGGAGCTCGCCCCCGCCGCCAGGAAGCTGCTCTTAGCACCGCGTTGCAGGGACACGTCTCGCTTCTTGACTTCGTGCTTAGCGCTCTCCGAATTCGCCGCTAGCTCCGCGGTCCGTCTCAGCTTCAAGTAGCTGCGCTCGCAGTACATAGAGCTTCGCAAGGACCGAAGACCCGGAGGGACATATCGCACACGACAATGTGCCAGGACAGAGACGTGTTCTACATTGTCCCTTCTCGTCATCCAGTTTGTGCCTCTGCTGCTTCTGCTGTTAGGAGTCGCTCCTTGAAAGACGAGCGAGAGCGTCTTTCTGGGTGCATTGCACTGAGTGAGTGCTCGCTAGGGACTTTGCACTCGGAGCCAAGGCAACAGGGCGTGCTTGTCCGCAGAACTGAGAGCACGCTGTTGGGCAGAGCTGAAACTGACCGCTGCAGTTCAGCTCTCTCCGGACGGCAGACGCCGAAGAACGAAGCCGCTTGCGAGCGGCGCTGTGCAGCGAAGAGCACACGAGCAGCCAAAGAGCTCCTTCACAATCGCTTTCACTTCTCAGTGCTCTTGCTGCTTGGAAAAGCAGCACACAGCCGTTGCACGCCAGGGCAAAAGCTGGGGCAGTGCCCGTCTTCACTCCTTCGCTGTGCTGTACTCCTTGCAGCTAGAGCGAAGCGAGAAGGACGCGAGGACGAAGAAGGCGTTCTTAAAGTAGCCCCTTGTCAGCAGCCCTGAAAGGGCGCATAACACACGGCGTCTCGCTGCCCTCCGTTCTACATACTCGCGTCTCCCTTTGCCGACTTGCAAAAGTTGCTACCAGAGCAGAGGCGGCCAGATTGAAGAGGCTGTGCTTAGGTTCACCTCCTCCTTACTGTACGTAAGCCACGTCAAGCTCCTCGCTGCACTCTGGATTTCCCTTCTCCGCGGCACTTAGCGTGGTGCTGTGTGTGTGCAACTCGGCGCCTAGAAGTGACCGCCAATGCTTTCAGAGCGGGCTGCAAGGGAACCAAAGAGCAGCACAAGCAGCAGTGCTTCAGCTTGCTCCTTCCGACTGCTAAGGGCACTTGGGAAGGCAAGCGAGAGTCAACCACCTTCCTCTCCTAGTAGCCTCTAACGTGGTGCACACAAGCACGGCACATAGCCGCTTCGTTCACCGCCCTCGCCCTCGCCCACGCCTTGCTCCGCTTTCACTTGCCGGCGGCCAGAAGCCGCCGCAGGGGCGCCACATACCCAGCAGTGTGCGGGCAGCCAAGAGCTCGAGAACGCTGCTTCTGCCCAAGCCCGCCTAGGGCGTGCACCTTTGTTCTCAGAGCTCCGTGTAACAGTCTGCCTTTCTCGCAGTTCGAATGGAAATCGAAAGCTTTTCGCCTACGCCCTTCACAGAGATCCGTTGCTAGGACGAGAATGTCTTGTGGCCGGAGCTCGCCCCCGCCGCCAGGAAGCTGCTCTTAGCACCGCGTTGCAGGGACACGTCTCGCTTCTTGACTTCGTGCTTAGCGCTCTCCGAATTCGCTGCTAGCTCCGCGGTCCGTCTCAGCTGCAAGTAGCTGCGCTCGCAGTACATAGAGCTTCGCAAGGACCGAAGACCCGGAGGGACGTATCGCACACGACAATGTGCCAGGACAGAGACGTGTTCTACATTGTCCCTTCTCGTCATCCAGTTTGTGCCTCTGCTGCTTCTGCTGTTAGGAATCGCTCCTTGAAAGACGAGCGAGAGCGTCTTTCTGGGTGCATTGCACTGAGTGAGTGCTCGCTAGGGACTTTGCACTCGGAGCCAAGGCAACAGGGCGTGCTTGTCCGCAGAACTGAGAGCGCGCTGTTGGGCAGAGCTGAAACTGACCGCTGCAGTTCAGCTCTCTCCGGACGGCAGACGCCGAAGAACGAAGCCGCTTGCGAGCGGCGCTGTGCAGCGAAGAGCACACGAGCAGCCAAAGAGCTCCTTCACAATCGCTTTCACTTCTCAGTGCTCTTGCTGCTTGGAAAAGCAGCACACAGCCGTTGCACGCCAGGGCAAAAGCTGGGGCAGTGCCCGTCCTCACTCCTTCGCTGTGCTGTACTCCTTGCAGCTAGAGCGAAGCGAGAAGGACGCGAGGACGAAGAAGGCGTTCTTAAAGTAGCCCCTTGTCAGCAGCCCTGAAAGGGCGCATAACACACGGCGTCTCGCTGCCCTCCGTTCTACATACTCGCGGCTCCCTTTGCCTACTTGCAAAAGTTGCTACCAGAGCAGAGGCGGCCAGATTGAAGAGGCAGTGCTTAGGTTGACCTTTTCCTTACTGTACGTAAGCCACGTCCAGCTCCTCGCTGCACTCTGGATTTCCCTTCTCCGCGGCACTTAACGTGATGCTGCCTGTGTGCAACTCGGCGCCTAGAAGTGACCGCCAATGTTTTCAGAGCGGGCTGCAAGGGAACCAAGGAGCAGCACAAGCAGCAGTGCTTCAGCTTACTCCATCCGACTGCTAAGGGCACTTGGGAAGGCAAGCGAGAGTCAACCACCTTCCTCTCCTAGTAGCCTCTAACGTGGTGCACACAAGCACGGCGCTCTTGCCGCTTCGTTCACCGCCCTCGCCCTCGCCCACGCCTTGCTCCGCTTTCACTTGCCGGCGGCCAGAAGCCGCTGCAGGGGCGCCACATACCCAGCAGTGTGCGGGCCGCCAAGAGCTCGAGAACGCTTCTACTGCCCAAGCCCGCCTAGGGCGTGCACCTTTGTTCTCAGAGCTCCGTGTAACAGTCTGCCTCTCTCGCAGTTCGAATGGAAAACGAAACCTTTTCGCCTACGCCCTTCACAGAGATCCGTTGCCAGGACGAGAATGTCTTGTGGCCGGAGGTCGCCCCCGCTGCCAGGAAGCTGCTCTTAGCACCGCGTTGCAGGGACACGTCTCGCTTCTTGACTTCGTGCTTAGCGCTCTCCGAATTCGCTGCTAGCTCCGCGGTCCTTCTCAGCTGCAAGTAGCAGCGCTCGCAGTACATAGAGCTTCGCAAGGACCGAAGACCCGGAGGGACATATCGCACACGACTACGTGCCAGGACAGAGACGTGTTTTACATTGTCCCTTCTCGTCATCCAGTTTGTGCCTCTGCTGCTTCTGCTGTTAGGAATCGCTCCTTGAAAGACGAGCGAGAGCGTCTTTCTGGGTGCATTGCACTGAGTGAGTGCTCGCTAGGGACTTTGCACTCGGAGCCAAGGCAACAGGGCGTGCTTGTCCGCAGAACTGAGAGCACGCTGTTGGGCAGAGCTGAAACTGACCGCTGCAGTTCAGCTCTCTCCGGACGGCAGACGCCGAAGAACGAAGCCGCTTGCGAGCGGCGCAGTGCAGCGAAGAGCACACGAGCAGCCAAAGAGCTCCTTCACAATCGCTTTCACTTCTCAGTGCTCTTGCTGCTTGGAAAAGCAGCACACAGCCGTTGCACGCCAGGGCAAAAGCTGGGGCAGTGCCCGTCTTCACTCCTTCGCTGTGCTGTACTCCAGGCAGCTAGAACGAAGCGAGAAGGACGCGAGGACGAAGAAGGCGTTCTTAAAGTAGCCTACTGGCAGAGGTCTGAAAGGGCGCATAACACACGGCGTCTCGCTGCCCTCCGTTCTACGTACTCGCGGCTCCCTTTGCCGACTTGCAAAAGTTGCTACCAGAGCAGAGGCGGCCAGATTGAAGAGGCAGTGCCTAGGTTCACCTTTTCCTTACTGAACGTAAGCCACGTCCAGCTCCTCGCTGCACTCTGGATTTCCCTTCTCCGCGGCACTTAGCGTGGTGCTGTGTGTGTGCAACTCGGCGCCTAGAAGCGACTGCCAATGCTTTCACAGCGGGCTGCAAGGGAACCAAGGAGCAGCACAAGCAGCAGTGCTTCAGCTTGCTCCTTCCGACTGCTAAGGGCACTTGGGAAGGCAAGCGAGAGTCAACCACCTTCCTCTCCTAGTAGCCTCTAACGTGGTGCACACAAGCACGGCACATAGCCGCTTCGTTCACCGCCCTCGCCCACGCCTGGCTCCGCTTTCACTTGCCGGCGGCCAGAAGCCGCCGCAGGGGCGCCACATACCCAGCAGTGTGCGGGCAGCCAAGAGCTCGAGAACGCTGTTTCTGCCCAAGCCCGCCTAGGGCGTGAACCTTTGTTCTCAGAGCTCCGTGTAACAGTCTGCCTTTCTCGCAGTTCGAATGGAAATCGAAAGCTTTTCGCCTACGCCCTTCACAGATATCCGTTGCTAGGACGAGAATGTCTTGTGGCCGGAGCTCGCCCCCGCCGCCAGGAAGCTGCTCTTAGCACCGCGTTGCAGGGACACGTCTCGCTTCTTGACTTCGTGCTTAGCGCTCTCCGAATTCGCCGCTAGCTCCGCGGTCCGTCTCAGCTTCAAGTAGCTGCGCTCGCAGTACATAGAGCTTCGCAAGGACCGAAGACCCGGAGGGACATATCGCACACGACAATGTGCCAGGACAGAGACGTGTTCTACATTGTCCCTTCTCGTCATCCAGTTTGTGCCTCTGCTGCTTCTGCTGTTAGGAGTCGCTCCTTGAAAGACGAGCGAGAGCGTCTTTCTGGGTGCATTGCACTGAGTGAGTGCTCGCTAGGGACTTTGCACTCGGAGCCAAGGCAACAGGGCGTGCTTGTCCGCAGAACTGAGAGCACGCTGTTGGGCAGAGCTGAAACTGACCGCTGCAGTTCAGCTCTCTCCGGACGGCAGACGCCGAAGAACGAAGCCGCTTGCGAGCGGCGCTGTGCAGCGAAGAGCACACGAGCAGCCAAAGAGCTCCTTCACAATCGCTTTCACTTCTCAGTGCTCTTGCTGCTTGGAAAAGCAGCACACAGCCGTTGCACGCCAGGGCAAAAGCTGGGGCAGTGCCCGTCTTCACTCCTTCGCTGTGCTGTACTCCTTGCAGCTAGAGCGAAGCGAGAAGGACGCGAGGACGAAGAAGGCGTTCTTAAAGTAGCCCCTTGTCAGCAGCCCTGAAAGGGCGCATAACACACGGCGTCTCGCTGCCCTCCGTTCTACATACTCGCGTCTCCCTTTGCCGACTTGCAAAAGTTGCTACCAGAGCAGAGGCGGCCAGATTGAAGAGGCTGTGCTTAGGTTCACCTCCTCCTTACTGTACGTAAGCCACGTCAAGCTCCTCGCTGCACTCTGGATTTCCCTTCTCCGCGGCACTTAGCGTGGTGCTGTGTGTGTGCAACTCGGCGCCTAGAAGTGACCGCCAATGCTTTCAGAGCGGGCTGCAAGGGAACCAAAGAGCAGCACAAGCAGCAGTGCTTCAGCTTGCTCCTTCCGACTGCTAAGGGCACTTGGGAAGGCAAGCGAGAGTCAACCACCTTCCTCTCCTAGTAGCCTCTAACGTGGTGCACACAAGCACGGCACATAGCCGCTTCGTTCACCGCCCTCGCCCTCGCCCACGCCTTGCTCCGCTTTCACTTGCCGGCGGCCAGAAGCCGCCGCAGGGGCGCCACATACCCAGCAGTGTGCGGGCAGCCAAGAGCTCGAGAACGCTGCTTCTGCCCAAGCCCGCCTAGGGCGTGCACCTTTGTTCTCAGAGCTCCGTGTAACAGTCTGCCTTTCTCGCAGTTCGAATGGAAATCGAAAGCTTTTCGCCTACGCCCTTCACAGAGATCCGTTGCTAGGACGAGAATGTCTTGTGGCCGGAGCTCGCCCCCGCCGCCAGGAAGCTGCTCTTAGCACCGCGTTGCAGGGACACGTCTCGCTTCTTGACTTCGTGCTTAGCGCTCTCCGAATTCGCTGCTAGCTCCGCGGTCCGTCTCAGCTGCAAGTAGCTGCGCTCGCAGTACATAGAGCTTCGCAAGGACCGAAGACCCGGAGGGACGTATCGCACACGACAATGTGCCAGGACAGAGACGTGTTCTACATTGTCCCTTCTCGTCATCCAGTTTGTGCCTCTGCTGCTTCTGCTGTTAGGAATCGCTCCTTGAAAGACGAGCGAGAGCGTCTTTCTGGGTGCATTGCACTGAGTGAGTGCTCGCTAGGGACTTTGCACTCGGAGCCAAGGCAACAGGGCGTGCTTGTCCGCAGAACTGAGAGCGCGCTGTTGGGCAGAGCTGAAACTGACCGCTGCAGTTCAGCTCTCTCCGGACGGCAGACGCCGAAGAACGAAGCCGCTTGCGAGCGGCGCTGTGCAGCGAAGAGCACACGAGCAGCCAAAGAGCTCCTTCACAATCGCTTTCACTTCTCAGTGCTCTTGCTGCTTGGAAAAGCAGCACACAGCCGTTGCACGCCAGGGCAAAAGCTGGGGCAGTGCCCGTCCTCACTCCTTCGCTGTGCTGTACTCCTTGCAGCTAGAGCGAAGCGAGAAGGACGCGAGGACGAAGAAGGCGTTCTTAAAGTAGCCCCTTGTCAGCAGCCCTGAAAGGGCGCATAACACACGGCGTCTCGCTGCCCTCCGTTCTACATACTCGCGGCTCCCTTTGCCTACTTGCAAAAGTTGCTACCAGAGCAGAGGCGGCCAGATTGAAGAGGCAGTGCTTAGGTTGACCTTTTCCTTACTGTACGTAAGCCACGTCCAGCTCCTCGCTGCACTCTGGATTTCCCTTCTCCGCGGCACTTAACGTGATGCTGCCTGTGTGCAACTCGGCGCCTAGAAGTGACCGCCAATGTTTTCAGAGCGGGCTGCAAGGGAACCAAGGAGCAGCACAAGCAGCAGTGCTTCAGCTTACTCCATCCGACTGCTAAGGGCACTTGGGAAGGCAAGCGAGAGTCAACCACCTTCCTCTCCTAGTAGCCTCTAACGTGGTGCACACAAGCACGGCGCTCTTGCCGCTTCGTTCACCGCCCTCGCCCTCGCCCACGCCTTGCTCCGCTTTCACTTGCCGGCGGCCAGAAGCCGCTGCAGGGGCGCCACATACCCAGCAGTGTGCGGGCCGCCAAGAGCTCGAGAACGCTTCTACTGCCCAAGCCCGCCTAGGGCGTGCACCTTTGTTCTCAGAGCTCCGTGTAACAGTCTGCCTCTCTCGCAGTTCGAATGGAAAACGAAACCTTTTCGCCTACGCCCTTCACAGAGATCCGTTGCCAGGACGAGAATGTCTTGTGGCCGGAGGTCGCCCCCGCTGCCAGGAAGCTGCTCTTAGCACCGCGTTGCAGGGACACGTCTCGCTTCTTGACTTCGTGCTTAGCGCTCTCCGAATTCGCTGCTAGCTCCGCGGTCCTTCTCAGCTGCAAGTAGCAGCGCTCGCAGTACATAGAGCTTCGCAAGGACCGAAGACCCGGAGGGACATATCGCACACGACTACGTGCCAGGACAGAGACGTGTTTTACATTGTCCCTTCTCGTCATCCAGTTTGTGCCTCTGCTGCTTCTGCTGTTAGGAATCGCTCCTTGAAAGACGAGCGAGAGCGTCTTTCTGGGTGCATTGCACTGAGTGAGTGCTCGCTAGGGACTTTGCACTCGGAGCCAAGGCAACAGGGCGTGCTTGTCCGCAGAACTGAGAGCACGCTGTTGGGCAGAGCTGAAACTGACCGCTGCAGTTCAGCTCTCTCCGGACGGCAGACGCCGAAGAACGAAGCCGCTTGCGAGCGGCGCAGTGCAGCGAAGAGCACACGAGCAGCCAAAGAGCTCCTTCACAATCGCTTTCACTTCTCAGTGCTCTTGCTGCTTGGAAAAGCAGCACACAGCCGTTGCACGCCAGGGCAAAAGCTGGGGCAGTGCCCGTCTTCACTCCTTCGCTGTGCTGTACTCCAGGCAGCTAGAACGAAGCGAGAAGGACGCGAGGACGAAGAAGGCGTTCTTAAAGTAGCCTACTGGCAGAGGTCTGAAAGGGCGCATAACACACGGCGTCTCGCTGCCCTCCGTTCTACGTACTCGCGGCTCCCTTTGCCGACTTGCAAAAGTTGCTACCAGAGCAGAGGCGGCCAGATTGAAGAGGCAGTGCCTAGGTTCACCTTTTCCTTACTGAACGTAAGCCACGTCCAGCTCCTCGCTGCACTCTGGATTTCCCTTCTCCGCGGCACTTAGCGTGGTGCTGTGTGTGTGCAACTCGGCGCCTAGAAGTGACCGCCAATGCTTTCACAGCGGGCTGCAAGGGAACCAAGGAGCAGCACAAGCAGCAGTGCTTCAGCTTGCTCCTTCCGACTGCTAAGGGCACTTGGGAAGGCAAGCGAGAGTCAACCACCTTCCTCTCCTAGTAGCCTCTAACGTGGTGCACACAAGCACGGCACATAGCCGCTTCGTTCACCGCCCTCGCCCACGCCTGGCTCCGCTTTCACTTGCCGGCGGCCAGAAGCCGCCGCAGGGGCGCCACATACCCAGCAGTGTGCGGGCAGCCAAGAGCTCGAGAACGCTGTTTCTGCCCAAGCCCGCCTTGGGCGTGAACCTTTGTTCTCAGAGCTCCGTGTAACAGTCTGCCTTTCTCGCAGTTCGAATGGAAATCGAAAGCTTTTCGCCTACGCCCTTCACAGATATCCGTTGCTAGGACGAGAATGTCTTGTGGCCGGAGCTCGCCCCCGCCGCCAGGAAGCTGCTCTTAGCACCGCGTTGCAGGGACACGTCTCGCTTCTTGACTTCGTGCTTAGCGCTCTCCGAATTCGCCGCTAGCTCCGCGGTCCGTCTCAGCTTCAAGTAGCTGCGCTCGCAGTACATAGAGCTTCGCAAGGACCGAAGACCCGGAGGGACATATCGCACACGACAATGTGCCAGGACAGAGACGTGTTCTACATTGTCCCTTCTCGTCATCCAGTTTGTGCCTCTGCTGCTTCTGCTGTTAGGAGTCGCTCCTTGAAAGACGAGCGAGAGCGTCTTTCTGGGTGCATTGCACTGAGTGAGTGCTCGCTAGGGACTTTGCACTCGGAGCCAAGGCAACAGGGCGTGCTTGTCCGCAGAACTGAGAGCACGCTGTTGGGCAGAGCTGAAACTGACCGCTGCAGTTCAGCTCTCTCCGGACGGCAGACGCCGAAGAACGAAGCCGCTTGCGAGCGGCGCTGTGCAGCGAAGAGCACACGAGCAGCCAAAGAGCTCCTTCACAATCGCTTTCACTTCTCAGTGCTCTTGCTGCTTGGAAAAGCAGCACACAGCCGTTGCACGCCAGGGCAAAAGCTGGGGCAGTGCCCGTCTTCACTCCTTCGCTGTGCTGTACTCCTTGCAGCTAGAGCGAAGCGAGAAGGACGCGAGGACGAAGAAGGCGTTCTTAAAGTAGCCCCTTGTCAGCAGCCCTGAAAGGGCGCATAACACACGGCGTCTCGCTGCCCTCCGTTCTACATACTCGCGTCTCCCTTTGCCGACTTGCAAAAGTTGCTACCAGAGCAGAGGCGGCCAGATTGAAGAGGCTGTGCTTAGGTTCACCTCCTCCTTACTGTACGTAAGCCACGTCAAGCTCCTCGCTGCACTCTGGATTTCCCTTCTCCGCGGCACTTAGCGTGGTGCTGTGTGTGTGCAACTCGGCGCCTAGAAGTGACCGCCAATGCTTTCAGAGCGGGCTGCAAGGGAACCAAAGAGCAGCACAAGCAGCAGTGCTTCAGCTTGCTCCTTCCGACTGCTAAGGGCACTTGGGAAGGCAAGCGAGAGTCAACCACCTTCCTCTCCTAGTAGCCTCTAACGTGGTGCACACAAGCACGGCACATAGCCGCTTCGTTCACCGCCCTCGCCCTCGCCCACGCCTTGCTCCGCTTTCACTTGCCGGCGGCCAGAAGCCGCCGCAGGGGCGCCACATACCCAGCAGTGTGCGGGCAGCCAAGAGCTCGAGAACGCTGCTTCTGCCCAAGCCCGCCTAGGGCGTGCACCTTTGTTCTCAGAGCTCCGTGTAACAGTCTGCCTTTCTCGCAGTTCGAATGGAAATCGAAAGCTTTTCGCCTACGCCCTTCACAGAGATCCGTTGCTAGGACGAGAATGTCTTGTGGCCGGAGCTCGCCCCCGCCGCCAGGAAGCTGCTCTTAGCACCGCGTTGCAGGGACACGTCTCGCTTCTTGACTTCGTGCTTAGCGCTCTCCGAATTCGCTGCTAGCTCCGCGGTCCGTCTCAGCTGCAAGTAGCTGCGCTCGCAGTACATAGAGCTTCGCAAGGACCGAAGACCCGGAGGGACGTATCGCACACGACAATGTGCCAGGACAGAGACGTGTTCTACATTGTCCCTTCTCGTCATCCAGTTTGTGCCTCTGCTGCTTCTGCTGTTAGGAATCGCTCCTTGAAAGACGAGCGAGAGCGTCTTTCTGGGTGCATTGCACTGAGTGAGTGCTCGCTAGGGACTTTGCACTCGGAGCCAAGGCAACAGGGCGTGCTTGTCCGCAGAACTGAGAGCGCGCTGTTGGGCAGAGCTGAAACTGACCGCTGCAGTTCAGCTCTCTCCGGACGGCAGACGCCGAAGAACGAAGCCGCTTGCGAGCGGCGCTGTGCAGCGAAGAGCACACGAGCAGCCAAAGAGCTCCTTCACAATCGCTTTCACTTCTCAGTGCTCTTGCTGCTTGGAAAAGCAGCACACAGCCGTTGCACGCCAGGGCAAAAGCTGGGGCAGTGCCCGTCCTCACTCCTTCGCTGTGCTGTACTCCTTGCAGCTAGAGCGAAGCGAGAAGGACGCGAGGACGAAGAAGGCGTTCTTAAAGTAGCCCCTTGTCAGCAGCCCTGAAAGGGCGCATAACACACGGCGTCTCGCTGCCCTCCGTTCTACATACTCGCGGCTCCCTTTGCCTACTTGCAAAAGTTGCTACCAGAGCAGAGGCGGCCAGATTGAAGAGGCAGTGCTTAGGTTGACCTTTTCCTTACTGTACGTAAGCCACGTCCAGCTCCTCGCTGCACTCTGGATTTCCCTTCTCCGCGGCACTTAACGTGATGCTGCCTGTGTGCAACTCGGCGCCTAGAAGTGACCGCCAATGTTTTCAGAGCGGGCTGCAAGGGAACCAAGGAGCAGCACAAGCAGCAGTGCTTCAGCTTACTCCATCCGACTGCTAAGGGCACTTGGGAAGGCAAGCGAGAGTCAACCACCTTCCTCTCCTAGTAGCCTCTAACGTGGTGCACACAAGCACGGCGCTCTTGCCGCTTCGTTCACCGCCCTCGCCCTCGCCCACGCCTTGCTCCGCTTTCACTTGCCGGCGGCCAGAAGCCGCTGCAGGGGCGCCACATACCCAGCAGTGTGCGGGCCGCCAAGAGCTCGAGAACGCTTCTACTGCCCAAGCCCGCCTAGGGCGTGCACCTTTGTTCTCAGAGCTCCGTGTAACAGTCTGCCTCTCTCGCAGTTCGAATGGAAAACGAAACCTTTTCGCCTACGCCCTTCACAGATATCCGTTGCTAGGACGAGAATGTCTTGTGGCCGGAGCTCGCCCCCGCCGCCAGGAAGCTGCTCTTAGCACCGCGTTGCAGGGACACGTCTCGCTTCTTGACTTCGTGCTTAGCGCTCTCCGAATTCGCCGCTAGCTCCGCGGTCCGTCTCAGCTTCAAGTAGCTGCGCTCGCAGTACATAGAGCTTCGCAAGGACCGAAGACCCGGAGGGACATATCGCACACGACAATGTGCCAGGACAGAGACGTGTTCTACATTGTCCCTTCTCGTCATCCAGTTTGTGCCTCTGCTGCTTCTGCTGTTAGGAGTCGCTCCTTGAAAGACGAGCGAGAGCGTCTTTCTGGGTGCATTGCACTGAGTGAGTGCTCGCTAGGGACTTTGCACTCGGAGCCAAGGCAACAGGGCGTGCTTGTCCGCAGAACTGAGAGCACGCTGTTGGGCAGAGCTGAAACTGACCGCTGCAGTTCAGCTCTCTCCGGACGGCAGACGCCGAAGAACGAAGCCGCTTGCGAGCGGCGCTGTGCAGCGAAGAGCACACGAGCAGCCAAAGAGCTCCTTCACAATCGCTTTCACTTCTCAGTGCTCTTGCTGCTTGGAAAAGCAGCACACAGCCGTTGCACGCCAGGGCAAAAGCTGGGGCAGTGCCCGTCTTCACTCCTTCGCTGTGCTGTACTCCTTGCAGCTAGAGCGAAGCGAGAAGGACGCGAGGACGAAGAAGGCGTTCTTAAAGTAGCCCCTTGTCAGCAGCCCTGAAAGGGCGCATAACACACGGCGTCTCGCTGCCCTCCGTTCTACATACTCGCGTCTCCCTTTGCCGACTTGCAAAAGTTGCTACCAGAGCAGAGGCGGCCAGATTGAAGAGGCTGTGCTTAGGTTCACCTTTTCCTTACTGTACGTAAGCCACGTCAAGCTCCTCGCTGCACTCTGGATTTCCCTTCTCCGCGGCACTTAGCGTGGTGCTGTGTGTGTGCAACTCGGCGCCTAGAAGTGACCGCCAATGCTTTCAGAGCGGGCTGCAAGGGAACCAAAGAGCAGCACAAGCAGCAGTGCTTCAGCTTGCTCCTTCCGACTGCTAAGGGCACTTGGGAAGGCAAGCGAGAGTCAACCACCTTCCTCTCCTAGTAGCCTCTAACGTGGTGCACACAAGCACGGCACATAGCCGCTTCGTTCACCGCCCTCGCCCTCGCCCACGCCTTGCTCCGCTTTCACTTGCCGGCGGCCAGAAGCCGCCGCAGGGGCGCCACATACCCAGCAGTGTGCGGGCAGCCAAGAGCTCGAGAACGCTGCTTCTGCCCAAGCCCGCCTAGGGCGTGCACCTTTGTTCTCAGAGCTCCGTGTAACAGTCTGCCTTTCTCGCAGTTCGAATGGAAATCGAAAGCTTTTCGCCTACGCCCTTCACAGAGATCCGTTGCTAGGACGAGAATGTCTTGTGGCCGGAGCTCGCCCCCGCCGCCAGGAAGCTGCTCTTAGCACCGCGTTGCAGGGACACGTCTCGCTTCTTGACTTCGTGCTTAGCGCTCTCCGAATTCGCTGCTAGCTCCGCGGTCCGTCTCAGCTGCAAGTAGCTGCGCTCGCAGTACATAGAGCTTCGCAAGGACCGAAGACCCGGAGGGACGTATCGCACACGACAATGTGCCAGGACAGAGACGTGTTCTACATTGTCCCTTCTCGTCATCCAGTTTGTGCCTCTGCTGCTTCTGCTGTTAGGAATCGCTCCTTGAAAGACGAGCGAGAGCGTCTTTCTGGGTGCATTGCACTGAGTGAGTGCTCGCTAGGGACTTTGCACTCGGAGCCAAGGCAACAGGGCGTGCTTGTCCGCAGAACTGAGAGCGCGCTGTTGGGCAGAGCTGAAACTGACCGCTGCAGTTCAGCTCTCTCCGGACGGCAGACGCCGAAGAACGAAGCCGCTTGCGAGCGGCGCTGTGCAGCGAAGAGCACACGAGCAGCCAAAGAGCTCCTTCACAATCGCTTTCACTTCTCAGTGCTCTTGCTGCTTGGAAAAGCAGCACACAGCCGTTGCACGCCAGGGCAAAAGCTGGGGCAGTGCCCGTCCTCACTCCTTCGCTGTGCTGTACTCCTTGCAGCTAGAGCGAAGCGAGAAGGACGCGAGGACGAAGAAGGCGTTCTTAAAGTAGCCCCTTGTCAGCAGCCCTGAAAGGGCGCATAACACACGGCGTCTCGCTGCCCTCCGTTCTACATACTCGCGGCTCCCTTTGCCTACTTGCAAAAGTTGCTACCAGAGCAGAGGCGGCCAGATTGAAGAGGCAGTGCTTAGGTTGACCTTTTCCTTACTGTACGTAAGCCACGTCCAGCTCCTCGCTGCACTCTGGATTTCCCTTCTCCGCGGCACTTAACGTGATGCTGCCTGTGTGCAACTCGGCGCCTAGAAGTGACCGCCAATGTTTTCAGAGCGGGCTGCAAGGGAACCAAGGAGCAGCACAAGCAGCAGTGCTTCAGCTTACTCCATCCGACTGCTAAGGGCACTTGGGAAGGCAAGCGAGAGTCAACCACCTTCCTCTCCTAGTAGCCTCTAACGTGGTGCACACAAGCACGGCGCTCTTGCCGCTTCGTTCACCGCCCTCGCCCTCGCCCACGCCTTGCTCCGCTTTCACTTGCCGGCGGCCAGAAGCCGCTGCAGGGGCGCCACATACCCAGCAGTGTGCGGGCCGCCAAGAGCTCGAGAACGCTTCTACTGCCCAAGCCCGCCTAGGGCGTGCACCTTTGTTCTCAGAGCTCCGTGTAACAGTCTGCCTCTCTCGCAGTTCGAATGGAAAACGAAACCTTTTCGCCTACGCCCTTCACAGAGATCCGTTGCCAGGACGAGAATGTCTTGTGGCCGGAGGTCGCCCCCGCTGCCAGGAAGCTGCTCTTAGCACCGCGTTGCAGGGACACGTCTCGCTTCTTGACTTCGTGCTTAGCGCTCTCCGAATTCGCTGCTAGCTCCGCGGTCCTTCTCAGCTGCAAGTAGCAGCGCTCGCAGTACATAGAGCTTCGCAAGGACCGAAGACCCGGAGGGACATATCGCACACGACTACGTGCCAGGACAGAGACGTGTTTTACATTGTCCCTTCTCGTCATCCAGTTTGTGCCTCTGCTGCTTCTGCTGTTAGGAATCGCTCCTTGAAAGACGAGCGAGAGCGTCTTTCTGGGTGCATTGCACTGAGTGAGTGCTCGCTAGGGACTTTGCACTCGGAGCCAAGGCAACAGGGCGTGCTTGTCCGCAGAACTGAGAGCACGCTGTTGGGCAGAGCTGAAACTGACCGCTGCAGTTCAGCTCTCTCCGGACGGCAGACGCCGAAGAACGAAGCCGCTTGCGAGCGGCGCAGTGCAGCGAAGAGCACACGAGCAGCCAAAGAGCTCCTTCACAATCGCTTTCACTTCTCAGTGCTCTTGCTGCTTGGAAAAGCAGCACACAGCCGTTGCACGCCAGGGCAAAAGCTGGGGCAGTGCCCGTCTTCACTCCTTCGCTGTGCTGTACTCCAGGCAGCTAGAACGAAGCGAGAAGGACGCGAGGACGAAGAAGGCGTTCTTAAAGTAGCCTACTGGCAGAGGTCTGAAAGGGCGCATAACACACGGCGTCTCGCTGCCCTCCGTTCTACGTACTCGCGGCTCCCTTTGCCGACTTGCAAAAGTTGCTACCAGAGCAGAGGCGGCCAGATTGAAGAGGCAGTGCCTAGGTTCACCTTTTCCTTACTGAACGTAAGCCACGTCCAGCTCCTCGCTGCACTCTGGATTTCCCTTCTCCGCGGCACTTAGCGTGGTGCTGTGTGTGTGCAACTCGGCGCCTAGAAGTGACCGCCAATGCTTTCAGAGCGGGCTGCAAGGGAACCAAGGAGCAGCACAAGCAGCAGTGCTTCAGCTTGCTCCTTCCGACTGCTAAGGGCACTTGGGAAGGCAAGCGAGAGTCAACCACCTTCCTCTCCTAGTAGCCTCTAACGTGGTGCACACAAGCACGGCACATAGCCGCTTCGTTCACCGCCCTCGCCCACGCCTGGCTCCGCTTTCACTTGCCGGCGGCCAGAAGCCGCCGCAGGGGCGCCACATACCCAGCAGTGTGCGGGCAGCCAAGAGCTCGAGAACGCTGTTTCTGCCCAAGCCCGCCTAGGGCGTGAACCTTTGTTCTCAGAGCTCCGTGTAACAGTCTGCCTTTCTCGCAGTTCGAATGGAAAACGAAAGCTTTTCGCCTACGCCCTTCACAGAGATCCGTTGCCAGGACGAGAATGTCTTGTGGCCGGAGCTCGCCCCCGCCGCCAGGAAGCTGCTCTTAGCACCGCGTTGCAGGGACACGTCTCGCTTCTTGACTTCGTGCTTAGCGCTCTCCGAATTCGCTGCTAGCTCCGCGGTCCGTCTCAGCTTCAAGTAGCTGCGCTCGCAGTACATAGAGCTTCGCAAGGACCGAAGACCCGGAGGGACATATCGCACACGACAATGTGCCAGGACAGAGACGTGTTCTACATTGTCCCTTCTCGTCATCCAGTTTGTGCCTCTGCTGCTTCTGCTGTTAGGAGTCGCTCCTTGAAAGACGAGCGAGAGCGTCTTTCTGGGTGCATTGCACTGAGTGAGTGCTCGCTAGGGACTTTGCACTCGGAGCCAAGGCAACAGGGCGTGCTTGTCCGCAGAACTGAGAGCACGCTGTTGGGCAGAGCTGAAACTGACCGCTGCAGTTCAGCTCTCTCCGGACGGCAGACGCCGAAGAACGAAGCCGCTTGCGAGCGGCGCAGTGCAGCGAAGAGCACACGAGCAGCCAAAGAGCTCCTTCACAATCGCTTTCACTTCTCAGTGCTCTTGCTGCTTGGAAAAGCAGCACACAGCCGTTGCACGCCAGGGCAAAAGCTGGGGCAGTGCCCGTCTTCACTCCTTCGCTGTGCTGTACTCCAGGCAGCTAGAGCGAAGCGAGAAGGACGCGAGGAAGTAGAAGGCGTTCTTAAAGTAGCCTACTGGCAGAGGCCTGAAAGGGCGCATAACACACGGCGTCTCGCTGCCCTCCGTTCTACGTACTTGCGGCTCCCTTTGCCGACTTGCAAAAGTTGCTACCAGAGCAGAGGCGGCCAGATTGAAGAGGCAGTGCTTAGGTTCACCTTTTCCTTACTGCACGTAAGCCACGTCCAGCTCCTCGCTGCACTCTGGATTTCCCTTCTCCGCGGCACTTAGCGTGGTGCTGTGTGTGTGCAACTCGGCGCCTAGAAGTGACCGCCAATGCTTTCAGAGCGGGCTGCAAGGGAACCAAGGAGCAGCACAAGCAGCAGTGCTTCAGCTTACTCCTTCCGACTGCTAAGGGCACTTGGGAAGGCAAGCGAGAGTCAACCACCTTCCTCTCCTAGTAGCCTCTAACGTGGTGCACACAAGCACGGCGCTTTTGCCGCTTCGTTCACCGCCCTCGCCCCCGCCTTGCTCCGCTTTCACTTGCCGGCGGCCAGAAGCCGCTGCAGGGGCGCCAAATACCCAGCAGTGTGCCGGCAGCCAAGAGCTCGAGAACGCTTCTTCTGCCCAAGCCAACCTAGGGCGTGCACCTTTGTTCTCAGAGCTCCGTGTAACAGTCTGCCTCTCTCGCAGTTCGAATGGAAAACGAAAGCTTTTCGCCTACGCCCTTCACAGAGATCCGTTGCCAGGACGAGAATGTCTTGTGGCCGGGGCTCGCCCCCGCCGCCAGGAAGCTGCTCTTAGCACTGCGTTGCAGGGACACGTCTCGCTTCTTGACTTCGTGCTTAGCGCTCTCCGAATTCGCTGCTAGCTCCGCGGTCCTTCTCAGCTGCAAGTAGCTGCGCTCGCAGTACATAGAGCTTCGCAAGGACCGAAGACCCGGAGGGACATATCGCACACGACAATGTGGCAGGGCAGAGACGTGTTCTACATTGTCCCTTCTCGTCATCCAGTTTGTGCCTCTGCTGCTTCTGCTGTTAGGAATCGCTCCTTGAAAGACGAGCGAGAGCGTCTTTCTGGGTGCATTGCACTGAGTGAGTGCTCGCTAGGGACTTTGCACTCGGAGCCAAGGCAACAGGGCGTGCTTGTCCGCAGAACTGAGAGCACGCTGTTGGGCAGAGCTGAAACTGACCGCTGCAGTTCAGCTCTCTCCGGACGGCAGACGCCGAAGAACGAAGCCGCTTGCGAGCGGCGCAGTGCAGCGAAGAGCACACGAGCAGCCAAAGAGCTCCTTCACAATCGCTTTCACTTCTCAGTGCTCTTGCTGCTTGGAAAAGCAGCACACAGCCGTTGCACGCCAGGGCAAAAGCTGGGGCAGTGCCCGTCTTCACTCCTTCGCTGTGCTGTACTCCAGGCAGCTAGAGCGAAGCGAGAAGGACGCGAGGAAGTAGAAGGCGTTCTTAAAGTAGCCTACTGGCAGAGGCCTGAAAGGGCGCATAACACACGGCGTCTCGCTGCCCTCCGTTCTACGTACTTGCGGCTCCCTTTGCCGACTTGCAAAAGTTGCTACCAGAGCAGAGGCGGCCAGATTGAAGAGGCAGTGCTTAGGTTCACCTTTTCCTTACTGCACGTAAGCCACGTCCAGCTCCTCGCTGCACTCTGGATTTCCCTTCTCCGCGGCACTTAGCGTGGTGCTGTGTGTGTGCAACTCGGCGCCTAGAAGTGACCGCCAATGCTTTCACAGCGGGCTGCAAGGGAACCAAGGAGCAGCACAAGCAGCAGTGCTTCAGCTTACTCCTTCCGACTGCTAAGGGCACTTGGGAAGGCAAGCGAGAGTCAACCACCTTCCTCTCCTAGTAGCCTCTAACGTGGTGCACACAAGCACGGCGCTTTTGCCGCTTCGTTCACCGCCCTCGCCCACGCCTTGCTCCACTTTCACTTGCCGGCGGCCAGAAGCCGCTGCAGGGGCGCCAAATACCCAGCAGTGTGCCGGCAGCCAAGAGCTCGAGAACGCTTCTTCTGCCCAAGCCAGCCTAGGGCGTGCACCTATGTTCTCAGAGCTCCGTGTAACAGTCTGCCTCTCTCGCAGTTCGAATGGAAAACGAAAGCTTTTCGCCTACGCCCTTCACAGAGATCCGTTGCCAGGACGAGAATGTCTTGCGGCCGGAGGTCGCCCCCGCCGCCAGGAAGCTGCTCTTAGCACCGCGTTGCAGGGACACGTCTCGCTTCTTGACTTCGTGCTTAGCGCTCTCCGAATTCGCTGCTAGCTCCGCGGTCCTTCTCAGCTGCAAGTAGCAGCGCTCGCAGTGCATAGAGCTTCGCAAGGACCAAAGACCCGGAGGGACATATCGCACACGACTACGTGCCAGGACAGAGACGTGTTTTACATTGTCCCTTCTCGTCATCCAGTTTGTGCCTCTGCTGCTTCTGCTGTTAGGAATCGCTCCTTGAAAGACGAGCGAGAGCGTCTTTCTGGGTGCATTGCACTGAGTGAGTGCTCGCTAGGGACTTTGCACTCGGAGCCAAGGCAACAGGGCGTGCTTGTCCGCAGAACTGAGAGCACGCTGTTGGGCAGAGCTGAAACTGACCGCTGCAGTTCAGCTCTCTCCGGACGGCAGACGCCGAAGAACGAAGCCGCTTGCGAGCGGCGCAGTGCAGCGAAGAGCACACGAGCAGCCAAAGAGCTCCTTCACAATCGCTTTCACTTCTCAGTGCTCTTGCTGCTTGGAAAAGCAGCACACAGCCGTTGCACGCCAGGGCAATAGCTGGGGCAGTGCCCGTCTTCACTCCTTCGCTGTGCTGTACTCCAGGCAGCTAGAACGAAGCGAGAAGGACGCGAGGACGAAGAAGGCGTTCTTAAAGTAGCCTACTGGCAGAGGCCTGAAAGGGCGCATAACACACGGCGTCTCGCTGCCCTCCGTTCTACGTACTCGCGGCTCCCTTTGCCGACTTGCAAAAGTTGCTACCAGAGCAGAGGCGGCCAGATTGAAGAGGCAGTGCCTAGGTTCACCTTTTCCTTACTGAACGTAAGCCACGTGCAGCTCCTCGCTGCACTCTGGATTTCCCTTCTCCGCGGCACTTAGCGTGGTGCTGTGTGTGTGCAACTCGGCGCCTAGAAGTGACCGCCAATGCTTTCAGAGCGGGCTGCAAGGGAACCAAAGAGCACTACAAGCAGCAGTGCTTCAGCTTGCTCCTTCCGACTGCTAAGGGCACTTGGGAAGGCAAGCGAGAGTCAACCACCTTCCTCTCCTAGTAGCCTCTAACGTGGTGCACACAAGCACGGCACTTGTGCCGCTTCGTTCACCGCCCTCGCCTCCGCCTACGCCTGGCGCCGTTTTCACTTGCCGGCGGCCAGATGCCGCTGCAGGGGCGCCACGTAGCCCGCAGTGTGCCGAAAGCCAAGAGCTCGAGAACGCTGCTTCTGCCCAAGCCAGCCTAGGGCGTGCACCTTTGTTCTCAGAGCTCCGTGTAACAGTCTGCCTCTCTCGCAGTTCGAATGGAAAACGAAACCTTTTCGCCTACGCCCTTCACAGAGATCCGTTGCCAGGACGAGAATGTCTTGCGGCCGGAGGTCGCCCCCGCCGCCATGAAGCTGCTCTTAGCACTGCGTTGCAGGTACACGTCTCGCTTCTTGACTTCGTGCTTAGCGCTCTCTGAATTCGCTGCTAGCTCCGCGGTCCTTCTCAGCTGCGAGTAGCAGCGCTCGCAGTACATAGAGCTTCGCAAGGACCGAAGACCCGGAGGGACATATCGCACACGACAATGTGCCAGGACAGAGACGTGTTCTACATTGTCCCATCTCGTTATCCAGTTTGTGCCTCTGCTGCTTCTGCTGTTAGGAATCGCTCCTTGAAAGACGAGCGAGAGCGTCTTTCTGGGTGCATTGCACTGAGTGAGTGCTCGCTAGGGACTTTGCACTCGGAGCCAAGGCAACAGGGCGTGCTTGTCCGCAGAACTGAGAGCACGCTGTTGGGCAGAGCTGAAACTGACCGCTGCAGTTCAGCTCTCTCCGGACGGCAGACGCCGAAGAACGAAGCCGCTTGCGAGCGGCGCAGTGCAGCGAAGAGCACACGAGCAGCCAAAGAGCTCCTTCACAATCGCTTTCACTTCTCAGTGCTCTTGCTGCTTGGAAAAGCAGCACACAGCCGTTGCACGCCAGGGCAAAAGCTGGGGCAGTGCCCGTCTTCACTCCTTCGCTGTGCTGTACTCCAGGCAGCTAGAACGAAGCGAGAAGGACGCGAGGAAGTAGAAGGCGTTCTTAAAGTAGCCTACTGGCAGAGGCCTGAAAGGGCGCATAACACACGGCGTCTCGCTGCCCTCCGTTCTACGTACTCGCGGCTCCCTTTGCCGACTTGCAAAAGTTGCTACCAGAGCAGAGGCGGCCAGATTGAAGAGGCAGTGCCTAGGTTCACCTTTTCCTTACTGAACGTAAGCCACGTCCAGCTCCTCGCTGCACTCTGGATTTCCCTTCTCCGCGGCACTCACCGCGGTGCTGTGTGTGTGCAACTCGGCGCCTAGAAGTGACCGCCAATGCTTTCAGAGCGGGCTGCAAGGGAACCAAAGAGCACTACAAGCAGCAGTGCTTCAGCTTGCTCCTTCCGACTGCTAAGGGCACTTGGGAAGGCAAGCGAGAGTCAACCACCTTCCTCTCCTAGTAGCTTCTAACGTGGTGCACACAAGCACGGCACTTGTGCCGCTTCGTTCACCGCCCTCGCCTCCGCCTACGCCTGGCGCCGTTTTCACTTGCCGGCGGCCAGATGCCGCTGCAGGGGCGCCACGTAGCCCGCAGTGTGCCGGCAGCCAAGAGCTCGAGAACGCTGCTTCTGCCCAAGCCAGCCTAGGGCGTGCACCTTTGTTCTCAGAGCTCCGTGTAACAGTCTGCCTCTTTCGCAGTTCGAATGGAAAACGAAAGCTTTTCGCCTACGCCCTTCACAGAGATCCGTTGCCAGGACGAGAATGTCTTGTGGCCGGGGCTCGCCCCCGCCGCCAGGAAGCTGCTCTTAGCACCGCGTTGCAGGGACACGTCTCGCTTCTTGACTTCGTGCTTAGCGCTCTCCGAATTCGCTGCTAGCTCCGCGGTCCTTCTCAGCTGCAAGTAGCTGCGCTCGCAGTACATAGAGCTTCGCAAGGACCGAAGACCCGGTGGGACATATCGCACACGACTACGTGCCAGGACAGAGACGTGTTCTACATTGTCCCTTCTCGTCATCCAGTTTGTGCCTCTGCTGCTTCTGCTGTTAGGAGTCGCTCCTTGAAAGACGAGCGAGAGCGTCTTTCTGGGTGCATTGCACTGAGTGAGTGCTCGCTAGGGACTTTGCACTCGGAGCCAAGGCAACAGGGCGTGCTTGTCCGCAGAACTGAGAGCACGCTGTTGGGCAGAGCTGAAACTGACCGCTGCAGTTCAGCTCTCTCCGGACGGCAGACGCCGAAGAACGAAGCCGCTTGCGAGCGGCGCAGTGCAGCGAAGAGCACACGAGCAGCCAAAGAGCTCCTTCACAATCGCTTTCACTTCTCAGTGCTCTTGCTGCTTGGAAAAGCAGCACACAGCCGTTGCACGCCAGGGCAAAAGCTGGGGCAGTGCCCGTCTTCACTCCTTCGCTGTGCTGTACTCCAGGCAGCTAGAGCGAAGCGAGAAGGACGCGAGGACGAAGAAGGCGTTCTTAAAGTAGCCCCTTGTCAGCAGCCCTGAAAGGGCGCATAACACACGGCGTCTAGCTGCCCTCCGTTCTACATACTCGCGTCTCCCTTTGCTGACTTGCAAAAGTTGCAACCAGAGCAGAGGCGGCCAGATTGAAGAGGCAGTGCTTAGGTTCACCTTCTCCTTACTGCACGTAAGCCACGTCAAGCTCCTCGCTGCACTCTGGATTTCCCTTCTCCGCGGCACTTAGCGTGGTGCTGTGTGTGTGCAACTCGGCGCCTAGAAGCGACTGCCAATGCTTTCACAGCGGGCTGCAAGGGAACCAAGGAGCAGCACAAGCAGCAGTGCTTCAGCTTGCTCCTTCCGACTGCTAAGGGCACTTGGGAAGGCAAGCGAGAGTCAACCACCTTCCTCTCCTAGTAGCCTCTAACGTGGTGCACACAAGCACGGCACATAGCCGCTTCGTTCACCGCCCTCGCCCACGCCTGGCTCCGCTTTCACTTGCCGGCGGCCAGAAGCCGCCGCAGGGGCGCCACATACCCAGCAGTGTGCGGGCAGCCAAGAGCTCGAGAACGCTGTTTCTGCCCAAGCCCGCCTAGGGCGTGAACCTTTGTTCTCAGAGCTCCGTGTAACAGTCTGCCTTTCTCGCAGTTCGAATGGAAATCGAAAGCTTTTCGCCTACGCCCTTCACAGATATCCGTTGCTAGGACGAGAATGTCTTGTGGCCGGAGCTCGCCCCCGCCGCCAGGAAGCTGCTCTTAGCACCGCGTTGCAGGGACACGTCTCGCTTCTTGACTTCGTGCTTAGCGCTCTCCGAATTCGCTGCTAGCTCCGCGGTCCGTCTCAGCTTCAAGTAGCTGCGCTCGCAGTACATAGAGCTTCGCAAGGACCGAAGACCCGGAGGGACATATCGCACACGACAATGTGCCAGGACAGAGACGTGTTCTACATTGTCCCTTCTCGTCATCCAGTTTGTGCCTCTGCTGCTTCTGCTGTTAGGAGTCGCTCCTTGAAAGACGAGCGAGAGCGTCTTTCTGGGTGCATTGCACTGAGTGAGTGCTCGCTAGGGACTTTGCACTCGGAGCCAAGGCAACAGGGCGTGCTTGTCCGCAGAACTGAGAGCACGCTGTTGGGCAGAGCTGAAACTGACCGCTGCAGTTCAGCTCTCTCCGGACGGCAGACGCCGAAGAACGAAGCCGCTTGCGAGCGGCGCTGTGCAGCGAAGAGCACACGAGCAGCCAAAGAGCTCCTTCACAATCGCTTTCACTTCTCAGTGCTCTTGCTGCTTGGAAAAGCAGCACACAGCCGTTGCACGCCAGGGCAAAAGCTGGGGCAGTGCCCGTCTTCACTCCTTCGCTGTGCTGTACTCCTTGCAGCTAGAGCGAAGCGAGAAGGACGCGAGGACGAAGAAGGCGTTCTTAAAGTAGCCCCTTGTCAGCAGCCCTGAAAGGGCGCATAACACACGGCGTCTCGCTGCCCTCCGTTCTACATACTCGCGTCTCCCTTTGCCGACTTGCAAAAGTTGCTACCAGAGCAGAGGCGGCCAGATTGAAGAGGCTGTGCTTAGGTTCACCTCCTCCTTACTGTACGTAAGCCACGTCAAGCTCCTCGCTGCACTCTGGATTTCCCTTCTCCGCGGCACTTAGCGTGGTGCTGTGTGTGTGCAACTCGGCGCCTAGAAGTGACCGCCAATGCTTTCAGAGCGGGCTGCAAGGGAACCAAAGAGCAGCACAAGCAGCAGTGCTTCAGCTTGCTCCTTCCGACTGCTAAGGGCACTTGGGAAGGCAAGCGAGAGTCAACCACCTTCCTCTCCTAGTAGCCTCTAACGTGGTGCACACAAGCACGGCACATAGCCGCTTCGTTCACCGCCCTCGCCCTCGCCCACGCCTTGCTCCGCTTTCACTTGCCGGCGGCCAGAAGCCGCCGCAGGGGCGCCACATACCCAGCAGTGTGCGGGCAGCCAAGAGCTCGAGAACGCTGCTTCTGCCCAAGCCCGCCTAGGGCGTGCACCTTTGTTCTCAGAGCTCCGTGTAACAGTCTGCCTTTCTCGCAGTTCGAATGGAAATCGAAAGCTTTTCGCCTACGCCCTTCACAGAGATCCGTTGCTAGGACGAGAATGTCTTGTGGCCGGAGCTCGCCCCCGCCGCCAGGAAGCTGCTCTTAGCACCGCGTTGCAGGGACACGTCTCGCTTCTTGACTTCGTGCTTAGCGCTCTCCGAATTCGCTGCTAGCTCCGCGGTCCGTCTCAGCTGCAAGTAGCTGCGCTCGCAGTACATAGAGCTTCGCAAGGACCGAAGACCCGGAGGGACGTATCGCACACGACAATGTGCCAGGACAGAGACGTGTTCTACATTGTCCCTTCTCGTCATCCAGTTTGTGCCTCTGCTGCTTCTGCTGTTAGGAATCGCTCCTTGAAAGACGAGCGAGAGCGTCTTTCTGGGTGCATTGCACTGAGTGAGTGCTCGCTAGGGACTTTGCACTCGGAGCCAAGGCAACAGGGCGTGCTTGTCCGCAGAACTGAGAGCGCGCTGTTGGGCAGAGCTGAAACTGACCGCTGCAGTTCAGCTCTCTCCGGACGGCAGACGCCGAAGAACGAAGCCGCTTGCGAGCGGCGCTGTGCAGCGAAGAGCACACGAGCAGCCAAAGAGCTCCTTCACAATCGCTTTCACTTCTCAGTGCTCTTGCTGCTTGGAAAAGCAGCACACAGCCGTTGCACGCCAGGGCAAAAGCTGGGGCAGTGCCCGTCCTCACTCCTTCACTGTGCTGTACTCCTTGCAGCTAGAGCGAAGCGAGAAGGACGCGAGGACGAAGAAGGCGTTCTTAAAGTAGCCCCTTGTCAGCAGCCCTGAAAGGGCGCATAACACACGGCGTCTCGCTGCCCTCCGTTCTACATACTCGCGGCTCCCTTTGCCTACTTGCAAAAGTTGCTACCAGAGCAGAGGCGGCCAGATTGAAGAGGCAGTGCTTAGGTTGACCTTTTCCTTACTGTACGTAAGCCACGTCCAGCTCCTCGCTGCACTCTGGATTTCCCTTCTCCGCGGCACTTAACGTGATGCTGCCTGTGTGCAACTCGGCGCCTAGAAGTGACCGCCAATGTTTTCAGAGCGGGCTGCAAGGGAACCAAGGAGCAGCACAAGCAGCAGTGCTTCAGCTTACTCCATCCGACTGCTAAGGGCACTTGGGAAGGCAAGCGAGAGTCAACCACCTTCCTCTCCTAGTAGCCTCTAACGTGGTGCACACAAGCACGGCGCTCTTGCCGCTTCGTTCACCGCCCTCGCCCTCGCCCACGCCTTGCTCCGCTTTCACTTGCCGGCGGCCAGAAGCCGCTGCAGGGGCGCCACATACCCAGCAGTGTGCGGGCCGCCAAGAGCTCGAGAACGCTTCTACTGCCCAAGCCCGCCTAGGGCGTGCACCTTTGTTCTCAGAGCTCCGTGTAACAGTCTGCCTCTCTCGCAGTTCGAATGGAAAACGAAAGCTTTTCGCCTACGCCCTTCACAGAGATCCGTTGCTACGACGAGAATGTCTTGTGGCCGGAGCTCGCCCCCGCCGCGAGGAAGCTGCTCTTAGCACCGCGTTGCAGGGACACGTCTCGCTTCTTGACTTCGTGCTTAGCGCTCTCCGAATTCGCTGCTAGCTCCGCGGTCCTTCTCAGCTGCAAGTAGCAGCGCTCGCAGTACATAGAGCTTCGCAAGGACCGAAGACCTGGAGGGACATAGCGCACACGAAAATGTGCCAGGACAGGGACGTTCTACACTGAGTGGAGACAGAGACAGACCGAGAATTCTACACTGCCCCTTCTCGTCGGCCATCTTGTGCTCTGCTGCCTCTGCTGTGACGAATCGGTCCTTGAAAGACCAGCGAGAGCGCCTCTCCAGGCACTGAGTGTGAGCTCCCTAGGGACTTTTTCCACCTCCAAAAATTCATGGGTAAGTCCTAAAAGTTTTGGTTTGATCAAGAATAGTTACGTCCAAGTATTGCTGTTCTAAACACCCTTGGTTTCAGTCTGAACTTAACTGCTTGTTTCTGTCTTTTTGCCTAGTGGCAATCTAATTCTAAGGTAACTAGATGTGTTGGATATCCATAAATTACATCTCAGGTTAGGTGGGATAATTGGCTGGGAAGAAAATGGAACTGAGAATTTGGAAAGAATCCAAAGTGAGCTGATGTCACAATCCGAGATTCCCTTGGGTTCCAAATCCTTTCATTTGTATTTTTGTGGGCTTTTTTGAAGGCGGTGTACAGTTGAAGCCATGATTTAGCTGCGGTGAGACCTGCTCTGCTGTAAAAGCATTATTTTCTCAGTGAGCATGGACAACAGTTAGAGTGTCGTCTTTTAAGATTCCCTGCACTCCACTTATGGTGGCAAAAGCAGTGCCTTGACTGTAATCATAAAAGTGATTACAGCTTCATTGCTTTGACATCATGTAGGATGCTTCCTCCATCTGCTGTGGTCAGCATTAAGTAACAGATTTCTCAGTTTCTAGGAAGAGTCTAGCAAACAATCACCTTGCTCCTTCTCTTGCATGTATTCATCACTGCTATGCTGCTATACAGACAGATAGTCTGTTTATGATTCAACAATTCAATGGGACATCAAGTAAATAGCAAAGCAAAACTAACTACCGAAAGCACTATAAGGGCCAGAGATTAGCTTGGATCAAAACAGGTATTCTCCTAGCATTGTTTACAAACGAGTCAGCATGTGAAACAGAAGGCACAATGTAGTTTGTGCCTTGTTTTGGGCATGCCCGGAAGAAGGAAATTCTGATTTCACATATGGGAAAAGAAATGTTGACATTTGAATGAGATTGTTCATACCCCAGAAAAGGTTGCTTTGAAAGGTTGTGGAAGTCCTGTGTGGAAACACGGCTTTACAAGTCCTTTCCACCAGGAGACAACAGCTGCAGAACATCTGGGTGTGCCAGTGTTGAGAGCACCAGCAAAGATCAAAGTGGAGAAGTTGGTGAACAATGGCAGTGGCCTGGGGGAGAGCAAGTGGGGTGCTGGCTGTGGGACCAGGGGAGTCCTGACTGATTTAGGAGGCGTGTGATGGTCTGTGCCAGCAAGCGGAGTAGTGCTGTGGTCTTGGCACACCGCGAATACTGGAATTCAGTGGGGTCACTCGGCAGGCTGAGTGTCTGAGGTGCTGGAGGGACCCAGGTTGCCCACATGTAAACATCCAGTCTCACTCTTGCCAGCCACAGAAAGGAGCAGGATGTGGCTGCTGGCGATGCCTGTCATGTATATGTAGTGTATATGCGTGCTATCCCAGCCTGCTGGGAACACTTCTTCTTTGGGACTGCTTGGGCTGAGGGAGAGAAAGCAGTGGTAGTTTCTGAGGTTTCGAGTTTGCTCGAGTTTCTCAGGCTGTTTCTGGAGCCACCCAGAGTTCTCTTCCTTGAAGCATTTCAAGTCCTGCTAATTTTCAAAATTCAAACAGACACAGCCCTAAGCTAGTTGATCTGACTTCAGAGCTATTCTTTCGCTGAGCTGTTGGATGATCTGATCTCCTGAGATGTCTTCCATTTCAGTTTATGACCTGGTTCTTGTGAAAAATAGGATCTTTTAGCCTGGAGAAGAGAGGTTTCTGGAGAGACAGTATTGTGGCCTTTGAATATGTAAAGAGGGTATAAGACAAATGGAGAAAGACTTTTTAGGAAGGTTTGCAGAGAAAGGACAAGGGGACATGCTTTCAAACTGAGACTAGGTTTAGATTGGCTAAAAGGAAAAGCTTTTCTACAATGAAGCTGGTGAGACACTCAAACGGCTGTTCCAGAGAAGTTGTGGATGCCCCATCATTGAGAGTGCTCCTTATCAGTTTGGCTAGTCTTGAGCAATTTCATCTACTGTAAGATCTACCTGGCAAGGAAGTAGGACTAGGTGATCTTTAATCACAGACTGTTGTATGATTCCGTGAAAGACAGAATGCAATAAAGTTCATAATTCAGATTTTGGCGCAGACATATTTATAATTTCTCACTTTATGCATCATTGCAATGACAACTTGTTAGCTTCTGAAATGATTAGCTGAGATTGATTTCCTTCCTTAGTTTCATTTTCCCTGTTATTCCTTCACTCTTGGACCTTTTTTTCACTAGATTTCCTCTTTCAGTAAACTGCCCTTAAGTATCACTTTGCTCCCCACCTGGCTTTTTTTTTTTTTTTTTTTTTTTTTTTCAATGACACCTTTTCACTGGTTCGTTTTGGGCCTTTGCTGCTTGAAGTCCAGCAGCCTCCTTGTCAGAGCATTACGGAGCTTTCTTTACAGCTTCATCACTATGCAAAAAGCCATAAATTACTGTGTTCCATCTCACATACCATCAAGTATCACACTAATATTCCCTCTGCTGAATAGCTGGTTGGCTTACATAGACCAGCCAAAAACCAGGAACTCCAGATGGCAGCAAGAATCTTGTAGACTACTCCCGCTGTTCATTTAAATTCTGGAGAAGTCACGTGAGGTATCACATTCTCTTGAAAGAAGTGTCTATCATCTCGGACATTCTAGAATGGGCTATTAATATTGTCGTGAGTTTCTGGCTAGACCTTTTAGTATGCCAATTCAAATTCAAATGATCTGAAATGATAGAACTTCAAGAATTGTTTTTGCCAGAATCGAAGTATGATGGAGTTATATAGGGAGAATCTTAATCTTAGTTATTCTATTCCATCTCACATCATGGCTGGGGGCAGGGAGAAGGGAGTATCTTTGGGGGACAATGGGTTGCGGTGTAGTCAGTAAGCTGGGCAGAGGAGCCATCAGGTATTGTCTGTTGTTGGGGGGGGATTCATGTGAACTCTTCCTTTCTTGTACCCTGCCACCAGTATTGTTGCTAAAATTGTTTGTTTTCTCATCCAAGTGACAAAATCAGCACACTTAATGAGGGATGAAGAGGGAGCAGCGACCTCGGAACAGGAGGAAGAAGAAGCAGAGCCTGCTGTCCTCCAGAAGAAAAAAAACGCTACCAGCCAACTTTGCATCATCTGTGAACTTCCTGGGCGTGTACTCTATCCCCTTGTCCAGATCACTGAGCAAGATATTAAACAGGACTGGGCCCAAGACTGAGCCTTGGGGACCAGCTGGATGAACTCTATTTCCCACCACTCTGTGGGCCTGGCCATCACCCAGTTTGTCACCCAGCAAACAGCCCACCCATGCAAACCATAAGCAGACAGTTTCTTCAGGAGAATGATGTGAGACTCATTGCAAAAAGGATCAGGGAGATGCCTAGGAAGAGTCTCAGGTGAATCCAGGAGACTATAGTGGAGGACTATTCAGTTTTCCAATCAATTTGCTTAAAAAACTCTACAAAACCGTAATAAAAAAACAAACAAAAAAAGCAGACCAAACAAACACACAAAAACTCCCAACCAATAATCCCCAAAGAGACAAAAAAAGCCCCCAAAAAAGCCCACCAAAAAACCCACCCAAAACCGGAAAAAAAAGCCCCAAACCCAACACAAAAAATCAGGGTGAAGGTTTTTAGTAACTTTAAAAATAACAAAACAAAACAAAACGAAACAAAAAAAACCCCAGAAAGTCACATTTGTAAAGGTGCTGTCCCAGCCTCTTCTCTCAGCAGGGAGGACATGCTGAAGTGGAGCCAGTTGGAAGAAAGCGGGACGGGGCAGCACCTGGGCCATTGTCACAGGACGGCCCTGTGGCTGCCCCATTGCCAAAACCTGGACACATAAATCAAACACAGGTATGCACATGTGCTTAGACACAGCAAAAATATATTTGTCTGAAAAGAATACAGGTCCATTTCTATCACTGGAAAGAGCATAATGCCTCGTCTCAGCTTTCTTTTCAGTCATTACAAATGTTTCGAAAATAAAGGAGTGCAGAAAATGGAAATATCCAAGATCAACAGGAGGACCAGTAACAAAGATTCCATTTTTGAAACTGCATTGGGAATCCTCTGCAGAAATTGACTCAGAGCTCTAAGATTTACAAAAAAGACCAAGAGGATTGGAGTCAATACAACACAGTGTCTGGAGACTTCAGCTGGTTGCCTTGATTTCTCAAATATGATGGAGGAAGCACCTTAGCAACTACAGCTGCCAGTTCTCTCAGGGCCCTGACATGCCTCTGGGTGGGTGCCATGGTCTTGCATGCTCAGGTTCCTCAAGTGGTCTGAAAGCTGACCTGCTACTATGGGTTAGAATCAAGTCCACCAGTCCAATAACCTGAGAGATGTGGAAATAGTGACTGGCAGTAAAAATTGAGACCAACACTTGTTGAGTACCTCAGCCTTCTCCTTGTCTGTTGTCACTAGTCCTGTCTGGCTTATGGGGGTGGGGGGGGGGGGAATAGGGGAGGTGTGATAGGTTTCTTTTCATCTTCCTTTTCCCACTGAAATACCCGTAGGTGCCTTTATTATTCTTAGTTTTGGCATGCTTTTCCAAATTCAGCTTCAACTGAGCCTTAGCTATACTGATCCCATCCTCACACACTCATGTGTTACCACTGTATTTTTCCCATGATTTGTCTCGCTGTGTATCGTCTGCATATTACCTACTTGCATCACATCTATTAATTTTCAATAACCTTCTGGCTTTAACTTGCTTTCAAAAAAAAAACCTTTTTGAACCTTTTCACCTCAGAAATTCACCTGGGAAACCCCAAATCCCCAGAATTCGACCCAAAATTCACCTGGCACCCCAAATTCACCCTCCAAATTCGCTCCAAAATGATTGGCAACTTTACACACTCCATTTTCCCACAAAAGGATCTAGAGCCCTGTGCGCTTCGTATACAAACTAAATGCAAAAAACCTTTCTATTCATTCTCAGCAAAAAGACGTCCTATTCCTCCTTCTTTTGGACAAAACTGCTTTCACTTTCAAACTTATTCTCTTGCTCGCTTACCTGCATAATGCTTAGTCCCTGTTCTGCATGCTCATTTTCTTCACTTTTACAAGGAATCCTCTCCTCATCTTCTTCTTCCTCTGCTTCAACATGCAAAAACAAACCAAAAATTGTCTCTTCTACAGAAAATGAGGGGAGAAAAGAACACAAATGATAACCAATACCCTGCCAAGTAGAAATTTCTTCTATATTTCAGTGACTGATAGGCAGAAAAAAATGAATTTCATCTGGGGAAAGAAAGACATTCTAGGAATATTCAGACTGCTATCTTGCCCCAGGTAAAACATTTACCATGGCCTTAGCGTTAATGAGCTTGTGAACATCAGCTGCCAAGAGGAAGGACATTTCCTCCAGTTTCACACAATACTTGGTCAGTACATCTGCTATCTGTGCAATCAAAGAATACAGAAAAGCAACAACAAGGAAAAGTAGAACTCAAATATCAATTTCCCAAGTTAAAATCTACATGAACAAGACAATTTTTCCATTCAAGTGAATTCGATTTAATTAATTCATTAACTACATAAGTAGCATTCTCACGTTCAAGAACGGAATTCAAAGAATCAACGTTGCTTCTTCTGAGACATTGAAGCCTGAGTAGATCCCAACTTCAAATCTAGTAGGACGCCATGAAAGCAATACCTGCTACATTTAGTACATGTAAACTACAAAGACATCTAGAACAGCTCTAAAAGATGAGCAAACCCATGAACTTTGAAGGAGACGCTAGCAAGAAATGTGGAAATAGGCTTTATCTGCCCAGTGCTTTTCCCAAAAGCACGGGCACTCCTTGGCGTCAGTGAGAGTCTCTGTCTCATTATTCAGCAGCTGGATTAGGGTAAAAAAGGATGCATGCAATCACTTCATTCCTGTTCATGACATAAACTTACTGCATCATCGTGGAAGCCATTTACTTGGAAATATAGCCTAAAAAATAGGTGTCAGACTGGGTACATATCTAGATTGCTATGAGCAAAACCAATTTCTTTTTAACAGGAAAGCCATACAATATGCCTGCCATGGCAAATATTAGTCTACTAGCCCTGCACTTCAACGGGTAGTGAGCAGATCATGACACCAAGTTTACGTTTGGCAAGGAGACAGTCTATTTATTACAAGCCCCTAGTTCTAGAACCAAGAATTCAGGAGTTGCTCATTCCCAATGAAAATCTGTCCATTTCATACCTTTGGGGTTTTATGCTTCTGTTCTTTACCTGTCTTGAGTGTGGCTTTCTTGTGAAGTCACTGATGGGTGTTTTTCCAACACATTTCTGCTGATTACACGGTAATTGCATGGCATCAGCAGACATCTCTGAATGTCTCTTGAAAGTATGCTTTTTACTCTTCCTAGAGGACCTTGTCTTCTTCTTTCCTTCACCCAAAAGGTGGGCTAAGTGAGCCTTCAAAGAACCATCATCTCAACAATTAGAATTCTTTCAAACCTACTGAATGGAGAACAGCGACAAAAAAATTTTAAAAAGACTAGTATGCGAAAGACAGCAGAAGAGAAAAGTAAAATAATGAATCCTACATGCCACATGCATAACTCTCTTCATTCAAGGCTATTTTCAAAATGAGAAGAAAGAAAAAAAAAAAAAAAAAAATCACCTTTTCCTCAGAGAGCAAAAGTGGAGTAACTGGATTGTGTTGCCTTGCCTACAGTTACCAGAAAAGTCAACAGCAGAGTTGAAAACTCCTGAAGCTGGCTAACTACGCCTCTAAATGTTTTACTACTGTGTTATGATTCTGTCTTCAGTTAATAGAACCCGATATACAACAAAGAGATGGGAGCACATGGAGATGCATTGGAGAGCCTACGCTGGAGGTAACACATTCATTTTTTACTCAAACAAATCCAAATTAGAAATGTTGAAAATGACCTGGGGCCATTTCAACAGCCAGCAAACTAACACAACCAACCTTTGGCTTTTATTCAATTCTTTGCTTGTTTTACCTGGACCTTGAAGATCTGTCTGCAGCCTTCCTCTCTGCAAATATATCACACTCGTCCTATTGAGAACCCATGGCTCATCACAGCTGCTTCGCCACGCCTGCTTCCAGAAGAACTGGCAACTACAAGCTGGGAGCCAAGAGATACAACACTTCACTTGGAAAAGGGCCTTCCATGAATCCTAGAATCCCAGAATGGTTTGGACTGGAAGCGACCTTAGAGACAGATTCTCTTCTTCCCACATCCTGACATGGGCAGGGACACTTTTCCACTAGTCCAGGTTGCTCCATGTCCGCTCCAGCCTGGCCCTGGACGCTTCCTGCCATGGGGCTCCTACACAGCCTCTTTGAGCAACATGTGCCAGGCCTCAGCACCCACACAAGGAAGAATTCCTTTCCAATATCCCATCTACCCCAGCCCTCTGGCAGTTTGAAGCTATTCCCCCTTGTCCTGCGAGTCCAGAACCTTTTCCAAAGTCCCTCCCCAGCTATCTTGGAGCCCCAGCAGGCACTGCAAGGGGCTCGAAGGTCTCCCTGGAGCCTTCTGTTCTCCAGATTGGACACCCTCAGCTCTCCCAGACTGTCCTAGAGCAAAGAAGCTCCACCTTTCAAAGCACCTTAGAAGCCTCCTACCGGCCAAACTCGATGGCAACGCTGGCCTTCCGGGCCCTACGGATATCGCTTCCGGTGTCGCTCGGGGTCACTCCCGGCTCTCTCCCCGCCCCCCATGGGGCCCTCAGGCGATGCCGCTCCGACGCAGCTCCTGCCGCTGTCAGACCAACGGGGGGGCGGGGGGCCAGCCCAGCCTCATCCACAATCCACAGTGTCCTCGGCGGCTGCTGCGGGCTCATGGCGGCCCACACACCCGGAAGCAGAGCTCCCAACACAGAGGATCATAGCCCCACATTTGTGTTCGTCTCTGCACAAGGCAGGGCAGACTTGCCATGCCCGGACTTTTCAGTTCAGCACGAAAATGAGAATAAACCTGCGCCATGGGGGAGGAAACCTCTAAAGACTCCCTCATACGTGGTCGCTCAACTTAATGCCTAGGCACTTGCCATTCCTAAGGCTACACTAAAGCCCTTTTTAACTTGCGGGTAAGAAATGCCATTGTTCTGGTGTGCAGCTAAAGGCGGAGCACAGGCAGGCCAGGGCAAAAGCTGGGGCAGTGCCCGTCCTCACGCCTTCGCTGTGCTGTACTCCTTGCAGCTAGAGCGAAGCGAGAAGGACGCGAGGACGAAGAAGGCGTTCTTAAAGTAGCCCCTTGTCAGCAGCCCTGAAAGGGCGCATAACACACGGCGTCTCGCTGCCCTCCGTTCTACGTACTCGCGGATCCCTTTGCCGACTTGCAAAAGTTGCTACCAGAGCAGAGGCGGCCAGATTGAAGAGGCAGTGCTTAGGTTCACCTTTTCCTTACTGAACGTAAGCCACGTCAAGCTCCTCGCTGCACTCTGGATTTCCCTTCTCCGCGGCACTTAGCATGGTGCTGTGTGTGTGCAACTCGGCGCCTAGAAGTGACCGCCAATGCTTTCAGAGCGGGCTGCAAGGGAACCAAAGAGCACTACAAGCAGCAGTGCTTCAGCTTGCTCCTTCCGACTGCTAAGGGCACTTGGGAAGGCAAGCGAGAGTCAACCACCTTCCTCTCCTAGTAGCCTCTAACGTGGTGCACACAAGCACGGCGCTTTTGCCGCTTCGTTCACCGCCCTCGCCCACGCCTTGCTCCACTTTCACTTGCCGGCGGCCAGAAGCCGCTGCAGGGGCGCCAAATACCCAGCAGTGTGCCGGCAGCCAAGAGCTCGAGAACGCTTCTTCTGCCCAAGCCAGCCTAGGGCGTGCACCTATGTTCTCAGAGCTCCGTGTAACAGTCTGCCTCTCTCGCAGTTCGAATGGAAAACGAAAGCTTTTCGCCTACGCCCTTCACAGAGATCCGTTGCCAGGACGAGAATGTCTTGCGGCCGGAGGTCGCCCCCGCCGCCAGGAAGCTGCTCTTAGCACCGCGTTGCAGGGACACGTCTCGCTTCTTGACTTCGTGCTTAGCGCTCTCCGAATTCGCTGCTAGCTCCGCGGTCCTTCTCAGCTGCAAGTAGCAGCGCTCGCAGTGCATAGAGCTTCGCAAGGACCAAAGACCCGGAGGGACATATCGCACACGACTACGTGCCAGGACAGAGACGTGTTTTACATTGTCCCTTCTCGTCATCCAGTTTGTGCCTCTGCTGCTTCTGCTGTTAGGAATCGCTCCTTGAAAGACGAGCGAGAGCGTCTTTCTGGGTGCATTGCACTGAGTGAGTGCTCGCTAGGGACTTTGCACTCGGAGCCAAGGCAACAGGGCGTGCTTGTCCGCAGAACTGAGAGCACGCTGTTGGGCAGAGCTGAAACTGACCGCTGCAGTTCAGCTCTCTCCGGACGGCAGACGCCGAAGAACGAAGCCGCTTGCGAGCGGCGCAGTGCAGCGAAGAGCACACGAGCAGCCAAAGAGCTCCTTCACAATCGCTTTCACTTCTCAGTGCTCTTGCTGCTTGGAAAAGCAGCACACAGCCGTTGCACGCCAGGGCAAAAGCTGGGGCAGTGCCCGTCTTCACTCCTTCGCTGTGCTGTACTCCAGGCAGCTAGAACGAAGCGAGAAGGACGCGAGGACGAAGAAGGCGTTCTTAAAGTAGCCTACTGGCAGAGGTCTGAAAGGGCGCATAACACACGGCGTCTCGCTGCCCTCCGTTCTACGTACTCGCGGCTCCCTTTGCCGACTTGCAAAAGTTGCTACCAGAGCAGAGGCGGCCAGATTGAAGAGGCAGTGCCTAGGTTCACCTTTTCCTTACTGAACGTAAGCCACGTCCAGCTCCTCGCTGCACTCTGGATTTCCCTTCTCCGCGGCACTTAGCGTGGTGCTGTGTGTGTGCAACTCGGCGCCTAGAAGTGACCGCCAATGCTTTCAGAGCGGGCTGCAAGGGAACCAAAGAGCACTACAAGCAGCAGTGCTTCAGCTTGCTCCTTCCGACTGCTAAGGGCACTTGGGAAGGCAAGCGAGAGTCAACCACCTTCCTCTCCTAGTAGCCTCTAACGTGGTGCACACAAGCACGGCACTTGTGCCGCTTCGTTCACCGCCCTCGCCTCCGCCTACGCCTGGCGCCGTTTTCACTTGCCGGCGGCCAGATGCCGCTGCAGGGGCGCCACGTAGCCCGCAGTGTGCCGAAAGCCAAGAGCTCGAGAACGCTGCTTCTGCCCAAGCCAGCCTAGGGCGTGCACCTTTGTTCTCAGAGCTCCGTGTAACAGTCTGCCTTTCTCGCAGTTCGAATGGAAAACGAAAGCTTTTCGCCTACGCCCTTCACAGAGATCCGTTGCCAGGACGAGAATGTCTTGTGGCCGGGGCTCGCCCCCGCCGCCAGGAAGCTGCTCTTAGCACCGCGTTGCAGGGACACGTCTCGCTTCTTGACTTCGTGCTTAGCGCTCTCCGAATTCGCTGCTAGCTCCGCGGTCCTTCTCAGCTGCAAGTAGCTGCGCTCGCAGTACATAGAGCTTCGCAAGGACCGAAGACCCGGAGGGACATATCGCACACGACAATGTGCCAGGACAGAGACGTGTTCTACATTGTCCCTTCTCGTCATCCAGTTTGTGCCTCTGCTGCTTCTGCTGTTAGGAATCGCTCCTTGAAAGACGAGCGAGAGCGTCTTTCTGGGTGCATTGCACTGAGTGAGTGCTCGCTAGGGACTTTGCACTCGGAGCCAAGGCAACAGGGCGTGCTTGTCCGCAGAACTGAGAGCACGCTGTTGGGCAGAGCTGAAACTGACCGCTGCAGTTCAGCTCTCTCCGGACGGCAGACGCCGAAGAACGAAGCCGCTTGCGAGCGGCGCAGTGCAGCGAAGAGCACACGAGCAGCCAAAGAGCTCCTTCACAATCGCTTTCACTTCTCAGTGCTCTTGCTGCTTGGAAAAGCAGCACACAGCCGTTGCACGCCAGGGCAATAGCTGGGGCAGCGCCCGTCTTCACTCCTTCGCTGTGCTGTACTCCAGGCAGCTAGAGCGAAACGACAAGGACGCGAGGAAGAAGAAGGCCATCTTAAAGTAGCTCCGTGTCAGCAGCCCTGAAAGGGCGCATAACACATGGCGTCTCGCTGCCCTCCGTTCTACGTACTCGCGAATCACTCTGCCGACTTGCAAAAGTTGCTACCAGAGCAGAGGCGGCCAGATTGAAGAGGCAGTGCCTAGGTTCACCTTCTCCTTACTGCACGTAAGCCACGTGCAGCTCCTCGCTGCACTCTGGATTTCCCTTCTCCGCGGCACTCACCGTGGTGCTGTGTGTGTGCAACTCGGCGCCTAGAAGTGACCGCCAATGCTTTCCAGCAGGCTGCAAGGGAGCCAAGGAGCAGCACCAGCAGCAGGGCTTCAGCTTGCTCCTTCCGACTGCTAAGGGCACTTGGAAAGGAAAGCGCGTGTCAACCACCTTCCTCTCCTAGTAGCCTCTAACGTGGTGCACACAAGCACGGCGCTTTTGCCGCTTCGTTCACCGCCCTCGCCCACGCCTTGCTCCGCTTTCACTTGCCGGCGGCCAGAAGCCGCTGCAGGAGCGCCAAATACCCAGCAGTGTGCCGGCAGCCAAGAGCTCGAGAACGCTTCTTCTGCCCAAGCCAGCCAAGGGCGTGCACCTTTGTTCTAAGAGCTCCGTGTTACAGTCTGCCTCTCTCGCAGTTCGAATGGAAAACGAAAGCTTTTCGCCTACGCCCTTCACAGAGATCCGTTGCCAGGACGAGAATGTCTTGTGGCCGGAGGTCGCCCCCGCTGCCAGGAAGCTGCTCTTAGCACCGCGTTGCAGGGACACGTCTCGCTTCTTGACTTCGTGCTCAGCGCTCTCCGAATTCGCTGCTAGCTCCGCGGTCCTTCTCAGCTGCAAGTAGCAGCGCTCGCAGTACATAGAGCTTCGCAAGGACCGAAGACCCGGAGGGACATATCGCACACGACAACGTGCCAGGACAGAGACGTGTTCTACATTGTCCCTTCTCGTCATCCAGTTTGTGCCTCTGCTGCTTCTGCTGTTAGGAATCGCTCCTTGAAAGACGAGCGAGAGCGTCTTTCTGGGTGCATTGCACTGAGTGAGTGCTCGCTAGGGACTTTGCACTCGGAGCCAAGGCAACAGGGCGTGCTTGTCCGCAGAACTGAGAGCACGCTGTTGGGCAGAGCTGAAACTGACCGCTGCAGTTCAGCTCTCTCCGGACGGCAGACGCCGAAGAACGAAGCCGCTTGCGAGCGGCGCAGTGCAGCGAAGAGCACACGAGCAGCCAAAGAGCTCCTTCACAATCGCTTTCACTTCTCAGTGCTCTTGCTGCTTGGAAAAGCAGCACACAGCCGTTGCACGCCAGGGCAAAAGCTGGGGCAGTGCCCGTCTTCACTCCTTCGCTGTGCTGTACTCCAGGCAGCTAGAACGAAGCGAGAAGGACGCGAGGACGAAGAAGGCGTTCTTAAAGTAGCCTACTGGCAGAGGTCTGAAAGGGCGCATAACACACGGCGTCTCGCTGCCCTCCGTTCTACGTACTCGCGGCTCCCTTTGCCGACTTGCAAAAGTTGCTACCAGAGCAGAGGCGGCCAGATTGAAGAGGCAGTGCCTAGGTTCACCTTTTCCTTACTGAACGTAAGCCACGTCCAGCTCCTCGCTGCACTCTGGATTTCCCTTCTCCGCGGCACTTAGCGTGGTGCTGTGTGTGTGCAACTCGGCGCCTAGAAGTGACCGCCAATGTTTTCAGAGCGGGCTGCAAGGGAACCAAGGAGCAGCACAAGCAGCAGTGCTTCAGCTTACTCCATCCGACTGCTAAGGGCACTTGGGAAGGCAAGCGAGAGTCAACCACCTTCCTCTCCTAGTAGCCTCTAACGTGGTGCACACAAGCACGGAGCTTTTGCCGATTCGTTCACCGCCCGCGCCCACGCCTTGCTCCGCTTTCACTTGCCGGCGGCCAGAAGCCGCTGCAGGGGCGCCAAATACCCAGCAGTGTGCCGGCAGCCAAGAGCTCGAGAACGCTTCTTCTGCCCAAGCCAGCCTAGGGCGTGCACCTTTGTTCTCAGAGCTCCGTGTAACAGTCTGCCTCTCTCGCAGTTCGAATGGAAAACGAAACCTTTTCGCCTACGCCCTTCACAGAGATCCGTTGCCAGGACGAGAATGTCTTGCGGCCGGAGGTCGCCCCCGCCGCCATGAAGCTGCTCTTAGCACTGCGTTGCAGGTACACGTCTCGCTTCTTGACTTCGTGCTTAGCGCTCTCTGAATTCGCTGCTAGCTCCGCGGTCCTTCTCAGCTGCGAGTAGCAGCGCTCGCAGTACATAGAGCTTCGCAAGGACCGAAGACCCGGAGGGACATATCGCACACGACAATGTGCCAGGACAGAGACGTGTTCTACATTGTCCCATCTCGTTATCCAGTTTGTGCCTCTGCTGCTTCTGCTGTTAGGAATCGCTCCTTGAAAGACGAGCGAGAGCGTCTTTCTGGGTGCATTGCACTGAGTGAGTGCTCGCTAGGGACTTTGCACTCGGAGCCAAGGCAACAGGGCGTGCTTGTCCGCAGAACTGAGAGCACGCTGTTGGGCAGAGCTGAAACTGACCGCTGCAGTTCAGCTCTCTCCGGACGGCAGACGCCGAAGAACGAAGCCGCTTGCGAGCGGCGCAGTGCAGCGAAGAGCACACGAGCAGCCAAAGAGCTCCTTCACAATCGCTTTCACTTCTCAGTGCTCTTGCTGCTTGGAAAAGCAGCACACAGCCGTTGCACGCCAGGGCAAAAGCTGGGGCAGTGCCCGTCTTCACTCCTTCGCTGTGCTGTACTCCAGGCAGCTAGAACGAAGCGAGAAGGACGCGAGGAAGTAGAAGGCGTTCTTAAAGTAGCCTACTGGCAGAGGCCTGAAAGGGCGCATAACACACGGCGTCTCGCTGCCCTCCGTTCTACGTACTCGCGGCTCCCTTTGCCGACTTGCAAAAGTTGCTACCAGAGCAGAGGCGGCCAGATTGAAGAGGCAGTGCCTAGGTTCACCTTTTCCTTACTGAACGTAAGCCACGTGCAGCTCCTCGCTGCACTCTGGATTTCCCTTCTCCGCGGCACTCACCGCGGTGCTGTGTGTGTGCAACTCGGCGCCTAGAAGTGACCGCCAATGCTTTCAGAGCGGGCTGCAAGGGAACCAAAGAGCACTACAAGCAGCAGTGCTTCAGCTTGCTCCTTCCGACTGCTAAGGGCACTTGGGAAGGCAAGCGAGAGTCAACCACCTTCCTCTCCTAGTAGCTTCTAACGTGGTGCACACAAGCACGGCACTTGTGCCGCTTCGTTCACCGCCCTCGCCTCCGCCTACGCCTGGCGCCGTTTTCACTTGCCGGCGGCCAGATGCCGCTGCAGGGGCGCCACGTAGCCCGCAGTGTGCCGGCAGCCAAGAGCTAGAGAACGCTGCTTCTGCCCAAGCCAGCCTAGGGCGTGCACCTTTGTTCTCAGAGCTCCGTGTAACAGTCTGCCTCTTTCGCAGTTCGAATGGAAAACGAAAGCTTTTCGCCTACGCCCTTCACAGAGATCCGTTGCCAGGACGAGAATGTCTTGTGGCCGGGGCTCGCCCCCGCCGCCAGGAAGCTGCTCTTAGCACCGCGTTGCAGGGACACGTCTCGCTTCTTGACTTCGTGCTTAGCGCTCTCCGAATTCGCTGCTAGCTCCGCGGTCCTTCTCAGCTGCAAGTAGCTGCGCTCGCAGTACATAGAGCTTCGCAAGGACCGAAGACCCGGTGGGACATATCGCACACGACTACGTGCCAGGACAGAGACGTGTTCTACATTGTCCCTTCTCGTCATCCAGTTTGTGCCTCTGCTGCTTCTGCTGTTAGGAGTCGCTCCTTGAAAGACGAGCGAGAGCGTCTTTCTGGGTGCATTGCACTGAGTGAGTGCTCGCTAGGGACTTTGCACTCGGAGCCAAGGCAACAGGGCGTGCTTGTCCGCAGAACTGAGAGCACGCTGTTGGGCAGAGCTGAAACTGACCGCTGCAGTTCAGCTCTCTCCGGACGGCAGACGCCGAAGAACGAAGCCGCTTGCGAGCGGCGCAGTGCAGCGAAGAGCACACGAGCAGCCAAAGAGCTCCTTCACAATCGCTTTCACTTCTCAGTGCTCTTGCTGCTTGGAAAAGCAGCACACAGCCGTTGCACGCCAGGGCAAAAGCTGGGGCAGTGCCCGTCTTCACTCCTTCGCTGTGCTGTACTCCAGGCAGCTAGAGCGAAGCGAGAAGGACGCGAGGACGAAGAAGGCGTTCTTAAAGTAGCCCCTTGTCAGCAGCCCTGAAAGGGCGCATAACACACGGCGTCTAGCTGCCCTCCTTTCTACATACTCGCGTCTCCCTTTGCTGACTTGCAAAAGTTGCAACCAGAGCAGAGGCGGCCAGATTGAAGAGGCAGTGCTTAGGTTCACCTTCTCCTTACTGCACGTAAGCCACGTCAAGCTCCTCGCTGCACTCTGGATTTCCCTTCTCCGCGGCACTTAGCGTGGTGCTGTGTGTGTGCAACTCGGCGCCTAGAAGCGACTGCCAATGCTTTCACAGCGGGCTGCAAGGGAACCAAGGAGCAGCACAAGCAGCAGTGCTTCAGCTTGCTCCTTCCGACTGCTAAGGGCACTTGGGAAGGCAAGCGAGAGTCAACCACCTTCCTCTCCTAGTAGCCTCTAACGTGGTGCACACAAGCACGGCGCTTTTGCCGCTTCGTTCACCGCCCTCGCCCACGCCTGGCTCCGCTTTCACTTGCCGGCGGCCAGAAGCCGCCGCAGGGGCGCCACATACCCAGCAGTGTGCGGGCAGCCAAGAGCTCGAGAACGCTGCTTCTGCCCAAGCCCGCCTAGGGCGTGCACCTTTGTTCTCAGAGCTCCGTGTAACAGTCTGCCTTTCTCGCAGTTCGAATGGAAATCGAAAGCTTTTCGCCTACGCCCTTCACAGAGATCCGTTGCTAGGACGAGAATGTCTTGTGGCCGGAGCTCGCCCCCGCCGCCAGGAAGCTGCTCTTAGCACCGCGTTGCAGGGACACGTCTCGCTTCTTGACTTCGTGCTTAGCGCTCTCCGAATTCGCTGCTAGCTCCGCGGTCCGTCTCAGCTGCAAGTAGCTGCGCTCGCAGTACATAGAGCTTCGCAAGGACCGAAGACCCGGAGGGACGTATCGCACACGACAATGTGCCAGGACAGAGACGTGTTCTACATTGTCCCTTCTCGTCATCCAGTTTGTGCCTCTGCTGCTTCTGCTGTTAGGAATCGCTCCTTGAAAGACGAGCGAGAGCGTCTTTCTGGGTGCATTGCACTGAGTGAGTGCTCGCTAGGGACTTTGCACTCGGAGCCAAGGCAACAGGGCGTGCTTGTCCGCAGAACTGAGAGCGCGCTGTTGGGCAGAGCTGAAACTGACCGCTGCAGTTCAGCTCTCTCCGGACGGCAGACGCCGAAGAACGAAGCCGCTTGCGAGCGGCGCTGTGCAGCGAAGAGCACACGAGCAGCCAAAGAGCTCCTTCACAATCGCTTTCACTTCTCAGTGCTCTTGCTGCTTGGAAAAGCAGCACACAGCCGTTGCACGCCAGGGCAAAAGCTGGGGCAGTGCCCGTCCTCACTCCTTCACTGTGCTGTACTCCTTGCAGCTAGAGCGAAGCGAGAAGGACGCGAGGACGAAGAAGGCGTTCTTAAAGTAGCCCCTTGTCAGCAGCCCTGAAAGGGCGCATAACACACGGCGTCTCGCTGCCCTCCGTTCTACATACTCGCGGCTCCCTTTGCCTACTTGCAAAAGTTGCTACCAGAGCAGAGGCGGCCAGATTGAAGAGGCAGTGCTTAGGTTGACCTTTTCCTTACTGTACGTAAGCCACGTCCAGCTCCTCGCTGCACTCTGGATTTCCCTTCTCCGCGGCACTTAACGTGATGCTGCCTGTGTGCAACTCGGCGCCTAGAAGTGACCGCCAATGTTTTCAGAGCGGGCTGCAAGGGAACCAAGGAGCAGCACAAGCAGCAGTGCTTCAGCTTACTCCATCCGACTGCTAAGGGCACTTGGGAAGGCAAGCGAGAGTCAACCACCTTCCTCTCCTAGTAGCCTCTAACGTGGTGCACACAAGCACGGCGCTCTTGCCGCTTCGTTCACCGCCCTCGCCCTCGCCCACGCCTTGCTCCGCTTTCACTTGCCGGCGGCCAGAAGCCGCTGCAGGGGCGCCACATACCCAGCAGTGTGCGGGCCGCCAAGAGCTCGAGAACGCTTCTACTGCCCAAGCCCGCCTAGGGCGTGCACCTTTGTTCTCAGAGCTCCGTGTAACAGTCTGCCTCTCTCGCAGTTCGAATGGAAAACGAAAGCTTTTCGCCTACGCCCTTCACAGAGATCCGTTGCTACGACGAGAATGTCTTGTGGCCGGAGCTCGCCCCCGCCGCGAGGAAGCTGCTCTTAGCACCGCGTTGCAGGGACACGTCTCGCTTCTTGACTTCGTGCTTAGCGCTCTCCGAATTCGCTGCTAGCTCCGCGGTCCTTCTCAGCTGCAAGTAGCAGCGCTCGCAGTACATAGAGCTTCACAAGGACCGAAGACCTGGAGGGACATAGCGCACACGAAAATGTGCCAGGACAGGGACGTTCTACACTGAGTGGAGACAGAGACAGACCGAGAATTCTACACTGCCCCTTCTCGTCGGCCATCTTGTGCTCTGCTGCCTCTGCTGTGACGAATCGGTCCTTGAAAGACCAGCGAGAGCGCCTCTCCAGGCACTGAGTGTGAGCTCCCTAGGGACTTTTTCCACCTCCAAAAATTCATGGGTAAGTCCTAAAAGTTTTGGTTTGATCAAGAATAGTTACGTCCAAGTATTGCTGTTCTAAACACCCTTGGTTTCAGTCTGAACTTAACTGCTTGTTTCTGTCTTTTTGCCTAGTGGCAATCTAATTCTAAGGTAACTAGATGTGTTGGATATCCATAAATTACATCTCAGGTTAGGTGGGATAATTGGCTGGGAAGAAAATGGAACTGAGAATTTGGAAAGAATCCAAAGTGAGCTGATGTCACAATCCGAGATTCCCTTGGGTTCCAAATCCTTTCATTTGTATTTTTGTGGGCTTTTTTGAAGGCGGTGTACAGTTGAAGCCATGATTTAGCTGCGGTGAGACCTGCTCTGCTGTAAAAGCATTATTTTCTCAGTGAGCATGGACAACAGTTAGAGTGTCGTCTTTTAAGATTCCCTGCACTCCACTTATGGTGGCAAAAGCAGTGCCTTGACTGTAATCATAAAAGTGATTACAGCTTCATTGCTTTGACATCATGTAGGATGCTTCCTCCATCTGCTGTGGTCAGCATTAAGTAACAGATTTCTCAGTTTCTAGGAAGAGTCTAGCAAACAATCACCTTGCTCCTTCTCTTGCATGTATTCATCACTGCTATGCTGCTATACAGACAGATAGTCTGTTTATGATTCAACAATTCAATGGGACATCAAGTAAATAGCAAAGCAAAACTAACTACCGAAAGCACTATAAGGGCCAGAGATTAGCTTGGATCAAAACAGGTATTCTCCTAGCATTGTTTACAAACGAGTCAGCATGTGAAACAGAAGGCACAATGTAGTTTGTGCCTTGTTTTGGGCATGCCCGGAAGAAGGAAATTCTGATTTCACATATGGGAAAAGAAATGTTGACATTTGAATGAGATTGTTCATACCCCAGAAAAGGTTGCTTTGAAAGGTTGTGGAAGTCCTGTGTGGAAACACGGCTTTACAAGTCCTTTCCACCAGGAGACAACAGCTGCAGAACATCTGGGTGTGCCAGTGTTGAGAGCACCAGCAAAGATCAAAGTGGAGAAGTTGGTGAACAATGGCAGTGGCCTGGGGGAGAGCAAGTGGGGTGCTGGCTGTGGGACCAGGGGAGTCCTGACTGATTTAGGAGGCGTGTGATGGTCTGTGCCAGCAAGCGGAGTAGTGCTGTGGTCTTGGCACACCGCGAATACTGGAATTCAGTGGGGTCACTCGGCAGGCTGAGTGTCTGAGGTGCTGGAGGGACCCAGGTTGCCCACATGTAAACATCCAGTCTCACTCTTGCCAGCCACAGAAAGGAGCAGGATGTGGCTGCTGGCGATGCCTGTCATGTATATGTAGTGTATATGCGTGCTATCCCAGCCTGCTGGGAACACTTCTTCTTTGGGACTGCTTGGGCTGAGGGAGAGAAAGCAGTGGTAGTTTCTGAGGTTTCGAGTTTGCTCGAGTTTCTCAGGCTGTTTCTGGAGCCACCCAGAGTTCTCTTCCTTGAAGCATTTCAAGTCCTGCTAATTTTCAAAATTCAAACAGACACAGCCCTAAGCTAGTTGATCTGACTTCAGAGCTATTCTTTCGCTGAGCTGTTGGATGATCTGATCTCCTGAGATGTCTTCCATTTCAGTTTATGACCTGGTTCTTGTGAAAAATAGGATCTTTTAGCCTGGAGAAGAGAGGTTTCTGGAGAGACAGTATTGTGGCCTTTGAATATGTAAAGAGGGTATAAGACAAATGGAGAAAGACTTTTTAGGAAGGTTTGCAGAGAAAGGACAAGGGGACATGCTTTCAAACTGAGACTAGGTTTAGATTGGCTAAAAGGAAAAGCTTTTCTACAATGAAGCTGGTGAGACACTCAAACGGCTGTTCCAGAGAAGTTGTGGATGCCCCATCATTGAGAGTGCTCCTTATCAGTTTGGCTAGTCTTGAGCAATTTCATCTACTGTAAGATCTACCTGGCAAGGAAGTAGGACTAGGTGATCTTTAATCACAGACTGTTGTATGATTCCGTGAAAGACAGAATGCAATAAAGTTCATAATTCAGATTTTGGCGCAGACATATTTATAATTTCTCACTTTATGCATCATTGCAATGACAACTTGTTAGCTTCTGAAATGATTAGCTGAGATTGATTTCCTTCCTTAGTTTCATTTTCCCTGTTATTCCTTCACTCTTGGACCTTTTTTTCACTAGATTTCCTCTTTCAGTAAACTGCCCTTAAGTATCACTTTGCTCCCCACCTGGCTTTTTTTTTTTTTTTTTTTTTTTTTTTCAATGACACCTTTTCACTGGTTCGTTTTGGGCCTTTGCTGCTTGAAGTCCAGCAGCCTCCTTGTCAGAGCATTACGGAGCTTTCTTTACAGCTTCATCACTATGCAAAAAGCCATAAATTACTGTGTTCCATCTCACATACCATCAAGTATCACACTAATATTCCCTCTGCTGAATAGCTGGTTGGCTTACATAGACCAGCCAAAAACCAGGAACTCCAGATGGCAGCAAGAATCTTGTAGACTACTCCCGCTGTTCATTTAAATTCTGGAGAAGTCACGTGAGGTATCACATTCTCTTGAAAGAAGTGTCTATCATCTCGGACATTCTAGAATGGGCTATTAATATTGTCGTGAGTTTCTGGCTAGACCTTTTAGTATGCCAATTCAAATTCAAATGATCTGAAATGATAGAACTTCAAGAATTGTTTTTGCCAGAATCGAAGTATGATGGAGTTATATAGGGAGAATCTTAATCTTAGTTATTCTATTCCATCTCACATCATGGCTGGGGGCAGGGAGAAGGGAGTATCTTTGGGGGACAATGGGTTGCGGTGTAGTCAGTAAGCTGGGCAGAGGAGCCATCAGGTATTGTCTGTTGTTGGGGGGGGATTCATGTGAACTCTTCCTTTCTTGTACCCTGCCACCAGTATTGTTGCTAAAATTGTTTGTTTTCTCATCCAAGTGACAAAATCAGCACACTTAATGAGGGATGAAGAGGGAGCAGCGACCTCGGAACAGGAGGAAGAAGAAGCAGAGCCTGCTGTCCTCCAGAAGAAAAAAAACGCTACCAGCCAACTTTGCATCATCTGTGAACTTCCTGGGCGTGTACTCTATCCCCTTGTCCAGATCACTGAGCAAGATATTAAACAGGACTGGGCCCAAGACTGAGCCTTGGGGACCAGCTGGATGAACTCTATTTCCCACCACTCTGTGGGCCTGGCCATCACCCAGTTTGTCACCCAGCAAACAGCCCACCCATGCAAACCATAAGCAGACAGTTTCTTCAGGAGAATGATGTGAGACTCATTGCAAAAAGGATCAGGGAGATGCCTAGGAAGAGTCTCAGGTGAATCCAGGAGACTATAGTGGAGGACTATTCAGTTTTCCAATCAATTTGCTTAAAAAACTCTACAAAACCGTAATAAAAAAACAAACAAAAAAAGCAGACCAAACAAACACACAAAAACTCCCAACCAATAATCCCCAAAGAGACAAAAAAAGCCCCCAAAAAAGCCCACCAAAAAACCCACCCAAAACCGGAAAAAAAAGCCCCAAACCCAACACAAAAAATCAGGGTGAAGGTTTTTAGTAACTTTAAAAATAACAAAACAAAACAAAACGAAACAAAAAAAACCCCAGAAAGTCACATTTGTAAAGGTGCTGTCCCAGCCTCTTCTCTCAGCAGGGAGGACATGCTGAAGTGGAGCCAGTTGGAAGAAAGCGGGACGGGGCAGCACCTGGGCCATTGTCACAGGACGGCCCTGTGGCTGCCCCATTGCCAAAACCTGGACACATAAATCAAACACAGGTATGCACATGTGCTTAGACACAGCAAAAATATATTTGTCTGAAAAGAATACAGGTCCATTTCTATCACTGGAAAGAGCATAATGCCTCGTCTCAGCTTTCTTTTCAGTCATTACAAATGTTTCGAAAATAAAGGAGTGCAGAAAATGGAAATATCCAAGATCAACAGGAGGACCAGTAACAAAGATTCCATTTTTGAAACTGCATTGGGAATCCTCTGCAGAAATTGACTCAGAGCTCTAAGATTTACAAAAAAGACCAAGAGGATTGGAGTCAATACAACACAGTGTCTGGAGACTTCAGCTGGTTGCCTTGATTTCTCAAATATGATGGAGGAAGCACCTTAGCAACTACAGCTGCCAGTTCTCTCAGGGCCCTGACATGCCTCTGGGTGGGTGCCATGGTCTTGCATGCTCAGGTTCCTCAAGTGGTCTGAAAGCTGACCTGCTACTATGGGTTAGAATCAAGTCCACCAGTCCAATAACCTGAGAGATGTGGAAATAGTGACTGGCAGTAAAAATTGAGACCAACACTTGTTGAGTACCTCAGCCTTCTCCTTGTCTGTTGTCACTAGTCCTGTCTGGCTTATGGGGGTGGGGGGGGGGGGAATAGGGGAGGTGTGATAGGTTTCTTTTCATCTTCCTTTTCCCACTGAAATACCCGTAGGTGCCTTTATTATTCTTAGTTTTGGCATGCTTTTCCAAATTCAGCTTCAACTGAGCCTTAGCTATACTGATCCCATCCTCACACACTCATGTGTTACCACTGTATTTTTCCCATGATTTGTCTCGCTGTGTATCGTCTGCATATTACCTACTTGCATCACATCTATTAATTTTCAATAACCTTCTGGCTTTAACTTGCTTTCAAAAAAAAAACCTTTTTGAACCTTTTCACCTCAGAAATTCACCTGGGAAACCCCAAATCCCCAGAATTCGACCCAAAATTCACCTGGCACCCCAAATTCACCCTCCAAATTCGCTCCAAAATGATTGGCAACTTTACACACTCCATTTTCCCACAAAAGGATCTAGAGCCCTGTGCGCTTCGTATACAAACTAAATGCAAAAAACCTTTCTATTCATTCTCAGCAAAAAGACGTCCTATTCCTCCTTCTTTTGGACAAAACTGCTTTCACTTTCAAACTTATTCTCTTGCTCGCTTACCTGCATAATGCTTAGTCCCTGTTCTGCATGCTCATTTTCTTCACTTTTACAAGGAATCCTCTCCTCATCTTCTTCTTCCTCTGCTTCAACATGCAAAAACAAACCAAAAATTGTCTCTTCTACAGAAAATGAGGGGAGAAAAGAACACAAATGATAACCAATACCCTGCCAAGTAGAAATTTCTTCTATATTTCAGTGACTGATAGGCAGAAAAAAATGAATTTCATCTGGGGAAAGAAAGACATTCTAGGAATATTCAGACTGCTATCTTGCCCCAGGTAAAACATTTACCATGGCCTTAGCGTTAATGAGCTTGTGAACATCAGCTGCCAAGAGGAAGGACATTTCCTCCAGTTTCACACAATACTTGGTCAGTACATCTGCTATCTGTGCAATCAAAGAATACAGAAAAGCAACAACAAGGAAAAGTAGAACTCAAATATCAATTTCCCAAGTTAAAATCTACATGAACAAGACAATTTTTCCATTCAAGTGAATTCGATTTAATTAATTCATTAACTACATAAGTAGCATTCTCACGTTCAAGAACGGAATTCAAAGAATCAACGTTGCTTCTTCTGAGACATTGAAGCCTGAGTAGATCCCAACTTCAAATCTAGTAGGACGCCATGAAAGCAATACCTGCTACATTTAGTACATGTAAACTACAAAGACATCTAGAACAGCTCTAAAAGATGAGCAAACCCATGAACTTTGAAGGAGACGCTAGCAAGAAATGTGGAAATAGGCTTTATCTGCCCAGTGCTTTTCCCAAAAGCACGGGCACTCCTTGGCGTCAGTGAGAGTCTCTGTCTCATTATTCAGCAGCTGGATTAGGGTAAAAAAGGATGCATGCAATCACTTCATTCCTGTTCATGACATAAACTTACTGCATCATCGTGGAAGCCATTTACTTGGAAATATAGCCTAAAAAATAGGTGTCAGACTGGGTACATATCTAGATTGCTATGAGCAAAACCAATTTCTTTTTAACAGGAAAGCCATACAATATGCCTGCCATGGCAAATATTAGTCTACTAGCCCTGCACTTCAACGGGTAGTGAGCAGATCATGACACCAAGTTTACGTTTGGCAAGGAGACAGTCTATTTATTACAAGCCCCTAGTTCTAGAACCAAGAATTCAGGAGTTGCTCATTCCCAATGAAAATCTGTCCATTTCATACCTTTGGGGTTTTATGCTTCTGTTCTTTACCTGTCTTGAGTGTGGCTTTCTTGTGAAGTCACTGATGGGTGTTTTTCCAACACATTTCTGCTGATTACACGGTAATTGCATGGCATCAGCAGACATCTCTGAATGTCTCTTGAAAGTATGCTTTTTACTCTTCCTAGAGGACCTTGTCTTCTTCTTTCCTTCACCCAAAAGGTGGGCTAAGTGAGCCTTCAAAGAACCATCATCTCAACAATTAGAATTCTTTCAAACCTACTGAATGGAGAACAGCGACAAAAAAATTTTAAAAAGACTAGTATGCGAAAGACAGCAGAAGAGAAAAGTAAAATAATGAATCCTACATGCCACATGCATAACTCTCTTCATTCAAGGCTATTTTCAAAATGAGAAGAAAGAAAAAAAAAAATAAAAAAATCACCTTTTCCTCAGAGAGCAAAAGTGGAGTAACTGGATTGTGTTGCCTTGCCTACAGTTACCAGAAAAGTCAACAGCAGAGTTGAAAACTCCTGAAGCTGGCTAACTACGCCTCTAAATGTTTTACTACTGTGTTATGATTCTGTCTTCAGTTAATAGAACCCGATATACAACAAAGAGATGGGAGCACATGGAGATGCATTGGAGAGCCTACGCTGGAGGTAACACATTCATTTTTTACTCAAACAAATCCAAATTAGAAATGTTGAAAATGACCTGGGGCCATTTCAACAGCCAGCAAACTAACACAACCAACCTTTGGCTTTTATTCAATTCTTTGCTTGTTTTACCTGGACCTTGAAGATCTGTCTGCAGCCTTCCTCTCTGCAAATATATCACACTCGTCCTATTGAGAACCCATGGCTCATCACAGCTGCTTCGCCACGCCTGCTTCCAGAAGAACTGGCAACTACAAGCTGGGAGCCAAGAGATACAACACTTCACTTGGAAAAGGGCCTTCCATGAATCCTAGAATCCCAGAATGGTTTGGACTGGAAGCGACCTTAGAGACAGATTCTCTTCTTCCCACATCCTGACATGGGCAGGGACACTTTTCCACTAGTCCAGGTTGCTCCATGTCCGCTCCAGCCTGGCCCTGGACGCTTCCTGCCATGGGGCTCCTACACAGCCTCTTTGAGCAACATGTGCCAGGCCTCAGCACCCACACAAGGAAGAATTCCTTTCCAATATCCCATCTACCCCAGCCCTCTGGCAGTTTGAAGCTATTCCCCCTTGTCCTGCGAGTCCAGAACCTTTTCCAAAGTCCCTCCCCAGCTATCTTGGAGCCCCAGCAGGCACTGCAAGGGGCTCGAAGGTCTCCCTGGAGCCTTCTGTTCTCCAGATTGGACACCCTCAGCTCTCCCAGACTGTCCTAGAGCAAAGAAGCTCCACCTTTCAAAGCACCTTAGAAGCCTCCTACCGGCCAAACTCGATGGCAACGCTGGCCTTCCGGGCCCTACGGATATCGCTTCCGGTGTCGCTCGGGGTCACTCCCGGCTCTCTCCCCGCCCCCCATGGGGCCCTCAGGCGATGCCGCTCCGACGCAGCTCCTGCCGCTGTCAGACCAACGGGGGGGCGGGGGGCCAGCCCAGCCTCATCCACAATCCACAGTGTCCTCGGCGGCTGCTGCGGGCTCATGGCGGCCCACACACCCGGAAGCAGAGCTCCCAACACAGAGGATCATAGCCCCACATTTGTGTTCGTCTCTGCACAAGGCAGGGCAGACTTGCCATGCCCGGACTTTTCAGTTCAGCACGAAAATGAGAATAAACCTGCGCCATGGGGGAGGAAACCTCTAAAGACTCCCTCATACGTGGTCGCTCAACTTAATGCCTAGGCACTTGCCATTCCTAAGGCTACACTAAAGCCCTTTTTAACTTGCGGGTAAGAAATGCCATTGTTCTGGTGTGCAGCTAAAGGCGGAGCACAGGCAGGCCAGGGCAAAAGCTGGGGCAGTGCCCGTCCTCACGCCTTCGCTGTGCTGTACTCCTTGCAGCTAGAGCGAAGCGAGAAGGACGCGAGGACGAAGAAGGCGTTCTTAAAGTAGCCCCTTGTCAGCAGCCCTGAAAGGGCGCATAACACACGGCGTCTCGCTGCCCTCCGTTCTACGTACTCGCGGATCCCTTTGCCGACTTGCAAAAGTTGCTACCAGAGCAGAGGCGGCCAGATTGAAGAGGCAGTGCCTAGGTTCACCTTTTCCTTACTGAACGTAAGCCACGTCAAGCTCCTCGCTGCACTCTGGATTTCCCTTCTCCGCGGCACTTAGCATGGTGCTGTGTGTGTGCAACTCGGCGCCTAGAAGTGACCGCCAATGCTTTCAGAGCGGGCTGCAAGGGAACCAAAGAGCACTACAAGCAGCAGTGCTTCAGCTTGCTCCTTCCGACTGCTAAGGGCACTTGGGAAGGCAAGCGAGAGTCAACCACCTTCCTCTCCTAGTAGCCTCTAACGTGGTGCACACAAGCACGGCGCTTTTGCCGCTTCGTTCACCGCCCTCGCCCACGCCTTGCTCCACTTTCACTTGCCGGCGGCCAGAAGCCGCTGCAGGGGCGCCAAATACCCAGCAGTGTGCCGGCAGCCAAGAGCTCGAGAACGCTTCTTCTGCCCAAGCCAGCCTAGGGCGTGCACCTATGTTCTCAGAGCTCCGTGTAACAGTCTGCCTCTCTCGCAGTTCGAATGGAAAACGAAAGCTTTTCGCCTACGCCCTTCACAGAGATCCGTTGCCAGGACGAGAATGTCTTGCGGCCGGAGGTCGCCCCCGCCGCCAGGAAGCTGCTCTTAGCACCGCGTTGCAGGGACACGTCTCGCTTCTTGACTTCGTGCTTAGCGCTCTCCGAATTCGCTGCTAGCTCCGCGGTCCTTCTCAGCTGCAAGTAGCAGCGCTCGCAGTGCATAGAGCTTCGCAAGGACCAAAGACCCGGAGGGACATATCGCACACGACTACGTGCCAGGACAGAGACGTGTTTTACATTGTCCCTTCTCGTCATCCAGTTTGTGCCTCTGCTGCTTCTGCTGTTAGGAATCGCTCCTTGAAAGACGAGCGAGAGCGTCTTTCTGGGTGCATTGCACTGAGTGAGTGCTCGCTAGGGACTTTGCACTCGGAGCCAAGGCAACAGGGCGTGCTTGTCCGCAGAACTGAGAGCACGCTGTTGGGCAGAGCTGAAACTGACCGCTGCAGTTCAGCTCTCTCCGGACGGCAGACGCCGAAGAACGAAGCCGCTTGCGAGCGGCGCAGTGCAGCGAAGAGCACACGAGCAGCCAAAGAGCTCCTTCACAATCGCTTTCACTTCTCAGTGCTCTTGCTGCTTGGAAAAGCAGCACACAGCCGTTGCACGCCAGGGCAAAAGCTGGGGCAGTGCCCGTCTTCACTCCTTCGCTGTGCTGTACTCCAGGCAGCTAGAACGAAGCGAGAAGGACGCGAGGACGAAGAAGGCGTTCTTAAAGTAGCCTACTGGCAGAGGTCTGAAAGGGCGCATAACACACGGCGTCTCGCTGCCCTCCGTTCTACGTACTCGCGGCTCCCTTTGCCGACTTGCAAAAGTTGCTACCAGAGCAGAGGCGGCCAGATTGAAGAGGCAGTGCCTAGGTTCACCTTTTCCTTACTGAACGTAAGCCACGTCCAGCTCCTCGCTGCACTCTGGATTTCCCTTCTCCGCGGCACTTAGCGTGGTGCTGTGTGTGTGCAACTCGGCGCCTAGAAGTGACCGCCAATGCTTTCAGAGCGGGCTGCAAGGGAACCAAAGAGCACTACAAGCAGCAGTGCTTCAGCTTGCTCCTTCCGACTGCTAAGGGCACTTGGGAAGGCAAGCGAGAGTCAACCACCTTCCTCTCCTAGTAGCCTCTAACGTGGTGCACACAAGCACGGCACTTGTGCCGCTTCGTTCACCGCCCTCGCCTCCGCCTACGCCTGGCGCCGTTTTCACTTGCCGGCGGCCAGATGCCGCTGCAGGGGCGCCACGTAGCCCGCAGTGTGCCGAAAGCCAAGAGCTCGAGAACGCTGCTTCTGCCCAAGCCAGCCTAGGGCGTGCACCTTTGTTCTCAGAGCTCCGTGTAACAGTCTGCCTTTCTCGCAGTTCGAATGGAAAACGAAAGCTTTTCGCCTACGCCCTTCACAGAGATCCGTTGCCAGGACGAGAATGTCTTGTGGCCGGGGCTCGCCCCCGCCGCCAGGAAGCTGCTCTTAGCACCGCGTTGCAGGGACACGTCTCGCTTCTTGACTTCGTGCTTAGCGCTCTCCGAATTCGCTGCTAGCTCCGCGGTCCTTCTCAGCTGCAAGTAGCTGCGCTCGCAGTACATAGAGCTTCGCAAGGACCGAAGACCCGGAGGGACATATCGCACACGACAATGTGCCAGGACAGAGACGTGTTCTACATTGTCCCTTCTCGTCATCCAGTTTGTGCCTCTGCTGCTTCTGCTGTTAGGAATCGCTCCTTGAAAGACGAGCGAGAGCGTCTTTCTGGGTGCATTGCACTGAGTGAGTGCTCGCTAGGGACTTTGCACTCGGAGCCAAGGCAACAGGGCGTGCTTGTCCGCAGAACTGAGAGCACGCTGTTGGGCAGAGCTGAAACTGACCGCTGCAGTTCAGCTCTCTCCGGACGGCAGACGCCGAAGAACGAAGCCGCTTGCGAGCGGCGCAGTGCAGCGAAGAGCACACGAGCAGCCAAAGAGCTCCTTCACAATCGCTTTCACTTCTCAGTGCTCTTGCTGCTTGGAAAAGCAGCACACAGCCGTTGCACGCCAGGGCAATAGCTGGGGCAGCGCCCGTCTTCACTCCTTCGCTGTGCTGTACTCCAGGCAGCTAGAGCGAAACGACAAGGACGCGAGGAAGAAGAAGGCCATCTTAAAGTAGCTCCGTGTCAGCAGCCCTGAAAGGGCGCATAACACATGGCGTCTCGCTGCCCTCCGTTCTACGTACTCGCGAATCACTCTGCCGACTTGCAAAAGTTGCTACCAGAGCAGAGGCGGCCAGATTGAAGAGGCAGTGCCTAGGTTCACCTTCTCCTTACTGCACGTAAGCCACGTGCAGCTCCTCGCTGCACTCTGGATTTCCCTTCTCCGCGGCACTCACCGTGGTGCTGTGTGTGTGCAACTCGGCGCCTAGAAGTGACCGCCAATGCTTTCCAGCAGGCTGCAAGGGAGCCAAGGAGCAGCACCAGCAGCAGGGCTTCAGCTTGCTCCTTCCGACTGCTAAGGGCACTTGGAAAGGAAAGCGCGTGTCAACCACCTTCCTCTCCTAGTAGCCTCTAACGTGGTGCACACAAGCACGGCGCTTTTGCCGCTTCGTTCACCGCCCTCGCCCACGCCTTGCTCCGCTTTCACTTGCCGGCGGCCAGAAGCCGCTGCAGGAGCGCCAAATACCCAGCAGTGTGCCGGCAGCCAAGAGCTCGAGAACGCTTCTTCTGCCCAAGCCAGCCAAGGGCGTGCACCTTTGTTCTAAGAGCTCCGTGTTACAGTCTGCCTCTCTCGCAGTTCGAATGGAAAACGAAAGCTTTTCGCCTACGCCCTTCACAGAGATCCGTTGCCAGGACGAGAATGTCTTGTGGCCGGAGGTCGCCCCCGCTGCCAGGAAGCTGCTCTTAGCACCGCGTTGCAGGGACACGTCTCGCTTCTTGACTTCGTGCTCAGCGCTCTCCGAATTCGCTGCTAGCTCCGCGGTCCGTCTCAGCTTCAAGTAGCAGCGCTCGCAGTACATAGAGCTTCGCAAGGACCGAAGACCCGGAGGGACATATCGCACACGACAACGTGCCAGGACAGAGACGTGTTCTACATTGTCCCTTCTCGTCATCCAGTTTGTGCCTCTGCTGCTTCTGCTGTTAGGAATCGCTCCTTGAAAGACGAGCGAGAGCGTCTTTCTGGGTGCATTGCACTGAGTGAGTGCTCGCTAGGGACTTTGCACTCGGAGCCAAGGCAACAGGGCGTGCTTGTCCGCAGAACTGAGAGCACGCTGTTGGGCAGAGCTGAAACTGACCGCTGCAGTTCAGCTCTCTCCGGACGGCAGACGCCGAAGAACGAAGCCGCTTGCGAGCGGCGCAGTGCAGCGAAGAGCACACGAGCAGCCAAAGAGCTCCTTCACAATCGCTTTCACTTCTCAGTGCTCTTGCTGCTTGGAAAAGCAGCACACAGCCGTTGCACGCCAGGGCAAAAGCTGGGGCAGTGCCCGTCTTCACTCCTTCGCTGTGCTGTACTCCAGGCAGCTAGAACGAAGCGAGAAGGACGCGAGGACGAAGAAGGCGTTCTTAAAGTAGCCTACTGGCAGAGGTCTGAAAGGGCGCATAACACACGGCGTCTCGCTGCCCTCCATTCTACGTACTCGCGGCTCCCTTTGCCGACTTGCAAAAGTTGCTACCAGAGCAGAGGCGGCCAGATTGAAGAGGCAGTGCCTAGGTTCACCTTTTCCTTACTGAACGTAAGCCACGTCCAGCTCCTCGCTGCACTCTGGATTTCCCTTCTCCGCGGCACTTAGCGTGGTGCTGTGTGTGTGCAACTCGGCGCCTAGAAGTGACCGCCAATGCTTTCAGAGCGGGCTGCAAGGGAACCAAGGAGCAGCACAAGCAGCAGTGCTTCAGCTTACTCCTTCCGACTGCTAAGGGCACTTGGGAAGGCAAGCGACAGTCAACCACCTTCCTCTCCTAGTAGCCTCTAACGTGGTGCACACAAGCACGGAGCTTTTGCCGATTCGTTCACCGCCCGCGCCCACGCCTTGCTCCGCTTTCACTTGCCGGCGGCCAGAAGCCGCTGCAGGGGCGCCAAATACCCAGCAGTGTGCCGGCAGCCAAGAGCTCGAGAACGCTTCTTCTGCCCAAGCCAGCCTAGGGCGTGCACCTTTGTTCTCAGAGCTCCGTGTAACAGTCTGCCTCTCTCGCAGTTCGAATGGAAAACGAAACCTTTTCGCCTACGCCCTTCACAGAGATCCGTTGCCAGGACGAGAATGTCTTGCGGCCGGAGGTCGCCCCCGCCGCCATGAAGCTGCTCTTAGCACTGCGTTGCAGGTACACGTCTCGCTTCTTGACTTCGTGCTTAGCGCTCTCTGAATTCGCTGCTAGCTCCGCGGTCCTTCTCAGCTGCGAGTAGCAGCGCTCGCAGTACATAGAGCTTCGCAAGGACCGAAGACCCGGAGGGACATATCGCACACGACAATGTGCCAGGACAGAGACGTGTTCTACATTGTCCCATCTCGTTATCCAGTTTGTGCCTCTGCTGCTTCTGCTGTTAGGAATCGCTCCTTGAAAGACGAGCGAGAGCGTCTTTCTGGGTGCATTGCACTGAGTGAGTGCTCGCTAGGGACTTTGCACTCGGAGCCAAGGCAACAGGGCGTGCTTGTCCGCAGAACTGAGAGCACGCTGTTGGGCAGAGCTGAAACTGACCGCTGCAGTTCAGCTCTCTCCGGACGGCAGACGCCGAAGAACGAAGCCGCTTGCGAGCGGCGCAGTGCAGCGAAGAGCACACGAGCAGCCAAAGAGCTCCTTCACAATCGCTTTCACTTCTCAGTGCTCTTGCTGCTTGGAAAAGCAGCACACAGCCGTTGCACGCCAGGGCAAAAGCTGGGGCAGTGCCCGTCTTCACTCCTTCGCTGTGCTGTACTCCAGGCAGCTAGAACGAAGCGAGAAGGACGCGAGGAAGTAGAAGGCGTTCTTAAAGTAGCCTACTGGCAGAGGCCTGAAAGGGCGCATAACACACGGCGTCTCGCTGCCCTCCGTTCTACGTACTCGCGGCTCCCTTTGCCGACTTGCAAAAGTTGCTACCAGAGCAGAGGCGGCCAGATTGAAGAGGCAGTGCCTAGGTTCACCTTTTCCTTACTGAACGTAAGCCACGTCCAGCTCCTCGCTGCACTCTGGATTTCCCTTCTCCGCGGCACTCACCGCGGTGCTGTGTGTGTGCAACTCGGCGCCTAGAAGTGACCGCCAATGCTTTCAGAGCGGGCTGCAAGGGAACCAAAGAGCACTACAAGCAGCAGTGCTTCAGCTTGCTCCTTCCGACTGCTAAGGGCACTTGGGAAGGCAAGCGAGAGTCAACCACCTTCCTCTCCCAGTAGCTTCTAACGTGGTGCACACAAGCACGGCACTTGTGCCGCTTCGTTCACCGCCCTCGCCTCCGCCTACGCCTGGCGCCGTTTTCACTTGCCGGCGGCCAGATGCCGCTGCAGGGGCGCCACGTAGCCCGCAGTGTGCCGAAAGCCAAGAGCTCGAGAACGCTGCTTCTGCCCAAGCCAGCCTAGGGCGTGCACCTTTGTTCTCAGAGCTCCGTGTAACAGTCTGCCTTTCTCGCAGTTCGAATGGAAAACGAAAGCTTTTCGCCTACGCCCTTCACAGAGATCCGTTGCCAGGACGAGAATGTCTTGTGGCCGGGGCTCGCCCCCGCCGCCAGGAAGCTGCTCTTAGCACCGCGTTGCAGGGACACGTCTCGCTTCTTGACTTCGTGCTTAGCGCTCTCCGAATTCGCTGCTAGCTCCGCGGTCCTTCTCAGCTGCAAGTAGCTGCGCTCGCAGTACATAGAGCTTCGCAAGGACCGAAGACCCGGAGGGACATATCGCACACGACAATGTGCCAGGACAGAGACGTGTTCTACATTGTCCCTTCTCGTCATCCAGTTTGTGCCTCTGCTGCTTCTGCTGTTAGGAATCGCTCCTTGAAAGACGAGCGAGAGCGTCTTTCTGGGTGCATTGCACTGAGTGAGTGCTCGCTAGGGACTTTGCACTCGGAGCCAAGGCAACAGGGCGTGCTTGTCCGCAGAACTGAGAGCACGCTGTTGGGCAGAGCTGAAACTGACCGCTGCAGTTCAGCTCTCTCCGGACGGCAGACGCCGAAGAACGAAGCCGCTTGCGAGCGGCGCAGTGCAGCGAAGAGCACACGAGCAGCCAAAGAGCTCCTTCACAATCGCTTTCACTTCTCAGTGCTCTTGCTGCTTGGAAAAGCAGCACACAGCCGTTGCACGCCAGGGCAATAGCTGGGGCAGCGCCCGTCTTCACTCCTTCGCTGTGCTGTACTCCAGGCAGCTAGAGCGAAACGACAAGGACGCGAGGAAGAAGAAGGCCATCTTAAAGTAGCTCCGTGTCAGCAGCCCTGAAAGGGCGCATAACACATGGCGTCTCGCTGCCCTCCGTTCTACGTACTCGCGAATCACTCTGCCGACTTGCAAAAGTTGCTACCAGAGCAGAGGCGGCCAGATTGAAGAGGCAGTGCCTAGGTTCACCTTCTCCTTACTGCACGTAAGCCACGTGCAGCTCCTCGCTGCACTCTGGATTTCCCTTCTCCGCGGCACTCACCGTGGTGCTGTGTGTGTGCAACTCGGCGCCTAGAAGTGACCGCCAATGCTTTCCAGCAGGCTGCAAGGGAGCCAAGGAGCAGCACCAGCAGCAGGGCTTCAGCTTGCTCCTTCCGACTGCTAAGGGCACTTGGAAAGGAAAGCGCGTGTCAACCACCTTCCTCTCCTAGTAGCCTCTAACGTGGTGCACACAAGCACGGCGCTTTTGCCGCTTCGTTCACCGCCCTCGCCCACGCCTTGCTCCGCTTTCACTTGCCGGCGGCCAGAAGCCGCTGCAGGAGCGCCAAATACCCAGCAGTGTGCCGGCAGCCAAGAGCTCGAGAACGCTTCTTCTGCCCAAGCCAGCCAAGGGCGTGCACCTTTGTTCTAAGAGCTCCGTGTTACAGTCTGCCTCTCTCGCAGTTCGAATGGAAAACGAAAGCTTTTCGCCTACGCCCTTCACAGAGATCCGTTGCCAGGACGAGAATGTCTTGTGGCCGGAGGTCGCCCCCGCTGCCAGGAAGCTGCTCTTAGCACCGCGTTGCAGGGACACGTCTCGCTTCTTGACTTCGTGCTCAGCGCTCTCCGAATTCGCTGCTAGCTCCGCGGTCCGTCTCAGCTTCAAGTAGCAGCGCTCGCAGTACATAGAGCTTCGCAAGGACCGAAGACCCGGAGGGACATATCGCACACGACAACGTGCCAGGACAGAGACGTGTTCTACATTGTCCCTTCTCGTCATCCAGTTTGTGCCTCTGCTGCTTCTGCTGTTAGGAATCGCTCCTTGAAAGACGAGCGAGAGCGTCTTTCTGGGTGCATTGCACTGAGTGAGTGCTCGCTAGGGACTTTGCACTCGGAGCCAAGGCAACAGGGCGTGCTTGTCCGCAGAACTGAGAGCACGCTGTTGGGCAGAGCTGAAACTGACCGCTGCAGTTCAGCTCTCTCCGGACGGCAGACGCCGAAGAACGAAGCCGCTTGCGAGCGGCGCAGTGCAGCGAAGAGCACACGAGCAGCCAAAGAGCTCCTTCACAATCGCTTTCACTTCTCAGTGCTCTTGCTGCTTGGAAAAGCAGCACACAGCCGTTGCACGCCAGGGCAAAAGCTGGGGCAGTGCCCGTCTTCACTCCTTCGCTGTGCTGTACTCCAGGCAGCTAGAACGAAGCGAGAAGGACGCGAGGACGAAGAAGGCGTTCTTAAAGTAGCCTACTGGCAGAGGTCTGAAAGGGCGCATAACACACGGCGTCTCGCTGCCCTCCGTTCTACGTACTCGCGGCTCCCTTTGCCGACTTGCAAAAGTTGCTACCAGAGCAGAGGCGGCCAGATTGAAGAGGCAGTGCCTAGGTTCACCTTTTCCTTACTGAACGTAAGCCACGTCCAGCTCCTCGCTGCACTCTGGATTTCCCTTCTCCGCGGCACTTAGCGTGGTGCTGTGTGTGTGCAACTCGGCGCCTAGAAGTGACCGCCAATGCTTTCAGAGCGGGCTGCAAGGGAACCAAGGAGCAGCACAAGCAGCAGTGCTTCAGCTTACTCCTTCCGACTGCTAAGGGCACTTGGGAAGGCAAGCGACAGTCAACCACCTTCCTCTCCTAGTAGCCTCTAACGTGGTGCACACAAGCACGGAGCTTTTGCCGATTCGTTCACCGCCCGCGCCCACGCCTTGCTCCGCTTTCACTTGCCGGCGGCCAGAAGCCGCTGCAGGGGCGCCAAATACCCAGCAGTGTGCCGGCAGCCAAGAGCTCGAGAACGCTTCTTCTGCCCAAGCCAGCCTAGGGCGTGCACCTTTGTTCTCAGAGCTCCGTGTAACAGTCTGCCTCTCTCGCAGTTCGAATGGAAAACGAAACCTTTTCGCCTACGCCCTTCACAGAGATCCGTTGCCAGGACGAGAATGTCTTGCGGCCGGAGGTCGCCCCCGCCGCCATGAAGCTGCTCTTAGCACTGCGTTGCAGGTACACGTCTCGCTTCTTGACTTCGTGCTTAGCGCTCTCTGAATTCGCTGCTAGCTCCGCGGTCCTTCTCAGCTGCGAGTAGCAGCGCTCGCAGTACATAGAGCTTCGCAAGGACCGAAGACCCGGAGGGACATATCGCACACGACAATGTGCCAGGACAGAGACGTGTTCTACATTGTCCCATCTCGTTATCCAGTTTGTGCCTCTGCTGCTTCTGCTGTTAGGAATCGCTCCTTGAAAGACGAGCGAGAGCGTCTTTCTGGGTGCATTGCACTGAGTGAGTGCTCGCTAGGGACTTTGCACTCGGAGCCAAGGCAACAGGGCGTGCTTGTCCGCAGAACTGAGAGCACGCTGTTGGGCAGAGCTGAAACTGACCGCTGCAGTTCAGCTCTCTCCGGACGGCAGACGCCGAAGAACGAAGCCGCTTGCGAGCGGCGCAGTGCAGCGAAGAGCACACGAGCAGCCAAAGAGCTCCTTCACAATCGCTTTCACTTCTCAGTGCTCTTGCTGCTTGGAAAAGCAGCACACAGCCGTTGCACGCCAGGGCAAAAGCTGGGGCAGTGCCCGTCTTCACTCCTTCGCTGTGCTGTACTCCAGGCAGCTAGAACGAAGCGAGAAGGACGCGAGGAAGTAGAAGGCGTTCTTAAAGTAGCCTACTGGCAGAGGCCTGAAAGGGCGCATAACACACGGCGTCTCGCTGCCCTCCGTTCTACGTTCTCGCGGCTCCCTTTGCCGACTTGCAAAAGTTGCTACCAGAGCAGAGGCGGCCAGATTGAAGAGGCAGTGCCTAGGTTCACCTTTTCCTTACTGAACGTAAGCCACGTGCAGCTCCTCGCTGCACTCTGGATTTCCCTTCTCCGCGGCACTCACCGCGGTGCTGTGTGTGTGCAACTCGGCGCCTAGAAGTGACCGCCAATGCTTTCAGAGCGGGCTGCAAGGGAACCAAAGAGCACTACAAGCAGCAGTGCTTCAGCTTGCTCCTTCCGACTGCTAAGGGCACTTGGGAAGGCAAGCGAGAGTCAACCACCTTCCTCTCCCAGTAGCTTCTAACGTGGTGCACACAAGCACGGCACTTGTGCCGCTTCGTTCACCGCCCTCGCCTCCGCCTACGCCTGGCGCCGTTTTCACTTGCCGGCGGCCAGATGCCGCTGCAGGGGCGCCACGTAGCCCGCAGTGTGCCGGCAGCCAAGAGCTAGAGAACGCTGCTTCTGCCCAAGCCAGCCTAGGGCGTGCACCTTTGTTCTCAGAGCTCCGTGTAACAGTCTGCCTCTTTCGCAGTTCGAATGGAAAACGAAAGCTTTTCGCCTACGCCCTTCACAGAGATCCGTTGCCAGGACGAGAATGTCTTGTGGCCGGGGCTCGCCCCCGCCGCCAGGAAGCTGCTCTTAGCACCGCGTTGCAGGGACACGTCTCGCTTCTTGACTTCGTGCTTAGCGCTCTCCGAATTCGCTGCTAGCTCCGCGGTCCTTCTCAGCTGCAAGTAGCTGCGCTCGCAGTACATAGAGCTTCGCAAGGACCGAAGACCCGGTGGGACATATCGCACACGACTACGTGCCAGGACAGAGACGTGTTCTACATTGTCCCTTCTCGTCATCCAGTTTGTGCCTCTGCTGCTTCTGCTGTTAGGAGTCGCTCCTTGAAAGACGAGCGAGAGCGTCTTTCTGGGTGCATTGCACTGAGTGAGTGCTCGCTAGGGACTTTGCACTCGGAGCCAAGGCAACAGGGCGTGCTTGTCCGCAGAACTGAGAGCACGCTGTTGGGCAGAGCTGAAACTGACCGCTGCAGTTCAGCTCTCTCCGGACGGCAGACGCCGAAGAACGAAGCCGCTTGCGAGCGGCGCAGTGCAGCGAAGAGCACACGAGCAGCCAAAGAGCTCCTTCACAATCGCTTTCACTTCTCAGTGCTCTTGCTGCTTGGAAAAGCAGCACACAGCCGTTGCACGCCAGGGCAAAAGCTGGGGCAGTGCCCGTCTTCACTCCTTCGCTGTGCTGTACTCCAGGCAGCTAGAGCGAAGCGAGAAGGACGCGAGGACGAAGAAGGCGTTCTTAAAGTAGCCCCTTGTCAGCAGCCCTGAAAGGGCGCATAACACACGGCGTCTAGCTGCCCTCCGTTCTACATACTCGCGTCTCCCTTTGCTGACTTGCAAAAGTTGCAACCAGAGCAGAGGCGGCCAGATTGAAGAGGCAGTGCTTAGGTTCACCTTCTCCTTACTGCACGTAAGCCACGTCAAGCTCCTCGCTGCACTCTGGATTTCCCTTCTCCGCGGCACTTAGCGTGGTGCTGTGTGTGTGCAACTCGGCGCCTAGAAGCGACTGCCAATGCTTTCACAGCGGGCTGCAAGGGAACCAAGGAGCAGCACAAGCAGCAGTGCTTCAGCTTGCTCCTTCCGACTGCTAAGGGCACTTGGGAAGGCAAGCGAGAGTCAACCACCTTCCTCTCCTAGTAGCCTCTAACGTGGTGCACACAAGCACGGCACATAGCCGCTTCGTTCACCGCCCTCGCCCACGCCTGGCTCCGCTTTCACTTGCCGGCGGCCAGAAGCCGCCGCAGGGGCGCCACATACCCAGCAGTGTGCGGGCAGCCAAGAGCTCGAGAACGCTGTTTCTGCCCAAGCCCGCCTAGGGCGTGAACCTTTGTTCTCAGAGCTCCGTGTAACAGTCTGCCTTTCTCGCAGTTCGAATGGAAATCGAAAGCTTTTCGCCTACGCCCTTCACAGATATCCGTTGCTAGGACGAGAATGTCTTGTGGCCGGAGCTCGCCCCCGCCGCCAGGAAGCTGCTCTTAGCACCGCGTTGCAGGGACACGTCTCGCTTCTTGACTTCGTGCTTAGCGCTCTCCGAATTCGCTGCTAGCTCCGCGGTCCGTCTCAGCTTCAAGTAGCTGCGCTCGCAGTACATAGAGCTTCGCAAGGACCGAAGACCCGGAGGGACATATCGCACACGACAATGTGCCAGGACAGAGACGTGTTCTACATTGTCCCTTCTCGTCATCCAGTTTGTGCCTCTGCTGCTTCTGCTGTTAGGAGTCGCTCCTTGAAAGACGAGCGAGAGCGTCTTTCTGGGTGCATTGCACTGAGTGAGTGCTCGCTAGGGACTTTGCACTCGGAGCCAAGGCAACAGGGCGTGCTTGTCCGCAGAACTGAGAGCACGCTGTTGGGCAGAGCTGAAACTGACCGCTGCAGTTCAGCTCTCTCCGGACGGCAGACGCCGAAGAACGAAGCCGCTTGCGAGCGGCGCAGTGCAGCGAAGAGCACACGAGCAGCCAAAGAGCTCCTTCACAATCGCTTTCACTTCTCAGTGCTCTTGCTGCTTGGAAAAGCAGCACACAGCCGTTGCACGCCAGGGCAAAAGCTGGGGCAGTGCCCGTCTTCACTCCTTCGCTGTGCTGTACTCCTTGCAGCTAGAGCGAAGCGAGAAGGACGCGAGGACGAAGAAGGCGTTCTTAAAGTAGCCCCTTGTCAGCAGCCCTGAAAGGGCGCATAACACACGGCGTCTCGCTGCCCTCCGTTCTACATACTCGCGTCTCCCTTTGCCGACTTGCAAAAGTTGCTACCAGAGCAGAGGCGGCCAGATTGAAGAGGCTGTGCTTAGGTTCACCTCCTCCTTACTGTACGTAAGCCACGTCAAGCTCCTCGCTGCACTCTGGATTTCCCTTCTCCGCGGCACTTAGCGTGGTGCTGTGTGTGTGCAACTCGGCGCCTAGAAGTGACCGCCAATGCTTTCAGAGCGGGCTGCAAGGGAACCAAAGAGCAGCACAAGCAGCAGTGCTTCAGCTTGCTCCTTCCGACTGCTAAGGGCACTTGGGAAGGCAAGCGAGAGTCAACCACCTTCCTCTCCTAGTAGCCTCTAACGTGGTGCACACAAGCACGGCACATAGCCGCTTCGTTCACCGCCCTCGCCCTCGCCCACGCCTTGCTCCGCTTTCACTTGCCGGCGGCCAGAAGCCGCCGCAGGGGCGCCACATACCCAGCAGTGTGCGGGCAGCCAAGAGCTCGAGAACGCTGCTTCTGCCCAAGCCCGCCTAGGGCGTGCACCTTTGTTCTCAGAGCTCCGTGTAACAGTCTGCCTTTCTCGCAGTTCGAATGGAAATCGAAAGCTTTTCGCCTACGCCCTTCACAGAGATCCGTTGCTAGGACGAGAATGTCTTGTGGCCGGAGCTCGCCCCCGCCGCGAGGAAGCTGCTCTTAGCACCGCGTTGCAGGGACACGTCTCGCTTCTTGACTTCGTGCTTAGCGCTCTCCGAATTCGCTGCTAGCTCCGCGGTCCGTCTCAGCTGCAAGTAGCTGCGCTCGCAGTACATAGAGCTTCGCAAGGACCGAAGACCCGGAGGGACGTATCGCACACGACAATGTGCCAGGACAGAGACGTGTTCTACATTGTCCCTTCTCGTCATCCAGTTTGTGCCTCTGCTGCTTCTGCTGTTAGGAATCGCTCCTTGAAAGACGAGCGAGAGCGTCTTTCTGGGTGCATTGCACTGAGTGAGTGCTCGCTAGGGACTTTGCACTCGGAGCCAAGGCAACAGGGCGTGCTTGTCCGCAGAACTGAGAGCGCGCTGTTGGGCAGAGCTGAAACTGACCGCTGCAGTTCAGCTCTCTCCGGACGGCAGACGCCGAAGAACGAAGCCGCTTGCGAGCGGCGCTGTGCAGCGAAGAGCACACGAGCAGCCAAAGAGCTCCTTCACAATCGCTTTCACTTCTCAGTGCTCTTGCTGCTTGGAAAAGCAGCACACAGCCGTTGCACGCCAGGGCAAAAGCTGGGGCAGTGCCCGTCCTCACTCCTTCACTGTGCTGTACTCCTTGCAGCTAGAGCGAAGCGAGAAGGACGCGAGGACGAAGAAGGCGTTCTTAAAGTAGCCCCTTGTCAGCAGCCCTGAAAGGGCGCATAACACACGGCGTCTCGCTGCCCTCCGTTCTACATACTCGCGGCTCCCTTTGCCTACTTGCAAAAGTTGCTACCAGAGCAGAGGCGGCCAGATTGAAGAGGCAGTGCTTAGGTTGACCTTTTCCTTACTGTACGTAAGCCACGTCCAGCTCCTCGCTGCACTCTGGATTTCCCTTCTCCGCGGCACTTAACGTGATGCTGCCTGTGTGCAACTCGGCGCCTAGAAGTGACCGCCAATGTTTTCAGAGCGGGCTGCAAGGGAACCAAGGAGCAGCACAAGCAGCAGTGCTTCAGCTTACTCCATCCGACTGCTAAGGGCACTTGGGAAGGCAAGCGAGAGTCAACCACCTTCCTCTCCTAGTAGCCTCTAACGTGGTGCACACAAGCACGGCGCTCTTGCCGCTTCGTTCACCGCCCTCGCCCTCGCCCACGCCTGGCTCCGCTTTCACTTGCCGGCGGCCAGAAGCCGCCGCAGGGGCGCCACATACCCAGCAGTGTGCGGGCAGCCAAGAGCTCGAGAACGCTGTTTCTGCCCAAGCCCGCCTAGGGCGTGAACCTTTGTTCTCAGAGCTCCGTGTAACAGTCTGCCTTTCTCGCAGTTCGAATGGAAATCGAAAGCTTTTCGCCTACGCCCTTCACAGATATCCGTTGCTAGGACGAGAATGTCTTGTGGCCGGAGCTCGCCCCCGCCGCCAGGAAGCTGCTCTTAGCACCGCGTTGCAGGGACACGTCTCGCTTCTTGACTTCGTGCTTAGCGCTCTCCGAATTCGCTGCTAGCTCCGCGGTCCGTCTCAGCTTCAAGTAGCTGCGCTCGCAGTACATAGAGCTTCGCAAGGACCGAAGACCCGGAGGGACATATCGCACACGACAATGTGCCAGGACAGAGACGTGTTCTACATTGTCCCTTCTCGTCATCCAGTTTGTGCCTCTGCTGCTTCTGCTGTTAGGAGTCGCTCCTTGAAAGACGAGCGAGAGCGTCTTTCTGGGTGCATTGCACTGAGTGAGTGCTCGCTAGGGACTTTGCACTCGGAGCCAAGGCAACAGGGCGTGCTTGTCCGCAGAACTGAGAGCACGCTGTTGGGCAGAGCTGAAACTGACCGCTGCAGTTCAGCTCTCTCCGGACGGCAGACGCCGAAGAACGAAGCCGCTTGCGAGCGGCGCTGTGCAGCGAAGAGCACACGAGCAGCCAAAGAGCTCCTTCACAATCGCTTTCACTTCTCAGTGCTCTTGCTGCTTGGAAAAGCAGCACACAGCCGTTGCACGCCAGGGCAAAAGCTGGGGCAGTGCCCGTCTTCACTCCTTCGCTGTGCTGTACTCCTTGCAGCTAGAGCGAAGCGAGAAGGACGCGAGGACGAAGAAGGCGTTCTTAAAGTAGCCCCTTGTCAGCAGCCCTGAAAGGGCGCATAACACACGGCGTCTCGCTGCCCTCCGTTCTACATACTCGCGTCTCCCTTTGCCGACTTGCAAAAGTTGCTACCAGAGCAGAGGCGGCCAGATTGAAGAGGCTGTGCTTAGGTTCACCTCCTCCTTACTGTACGTAAGCCACGTCAAGCTCCTCGCTGCACTCTGGATTTCCCTTCTCCGCGGCACTTAGCGTGGTGCTGTGTGTGTGCAACTCGGCGCCTAGAAGTGACCGCCAATGCTTTCAGAGCGGGCTGCAAGGGAACCAAAGAGCAGCACAAGCAGCAGTGCTTCAGCTTGCTCCTTCCGACTGCTAAGGGCACTTGGGAAGGCAAGCGAGAGTCAACCACCTTCCTCTCCTAGTAGCCTCTAACGTGGTGCACACAAGCACGGCACATAGCCGCTTCGTTCACCGCCCTCGCCCTCGCCCACGCCTTGCTCCGCTTTCACTTGCCGGCGGCCAGAAGCCGCCGCAGGGGCGCCACATACCCAGCAGTGTGCGGGCAGCCAAGAGCTCGAGAACGCTGCTTCTGCCCAAGCCCGCCTAGGGCGTGCACCTTTGTTCTCAGAGCTCCGTGTAACAGTCTGCCTTTCTCGCAGTTCGAATGGAAATCGAAAGCTTTTCGCCTACGCCCTTCACAGAGATCCGTTGCTAGGACGAGAATGTCTTGTGGCCGGAGCTCGCCCCCGCCGCGAGGAAGCTGCTCTTAGCACCGCGTTGCAGGGACACGTCTCGCTTCTTGACTTCGTGCTTAGCGCTCTCCGAATTCGCTGCTAGCTCCGCGGTCCTTCTCAGCTGCAAGTAGCAGCGCTCGCAGTACATAGAGCTTCGCAAGGACCGAAGACCTGGAGGGACATAGCGCACACGAAAATGTGCCAGGACAGGGACGTTCTACACTGAGTGGAGACAGAGACAGACCGAGAATTCTACACTGCCCCTTCTCGTCGGCCATCTTGTGCTCTGCTGCCTCTGCTGTGACGAATCGGTCCTTGAAAGACCAGCGAGAGCGCCTCTCCAGGCACTGAGTGTGAGCTCCCTAGGGACTTTTTCCACCTCCAAAAATTCATGGGTAAGTCCTAAAAGTTTTGGTTTGATCAAGAATAGTTACGTCCAAGTATTGCTGTTCTAAACACCCTTGGTTTCAGTCTGAACTTAACTGCTTGTTTCTGTCTTTTTGCCTAGTGGCAATCTAATTCTAAGGTAACTAGATGTGTTGGATATCCATAAATTACATCTCAGGTTAGGTGGGATAATTGGCTGGGAAGAAAATGGAACTGAGAATTTGGAAAGAATCCAAAGTGAGCTGATGTCACAATCCGAGATTCCCTTGGGTTCCAAATCCTTTCATTTGTATTTTTGTGGGCTTTTTTGAAGGCGGTGTACAGTTGAAGCCATGATTTAGCTGCGGTGAGACCTGCTCTGCTGTAAAAGCATTATTTTCTCAGTGAGCATGGACAACAGTTAGAGTGTCGTCTTTTAAGATTCCCTGCACTCCACTTATGGTGGCAAAAGCAGTGCCTTGACTGTAATCATAAAAGTGATTACAGCTTCATTGCTTTGACATCATGTAGGATGCTTCCTCCATCTGCTGTGGTCAGCATTAAGTAACAGATTTCTCAGTTTCTAGGAAGAGTCTAGCAAACAATCACCTTGCTCCTTCTCTTGCATGTATTCATCACTGCTATGCTGCTATACAGACAGATAGTCTGTTTATGATTCAACAATTCAATGGGACATCAAGTAAATAGCAAAGCAAAACTAACTACCGAAAGCACTATAAGGGCCAGAGATTAGCTTGGATCAAAACAGGTATTCTCCTAGCATTGTTTACAAACGAGTCAGCATGTGAAACAGAAGGCACAATGTAGTTTGTGCCTTGTTTTGGGCATGCCCGGAAGAAGGAAATTCTGATTTCACATATGGGAAAAGAAATGTTGACATTTGAATGAGATTGTTCATACCCCAGAAAAGGTTGCTTTGAAAGGTTGTGGAAGTCCTGTGTGGAAACACGGCTTTACAAGTCCTTTCCACCAGGAGACAACAGCTGCAGAACATCTGGGTGTGCCAGTGTTGAGAGCACCAGCAAAGATCAAAGTGGAGAAGTTGGTGAACAATGGCAGTGGCCTGGGGGAGAGCAAGTGGGGTGCTGGCTGTGGGACCAGGGGAGTCCTGACTGATTTAGGAGGCGTGTGATGGTCTGTGCCAGCAAGCGGAGTAGTGCTGTGGTCTTGGCACACCGCGAATACTGGAATTCAGTGGGGTCACTGGGCAGGCTGAGTGTCTGAGGTGCTGGAGGGACCCAGGTTGCCCACATGTAAACATCCAGTCTCACTCTTGCCAGCCACAGAAAGGAGCAGGATGTGGCTGCTGGCGATGCCTGTCATGTATATGTAGTGTATATGCGTGCTATCCCAGCCTGCTGGGAACACTTCTTCTTTGGGACTGCTTGGGCTGAGGGAGAGAAAGCAGTGGTAGTTTCTGAGGTTTCGAGTTTGCTCGAGTTTCTCAGGCTGTTTCTGGAGCCACCCAGAGTTCTCTTCCTTGAAGCATTTCAAGTCCTGCTAATTTTCAAAATTCAAACAGACACAGCCCTAAGCTAGTTGATCTGACTTCAGAGCTATTCTTTCGCTGAGCTGTTGGATGATCTGATCTCCTGAGATGTCTTCCATTTCAGTTTATGACCTGGTTCTTGTGAAAAATAGGATCTTTTAGCCTGGAGAAGAGAGGTTTCTGGAGAGACAGTATTGTGGCCTTTGAATATGTAAAGAGGGTATAAGACAAATGGAGAAAGACTTTTTAGGAAGGTTTGCAGAGAAAGGACAAGGGGACATGCTTTCAAACTGAGACTAGGTTTAGATTGGCTAAAAGGAAAAGCTTTTCTACAATGAAGCTGGTGAGACACTCAAACGGCTGTTCCAGAGAAGTTGTGGATGCCCCATCATTGAGAGTGCTCCTTATCAGTTTGGCTAGTCTTGAGCAATTTCATCTACTGTAAGATCTACCTGGCAAGGAAGTAGGACTAGGTGATCTTTAATCACAGACTGTTGTATGATTCCGTGAAAGACAGAATGCAATAAAGTTCATAATTCAGATTTTGGCGCAGACATATTTATAATTTCTCACTTTATGCATCATTGCAATGACAACTTGTTAGCTTCTGAAATGATTAGCTGAGATTGATTTCCTTCCTTAGTTTCATTTTCCCTGTTATTCCTTCACTCTTGGACCTTTTTTTCACTAGATTTCCTCTTTCAGTAAACTGCCCTTAAGTATCACTTTGCTCCCCACCTGGCTTTTTTTTTTTTTTTTTTTTTTTTTTTCAATGACACCTTTTCACTGGTTCGTTTTGGGCCTTTGCTGCTTGAAGTCCAGCAGCCTCCTTGTCAGAGCATTACGGAGCTTTCTTTACAGCTTCATCACTATGCAAAAAGCCATAAATTACTGTGTTCCATCTCACATACCATCAAGTATCACACTAATATTCCCTCTGCTGAATAGCTGGTTGGCTTACATAGACCAGCCAAAAACCAGGAACTCCAGATGGCAGCAAGAATCTTGTAGACTACTCCCGCTGTTCATTTAAATTCTGGAGAAGTCACGTGAGGTATCACATTCTCTTGAAAGAAGTGTCTATCATCTCGGACATTCTAGAATGGGCTATTAATATTGTCGTGAGTTTCTGGCTAGACCTTTTAGTATGCCAATTCAAATTCAAATGATCTGAAATGATAGAACTTCAAGAATTGTTTTTGCCAGAATCGAAGTATGATGGAGTTATATAGGGAGAATCTTAATCTTAGTTATTCTATTCCATCTCACATCATGGCTGGGGGCAGGGAGAAGGGAGTATCTTTGGGGGACAATGGGTTGCGGTGTAGTCAGTAAGCTGGGCAGAGGAGCCATCAGGTATTGTCTGTTGTTGGGGGGGGATTCATGTGAACTCTTCCTTTCTTGTACCCTGCCACCAGTATTGTTGCTAAAATTGTTTGTTTTCTCATCCAAGTGACAAAATCAGCACACTTAATGAGGGATGAAGAGGGAGCAGCGACCTCGGAACAGGAGGAAGAAGAAGCAGAGCCTGCTGTCCTCCAGAAGAAAAAAAACGCTACCAGCCAACTTTGCATCATCTGTGAACTTCCTGGGCGTGTACTCTATCCCCTTGTCCAGATCACTGAGCAAGATATTAAACAGGACTGGGCCCAAGACTGAGCCTTGGGGACCAGCTGGATGAACTCTATTTCCCACCACTCTGTGGGCCTGGCCATCACCCAGTTTGTCACCCAGCAAACAGCCCACCCATGCAAACCATAAGCAGACAGTTTCTTCAGGAGAATGATGTGAGACTCATTGCAAAAAGGATCAGGGAGATGCCTAGGAAGAGTCTCAGGTGAATCCAGGAGACTATAGTGGAGGACTATTCAGTTTTCCAATCAATTTGCTTAAAAAACTCTACAAAACCGTAATAAAAAAACAAACAAAAAAAGCAGACCAAACAAACACACAAAAACTCCCAACCAATAATCCCCAAAGAGACAAAAAAAGCCCCCAAAAAAGCCCACCAAAAAACCCACCCAAAACCGGAAAAAAAAGCCCCAAACCCAACACAAAAAATCAGGGTGAAGGTTTTTAGTAACTTTAAAAATAACAAAACAAAACAAAACGAAACAAAAAAAACCCCAGAAAGTCACATTTGTAAAGGTGCTGTCCCAGCCTCTTCTCTCAGCAGGGAGGACATGCTGAAGTGGAGCCAGTTGGAAGAAAGCGGGACGGGGCAGCACCTGGGCCATTGTCACAGGACGGCCCTGTGGCTGCCCCATTGCCAAAACCTGGACACATAAATCAAACACAGGTATGCACATGTGCTTAGACACAGCAAAAATATATTTGTCTGAAAAGAATACAGGTCCATTTCTATCACTGGAAAGAGCATAATGCCTCGTCTCAGCTTTCTTTTCAGTCATTACAAATGTTTCGAAAATAAAGGAGTGCAGAAAATGGAAATATCCAAGATCAACAGGAGGACCAGTAACAAAGATTCCATTTTTGAAACTGCATTGGGAATCCTCTGCAGAAATTGACTCAGAGCTCTAAGATTTACAAAAAAGACCAAGAGGATTGGAGTCAATACAACACAGTGTCTGGAGACTTCAGCTGGTTGCCTTGATTTCTCAAATATGATGGAGGAAGCACCTTAGCAACTACAGCTGCCAGTTCTCTCAGGGCCCTGACATGCCTCTGGGTGGGTGCCATGGTCTTGCATGCTCAGGTTCCTCAAGTGGTCTGAAAGCTGACCTGCTACTATGGGTTAGAATCAAGTCCACCAGTCCAATAACCTGAGAGATGTGGAAATAGTGACTGGCAGTAAAAATTGAGACCAACACTTGTTGAGTACCTCAGCCTTCTCCTTGTCTGTTGTCACTAGTCCTGTCTGGCTTATGGGGGTGGGGGGGGGGGGAATAGGGGAGGTGTGATAGGTTTCTTTTCATCTTCCTTTTCCCACTGAAATACCCGTAGGTGCCTTTATTATTCTTAGTTTTGGCATGCTTTTCCAAATTCAGCTTCAACTGAGCCTTAGCTATACTGATCCCATCCTCACACACTCATGTGTTACCACTGTATTTTTCCCATGATTTGTCTCGCTGTGTATCGTCTGCATATTACGTACTTGCATCACATCTATTAATTTTCAATAACCTTCTGGCTTTAACTTGCTTTCAAAAAAAAAACCTTTTTGAACCTTTTCACCTCAGAAATTCACCTGGGAAACCCCAAATCCCCAGAATTCGACCCAAAATTCACCTGGCACCCCAAATTCACCCTCCAAATTCGCTCCAAAATGATTGGCAACTTTACACACTCCATTTTCCCACAAAAGGATCTAGAGCCCTGTGCGCTTCGTATACAAACTAAATGCAAAAAACCTTTCTATTCATTCTCAGCAAAAAGACGTCCTATTCCTCCTTCTTTTGGACAAAACTGCTTTCACTTTCAAACTTATTCTCTTGCTCGCTTACCTGCATAATGCTTAGTCCCTGTTCTGCATGCTCATTTTCTTCACTTTTACAAGGAATCCTCTCCTCATCTTCTTCTTCCTCTGCTTCAACATGCAAAAACAAACCAAAAATTGTCTCTTCTACAGAAAATGAGGGGAGAAAAGAACACAAATGATAACCAATACCCTGCCAAGTAGAAATTTCTTCTATATTTCAGTGACTGATAGGCAGAAAAAAATGAATTTCATCTGGGGAAAGAAAGACATTCTAGGAATATTCAGACTGCTATCTTGCCCCAGGTAAAACATTTACCATGGCCTTAGCGTTAATGAGCTTGTGAACATCAGCTGCCAAGAGGAAGGACATTTCCTCCAGTTTCACACAATACTTGGTCAGTACATCTGCTATCTGTGCAATCAAAGAATACAGAAAAGCAACAACAAGGAAAAGTAGAACTCAAATATCAATTTCCCAAGTTAAAATCTACATGAACAAGACAATTTTTCCATTCAAGTGAATTCGATTTAATTAATTCATTAACTACATAAGTAGCATTCTCACGTTCAAGAACGGAATTCAAAGAATCAACGTTGCTTCTTCTGAGACATTGAAGCCTGAGTAGATCCCAACTTCAAATCTAGTAGGACGCCATGAAAGCAATACCTGCTACATTTAGTACATGTAAACTACAAAGACATCTAGAACAGCTCTAAAAGATGAGCAAACCCATGAACTTTGAAGGAGACGCTAGCAAGAAATGTGGAAATAGGCTTTATCTGCCCAGTGCTTTTCCCAAAAGCACGGGCACTCCTTGGCGTCAGTGAGAGTCTCTGTCTCATTATTCAGCAGCTGGCTTAGGGTAAAAAAGGATGCATGCAATCACTTCATTCCTGTTCATGACATAAACTTACTGCATCATCGTGGAAGCCATTTACTTGGAAATATAGCCTAAAAAATAGGTGTCAGACTGGGTACATATCTAGATTGCTATGAGCAAAACCAATTTCTTTTTAACAGGAAAGCCATACAATATGCCTGCCATGGCAAATATTAGTCTACTAGCCCTGCACTTCAACGGGTAGTGAGCAGATCATGACACCAAGTTTACGTTTGGCAAGGAGACAGTCTATTTATTACAAGCCCCTAGTTCTAGAACCAAGAATTCAGGAGTTGCTCATTCCCAATGAAAATCTGTCCATTTCATACCTTTGGGGTTTTATGCTTCTGTTCTTTACCTGTCTTGAGTGTGGCTTTCTTGTGAAGTCACTGATGGGTGTTTTTCCAACACATTTCTGCTGATTACACGGTAATTGCATGGCATCAGCAGACATCTCTGAATGTCTCTTGAAAGTATGCTTTTTACTCTTCCTAGAGGACCTTGTCTTCTTCTTTCCTTCACCCAAAAGGTGGGCTAAGTGAGCCTTCAAAGAACCATCATCTCAACAATTAGAATTCTTTCAAACCTACTGAATGGAGAACAGCGACAAAAAAATTTTAAAAAGACTAGTATGCGAAAGACAGCAGAAGAGAAAAGTAAAATAATGAATCCTACATGCCACATGCATAACTCTCTTCATTCAAGGCTATTTTCAAAATGAGAAGAAAGAAAAAAAAAAATAAAAAAATCACCTTTTCCTCAGAGAGCAAAAGTGGAGTAACTGGATTGTGTTGCCTTGCCTACAGTTACCAGAAAAGTCAACAGCAGAGTTGAAAACTCCTGAAGCTGGCTAACTACGCCTCTAAATGTTTTACTACTGTGTTATGATTCTGTCTTCAGTTAATAGAACCCGATATACAACAAAGAGATGGGAGCACATGGAGATGCATTGGAGAGCCTACGCTGGAGGTAACACATTCATTTTTTACTCAAACAAATCCAAATTAGAAATGTTGAAAATGACCTGGGGCCATTTCAACAGCCAGCAAACTAACACAACCAACCTTTGGCTTTTATTCAATTCTTTGCTTGTTTTACCTGGACCTTGAAGATCTGTCTGCAGCCTTCCTCTCTGCAAATATATCACACTCGTCCTATTGAGAACCCATGGCTCATCACAGCTGCTTCGCCACGCCTGCTTCCAGAAGAACTGGCAACTACAAGCTGGGAGCCAAGAGATACAACACTTCACTTGGAAAAGGGCCTTCCATGAATCCTAGAATCCCAGAATGGTTTGGACTGGAAGCGACCTTAGAGACAGATTCTCTTCTTCCCACATCCTGACATGGGCAGGGACACTTTTCCACTAGTCCAGGTTGCTCCATGTCCGCTCCAGCCTGGCCCTGGACGCTTCCTGCCATGGGGCTCCTACACAGCCTCTTTGAGCAACATGTGCCAGGCCTCAGCACCCACACAAGGAAGAATTCCTTTCCAATATCCCATCTACCCCAGCCCTCTGGCAGTTTGAAGCTATTCCCCCTTGTCCTGCGAGTCCAGAACCTTTTCCAAAGTCCCTCCCCAGCTATCTTGGAGCCCCAGCAGGCACTGCAAGGGGCTCGAAGGTCTCCCTGGAGCCTTCTGTTCTCCAGATTGGACACCCTCAGCTCTCCCAGACTGTCCTAGAGCAAAGAAGCTCCACCTTTCAAAGCACCTTAGAAGCCTCCTACCGGCCAAACTCGATGGCAACGCTGGCCTTCCGGGCCCTACGGATATCGCTTCCGGTGTCGCTCGGGGTCACTCCCGGCTCTCTCCCCGCCCCCCATGGGGCCCTCAGGCGATGCCGCTCCGACGCAGCTCCTGCCGCTGTCAGACCAACGGGGGGGCGGGGGGCCAGCCCAGCCTCATCCACAATCCACAGTGTCCTCGGCGGCTGCTGCGGGCTCATGGCGGCCCACACACCCGGAAGCAGAGCTCCCAACACAGAGGATCATAGCCCCACATTTGTGTTCGTCTCTGCACAAGGCAGGGCAGACTTGCCATGCCCGGACTTTTCAGTTCAGCACGAAAATGAGAATAAACCTGCGCCATGGGGGAGGAAACCTCTAAAGACTCCCTCATACGTGGTCGCTCAACTTAATGCCTAGGCACTTGCCATTCCTAAGGCTACACTAAAGCCCTTTTTAACTTGCGGGTAAGAAATGCCATTGTTCTGGTGTGCAGCTAAAGGCGGAGCACAGGCAGGCCAGGGCAAAAGCTGGGGCAGTGCCCGTCCTCACGCCTTCGCTGTGCTGTACTCCTTGCAGCTAGAGCGAAGCGAGAAGGACGCGAGGACGAAGAAGGCGTTCTTAAAGTAGCCCCTTGTCAGCAGCCCTGAAAGGGCGCATAACACACGGCGTCTCGCTGCCCTCCGTTCTACGTACTCGCGGATCCCTTTGCCGACTTGCAAAAGTTGCTACCAGAGCAGAGGCGGCCAGATTGAAGAGGCAGTGCTTAGGTTCACCTTTTCCTTACTGAACGTAAGCCACGTCAAGCTCCTCGCTGCACTCTGGATTTCCCTTCTCCGCGGCACTTAGCGTGGTGCTGTGTGTGTGCAACTCGGCGCCTAGAAGTGACCGCCAATGCTTTCAGAGCGGGCTGCAAGGGAACCAAAGAGCACTACAAGCAGCAGTGCTTCAGCTTGCTCCTTCCGACTGCTAAGGGCACTTGGGAAGGCATGCGACCGTCAACCACCTTCCTCTCCTAGTAGCCTCTAACGTGGTGCACACAAGCACGGCACTTGTGCCGCTTCGTTCACCGCCCTCGCCTCCGCCTACGCCTGGCGCCGTTTTCACTTGCCGGCGGCCAGATGCCGCTGCAGGGGCGCCACGTAGCCCGCAGTGTGCCGGCAGCCAAGAGCTCGAGAACGCTGCTTCTGCCCAAGCCAGCCTAGGGCGTGCACCTTTGTTCTCAGAGCTCCGTGTAACAGTCTGCCTCTCTCGCAGTTCGAATGGAAAACGAAAGCTTTTCGCCTACGCCCTTCACAGAGATCCGTTGCCAGGACGAGAATGTCTTGTGGCCGGGGCTCGCCCCCGCCGCCAGGAAGCTGCTCTTAGCACCGCGTTGCAGGGACACGTCTCGCTTCTTGACTTCGTGCTTAGCGCTCTCCGAATTCGCTGCTAGCTCCGCGGTCCTTCTCAGCTGCAAGTAGCTGCGCTCGCAGTACATAGAGCTTCGCAAGGACCGAAGACCCGGAGGGACATATCGCACACGACAATGTGGCAGGGCAGAGACGTGTTTTACATTGTCCCTTCTCGTCATCCAGTTTGTGCCTCTGCTGCTTCTGCTGTTAGGAATCGCTCCTTGAAAGACGAGCGAGAGCGTCTTTCTGGGTGCATTGCACTGAGTGAGTGCTCGCTAGGGACTTTGCACTCGGAGCCAAGGCAACAGGGCGTGCTTGCCCGCAGAACTGAGAGCACGCTGTTGGGCAGAGCTGAAACTGACCGCTGCAGTTCAGCTCTCTCCGGACGGCAGACGCCGAAGAACGCAGCCGCTTGCGAGCGGCGCAGTGCAGCGAAGAGCACACGAGCAGCCAAAGAGCTCCTTCACAATCGCTTTCACTTCTCAGTGCTCTTGCTGCTTGGAAAAGCAGCACGCAGCCATTGCACGCCAGGGCAATAGCTGGGGCAGCGCCCGTCTTCACTTCTTCGCTGTGCTGTACGGCATGCAGCTAGAGCGAAGCGAGAAGGACGCGAGGAAGTAGAAGGCGTTCTTAAAGTAGCCTACGGGCAGAGGCCTGAAAGGGCGCATAACACACGGCGTCTCGCTGCCCTCCGTTCTACGTACTCGCGGCTCCCTTTGCCGACTTGCAAAAGTTGCTACCAGAGCAGAGGCGGCCAGATTCAAGAGGCAGTGCTTAGGTTCACCTTTTCCTTACTGAACGTAAGCCACGTCAAGCTCCTCGCTGCACTCTGGATTTCCCTTCTCCGCGGCACTTAGCGTGGTGCTGTGTGTGTGCAACTCGGCGCCTAGAAGTGACCGCCAATGCTTTCACAGCAGGCTGCAAGGGAACCAAGGAGCAGCACAAGCAGCAGTGCTTCAGCTTACTCCTTCCGACTGCTAAGGGCACTTGGGAAGGCAAGCGAGAGTCAACCACCTTCCTCTCCTAGTAGCCTCTAACGTGGTGCACACAAGCACGGCGCTTTTGCCGCTTCGTTCACCGCCCTCGCCCCCGCCTTGCTCCGCTTTCACTTGCCGGCGGCCAGAAGCCGCTGCAGGGGCGCCAAATACCCAGCAGTGTGCCGGCAGCCAAGAGCTCGAGAACGCTTCTTCTGCCCAAGCCAACCTAGGGCGTGCACCTTTGTTCTCAGAGCTCCGTGTAACAGTCTGCCTCTCTCGCAGTTCGAATGGAAAACGAAAGCTTTTCGCCTACGCCCTTCACGGAGATCCGTTGCCAGGACGAGAATGTCTTGTGGCCGGGGCTCGCCCCCGCCGCCAGGAAGCTGCTCTTAGCACCGCGTTGCAGGGACACGTCTCGCTTCTTGACTTCGTGCTTAGCGCTCTCCGAATTCGCTGCTAGCTCCGCGGTCCTTCTCAGCTGCAAGTAGCTGCGCTCGCAGTACATAGAGCTTCGCAAGGACCGAAGACCCGGAGGGACATATCGCACACGACAATGTGGCAGGGCAGAGACGTGTTCTACATTGTCCCTTCTCGTCATCCAGTTTGTGCCTCTGCTGCTTCTGCTGTTAGGAATCGCTCCTTGAAAGACGAGCGAGAGCGTCTTTCTGGGTGCATTGCACTGAGTGAGTGCTCGCTAGGGACTTTGCACTCGGAGCCAAGGCAACAGGGCGTGCTTGTCCGCAGAACTGAGAGCACGCTGTTGGGCAGAGCTGAAAACTGACCGCTGCAGTTCAGCTCTCTCCGGACGGCAGACGCCGAAGAACGAAGCCGCTTGCGAGCGGCGCAGTGCAGCGAAGAGCACACGAGCAGCCAAAGAGCTCCTTCACAATCGCTTTCACTTCTCAGTGCTCTTGCTGCTTGGAAAAGCAGCACACAGCCGTTGCACGCCAGGGCAAAAGCTGGGGCAGTGCCCGTCTTCACTCCTTCGCTGTGCTGTACTCCAGGCAGCTAGAGCGAAGCGAGAAGGACGCGAGGAAGTAGAAGGCGTTCTTAAAGTAGCCTACTGGCAGAGGCCTGAAAGGGCGCATAACACACGGCGTCTCGCTGCCCTCCGTTCTACGTACTTGCGGCTCCCTTTGCCGACTTGCAAAAGTTGCTACCAGAGCAGAGGCGGCCAGATTGAAGAGGCAGTGCTTAGGTTCACCTTTTCCTTACTGCACGTAAGCCACGTCCAGCTCCTCGCTGCACTCTGGATTTCCCTTCTCCGCGGCACTTAGCGTGGTGCTGTGTGTGTGCAACTCGGCGCCTAGAAGTGACCGCCAATGCTTTCAGAGCGGGCTGCAAGGGAACCAAGGAGCAGCACAAGCAGCAGTGCTTCAGCTTACTCCTTCCGACTGCTAAGGGCACTTGGGAAGGCAAGCGAGAGTCAACCACCTTCCTCTCCTAGTAGCCTCTAACGTGGTGCACACAAGCACGGCGCTTTTGCCGCTTCGTTCACCGCCCTCGCCCACGCCTTGCTCCGCTTTCACTTGCCGGCGGCCAGAAGCCGCTGCAGGGGCGCCAAATACCCAGCAGTGTGCCGGCAGCCAAGAGCTCGAGAACGCTTCTTCTGCCCAAGCCAGCCTAGGGCGTGCACCTATGTTCTCAGAGCTCCGTGTAACAGTCTGCCTCTCTCGCAGTTCGAATGGAAAACGAAAGCTTTTCGCCTACGCCCTTCACAGAGATCCGTTGCCAGGACGAGAATGTCTTGCGGCCGGAGGTCGCCCCCGCCGCCAGGAAGCTGCTCTTAGCACCGCGTTGCAGGGACACGTCTCGCTTCTTGACTTCGTGCTTAGCGCTCTCCGAATTCGCTGCTAGCTCCGCGGTCCTTCTCAGCTGCAAGTAGCTGCGCTCGCAGTGCATAGAGCTTCGCAAGGACCAAAGACCCGGAGGGACATATCGTACACGACTACGTGCCAGGACAGAGACGTGTTTTACATTGTCCCTTCTCGTCATCCAGTTTGTGCCTCTGCTGCTTCTGCTGTTAGGAATCGCTCCTTGAAAGACGAGCGAGAGCGTCTTTCTGGGTGCATTGCACTGAGTGAGTGCTCGCTAGGGACTTTGCACTCGGAGCCAAGGCAACAGGGCGTGCTTGTCCGCAGAACTGAGAGCACGCTGTTGGGCAGAGCTGAAACTGACCGCTGCAGTTCAGCTCTCTTCGGACGGCAGACGCCGAAGAACGAAGCCGCTTGCGAGCGGCGCAGTGCAGCGAAGAGCACACGAGCAGCCAAAGAGCTCCTTCACAATCGCTTTCACTTCTCAGTGCTCTTGCTGCTTGGAAAAGCAGCACACAGCCGTTGCACGCCAGGGCAATAGCTGGGGCAGTGCCCGTCTTCACTCCTTCGCTGTGCTGTACTCCAGGCAGCTAGAACGAAGCGAGAAGGACGCGAGGACGAAGAAGGCGTTCTTAAAGTAGCCTACTGGCAGAGGCCTGAAAGGGCGCATAACACACGGCGTCTCGCTGCCCTCCGTTCTACGTACTCGCGGCTCCCTTTGCCGACTTGCAAAAGTTGCTACCAGAGCAGAGGCGGCCAGATTGAAGAGGCAGTGCCTAGGTTCACCTTTTCCTTACTGAACGTAAGCCACGTCCAGCTCCTCGCTGCACTCTGGATTTCCCTTCTCCGCGGCACTTAGCGTGGTGCTGTGTGTGTGCAACTCGGCGCCTAGAAGTGACCGCCAATGCTTTCAGAGCGGGCTGCAAGGGAACCAAAGAGCACTACAAGCAGCAGTGCTTCAGCTTGCTCCTTCCGACTGCTAAGGGCACTTGGGAAGGCAAGCGAGAGTCAACCACCTTCCTCTCCTAGTAGCCTCTAACGTGGTGCACACAAGCACGGCACTTGTGCCGCTTCGTTCACCGCCCTCGCCTCCGCCTACGCCTGGCGCCGTTTTCACTTGCCGGCGGCCAGATGCCGCTGCAGGGGCGCCACGTAGCCCGCAGTGTGCCGACAGCCAAGAGCTCGAGAACGCTGCTTCTGCCCAAGCCAGCCTAGGGCGTGCACCTTTGTTCTCAGAGCTCCGTGTAACAGTCTGCCTCTCTCGCAGTTCGAATGGAAAACGAAAGCTTTTCGCCTACGCCCTTCACAGAGATCCGTTGCCAGGACGAGAATGTCTTGTGGCCGGGGCTCGCCCCCGCCGCCAGGAAGCTGCTCTTAGCACCGCGTTGCAGGGACACGTCTCGCTTCTTGACTTCGTGCTTAGCGCTCTCCGAATTCGCTGCTAGCTCCGCGGTCCTTCTCAGCTTCAAGTAGCTGCGCTCGCAGTACATAGAGCTTCGCAAGGACCGAAGACCCGGAGGGACATATCGCACACGACAACGTGCCAGGACAGAGACGTGTTCTACATTGTCCCTTCTCGTCATCCAGTTTGTGCCTCTGCTGCTTCTGCTGTTAGGAATCGCTCCTTGAAAGACGAGCGAGAGCGTCTTTCTGGGTGCATTCCACTGAGTGAGTGCTCGCTAGGGACTTTGCACTCGGAGCCAAGGCAACAGGGCGTGCTTGTCCGCAGAACTGAGAGCACGCTGTTGGGCAGAGCTGAAACTGACCGCTGCAGTTCAGCTCTCTCCGGACGGCAGACGCCGAAGAACGAAGCCGCTTGCGAGCGGCGCAGTGCAGCGAAGAGCACACGAGCAGCCAAAGAGCTCCTTCACAATCGCTTTCACTTCTCAGTGCTCTTGCTGCTTGGAAAAGCAGCACACAGCCGTTGCACGCCAGGGCAATAGCTGGGGCAGCGCCCGTCTTCACTCCTTCGCTGTGCTGTACTCCAGGCAGCTAGAGCGAAACGACAAGGACGCGAGGAAGAAGAAGGCCATCTTAAAGTCGCTCCGTGTCAGCAGCCCTGAAAGGGCGCATAACACATGGCGTCTCGCTGCCCTCCGTTCTACGTACTCGCGGCTCCCTTTGCCGACTTGCAAAAGTTGCTACCAGAGCAGAGGCGGCCAGATTGAAGAGGCAGTGCCTAGGTTCACCTTTTCCTTACTGAACGTAAGCCACGTCCAGCTCCTCGCTGCACTCTGGATTTCCCTTCTCCGCGGCACTTAGCGTGGTGCTGTGTGTGTGCAACTCGGCGCCTAGAAGTGACCGCCAATGCTTTCAGAGCGGGCTGCAAGGGAACCAAGGAGCAGCACAAGCAGCAGTGCTTCAGCTTACTCCTTCCGACTGCTAAGGGCACTTGGGAAGGCAAGCGAGAGTCAACCACCTTCCTCTCCTAGTAGCCTCTAACGTGGTGCACACAAGCACGGAGCTTTTGCCGATTCGTTCACCGCCCTCGCCCCCCGCCTTGCTCCGCTTTCACTTGCCGGCGGCCAGAAGCCGCTGCAGGGGCGCCAAATACCCAGCAGTGTGCCGGCAGCCAAGAGCTCGAGAACGCTTCTTCTGCCCAAGCCAGCCTAGGGCGTGCACCTTTGTTCTCAGAGCTCCGTGTAACAGTCTGCCTCTCTCGCAGTTCGAATGGAAAACGAAACCTTTTCGCCTACGCCCTTCACAGAGATCCGTTGCCAGGACGAGAATGTCTTGCGGCCGGAGGTCGCCCCCGCCGCCATGAAGCTGCTCTTAGCACTGCGTTGCAGGTACACGTCTCGCTTCTTGACTTCGTGCTTAGCGCTCTCTGAATTCGCTGCTAGCTCCGCGGTCCTTCTCAGCTGCGAGTAGCAGCGCTCGCAGTACATAGAGCTTCGCAAGGACCGAAGACCCGGAGGGACATATCGCACACGACAATGTGCCAGGACAGAGACGTGTTCTACATTGTCCCATCTCGTTATCCAGTTTGTGCCTCTGCTGCTTCTGCTGTTAGGAATCGCTCCTTGAAAGACGAGCGAGAGCGTCTTTCTGGGTGCATTGCACTGAGTGAGTGCTCGCTAGGGACTTTGCACTCGGAGCCAAGGCAACAGGGCGTGCTTGTCCGCAGAACTGAGAGCACGCTGTTGGGCAGAGCTGAAACTGACCGCTGCAGTTCAGCTCTCTCCGGACGGCAGACGCCGAAGAACGAAGCCGCTTGCGAGCGGCGCAGTGCAGCGAAGAGCACACGAGCAGCCAAAGAGCTCCTTCACAATCGCTTTCACTTCTCAGTGCTCTTGCTGCTTGGAAAAGCAGCACACAGCCGTTGCACGCCAGGGCAAAAGCTGGGGCAGTGCCCGTCTTCACTCCTTCGCTGTGCTGTACTCCAGGCAGCTAGAACGAAGCGAGAAGGACGCGAGGAAGTAGAAGGCGTTCTTAAAGTAGCCTACTGGCAGAGGCCTGAAAGGGCGCACAACACACGGCGTCTCGCTGCCCTCCGTTCTACGTACTCGCGGCTCCCTTTGCCGACTTGCAAAAGTTGCTACCAGAGCAGAGGCGGCCAGATTGAAGAGGCAGTGCCTAGGTTCACCTTTTCCTTACTGAACGTAAGCCACGTGCAGCTCCTCGCTGCACTCTGGATTTCCCTTCTCCGCGGCACTCACCGCGGTGCTGTGTGTGTGCAACTCGGCGCCTAGAAGTGACCGCCAATGCTTTCAGAGCGGGCTGCAAGGGAACCAAAGAGCACTACAAGCAGCAGTGCTTCAGCTTGCTCCTTCCGACTGCTAAGGGCACTTGGGAAGGCAAGCGAGAGTCAACCACCTTCCTCTCCTAGTAGCCTCTAACGTGGTGCACACAAGCACGGCACTTGTGCCGCTTCGTTCACCGCCCTCGCCTCCGCCTACGCCTGGCGCCGTTTTCACTTGCCGGCGGCCAGATGCCGCTGCAGGGGCGCCACGTAGCCCGCAGTGTGCCGGCAGCCAAGAGCTAGAGAACGCTGCTTCTGCCCAAGCCAGCCTAGGGCGTGCACCTTTGTTCTCAGAGCTCCGTGTAACAGTCTGCCTCTTTCGCAGTTCGAATGGAAAACGAAAGCTTTTCGCCTACGCCCTTCACAGAGATCCGTTGCCAGGACGAGAATGTCTTGTGGCCGGGGCTCGCCCCCGCCGCCAGGAAGCTGCTCTTAGCACCGCATTGCAGGGACACGTCTCGCTTCTTGACTTCGTGCTTAGCGCTCTCCGAATTCGCTGCTAGCTCCGCGGTCCTTCTCAGCTGCAAGTAGCTGCGCTCGCAGTACATAGAGCTTCGCAAGGACCGAAGACCCGGTGGGACATATCGCACACGACTACGTGCCAGGACAGAGACGTGTTCTACATTGTCCCTTCTCGTCATCCAGTTTGTGCCTCTGCTGCTTCTGCTGTTAGGAATCGCTCCTTGAAAGACGAGCGAGAGCGTCTTTCTGGGTGCATTGCACTGAGTGAGTGCTCGCTAGGGACTTTGCACTCGGAGCCAAGGCAACAGGGCGTGCTTGTCCGCAGAACTGAGAGCACGCTGTTGGGCAGAGCTGAAACTGACCGCTGCAGTTCAGCTCTCTCCGGACGGCAGACGCCGAAGAACGAAGCCGCTTGCGAGCGGCGCAGTGCAGCGAAGAGCACACGAGCAGCCAAAGAGCTCCTTCACAATCGCTTTCACTTCTCAGTGCTCTTGCTGCTTGGAAAAGCAGCACACAGCCGTTGCACGCCAGGGCAAAAGCTGGGGCAGTGCCCGTCTTCACTCCTTCGCTGTGCTGTACTCCAGGCAGCTAGAGCGAAGCGAGAAGGACGCGAGGAAGTAGAAGGCGTTCTTAAAGTAGCCTACTGGCAGAGGCCTGAAAGGGCGCATAACACACGGCGTCTCGCTGCCCTCCGTTCTACGTACTCGCGAATCACTCTGCCGACTTGCAAAAGTTGCTACCAGAGCAGAGGCGGCCAGATTGAAGAGGCAGTGCCTAGGTTCACCTTCTCCTTACTGCACGTAAGCCACGTGCAGCTCCTCGCTGCACTCTGGATTTCCCTTCTCCGCGGCACTCACCGTGGTGCTGTGTGTGTGCAACTCGGCGCCTAGAAGTGACCGCCAATGCTTTCCAGCAGGCTGCAAGGGAGCCAAGGAGCAGCACCAGCAGCAGGGCTTCAGCTTGCTCCTTCCGACTGCTAAGGGCACTTGGAAAGGAAAGCGCGTGTCAACCACCTTCCTGTCCACGTAGCCTCTAACGTGGTGCACACAAGCGTGGGACTTGTCCCGCTTCGTTCACCGCCCACGCCCTCGCCAACGCCGGCCTCCGCTTTCACTAGCCGGCGGCCAGAAGCCGCTGCAGGGGCGCCAAATACCCAGCAGTGTGCCGGCAGCCAAGAGCTCGAGAACACTTCTTCTGCCCAAGCCCGCCTAGGGCGTGCCCCTTTGTTCTCAGAGCTCCGTGCAACAGTCTGCCTCTCTCGCAGTTCGAATGGAAAACGAAAGCTTTTCGCCTACGCCCTTCACAGAGATGCGTTGCCAGGACGTGAATGTCTTTTGGTCGGAGCTCGCCACCGCCGCCAGGAAGCTGCTCTTAGTACCGCATTGCAGGGACACGTCTCGCTTCTTGACTTCGTGCTTAGCGCTCTCCGAATTCGCCGCTAGCTCCACGGTCCTTCTCAGCTGCAAGTTGCTGCGCTTGCAGTACATAGACCTTCGCAAGGACCGAAGACCCGGAGGGACATATCGCACACGACAATGTGCCACGACAGAGACGTGTTCTATATTGTCCCTTCTCGCCATCCACTTTGTGCTTCTGCTGCTTCTGCTGTTAGGAAACGCTCCTTGAAAGACGAGCGAGAGCGTCTTTCTGGGTGCATTGCACTGAGTGAGTTCTCGCTAAGGACTTTGCACTCGGAGCCAAGGCAACAGGGCGTGCTTGCCCGCAGAACTGAGAGCACGCTGTTGGGCAGAGCTGAAACTGTCCGCTGGAGTTCACCTCCTTCCGACTGCTAAGGGCACTTGTGAAGGCAAGCGAGTGTCAACCACCTTCCTCTCCTAGTAGCCTGTAACGTGGTGCACAGAAGCGTGGGACTTGTCCCGCTTCTTTCTCCACCCTCGCCTTGTGCCGCTTTCTCTTGCAGGCGGCCAGAAGTCGTTTAGGGGTGCCACCCAGCCGGCAGTATGCCGGCAGCCAAGAGCTCGAGAACGCTGCTTCTGCCCAAGCCCGCCTAGGGCGTGCACCTTTGTCCTCAGAGCTCCGTGCAACAGTCTGCCTCTCTCGCAGTTCGAATGGAAAATGAAAGCTTTTCTCCTACGCCCTTCACAGAGATCCGTTGCCAGGACGAGAATGTCTTGTGGCCGGAGCTCGCCCCCGCCGCGAGGAAGCTGCTCTTAGCACCGCATTGCAGGGACACGTCTCGCTTCTTGACTTCGTGCTTAGCGCTCTCCGAATTCGCCGCTAGCTCCACGGTCCTTCTCAGCTGTAAGTTGCTGCGCTCGCAGTACATAGAGCTTCGCAAGGACCGAAGACCCGGAGAGACGTATCGCACAAGAAAATGTGCCAGGACAGGGACGTTCTACACTGAGTAGAGACACAGACAGACAGAGAGTTCTACGCTGCCCCTTCTCGTCAGCCATCTTGTGCTCTGCTGCCTCTGCTGTGACGAATCCGTCCTTGAAAGACCAGCGAGAGCGCCTCTCCAGGCACTGAGTTATAGGTCCCTCGGGACTTTTGGATGTAAAACTTTTTCCACCTCCAGAAATACATGGGTAAGTCCTAAAAGTTTTGGTTTTATTCAGAATAGTTTCGTCCAAGTATTGTTGTTCTAAACACCCATGGTTTCCGTCTTCACTTAACTACTTGTTTCTGTCTTTTTGGCTAGTGGCAATCTTCTTCTAAAGTAACTAGATGTGTTGGAAATCCATAAATTATATCTCAAGTTAGGTGGGATAATTGGCTCGGAAGAAAATGGAATTGAGAATTTGGAAGGAATCCAGAGTGTGCTGATGTCACAATCCGAGATTCCCTTGGGTTCCAAATCCTTTCATTTGTGTTTTTGTGGGCTTTTTTGAAGGCGGTGTACAGTTGAAGCCATGATTTAGCTGCGGTGAGACCTGCTCTGCTGTAAAAGCATTATTTTCTCAGTGAGCATGGACAACAGTTAGAGTGTCGTCTTTTAAGATTCCCTGCACTCCACTTATGGTGGCAAAAGCAGTGCCTTGACTGTAATCATAAAAGTGATTACAGCTTCATTGCTTTGACATCATGTAGGATGCTTCCTCCATCTGCTGTGGTCAGCATTAAGTAACAGATTTCTCAGTTTCTAGGAAGAGTCTAGCAAACAATCACCTTGCTCCTTCTCTTGCATGTATTCATCACTGCTATGCTGCTATACAGACAGATAGTCTGTTTATGATTCAACAATTCAATGGGACATCAAGTAAATAGCAAAGCAAAACTAACTACCGAAAGCACTATAAGGGCCAGAGATTAGCTTGGATCAAAACAGGTATTCTCCTAGCATTGTTTACAAACGAGTCAGCATGTGAAACAGAAGGCACAATGTAGTTTGTGCCTTGTTTTGGGCATGCCCGGAAGAAGGAAATTCTGATTTCACATATGGGAAAAGAAATGTTGACATTTGAATGAGATTGTTCATACCCCAGAAAAGGTTGCTTTGAAAGGTTGTGGAAGTCCTGTGTGGAAACACGGCTTTACAAGTCCTTTCCACCAGGAGACAACAGCTGCAGAACATCTGGGTGTGCCAGTGTTGAGAGCACCAGCAAAGATCAAAGTGGAGAAGTTGGTGAACAATGGCAATGGCCTGGCGGAGGGCAAGTGGGGTGCTGGCTGTGGGACCAGGGGAGTCCTGACTGATTTAGGAGGCGTGTGATGGTCTGTGCCAGCAAGCGGAGTAGTGCTGTGGCCTTGGCACACTGCGAATACTGGAATTCAGTGGGGTCACTGGGCAGGCTGAGTGTCTGAGGTGCTGGAGGGACCCAGGTTGCCCACATGTAAACATCCAGTCTCACTCTTGCCAGCCACAGAAAGGAGCAGGATGTGGCTGCTGGCGATGCCTGTCATGTATATGTAGTGTATATGTGTGCTATCCCAGCCTGCTGGGAACACTTCTTCTTTGTGACTGCTTGGGCTGAGGGAGAGAAAGCAGTGGTAGTTTCTGAGGTTTCGAGTTTGCTTGAGTTTCTCAGGCTGTTTCTGGAGCCACCCTCTTCCTTGAAGCATTTCAAGTCCTGTTAATTTTCAAAATTCAAACAGACACAGCCCTAAGCTAGTTGATCTGACTTCAGAGCTATTCTTATGCTGAGCTGTTGGATGATCTGATCTCCTGAGATGTCTTCCATCTCAGTCTATGACCTGGTTCTTGTGAAAAATAGGATCTTTTAGCCTGGAGAAGAGAGGTTTCTGGAGAGACAGTATTGTGGCCTTTGAATATGTAAAGAGGGTATAAGACAAATGGAGAAAGACTTTTTAGGAAAGTTTGCAGAGACAGGACAAGGGGCCATGCTTTCAAACTGAGACTAGGTTTAGATTGGCTAAAAGGAAAAACTTTTCTACAATGAAGCTGGTGAGACACTCAAACGGGTGTTCCAGAGAAGTTATGGATGCCCCATCATTGAGAGTGCTCCTTATCAGTTTGGCTAGTCTTGAGCAATTTTATCTACTGTAAGATCTACCTGGCAAGGAAGTAGGACTAGGTGATCTTTAATCACAGACTGTTGTATGATTCCGTGAAAGACAGAATGCAATAAAGTTCATAATTCAGATTTTGGCGCAGACATATTTATTTTTTCTCACTTTATGCATCATTGCAATGACAACTTGTTAGCTTCTGAAATGATTAGCTGAGATTGATTTCCTTCCTTAGTTTCATTTTCCCTGTTATTCCTTCACTCTTGGACTTTTTTTTTCACTAGATTTCCTCTTTCAATAAACTGCCCTTAAGTATCACTTTGCTCCCCACCTGGCTTTTTTTTTTTTTCAATGATACCTTTTCACTGGTTCGTTTTGGGCCTTTGCTGCTTGAAGTCCAGCAGCCTCCTTGTCTGAGCATTATGGAGCTTTCTTTACAGCTTCATCACTATGCAAAAAGCCATAAATTACGGTGTTCCATCTCACATACCATCAAGTATCACACTAATATTCCCTCTGCTGAATAGCTGGTTGGCTTACATAGACCAGCCAAAAACCAGGAAATCCAGATGGCAGCAAGAATCTTGTAGACTACTCCCGCTGTTCATTTAAATTCTGGAGAAGTCACGTGAGGTATCACATTCTCTTGAAAGAAGTGTCTATCATCTCGGACATTCTAGAATGGGCTATTGTCGTGAGTTTCTGGCTAGACTTTTTAGTATGCAAATTCAAATTCAAATGATCTGAAATGATAGAACTTCAAGAAATTTTTTTTCCCAGAATCGAAGTATGATGGAGTTCCATAGGGAGAATCTTAATCTTAGTTATTCTATTCCATCTCACATCATGGCTGGGGGCAGGGAGAAGGGAGTATCTTTGGGGGACAATGGGTTCCAGTGTAGTCAGTAAGCTGGGCAGAGGAGCCATCAGGTATTGTCTGTTGTTGGGGGGGGGATTCATGTGAACTCTTCCTTTCTTGTACCCTGCCACTAGTATTGTTGCTAAAATTGTTTGTTTTCTCATCCAAGTGACAAAATCAGCACACTTAATGAGGGATGAAGAGGGAGCAGCGACCTCAGAACAGGAGGAAGAAGAAGCAGAGCCTGCTGTCCTCCAGAAGAAAAAAACACTACCAGCCAACTTTGCATCATCTGTGAACTTCCTGGGCGCGTACTCTATCCTTTTGTCCAGATCACTGAGCAAGATATTAAACAGGACTGGGCCCAAGACTGAGCCTTGGGGACCAGCTGGATGAACTCTATTTCCCACCACTCTGTGGGCCTGGCCATCACCCAGTTTGTCACCCAGCAAACAGCCCACCCATGCAAACCATAAGCAGACAGTTTCTTCAGGAGAATGATGTGAGACTCATTGCAAAAAGGATCAGGGAGATGCCTAGGAAGAGTCTCAGGTGAATCCAGGAGACTATAGTGGAGGACTATTCAGTTTTCCAATCAATTTGTTTAAAAAACTCTACAAAACCGTAATAAAAAACCAACCAACCAACCAAACAAACAAAAAAAGCAGACCAAACAAACACACAAAACCCCCCAACCAATAATCCCCAAAGAGACAAAAAAAGCCCCCAAAAAAGCCCACCAAAAAACCCACCCAAAACTGAAAAAAAAACCCAAACCCAACACAAAAAATCAGGGTGAAGGTTTTTAGTAACTTTAAAAATAACAAAACAAAACAAAACAAAAAAACCCCAGAAAGTCACATTTCTAAAGGTGCTGTCCCAGCCTCTTCTCTCAGCAGGGAGGACATGCTGAAGTGGAGCCAGTTGGAAGAAAGCGGGACGGGGCAGCACCTGGGCCATTGTCACAGGACGGCCCTGTGGCTGCCCCATTGCCAAAACCTGGACACATAAATCAAACACAGGTATGCACATGTGCTTAGACACAGCAAAAATATATTTGTCTGAAAAGAATACTGGTCCATTTATATCACTGGAAAGAGCATAATGCCTCATCTCAGCTTTCTTTTCAGTCATTACAAATGTTTCGAAAATAAAAGAGTGCAGAAAATGGAAATATCCAAGGTCAACATGAGGACCAGTAACAAAGATTCCATTTTTGAAACTGCATTGGGAATCCTCTGCAGAAATTGACTCAGAGCTCTAAGATTTACAAAAAAGACCAAGAGGATTGGAGTCAATACAACACAGTGTCTGGAGACTTCAGCTGGTTGCCTTGATTTCTCAAATATGATGGAGGAAGCACCTTAGCAACTACAGCTGCCAGTTCTCTCAGGGCCCTGACATGCCTCTGGGTGGGTGCCATGGTCTTGCATGCTCAGGTTCCTCAAGTGGTCTGAAAGCTGACCTGCTACTATGGGTTAGAATCAAGTCCACCAGTCCAATAACCTGAGAGATGTGGAAATAGTGACTGGCAGTAAAAATTGAGACCAACACTTGTTGAGTACCTCAGCCTTCTCCTTGTCTGTTGTCACTAGTCCTGTCTGGCTTATGGGGGTGGGGGGGGAATAGGGGAGGTGTGATAGGTTTCTTTTCATCTTCCTTTTCCCACTGAAATACCCGTAGGTGCCTTTATTATTCTTAGTTTTGGCATGCTTTTCCAAATTCAGCTTCAACTGAGCCTTAGCTATACTGATCCCATCCTCACACACTCATGTGTTACCACTGTATTTTTCCCATGATTTGTCTCGCTGTGTATCGTCTGCATATTACCTACTTGCATCACATCTATTAATTTTCAATAACCTTCTGGCTTTAACTTGTTTTCAAAAAAAACCTTTTTGAACCTTTCCACCTCAGAAATTCACCTGGGAAACCCGAAATCCCCAAAATTCACCCCGAAGTCCACCCTGGGATGCTCAGCACTTACCAGGCAACTCCCAAAATTCCACAAATTCACCCCAAAATTCACGGGGGACCCCCAAATCCCAGTGCTTCACCCCAAAATCCCACCTGCAACCCCCAAAATCCCTCAAATCACCCCCAAGACCCAGTCCCCCCAACACCTCCCAAATTCACCCCAAAATGTCTCCAATCCCCCTCAAAACCCGCCCAGATACCCCCAAATCCACCAAATTCACTCCAAGACCCATCTGGGACTCCCAAAAATCACCAAAATTCCCCGGAAAATCCACCTGCATCCCCCCAAATTCATCCCAAAATTCTCCCACGACTTCCAAATGCTCACCTGGATACCCCAAAATCGACAGAATTCACCCCAAAATACGCCTGGCATCCCCAAAACTCACCTGAGAACCCTAAAATTCACACGTATTCCCAAAATTCCCCTGAGATCCCTAGAATTCCACAAATTCCCCCTAAAATTCAACTGGGACTCCCCACATTCCACAAATTCACCCCAAACCTCGCTACCCGGGATCCCCCGAAATTCCACAAATTCTCCCCCAAAATCAACCTGGGACCCCTCAAAACTCACCTGGATCTCCCCAAATCCCCGCCCCGCCACCCCGCCACCCCCCCACCCCCCCAATTCACCTGGGCACCCCCAAATCCCCAGAATTCAACCCAAAATTCACCTGGGACCCCAAAAACCTCCAAATTCCCTCCAAAATGATTGGCAACTTTACACACTCCATTTTCCCACAAAAGGATCTAGAGCCCTGTGTGCTTCGTATACAAACTAAATGCAAAAAACCTTTCTATTCATTCTCAGCAAAAAGACTTCCTATTCCTCCTTCTTTTGGACAAAACTGCCTTCACTTTCAAACTTATTCTCTTGCTCACTTACCTGCATAATGCTTAGTCCCTGTTCTGCATGCTCATTTTCTTCACTTTTACAAGGAATCCTCTCCTCATCTTCTTCTTCCTCTGCTTCTTCCATTTCCTGTGCCAAGATCACCTGTTTCTCAGTTAGATTTCTTTCTCCAGCTGATTTTTTGACAACTGTCCCTATCTTCTGGCACCGCTCGCTCGAGAGAGGCGATTGTCTCGCTCTGCTCTGGGCAGGGACTGCGCTTTCTTCAAGCCCTGGGGGCAATTTTGGATGCCACAGCGTCAGAAAGACCTCAGGCTATTGGAGAAATGTCCAAAGGAGGGACACAGGGATAGTGAAGAGGCTGGAGGGGAAGCCATACATAGAGTGGCTGAGGGCATTTGGTTCAGCTGCAGAGAGGACACTGAGCTCACACCTCACTTGGGACCTCTCAGCTCCTCCCAAGGGCAGCACAGGGACAGCTTTGCTCTCTGCTCTCTGCGACCAGGGACAGGAGCCAAGGGAATGCCAGGAGCTGTGTCAGGGGACGATTAGGCTGGCTATCAGGGAAAGGTTTTTTTCCTCAGAGGCTGGTCGGGCACTGAATAGGTTCTCCAGGCAATGGGCACAGCCCCAAGGCTGCCAGAGATCCAGGAGCGTTTGGCCAATGCTCTCAGGGATGCAGAGGGTGGGACTGTTGGAGTGTCTGTGCAGGGCCAGGAGTTGGACTTTGACGATCCCTAGGGGTCCCTTCCGACTCAGGAAACTCTTACCATTTTCCCCTCTTTCCTCTCCTTGCACAATGCTCTCAGCTTACTGTTCCACCGCATGTTCCACTTCTGAAACCTCCGCTACTTCTTTCCAGTTCAAGCACAGTTCTACTGGTTACAATCCAAAGATAGACAGGTTGAAAAACAACCAAAAAGAAACACCTATTTGGAATGTCGTGGTCTTATCTGCATCTCGAACTATGAAGTCGATTGTGCCTTGCAAGTTCTAAAAGCAAAACAACAACAACAAAAAACACCCACCACACCATTTTAACATAGGGATTTGCCTTCTTCTAAGAAATCCATATCCCTTCTCAAAATGGATCTATTTCAGGAAGAGATCATCTTGAATAGATCACTTACTATCTAAAGAACCTGGAACACTCAAATCCGTAATGATAAGCCTGTTACCTTGTCGTTTTCTGTACCAAAGGCAAATGAATTTGCTCAAGTGCCATTTGTAACAAGGACAGAGCTCAAAGTGTGGCTCTGAGAAATGTTTTGGTTTCCCTCTCCTATCTCCATCAAAAGCACTTTCTTCAATGGCTGAAACAATACTTGATACAGTCTGAATTTTAAAGGTCATGAAAATTTTCTCCAAAGTGAAAAATTAATATAGCAGTCAGGTTTGAAACCAATGGGAATTTTTGTTTTACCTGTTTGAAGATTCCCTTCACACTAAAATGCTGGCTGATGGATACCTGGAAGAAATCAATTCCCACAAAATGCTTCTGGGTAAGCCATTACGTCATCCATTACAATTTGCTTCAGTGTCCCGTTCCTGTCCAATTGAAGGTCCCTGTTTAAGAGACTCAAGTACGGAGAGAAATATAATTAAATAGGACTACAGTGCCTTTAAATCTAAATCGAACTTCCTGATCAATCTCATAAAACCTTTAGGCTAAATGTTGCCATTGATCTGTTTCTACTGAACACAATCACGTCCTGGCTTGTTAGAGATTAGTTCATTACAAAGAAAGAAACGCAGAGAAGTTAAAATATTTCCAGAGAAGCATTTGACATCCTTCCTTTTGGATGGGGAACCATTCCAACACTGCTTACATAAGAGGTCAAATGACTGTCTTCCATGTTAGTTCTGCACTGTGCTCAGCGGAGCCTTTCTGGTTTATTTGCCTTTGACTTGGACATAAAGCTGAGTCTTGATTCAAGAAAAATCAATATTCACACTTGTTTTCATTTACACGGACATTGGCTTGGTCTCCTAAACAAAGAGAATGATGGGGAATTTTTGTACGAGTTCAGATAGGTAACATTCTCTTTCCGCAACCTGGCATTGTATTTTCACTTGGTCTGTTACCTCTGGCTTTGTTTTAACGGCTCAAATTATTAGGAAGAGTATCAAACCTCCAGCTCTAACCACAGTCCCACTGCGAGGTGTGTGAAGGTATGTGCATCTGCCCCTCAGGTCCATACTGCTCTTCTAATGTGCCTCTGATCGAGCAGGTAGGAAAGACCTCCTGGGTGTGTGAACAGTGCTGCTTCCTCTATGGCTTCAGAGCTGCTGCTAAGATCTTCAGGAAGGAGAGCGGTATTGTACCCATTTTTAGATGGTTTTTAAAGTTGCCAGTGTTGGGCTGTCTTAAACGTCTGAGTTCCTAGAAGTTTGAATGAGATCAAATCTATGAGTGAAGAGATGATGGTGCAGACCAACTTCTGATTCCAGTGATCCAAGAATCTGCACTACTACTTTTACCTTCTGAATAAGGCATGGATGTGATGGTATGCACAGTAATACTGATGTGCTATGGTTTTTGAATGATAGCAGTCTTCCTTTGTCCCATTCCTAAACCGTGGGCATTATTTGCCTTAACCTTGTTCCATAGGGACATTATTCTATATTCTTACATGAAGTGAAAAGCACTCTTTTTCCATACCTTCACACAACAGCATTAAAACAAGGCCTAAGTAGTACAACCAATGTTCAAAGATGCTCTACCTTTTAAGTTTACAAAACATACAAAATTTATACCTTGTTCTAAGTTGATCTCAAGAAGAAAGGGTGTTCTCCAAATACTCCTTCAGCTCTTCCTCACAGCTCACCATTTGCCTTTTTTCTAAGATTGTATCCAGATCACTTTCGTCATCTAAGGCCACATAAAAAAGCTAGTAAAAATGGTTTCGTAGATACTAAAATCTCCCCAACTCTTTAGGATTCAAGGAAGTTAATTATGCACAGATCTTCTACACCCAGAAGAGAAAGCTACCTCAGCAAAACTCATCGCCTATGAAAATCTTCCTAGATAATGAACACCTCTGACACTGCCACCCCAAGTTGGTGTTCTGAAACAATGAGAACCTCACATCCAATCAGACTCTAGACCTGCACAAGATCTCGTCATAGCAACTTGCAGCCACTTTCTACAGAAAGCAGCAGTGATCTCTATCACTGTTGCCATACCAACAATAAGACAGGACTGTCCATTCAGTGTGAATCAAGCAGTTAGCAAAAATGCACCTGACAGAATGAAACTGAAGAGTAGAAATTCGCATCTAAAAGTCAAAGATTACATTTTTAATTTTATAGCAGGTATTTTGAATTTCAGAGGGCTCTTTGCATTAAGAAGTCCTGTTTTTATAGCACACCCTTGTTTTTATGTTTCTACCTGGATTATGGCCATTTAGCCGTCTCCTTCAAATCACTCCAAAGAAAAACATTCAAGTGAACAAGTTCTTTCTAAACTGCTGGAAGGTGAAATGAATGAGTAAGAGGATATGTAACATGATAAAAGGCTGCCTGGAATTTTACGACTGGTATCCAACATGGCGTCTTCTATCTGGAGAGTAAAAAAAAATCAGTCTCCAAGTAAACTGGTAAGAATGCGGATTCTCAAAACTTCTGTTTATTCTGGCACCATAAAGCACCAAATCACATTCTATAATTTATCCCTTTAGAAACAACTGCCCGACTTTTTTTATGTATAGAAAAGATTGGAAGACATTTGGGAGATCATTTCCAGCTATTCCTAAAGTCTGATCTTAAGCAGACTGGGCCATACGTCATTCATCGCTATCCTATGTATTTCAGATAGAAATGATCATAAAAATACAATCTATTTCTATTACAAATAATAAACACAAGAATTATGAACACTTCCACATGAAACTCTTGCACACCAAACTGTTTCTCTGGAGTGTTTTGTCACACTATGGACCTCTTTCTAAGGTGACATCAGTAGCCTACCACGCAGAAGGCATTGCAGGTGGGAGCACAGGAAGAACAGACTAATCCCAAGGAGTGATGAAGATATATGCCATCAAATAAAAGAAACGTACATCCATGTGCTCCACTTCTTCTTCAAACCAACATTTTCGTTTCTCAGTCATCTGAAGCCTGTTGGAGTGCACAACTTCAGCATCTTCTGCTGTGCAAATGTTCATATCCAACAGGGTCATCTGAAGGAAAAGAAGAACAAAATATTGACATGCACAGAAGAAATACTGTGTGGCTTTCAGAGAGCCTGACTAAACGTAGTGTTTCTTTTCTTGTGATGGACAGAGATAGATTCAGCCTCCTACATGCCATATTAGATTACTAAACAATACCATCTGGTTGGACACAAAGGGAGAAATTGAGGCAGAGGTGGAATTTCTTTCCCAAGATAAGACAGATTTAGCACAAGGGCTGAGGCTCCTTGCATCTTCCACATTCATGTAGGACAGCACTCCCTTCATTACTGGCATTTGTTACGGCTTTTCCACATTTCAAGCACAAATACCAACTACTACTGTGAAACCAAACGGATGGCTTACTTTTTGAACAGAGTAAGGCGGAGGTTAAAAAGGAATTCCACTTGTTATCTCAATGTCTGGTGTATCCTCAGACGCATTTTACTCTAATGACACGTTGGACCACGGCTATCACAGTGCTGTGGCACTCAACTTGCACATCTGCCCTTTCTCCTGACATTTGCCCTCGACCAGCTCATACTGGATGCTCATTTTCTCCATGCACTCCACATTAGGGCTGTCTGAATGATACGGAACAGACCACAGTCAAAATTCCCATCTTTCACAGTGCAGTGTGACATGGAAACATGACAGAGGCCACGTGCTGAATCTCAGCACACGGAACAGATGCCAGCAGTGCCTACAGACACCAGACACTACCAGCCAAAGAAATCAAGACATTTTCATACACAGCTGCTTATCATTATGCTTCAAAGTAGCAAGGTACTTACAATCGCTACCAACTTCTTTGCTACCATACAGGCTACAAACATCCCAACTGGATGTGCTCTGGAGCAAGAGAAGGCAGACACAGAGCGGGAAGGCATGCTGCAAGGACACAGAGAAAGGAAGTATCTCCAATACTTCCCCTCTTCTCACACTTCCTCTCTCCTTCTCCAAGAGTTAAAAAGGAGTATTTTTGTATGATTGAGAAGGGATCCACGTCAAAATTAACTTCTGATTTCCCCCAGATTCATTCTAACCGAGCCAGTTCCTGCTAGATCTCCCCATGCACAGGTGCTTGTACTGGCCAAAGGAAAGCCATGCCACAGGCAGCTTCTTTGGCTCTTACTGCCACCTCCAAGCAACTGAGAAGGTATGTGGCAACACACGGAACAAAGAATAGAGCAAACATGCACTCTCAAAGCAACCGTCTGCCTCATCGTTGCCCAGGAGAAAAGAAAATATTGCTTGAATTCCAGACTGTTCTTAGGATTTCCCGACCTACCTAGACTTTTGCTTCAATTCTCCAGAGTTCTGCACCATTCGTTTCCATCGGATTTGGCACGTGTTGGAGGCAACAAGGTGCTATCAAAGTAGGAAACAAGAGTCAGGTATCCTAGAATACAAACCAGTCAGTACTTCAAATATAAAATTATGAATCCCAATATCCATACTACTGGGCTTTCTTTTATTTACAGCCATCTTGGCAATGAAAATAAACCTGAGATTGTTGTTGTTCAAGGCCAACTGTTTCCTGCCCGATAAGGAGCTAACTGTCATCTACCTCGTTCCTACATCCACCGTAAAAAACCTCCCTGTAAAGATCGTAATGAATTGCACCCGAAAATGTTTCTTGTGTTCAGGATGGATATTCAAACGTAGCAGTGATAGATTTCTATCCAGACTCCTCTTATTTATTATTTTATTTTATTGCGGTGAATTTCGGGGGTCCGAGGTGAATTTTGGGGTGAAGTTTTGGCATTTGGAGGGTCCCAGGTGGAATCTGGGGTTCCAGGTGGAATATTGGGGTGAATTTGGGGGATCCAGGTGGGATTTTGTGGGTCCCAGGTAAGGGTTTGGTGGAAGCAAGGTGGGATTTTGGGGTGAATTTTGGAGGTTTTGCGGGAAATTTTGGGGGTCTCATGTGAGTTTTGTGGGTCCCAAGTGAACTTTGGAATGAAGTGGTGGGATTTTGGGGGTCCTGGGTGGATTTGGAGGTGAATTTGGGGGATTTGGGGGCATCTGCGTGGGTTTTGGGAGGACTTGAGGGATTTTGGGAGTTCCTGGATGGGTTGTGGGGTGAAATTGCAGGGTTTTGAGAGGGCTTAGCAAGATTTTGAGGGCTCCTGGATGGATTTTGGGGGCATGGGAGCGATGTTGGTGGAGGGTCGCAGATGGGTTTCGGGGTGAATTTGAGGGATCCCCAAAATTTTGTTGGATTTTTTGTTTGTTTTTGTTGAAGATGGAGGGATTTCGGGGGATCCCAGGTGGGTCTAGGGAGGTCTCTGAGGGGTTTTATTGACAAGTTCAGGAGTTTTGGAGGTTCCCAGGTGGGTTTTGTGGTTAGTTTGGGGGATCCCAGGTGGATTTTGGAGGAATTGGAGGAATTTTGGAGGATCCTTGAGGGGTTTTAGAAGGGTGTTGAAGGTGAAATTTGAAGAACAGCTTAATAATTCAACTGAAAAGCGCTTGAAACCTCCCCCTTCCCCCCTCCATGGCCGGGTTTCTAATTTTAAAAGCCAAAACAGCCTCGGGTCACCCACCGCGGCGCCAAGTAGCGCTTTAATTGAGCGCCGCCAGCCCACCGCCACTAATGAGGTTCATTAAATTAACTGAATGAAGGAATGAATGGTTGAAACTGCGCAAGACCCGACCAAGCTCGACCGCTGCTAGCGCTGGACTGAGGGTTGCGGGAGCCTCGGCGCCCCTTTGATCATCTCGGTAGCTCCTCCCCCTTTGCCGCCTTTCAGCCAATCACGACGCCGACTGCCTGAGAATAGCCCGCCCTTTTCCCCACCCTGTTCTTTCCCGGTCAGCCAATCAGCTCACGGTCTGGCCTCGGCAACGGACACTGGTCAATCAGCGAGCGGTATGGAAAGGGCGGGAAACGCTCAGCCAATGAGAGCGCTGCGTACCTCACGGTGCGCGGCCAATCAGAGCGCGGCGGCCGCGAGGAAAGAAGGGCGCAAAATGGCGGCCAAGAGCAAGCAGGGCAGCGGTTGGAGGGGTTTTGGGGGAACCCAGGTGGGTTTTGAGGGGGATTTGAGTGATTTTGGGGTGTCTGGGATGGGTTTGGGGATGAATCTGGGGGACTTAGGGTGAATTGGAGGGATTCTGGGGGGGTATCCCTGATGGACTATGTTGAGGATTGGAGCCATTTTCGGGGGATTTGAGGGATTCGGGGGGGGGGGGTTCCAGGTGGGGTTATGGGGGTCCCTGAGGGGTTTTCTGGGGTGCTTTGGGGGTTCTCGGGTGGGTTTGGGGGTGAATGGGGGGGGTTGGGAGCACCTGGGTGGATTTTGCGGGGAATTTGGGGAGTGCCAGGTGGGTTTTGGGAGTCTGGGTGGGTTTAGAGGGAGATTTGAGGGATTTGGGGGGTTCCCAGATGGGTTTTGGTTTGACTTTTGGGGTTGCCAGGATAGGATTTGGGAGTCCCAGGTGGATTTGGGGGGGGGGGTTGTGAGATCTTAGAGGTCCCTGGTGGATTTTGAGAACTTCAAGGTGAAATTTGGGGGGGAATTTGTGGAATTTTGGGGGGTCCCAGATGAGGATTTTGAGGATCCCAGTTGAATTTTGGAGTGAATTTGGGAGGTTTTGGGCTCCCAGGTGAATTTTGGGGTCCCAGGTGAACTTTGGGCTGAATTCTGAGGATTTTGGGGTTGTCAAGTATTTTTGGGGGTGGGGTGGGGCAGATTTTGGGAAATGCAGGTGAGTTTTCAGGGGTCTCAGGTTGATCATGGGAAGAATTTGGGAGCTTTGGGGTTCCCGGGTGAATTTTGGGGGGAATTTGTGGAATTTTTGGAGCCCGAGTTGAATTTTAGGGTGAATTACTGGAATTTTGGGGGTCCCAGGTGATCATTTGGGAGTCCTGGTGAATTGTGGGATGAATTTGGGGGGATGCAGGTGGGTTTTCGGTGAATTTGGTGAATTTGGGAGTCCCAGATGGGTCTTGGAGTGAATTTGGTGGATTTGGGGGTATCTGGGTGGGTTTTGAGGGGAATTGGTTGCATTTTTAGGGGGAATTTGGGAGGTTTTGGAGAGGACTGGGTTTTGGGAGAGATTTGAGGGATATGGGGGCTTCCAGGTGGGGCTTTGGGGTGACCTCTAGGGATTTGGGGATCCCAGGTGAATTTTGGGGGGAATTTGTGGAATTTTGGGGGTCCCAGATGAGGATTTTGGGGATCCCAGTTGAATTTTGGAGTGAATTCGGGAGGTTTTGGGATCTCAGGTGAATTTTGGGAGTCCCAGGTAAATTTTGGGCTGAATTCTGGGGATTTTGGGGTTGCCAAGTGAATTTGAGCGCAGGGGATTTTGGGAGATGCAGGTGAGTTTTGAGGGATCTCAGGTTGATTCTGGGGAGAATTTGGGAGATGTGGGAGTCACAGATGGGTCTTGGGGTGAGTTTGGTGGATTTTGGGGTATCTGGGTGGGTTTGGAGGGAGATTGGAGGCATTTAGGGGTGAATTTGGGTGGTTTTAGGGGGTCCTGTGTTTTGAGGGAGATGTGAGGGAATTTGGGGCTTCCAGGTGGGACTTTGGGTGATCTCTGTAGATTTGGGGGTCCCAGGTGAATTTTGGGGTGAATTTGTGGAACTTTGGAGTGTTCCAGGTGAGGATTTGGGAGGTGCAAGTGGAATTTTGGGGTGAATTTGTGGAATTCTGGAGGTTACCAGGTGAATTTTGGTAGTCCAGGTGACTTTTGGGGTGATTTTGTGGAACTTTGGGGGTTCCAGCTGAGGATTTGGGGGATCTAAGGTGGAATTTTGCGTTGAATTTTAGGAATTTTGGAGGTTACGAGGTGAATTTTGGGGGTCCCAGGAGGGACTTCGGGGTGAATTTAGGGGAGTTAGAGTTTCCCAGGTGAATTTTGAGGTGAATTTCAGGGGCCCGAGGTGAATTTTGGGGTGAAGTTTTGGCATTTGGAGAGTCCCAGGTGGAATCTGGGGTTCCAGGTAGAATTTGGGGGATTGAAGGGAATCCGAGCTGGATTTTAGGGTGAATTGTGGGGGATCCAGGTAGGATTTTGTGGGTCCCAGGTAAGGGTTTGGGGGACTGTAAGGGTCCAAAGTTTCCCTCGTTCTTCTTCTCGACCGTCGCAAGGAGACCTCGAGGACCCCCACCCAGGTTGACTCTGGACAATGGTTTCCTGGCCTGGCCAAGATGGATGCTTGTCAGGTGACTATGTGCTGGTGTAGTGTGTTCACTGGACTGTGCTGTTGTGGCACCAGCCAGAGATTGTGTTGTACCAGCTGAAACCTGCATGTACTGCACGACTGCACCTGTCTCCCGCAGCACCACACAATGCTCCATAAATCTCCCCACCTCTTGGCCAGAAGCCACTCGCTTTGGAGAAGGACTATAAAAGAGCGATCCTCTGGGGAAGACCCTTTGAGAACTCCCCACAGATGAAGACTCGTCTATTGGCTGGCCCATGAGGACGTCTGTCTCCTTTGTTGGTAGCTATTTTCCCATCCCCTTCCTTTTCTCTCTCTATACTTTGTTTCCCATATCTCTCCCCTCTATCACTACTGAGTTGTTGGCATTTAATAAAAATTCATTGCTGTTGTTGAATAAACTGATTTTGTCCCCTGCATTTTGCCTGTTTGCACTTTTGAGATCATACGAACCATCACGCCCCCAGCTCTGTATTAACAGCGGATCGTGACATTAAATTGGCGTCACAGACAGGATTTTCTGGCAGACAGAAGGGATGCAAGATTGTCTGTACTCTGTATCAGAGGAAGGAAGTCTTACTCCAGCTGCACTTAGCTGGCTACCTTGAAAGGGTGAGCCTGTCTAGAAAGCAAGGGGTTTTTTTCTGATTTCCCGCAGACTGCAGACACCTTGGTGTAAAGCATCCCCAGGCTTGTTTGAGGGCTCTGTAGTCAGAATTTCACAAAAGGTCTCCTGGTGCATGTGAGGTTTTGCAGAACCTCCGGGTGCCTCTCGGGCACCCACACTGTTGGGCTTATTCTCGTTTCGTGTAAAAAGCAAAGCAGCTAATAGTTGCTGCAAAGTTATTTATTGTAGAAGCACATCAGTCTCAAAAGCAAAAACAAAGCAAAGCAATGGCAAAACTGCAGTGGCAAAATACAATGGCAAAATGCACATGGCATAAAGCCATGGCATAGAGCCCCAGCTCTCCCTGATGCATGTTCTTTTATAGAAACTTTCCAACTAGCTAAGACAAACTCGGACCACGATTTCTTAACCTATTAGAATTCTGGTTTCTTAGCACGCCAGACTACGTATAGACTACGTACATGGCCTATCTTGTTCTAACTGAAAAATGTAAGCAATATTCTTAACTCTTATTATGTCTGAAGCTACGTTCTTGGAGCCTCTAAGGAAACACTAGTATGTTTTTCAACCTTCATTAGAACATGTACTACTTCTCAGGCATCTAAGACCTTTTACTCACTAAAAGCACTTAAAACTTATTCCCTTAACTTACTTACTTATTCACTCCATCTATTCACTTACTCATTCCATTCAAAGACTTTAATTCAATCCCTGCACTCTGATTTCTCTCTGAAGAAATCAGAGACTCCTGACTTACTGACTCCAACAGGTGCAAAAGGCGTGACACTGTTGTTGTTGTTGTTGTTGTTGTTTTATGATGTTTGACTACTTGGTGCAGCGAAGAGACAACCTGGTGTTTTGTAACTAAGGAGTGCCTCCCAAGTAGTTTGGTCTCTTCACCCACACAGGGAAGCGAAGGGGGGCACACAGCGAAAGCTGCTTCGTTGTGTGTGGTAACTTAAGCAATAGACCTCCCTGTTGTGGTTTTTAGTTATCCTTTCACAAATTGACTGAGAATTCCACTGTAACAGATAAAGCTGCATTTTATGCTCTATTAACTAAGTATAGCGCCAGACCGTCCCAAGGTGGGGAGGAATGGGCAAACAATAATTGGTTAAATCTGGAGAATGTGATTGATAGAATATGTTCTTTGCAACATGAATCAGAGTTCAAACTGGGCAAAAATAAAACCATACTCTGCTCAGTTTTGGGAGCTTGTCTTACGGCAGCTATAGAAACTCGCTCTAAGTGAAGAAGTGAGGAAAGAACAATTATAGACTCTCTACAAAACTTAGTCGAAATCTTGCAAAAACAATTAGATGAAGAAAGGAATGAAAATCATTTGTTAAAAGCTGCCCTAAGAGAAGAACGAGCCAAAAATTCAAAGCATACTGACTCACCAAAAGAAACACAGGAGAAGGAAGCTGTTCACATTAATCCAATATACTCTCAAAAAGACCTAATTTTGATGAAAAATTGTGGGAAGCGCTGCTGCCCCAACTTGAAACCTGTGATTAAAATAGAATATGATTATATCAGTGATGCACCCCCCTAGCAGGTGGCGCCGGCTGCAGAGGTGAAGGCGGTGCTGCCCGCTCCCTCCTCGGTGATGTCGCAGCCTGGCCTGCCTCTGGAGGTGGAGCCACAGCAGCCCGCCCCGGCGATGGGCGGGGCTGTGACGTCTGACGTGCCGCCCCCCTATGATGCACCCCGCCCACCCGGAAGCACAGGGTTCTCCCCCCGGTGCACCAGGACTGCTGCCGGAACTCTGTGCATTTCCGTCAACAAATCTACTTCCGCCGACCATGCAAAGCGCCGCTGCATCTGTGCCTGTGTCTGCTGCACCATTCTCCATGGGACAGGGACTGCGCTCGTCACTCCAGCCCAGCGCCTCGAGTGGAGAGGCACAGCAGACTCTCCTCCGAAGGCGAGGACTCACATCGGACAGTCGACGTTGTGCTGGTCCCTCAGCTTCCCCTCGGAGCAGCCTGTGGACCCTGCCCCCGTGTTCAGTCACAGTCTGGCCCAAGAATCATCACAGCTTCTGGGAGGCGGTGAAAGTCAAAGCATTGCAACAAGGAGACTGGGATTTACTAGAACGTTTGGGAATGCCGGGGGGTGGTGTTCTCCGGGTGGAAGAAGGTGTTCAGGTAGATCCAGCTGAGCTCAACCCGGTCCCTGGGGGGACCGGGGGACCTCAGGCCTTTCCTGTCTTCAAGGCTGTGCCTGGCTCAGGGCAGGCAGATAGGCACGACGTCATAGCTTGGCGTGTTGTCCAAGATTTACAGGACAAGGTAGCAAAATATGGGCTTGGTTCTGCACAAGTGATGCAAATTATTAGGGTATTGAATACCGATTTATTAGCACCCTATGATATTAAGCATCTGGCCCAGGTGCTGTTCCAGCCTGTCCAGTTTAGACTGTTTGAGGACAACTGGAGACAGATGGCTGACAGGGCTGCTGCTGAGAATATGCAGCGACCCCGGCCAGATCCTAGATTTGCTGTGGGGACGGATGCTTTGATGGGTCGACATCAATTTGCTAGCCCTGACGTGCAAGCCACCTGGGACCCCCTGATTCTAGAATAGTGCCAGAAAATAGGGCTTGCAGCCATGTTAAAAACAATGGAAGCTGCTGCCCCACGACAAAAGTATGTGAAAATTACACAGGGTCCCAGAGAACCTTTCCTACAATTTGTTGAGAAAATTGCAGCTGCCTTGGAGAAGCAGTTTGAGGATGATTCCCTAAGACAGTTATGTAAACAGCTGGCTAGGGACAATGCTAATGTTGATTGTTTAAAAATCATCCAGGCTATGCCAGGGGACCCTTCTTTGACTGAGATGATCCAGGCATGTGCTAAGGTGGAAACCATAGATCATGAGATCTCCACTTTAGCGGCTGCCATGTGGAATCATCAAAACATGTCAGGAGGTGGTCAGAAAAAGCATGGGAAAAATAATGATAACAATAAGCAGAAGCCACAGGAACAGAAGGCTAACATGCCTACTTTTCTGTGTGCTAAATGCAAAAAACCTGGACATTATGCCAGTCAGTGCAGAACAAAGAAGCCTCTGCCGGACCAGAGAAATGGGCTGACGAGCACCCAGGCGTGTGGTGCTCTGACACAAATAGCACCCCAGAACCCCTCACTGGCACAGGTTTCCTCAGTCAGCATGCAGCCCACACCAGGGGCTCCACTGGTGTGGATCTGCACACCGCAGCCACAGTTGTCCTAGACTCTGTCGGTGTGCACAAGATCCCTCTGGATGCCTTTGGTCCTCTGGGCCATGGGCTCAGTGCACTGCTCGTGGGTTGATCCAGTGCCACCATCCAGGGAATCTGTCCACCCAGGGGTCATTGATGCTGACTTCACAGGACAAATCTGTGCCATGGTTTCTACTCCATGTCCTCCTGTCACTATCCTGGCAGGAACCCGCATCGCCCAACTTGTGCCTTTTCCCTCATATGTTCCCAGGGCTGATCATCGAGACCAGAAAGACAGCGGTTTCGGCTCCACAGGATACACCACAGGTCTTTTGGACAATTAATATCTCCGACCAGCGCCCACAGATGGTGTGCACTTTGTTGGTGCCAACTGCCAACCCACCCCAGATCCAGCTCAGAGGTTTGCTCGATACTGGGGCAGATGCACTGTGATTTCCTATTCTGCCTGGCCTCCCACATGGCCCCTCTTGGCCAGGCCATTGAAGGTGTGGGAGGCGCAGCACAGACTTTTGTAAATCAGTGGCCTGTGCTGATCAGGAATTTGGAAGGGCAGATGGCTACCATCTGACCCTACATAACCTCAGCTCAAATCAACCTCTGGGGACGGGATGTTTTGGCTGCCTGGGGAGTGCGCATTCAGTCAAATTTGTAATTGGGACCACTGAAATGAAGGGCAGGAATTATCCTACAGTGCCTCTCCGGTGGTTGACTAATACCCCGGTCTGGCAAGCACAGTGGTCCCTGCCAAAAACAAAATTATTAGCCCTTCGCCAATTAGTCCAAGAACAATTAGAACAGGGACACCTCGAATCTTCCAACAGTCCCTGGAACAGCCCTGTCTTTGTGATACAGAAAAAGTCAGGGAAATGGAGATTGTTACAAGATCTCCGAAAGATAAATGCTGTCATGGAGAGCATGGGGACATTGCAGCCTGGGATGCCATCGCCCACCATGCTTCCCGCTGGATGAGACATTCTGGTCATTGATTTGAAAGACTGTTTTTTTACTATCCCCTTGTGCCCTGACGACAGACCGAAGTTTGCTTTTACAGTACCAACAGTGAACAATTCAGAGCCTGGACAGAGATATCAATGGAGGGTTTTGCCTCAAGGCTGTCGAAACAGTCCAACCATTTGTCAGTGGTACGTAGCTCAGGCCTTGTCTGGAGTTTGTCAGCAGTTCCCTAACACGTATCTCTATCATTACGTGGACGACGTCCTCGTAGCAGCTCCTACTCGGGATGAGTTGCTGAGGATAGAACCTCAGCTGCTCACTGCTTTACGCTGTTATGGGCTTCAGGTGGCTCTGGAAAAGGTCCAGCGACAGCCTCCCTGGAAGTATTTAGGGGTCAAGATCCTGGATCGAACGATCCAACATCAGGAGGTGCAATTCACAGATTCTATAAAAACTTTAAATGATGCTCAGAAGTTGCTGGGTGTCATTGATTGGTTGCGTCCTTATTTAGGACTGACCACCAAGCAATTGTCCCCACTCTTCAGTATCCTGAAGGGGAATCCTTGCTTGGATTCCCCCGAACATTAACCCCTGAGGGACGGCGAGCACTGCAGCAGGTGCAGCATGCTCTGTCTACCCGTCAAGTATGCCGAGTAGACCTGGCCTTATCCCTTGCACGTTTTGGAATGGGTCTTTCTGCCGCATCAGCTGAAAAAGACGGTAAATACAGTATTCGAATTAATTGCCTGACTGTTACTGAAATGCCGTCAACGACACGTGCAATTGATGGCAGCAGACCCCGCTATACTTGTGCTCCCTGTGGAGCAAGACGTTTTTGAAGGGGCTTTTATTAATAGTGTCCCCTTGCAAAGTGCGCTGCAAAATTTTAAGGGGCAGATTGTTTATCATCTCCCCAGCCATAAGCTACTGCATATGGCAAAGACAGTTAAACTGTCATTAAGACCCGAATATAGTCGGGTGCCAGTGCAAGGTCCTATTGTCTTCACTGATGGGTCAGGCAAAACAGGGAAGGCCATTGTTACCTGGGAGGATGACTCTGGCTGGCAAACGTTGGAAGGTCAGATCATTGAATTGAAGGCTGTCACTAGGGCATTCCAACGGTTTTCACAGGTACCTTTGAATTTGGTCACTGACTCTGCGTATGTTGCAGATATAGCTCAGCGTTTGGCTTGCTCGCTCCTGAAAGAGGTTGACAACGCCGTCCTGTTTCAGCTCTTGAAGACCTTGTGGTGCTCAATCCAAGCCCGAGCTCATCCATATTATGTTCTGCACATACGGAGCCACACGGACTTGCCAGGGTTTCTGACAGAAGGTAATGCCAGGGCTGATAGGTTGGCTAACCCAGCCTGGGTGGCACCTCAGCCTGATAAGATTGCACAAGCGCAAGTATCACATGAGTTTTTCCATCAGAACGCACCTACTCTGCAAAAACAATTCCATCTAACAGCCACTGAGGCTCGTGACATTGTCGCCTCTTGTGATGACTATCATGGCCTGGCTGCTCCTTTACCATCGGGGGTAAACCCCAGGGGTCTTAAAGCCCTGCAGCTTTGGCAGACAGACGTCACTCACATTGCTGGATTTGGCAGGTTGAAGTATGTGCACGTCTCTATTGACACCTTTTCTTCAGCCATTTGGGCATCTGCTCATACAGGGGAAAAGGGTCGAGATGTGATTGCCCATTGGAGAATGGCTTTTGCAATCTTGGGCATACCTTCTGCAGTGAAAACTGACAATGGCTCTGCTTACGTCTCCCAAAAGGCAAGGCAGTTTTTGCAAATGTGGGGAGTCTCACATAATTTTGGCACTCCACATTCTCCGACAGGCCAAGCCATTGTCAAACGTGCTCATGGCACCTTAAAATGTGTTCTAGATAAACAGAAAAGGGGAATGGCTGGGGTAGCACCACACAGCCGATTAGAAAAAGCTTTATACACCATCAATCATCCTACTGTGCCAAAAGATTCCGATAATCCTGTTATTGTGAATAATTTCTCGTCGTTACAGGCCTTGGATGAGAGATGAATACCTCGAGCAAAGGTCTTTATACGGGACCTGACCATGAATAGGTGGGAGGGCCTGCATGACCTTATTGTCTGGGGTCGCAGGTATGCTTGCGTCTCAACAGATACTGGTACGCTGGCTGCCTGTGAGATGTGTCTGCCCTGACCTGCAATGTCCGAGACAGAATGTGGCCAATGCACAGCCTTCAAATGCTGACCAGCAGGCCAACCACCAGAGTGATGGCCCCTCTACAAGCAGAAGATGAACACCTATCTGCTCGTAGTGGAACTGTTTTTTAAAACCAATTGAAATACTATTAAATATGTTCAGAACTATTTAGAATAATGTTAATAGTTTTTTTTCCTTTTTGTCTTTGGATAGGATTCTGTAAGGGAAAAACACCAGGTTCAAAGACTCCTTCCTCCTGGGAATGTTTTTCAGGTCTTTTGAGTCACGTTTGTTCTCCTTTGAAAAGGGCCCTGCAAAGAGATTACAAACACTTCTCTCCTTTTTTGTTTTAAAGTAAAAGGGGGACCTGTGGACACACACGTTTAGAGAGCTAGGAAATTACAGCTTGGCAATTCCTTTCAGGCCTGGATTTCTCCTGTCTCTCAGGTCCATTCCCAGGCTGACAAGCTGATTACAGCTTCAGTTAAGGGAGGCAGTCTCCCAGAGTGATAACTTGGTGAAAAACAGAAGGGAATTCATAACAAAGATTAACGCCTGCTGTCTTTCCCATGGGACATCCGGACATGCTGTCCCAAGAGATGTTTGTCCCAATTGTCCAATGAACTACAGTCCTGTCCTAGCTGCACGTAACACACTTTAAATACGGGATGTCTGTACAATAAAGTCGGCCTTTTCCCCCAAAAGAGGTCCATGTGTGTTGTCTTTTCTCTCTCTTTGCAGCGCAGAAACCACAATTATATAGTGTGATTAACATATTTGTATTAGTTTGAAAGTAAAACCAGTGTGAGACTCCAAGTCAGTAATACAATTTAATAGGAAAAGAGAGAAAAAATAAAATACATGCAATAATACAAAAGAAAAAAAACCACCGACAAAGTCAGAAATACAACCTGACACCCTGTCAGTCAGGGTGTTGGTAGCAGTCCGTATAAATGGTGGCTGCAGTCCTCCTGGATGACAGATGTGGTTCCGTTGAAGCAGTGCTCCTGTAGAAGGTGCAGTTTTCCTCCGAAGGTCCAGCGACGATGTGGAAATGATCCGACTTTCCTCTGAGATCCAGTGGAAAGGTCTGCCTTCACGTCCCAAACCCCAGTTTTTTATCTAGGTAGGAAAGGCTTGGCTCCTGCCCCTGGTTGGGGCATCTCCCAATGGGATGATGTAATCTTATCAGTCACACAATAGGACTTAATCGCCCATTAATGGAATATATCTTCTGGAGGAAGGATGGGTTGTGAAAAGATAAGATGATCATCCCCCGATCTTATCAGATGGCACATCAGCAGAGGATATCTCCCATAGAGATAAGGATCACCACCCCTCCTACATTTCAACAGATGGTGATAGAATACACATTTTGCATTGTACCCCAGGACAATATTATAGTTTAGAATCTCGCAAAATATCAAAATACAGAGTATGTACTACTACTGTTGTTTTTATTTGTGCCTTTATTTGTGTAACTAAACTACAATAGAATAACTCAGTTAATGTTGATTTCATGTACTTGTGTACTTATCTGTATGATAAGATAACATTGAGAAGAACCAGGAAAATAAACATTGAAAGGAAGAATGCAAAGAGGAATTTATCATTGACCTTCCCGTTATGAAGAACTATCAAAACACAGAATGGAGGGCCTTGTGAGGACATAAAAGATACAAATTTCATCTGTGGTATGGCATGTACTTTAAGAAGATGGGTGAAGAGTTGAACCAAGCAAAGGAATTCCCAGAAAATGTAAACTCAAAAGAATGTTTGAATATGTATGATTGTCTTGAGTATACGTTTAACCAATGAAATGAAAAGCTACATAAGAAAATTGTTTTATACTAACTTGCATGCCTCTAGCACTTTTCCAAGCACCCAGCACTGTTTACTGTCCCTCTTAGCCCTTTTAAAATTTTTTAAAATTTTAAAGAGTGAACCTTTTTTTTTCACAAGAAGAATGACGCATGCATGAAAGCAACAAACTGCTATAAAACCATGACAGCTTTATGCAAATATGAGTATGCTAATAATAAGTTGTAAACAAGACGTTGCAAGGAAGAACATTTAAAATGTAACTGAAGGCTAAAAGAGATTGGATGAGTTTTTGGCAGAGAGATTCTCCTCACTTCCAGCACTGAATAAACAGATACCTGCTCTGTAGCTGAGTCAACTATAGTTTTATTTTCTTGTCTAGTTTTGGGCATCAGTAGTCCCCAGTGATGGTGGCTTTAGGGAAGGCACGTTCTTGGGGTTCCAGACCACCCCCATACCCCGGCCCTGCAGTGCTGCCAATCCATGTGGAACAAATTGGTGCAGTTCACCTGGACACTGGACCTGCACAGGTGAGAGGGTGGGGCAGGTGAGGGGCAGGACAGGGGCCAGACAGGGTAGGAAGAATGAGGGGAAGGGTGTGGCAGGAATGAGCAAGGTCAGGTGAGGGGCAGCCCAATAACCACCCCCAGAGAGTCCAAGAGCTCTCGCAGACCCCATAACTCATCTTATGTCCCCCTGTTGAGGACTACCCAGAGACCTTCAGGACTCTCTACCCCCGATATTCCTCTCATATCTCCCCCTAAATCCCCTCTCAGCACTCCCAGTACCCTCTCCATGTACCCATGTAGCAGTAGAGGGCTGGTATCTCCATAGACGAGAAGGGCATGAAAGGGAGGTGGAAAACCATGAAGTAGCTGGGGGTGGCTGGGGGACTTCTCCCCTGCCTCTAAACCCCTAATCACTCCCTTGGCCTCCCCCACAGCGGGAGCCAGAGCATCTCCAAGGAGGAAACATCCTTGGCTGTGCGGCCTGGGGAGAGGACCCCCAAAAATAGGAGGAGGGCCCACAAAATTAGAGGGAATACCTACATCAGTACATGGGATCCCCAGATCCCCTAGGCCTCCCTAGATGGGAGTAGAGACCCCCAACCTTCTGGTGGGAGAAGAACACATAATGTGTGGACCCCAAAATCGGGGGTGGCCCCAAAATTAAGGGAGCTCTGAAACAGGGGGACACCCCAAAATCTTTCTGGAAGCCCCCAATATCAGGGCAACACCTTTGCCAAAGAAGCTGAGACCCCCGATTCTCCTCAGATGGGAGGAGAACATGTCCATGGAGGTATATCCTGGGGGGACCACCAAAATTAAGGGAACTCTAAAATCACAGGGGAGACCCCAAAATCAGGAAAGTGTTGGAAATGCTACAAAGGTTAAAATTTCTATGTAACTTTAGTCAATTCTATTCACCCTTGGCACGGGGTAAGGAAATTGAACTTTTTTTTCAGGGGACTGGTCCAGCAGGTGAGGTCTGACGAGCTTAACAACTCAACAGACTGGGAGTAGCACAGAAACTACACAAAAGAAAATTACCATTAACAACCATTAACAACAATCAGCTCTAAACATCACCCCCGGCCTGGTTGGAGATTCCTGGTCTGGGAAAAGAGAGAAAAGAAGAACCTAATCAGCATCAGAGGTGAAAAGATCTGTAAGGAATAGGCAAGCAAATACTGAGAACTGCACAACGTGGGACCAGTGTACATCGAACCATGCATTTTGATGGGTTTTGACTGTGTAAGTATATGAAAAATCTAGTAAAATTAATGAGTGATGGAATGATTTTCTCCATACACCTGGCCAATGTGTGGATAAAATGATTTGTTGCACATCCTGGCCAGAATAAAGTAATGACTTTGATTCTCTAACACTAAAAATGCTGTTGGAGAAGGTTTTTTTAGTTTTCCGGAAGTTTCGGTGACAAAGGCACCCCCCACAAAGAAGACAGGATCCTCAAAGCCCACCCAGATGGAAGAAGAAAACAACCTCGGCCCTTTGCTTGGGTGAGGCACCCAATAATCAGAGGGGGCCCCAAAATCAGGCCCCCAGTCCCCTCCCCAGCTTTAAAGACATAGAAAATGTTGCCCCTGGCCCCTCCATATCCCTCCCATTCCAAATTGCCCCCATGCCCCCAAGATGCCCTGAGGCTCCCCCAGCCACTGTAGCCCCTACAAAGCCCCCCAGGAGCTGCCCTGGACTCCCTGAGACCCCTTCCCACCTCCAAACACATAGAGCCAGTCATGCACCAGTGCAGCTGCATGGCTGAGGGGGCTGCGGGGACCATTTCAGGGGTGCAGCTCCTCCCAGCCTCCCCCAGAGGGGCGGAAGCCCCACAGCTCCTTGGCCAGGATGCCCTCGTCAGCTCCCACCTGAAGGCCACCAGGGTGTCCCCTCAGGCCATGGCCCTCTGTGAGTACCAGTGGCACTGGGTGGGGCGGGGGGGAATAACCTTTGGCTTTAGCAAAATAGCACCTCATCTCTCACAGTCCTATAAAGTCTTTGTTCTCACAGTCCTATAAAGTCTTTGTTCTTCTACCCAAAGTTCAGGAGTTTAGTGTGAACTTGACTGAGGAGCAGCCCACGTCAATTAGTAAAGCTTACAAAAAGTATCAGTTGATTTAGCTGGTTGTAATGATCACGGATCATGTGTTTTACAGAGGGTACACACTAAGGGGGGCATGGATAGGCGGATCGGGAAGTCCCGAGTACCTTCCAAATACCTCAGCCAACGGGGAAAGGGAATGAGGGGAAAATGTGGCCTGGAAATGAGGAGCAAAGAAGGCTACTTGCTCCAAATAATTGAGAGAGACCCCGCTGGATACACGCCTGATGGACTCCCTTTGTTTGAATCAAGGGACTTTCATAGAACTCCTTTGCTTCTTGTATGGACACTGCAGCCTCTTCTTATACTGTGGTTTCTTGTTGTAATCAATTTTTATTTTTTTTTTTTGTCATCATATGTCGCGTTCCCTAGATACATTGTAAATGGTACATCCCGTGACCCCTGCTGTACCCTGTATCTTGGTCCCTCTCCCCTCCTGGCCACATAGAGCTGGCTGGGATCCAATTTCTCCCCGCCCCCCCTTTCCAGACCCTAGAAAAGGTCAGGACCCGCTGACCTCGCTCTCTTATCCCGTTCTCTCTTTTTTCCCCCCTCTCTTTTCCCGCATCTCTTTTTTTCCCCCAGATCTCTTATTCCGCTCTTTCTTTTTCCCCCCCTTTTTCTCTTCCCCCGTTCTCTTCCCCCCCCCCCACGCTTTTACCCTGTTCTTCCCCCTCTTTTCTCTCTCTTCCCCCGCTCTTTTCCCTTCCCTTTTCACTCACTACCCACGAGAAATAAACCTGTAACTTTATCAGGGGAAAGAGCCTCTTTTGATATCTTATCTACGTCTTTGTGGCTAGGGCCCAGGGGAATATCACCCCAACACCTGAGCTAGACCGGAGAAGGGTGAAAGACTCTGTTTTGGCCGGGAAAAAGCCGTTACAGTTGGCGCCCCACGTGTGTGGTTTCTTTAAAGCACCCACGTTTCGCTGTGATCCCTAATTTCGGGATTCAACCAGCATAGGAGCTGATCAACTAGCTAAAATTTCTTTAAGCTGCATTTTGTGCAGTTCGAAGACTTTTCAGCACAAACCGGCAGCCTGTCAGTCCCAGACAGGTCGGTTCACGACGTGGATCCACTACCGTGTACACAGACGTGTCTGCCGGCAAGAGAAAAGGTGAGTTAAGCGTCCCTTTCCGGCGGGTAGTTCCCGGAGCTCCGCGGGGGGTCTCACCGGTGGCATTTTGCCGGCCCGGCGCTGTTCTCGGGAGCAGAGGCGGCACAGGCGTTTGCAGCGTGCGCGGGGCTTGGAAGCCCTCGGCCACGTGGTGCGGTGCGGGGGCTGGGGGGAGGGCTGGACGCGGCCACCCCAGGCGCGGCGCAGCAGGCAGGCAGCTTTGATCGGTTTCAGAGCTGCGGCACAGGGGTTTTTTTTGCGTTTTTGCGGTTTTTACGGGTTGTTGCGGCGCGGGGGCGGTCCCTATAGCGGCGCGGGCGCCACACATAGGGTTTGCTGACAAAAAACGGCGAAATTAACATCGGTTCCGCATCTAGTAAAGCCTGAAAACCGTGGTGTACGTCTTAACAACTAACTCCTTTCCTGTGTTTTAACGGTAGTGGGGTAGATATAGTGCAAATTGCTAACACTATGGGGATACAGCAATCTGCTTTACAAAAGAGTATAACAAAACAACTCAAAGAAATACTAAGTTCAGGAAATGTTTTAATATCTAATAAAAAACTAGCCCGTTTTGCCAGCTGGCTGTCTGTTGAAAAATCTGACCTTGAATTGCAAAATGTAAATTCGATTTCATTTTGGGATGAAATAGGGGATTTATTAACTTTAAAAGTAGAAAATGGAGATAAAACTGCCTCTGTATTCCTTCCGATATTCTTACAAATTCGGAAAGTTTTAATTCAGACAGAAAACAACAGACAGCAGCAGCAAAATTATTCAAGCTCACCTTCCCTTTCCAAAAATCCCTATAACCATAACCTGGAAAGCACCCCAGGGTCTCCCTTGGGAATGCAGCGTGCTCAGCACGGCTGTAACTGTTCTCCTTCCTTGTTCCCTTCCCCCGCGGGCCACGAACACGTGGCCGTATCTGGACAGGTTGGGGTCCCAGATAGCATTGGACATGCGGTCCAGGGAGAGGGGGGGGGCCGATATGGTGGCAGCCACGTGTCTCCTCCTTCATCCCGCAACCCCCTTTACCCTCTGGTCCCAGCCCCTAAGCCTGTCCCCTCCCATAACTCCTCCCTGCCCTCGGCTCCACCGCCCCCTCCCCCCTCCAAGACCCTGTCCTGCCTGGTACCTGGCGACCCCGCCCACAGGTGTTGCAACCCTGGATTCCACCACCCCTCCCCCTCTCCGGTTTCACATTCCTTCCCTCCAAGCTGCTGCGGGGTGGGGGAGGGCGATGGAGCCCCTGCTGGGTTCAGTGCTGGTGAGGGTGGGGGTGGGGAGGGATCAGCTCACAGCCCCTGGGGGATGTATGGTGCTCCCGTGGTGGGGGGAGGTGGGCAGCCTCCCGGGCCCGGTGGGGGGGGGGGTGCCTAAACCTGAAAGTCAGCACCAGGAGAAAGAGTATGTACCATCAGTTGCTCCTGTAGTTTATCTTGGTAAGAGAAACGGAAAAAGAAGTTATCAACCTTTGTCCTACCAAGATAAAAAAGAAATTTGTAAAGTACAAAGAGAATTTGGTAGGAATAGTGAAATCTTTAAAGGCATAATGAGAGCCACTTTTAATTCAAACGAACTGGTTCCATATGATATCAAAGAGCTTTTCCGGTGTCTGTTAACCCCTTCCGAATATGATCTATGGGAAAGCCTATGGAAAAGATCTTTAAAAGTGCTTTTACAAGAGCTTTTAAAAAGCTCAGATAATGCAAAGGATGCTGATAATAATGATATCACATATGAACACCTATGTGGGGAGAAAGATTGGCATTGCCCTGAAAACCAAACTAGAGTACTATCTAAGTCTGTCTTAGATAAGATATGCAATGCTGCAGAAAAAGCCTTTAACCAATTACCAACAGTAGATACTAAAGGCAGTTATATTAACATTAAACAGTTTACTTCTGAGAGTTTCTTACAGTTTGTGGACCGCCTTCGTACGCAAGTAGAAAGACAAGTGTCTGATCCAGTATTACAAGCTGAATTAATTAAAGAAATGGCTCAGAGGAATGCTAATGAAACCTGCCGTAGGGTTATCCTTGGCCTTCCCCTGGAGCCAGCACCTAGCTTAGCACAGATGATGGAAGCTTGCGCCAGAAAAGCAGAACTGTTCAGTGGACATGAAAGAAATCCAGGACTGGCACACCCAAGGACCATGGCAGCTGTAACACCGGAAGCCAAGAAGCAACCAGTGTCACCAGAGCAACTGCAGCACATCATCTGCTTCCAGTGCAAGCAGCCAGGACACTTCGCCAGGGACTGTCCACACAACCAGAAACAGAAGAAAACCAACAAACAAAAAAACTAACTTTACAGCGCGTACCCGCCATTAACACCATAGCGCACTCGGCTATAAATACTGCGGGCTCCACACTGGCAAAAGACTCTCTCTTCATAAACAAAAAGGGGGAGGATGGGATAGGGGGTGTGGGGATGTATGTCAATGAAAATATCAAATGTTCAGTTAACAAGGTTTGGAAGCCACTAGGCCGTTTTAGGCTTGTGACTACCAGAGGTTTTCATTTCAGGTCACCTGATTGGACAGTCATAACAGTGGACTTACCTAACAGTACACAGGACGTGACGTTAAACCACATGAAACTGGACAGTGAGTACTTTGTTGTCGGTGACACAGCACACACACCCCTAGAGATTGAGGTGGTTCCCATGACCATCAAGGGAAGCATAACTAGCCTCATTCTCTTGGCACGATGTCCTCTACCACCATATTACCTGGCTGAGGGACAAATCCTTGCCCAGGCCATTCCTGTTCCACAGGAGGTCCCAGTAGATGGAAAATCACCTGAAGTCTACTGGGCAGAAGTGGTGGGTGAGGACAAGCCCTCTCTGGCATGCAACTTAACCCGTGGATCAGATCACCTCCATGTGGAGGGGGTACTGGACACGGGTGCTGATGTGACTATCATACCTGAAAGGATGTGGCCGTCACATTGGGAACTTCAGCCTGTGGCAGGCAGAATCCAGGGTGTAGGAGGAGTAAAATTGGCAAAAATATCAAAAAGCATCGTACAAATTGAGGGGCCGGATGGAAAATTGGCTAGCATCCGTCCATTTGTTACAGATTATAAATGCCTTCTATGGGGGAGAGACACCATGTCACAGTGGGGGGTAAAATTAATTATTCCTAAAACTCCTCGGGATTTTTAGAAGCGGCCACTGTGGGGCGCCCTACCCAAAAGTTAAAATGGCTAGATGATCCCCCAAAGTGGGTAGCACAGTGGCCGATGAGTAAGGAGAAGCTCAGGGCGCTTGAGGAGCTTGTGGAGGAACAATTGGCTAAAGGCCACTTAGAAGAGACCACAAGTGCGTGGAATTTCCCGATTTTTGTGGTAAAGAAACCAGGGAAAGACAAGTGGAGGCTGCTCCACGACCTCCGGGAAATAAACAAAGTAATTGAAGACATGGGTTCTCTCCAACCTGGAATGCCTTCTCCAACAATGCTTCCCAGAGATTGGCAATTGGCTGTTCTAGACATCAAGGATTGTTTCTTTCATATTCCCTTACACCCAGAGGATGCCCCACGGTTTGCCTTCTCGGTTCCTACCATCAATCGAGAGGCCCCAATGAAGCGCTACCACTGGAAAGTTCTTCCACAGGGAATGAAATGTAGTCCCTCCATCTGCCAGTGGCATGTGGCCTCATTGCTGTCCCAGGTGCGTGCCCAGAGAGGGGAGGCCATCATCCTTCATTACATGGATGATGTGCTAGTGTGTGCACCCGATAACTCTCTACTCCAGGACACACTTGACCTAGTGGTTAAAGTTTTAACCTCTGCTGGATTTGAATTGCAGGAGGACAAAGTCCAAAGGATGCCACCTTGGAAGTACCTGGGCCTGGAAATTACTGCACGGACCATTGTTCCGCAGAAATTGGAAATTAATTGTAATCCAAAAACCTTAGCAGATCTCCATTCCCTGTGTGGGTCATTGAATTGGGTTAGGCCCTGGCTAGGCCTCACTAATGAGGACCTAGAACCCCTCTTCAATTTATTGAAAGGGGAGAGAGAGCTGCTTTCTCCCAGGGAACTGACCCCAGAGGCAAGGACTGCAATCGAAAAGGTACAAAAGACCTTAGGAGAGAGGCAAGCTCACCGTTACCAGCCCGAGCTGCCCTTCAAATTCATTGTCCTAGGAAAACTGCCACACTTACACGGGTTAATATTCCAATGGATCAAGGAGCAGAGAGAGTCACTCTTAATCATAGAGTGGGTCTTCCTCTCCCACCAGAGATCCAAAACTATCACTAAGCCACAAGAGTTAATAGCTCAGCTGATTCGGAAAGCAAGGATCAGACTGTATGAACTAGCTGGCTGTGACTTCACATGTATTCACCTCCCTGTTAAACTGTCTGAGGAGGGAAAGAACTCTCCTGAAAAATTGACTAAAGAGATGTTTGAGCATTTGCTCCAGAGCAATGCCAGTCTCCAATTAGCCCTGGACAGCTACAGAGGACAAATATCAGTCCATGCCCCGTCTCACAAGCTGTTTAATGAGGAATTCCACCTCATTCCTCGTGAGAAGAGGAGTCGGAGACCACTCAAAGCTCTCACAGTGTTCACAGATGCATCTGGGGCATCCCACAAGTCGGTGATGACTTGGAGAGATCCTCAGACTCAGCATTGGGAAGCTGATGTTGAGTTTGTGGAAGGGTCACCCCAGGTAGCTGAACTGGCAGCAGTCGTGAGAGCCTTTGAAAAGTTCTCAGAGCCAATAAACTTGGTGACAGACTCAGCCTATGTAGCGGGGATTGTGTCCAGGGCAGAGCAGGCAGTGCTCAGAAACATCGAAAATGAGCAGCTATTCAGGTTGCTTTCCAAACTAATTTATTTGATTTCTCATAGAGAACACCCGTTCTATGTGATGCATGTGAGATCACACACAGATTTGCCAGGCGAAATTGCAGAAGGGAACCGTCAGGCAGACTCCCTTGCAACCCCAGCAGAACAAGCAACCCCAGCAGAACAAGCACGCCTTCCTGACATCTTCCAACAGGCAAAGCTGAGCCACCAGCAGTATCACCAGAATACACCAGGTCTAATGTGTCAGTTCCAGCTAACATGGAGTCAGGCTCGAGCCATTGTGGCCACCTGTCCCAACTGTCAGCTGCACACCATGCCCTCAATGGGCATGGGGGTTAACCCCCGAGGTCTTGGCAGTTGTGAGGTATGGCAAACAGACATCACACACATTCCTAGTTTTGGTTGCCTCAAATATGTGCATGTAAGCATAGACACATATTCAGGCGCAGTCTATGCCTCTGCCCATGCAGGAGAAAGGGCTATGCATGCCAAACAACACCTAGTGCAAGCCTTTTCAGTGTTGGGGATCCCTAAGGAAATCAAAACTGATAAGGGCGCAACGTATAAGTCCAAGGAGTTCCTGGAATTCGTCCAGCAGTGGGGAGTGGAACATAAAACTGGCACCTCCCACTCCCCCACAGGCCAAGGTATAGTGGAGAGAGCCAATCAGACGCTCAAGCAGGTTTTGGCTAAACAGAGCAGTTCAACTGTGTGGATGTCTCCACAGCAGAAGCTCTGCAAAGCCATGTTTACTATCAATTTCCTGAATTGTTCATTTGAAAACATGAGTCCACCTGTGGTACGTCACTTTAACAGTAGCAAACAATTCAAGTTATCCCAGCATCCTCCAGTTTTGATTAGGGATCCAGAAACCTGGGAAATCAAAGGTCCCTATGAGCTTGTTACCTGGGGGCGTGGCTATGCGTGTGTATCCACTCCCTCAGGCCCTCGGTGGATTCCCCAAAAGTGGGTGAAACCATTTGTTCCCAAACATCCTGCTCCAACTGAGGAGAACGAGGAGCAGGTAGCAGTGGCTTCAAAAAGAATACGCCGCAGAAAAAAAGGAAAAGAAATCCTCATAGAAGGTGGCATTCCGGCAAATAGAGACTTTTAATAGGTTTTATAATGTTTGTTTTTCCTTCTAGAGAAAACCTTCTCTTCTCTCAGTCCCGTGATGAACCCCATCCAAACTGTCTTCCTGCTAACACTGAACAGTCTAGCAGCTGCATGGATTGTCCCTCAGCCACGTCAGAACGTCTGGGTGACCCTGGCACAGACGCTCCAACAAGAAAATAGATTTTCTCTTGCTACTACACGGACATGAGTGCCAGGAATTTGAAGGACTTTGCTGTATGGACCTGACCTCGAGAGCTCCTAACATCCATGCTGCCCTCCGAAACATGAACAACTTAATCGGACAAGTAAAGCAAGAATCTGAAGATTGGTTCAATGGACTGTTCAAAGGCTGGGGACTCACAGGGTGGTGGACATCTATAGTCAAAACAATTATGTTAATTTTTGTTATTCTTTTCCTTGTAATAATGGCATTCGGGATCCTACGTCACTTGGTTTTCAAGGCTATTCATAGTCTCATTCCCTCTACCTCAGTAGTCAATCACATAGAAATGAAAGACTTGAAACAATCTAACCCTCCCGCCAGCTACAAGTGGTGGGCAAAATCGTAATTTGAATAATACCAATATCCTTCTTTCAACTTTGTTAAACAAAAAACCGGGAGATGTTGCGTTCCCTAGATACATTGTAAATGGTACATCCCGTGACCCCTGCTGTACCCTGTATCTTGGTCCCTCTCCCCTCCTGGCCACATAGAGCTGGCTGGGATCCAATTTCTCCCCGCCCCCCCCTTTCCAGACCCTAGAAAAGGTCAGGACCCGCTGACCTCGCTCTCTTATCCCGTTCTCTCTTTTTTCCCCCTCTCTTTTCCCGCATCTCTTTTTTTCCCCCAGATCTCTTATTCCGCTCTTTCTTTTTCCCCCCCTTTTTCTCTTCCCCCGTTCTCTTCCCCCCCCCACGCTTTTACCCTGTTCTTCCCCCTCTTTTCTCTCTCTTCCCCCGCTCTTTTCCCTTCCCTTTTCACTCACTACCCACGAGAAATAAACCTGTAACTTTATCAGGGGAAAGAGCCTCTTTTGATATCTTATCTACGTCTTTGTGGCTAGGGCCCAGGGGAATATCACCCCAACACCTGAGCTAGACCGGAGAAGGGTGAAAGACTCTGTTTTGGCCGGGAAAAAGCCGTTACAATCATAAGCAGTGGTGTTTGAATAAACATCTTTACACAAATTCACAAAGCCTTTGGGTTTGTGAATCAGTCACAGATAGCCATCTGGGCCTTGTAGATAATCACCAGAGAAGTTCTGGGAGTCTGGTTTTTGGGATAGGCAGTATTGATCAGACAAAGGCAGGAAGGGCTATTGGAAAGTCTAATTTTGCAAGCTGGTAGCCGAGACAACTTATTTGGAAAACATAATATAACATAATATAATGTAATATAACACAATATAATACAACATAACAAGGCGATTTTAAACAGAATGATTTTATCATATAATTTCCTTTATCTAGTGTCCATGCTTCACTTCAGAGCTTAGTATTCTGATTTATACAAACCCCAATGCTTTTGTGATTAACATGAATCTTTTATCAATTATCACAGACACGAACCTCTAGCAATGTGAATTTTGCGCTCTGGGGGATGGGGATAGGGGACACCGAAGCTCCTCTAACTGGAGAGGGGGGAGAATTAACCAGTATAATCCAGTCCACAGTGGGGCAGCTGGGCAGAATTCAGAGTCACAAGGGGGCACTGGGAGCGAGGCAGGGCAGGGGCGGGAGTGATCGGCGAGGGGAGGGTGGGGAGAAGCTCCCGCCTCGGCCGAACTCCCCTCAGGGATTGACAATGGGGGGGCGGCTCCCGCCCAAACCGTGGGCGGGAAAAGCGCCCTCGGGGATTGGCTGGGCGGGACGGGGGCGGGGCGGGAGCAGTTCCCGCCTCAGCCAAACTCCCCTCAGCTGGTACCCAGAATAACCCAAAGAAGCCTCAAAACATCTTTGACGTCACAACAAAACTGATGAAAATTTAATAAATTTGAATAAGTATGAAATATTTATGGCTATATTTTAGTTATATTTAAACAATGGAGGGTTGAAAAGGTGGATTGTGCACTAAAATGTGGCAAAACCAAGAAAACTTCCAAACTCCTTTAAGAATCCCTCAAAATTAACTAAAATTGAGCAGAAGCATAATGAAGATTAATAAATATTAATCAGTTAAAGCTGTAGTTAAGTTACAATTTTAAAATGGGGACATGCAAAATGGGGCTTTTTGGTGCTTTCCTGAGGCATTTTTGCACCCCAAGCCCCAAATTCCCCTCATGCCTGGGCTGGCTGTCCCACAGCTCAAGAAGAGTCCTCCAGTAGCTCAGGGGAGCAGCAGCCCTCCTGCTGATGCACAGCCTGTGGAGAAAGGGGTCAGTGGCCCAAATGTGTGCTTCAGAAATCAGAGTTGGGCTCCTAAATGCTGTTGAACTCTCTCTAATAGAGCTGTGGTGGCTGAGGGATGTACGTGGGAAGGGTTTGCCTGCCATGAACTGGACTTGTTGAGCATCTGAGCTCTGTTCAGGGGCAGTCTGGGAGCCTGTTCCTTTCCCCTTCCCTAAGGGCAGAGTGTTGGTGAGGGCTGGAATTGGAGGCTGTGTCTGCCCCGACAGCCGGTACCATGGGCTGCGGATGCTCCTGCCAGCGTGGACTTATCTGAGCCAGGCCTTGTGCCTCTTCCAGGTGTCCCTGCTGCAGTCACAGCTGACCCGAGACTGACAGCACCAACAGAACTACACTGAGGGCCAGGATGGTGTTACAGGCCATAGCGTGAGGCACAGAGAAGATCTCCAAGCATCCAGTGGTGGTTTCCACCATGGTCAGCATGTAGCACTTGCCTTGGCAGGTTTGAGGCAGTGTGATGTAGTCAATCTGCCAGGCTTCCCCATACTTATATTTGGACCAAGGCAGCCCATACCAGAGGGGCTTCACCTCTTGGATTGTTTGATCTAAGCACATGTCTCACAGTCATGGATAACCTGAGAGATACTGTTCACGGTAAAATCCACCCCTCGGTCTCATGCCCACTTATAGTTTGCATCTCTCCCCTAATGACCTGAGGCATCATGGGCCCATCAAGCTAGGAACAACTGTCCCTTGTGTTGCCAATCCATATCTATTTGTAACACCTTGATTTTTGCAGCCTGATCCACCTGTTCATAGTTTCGGTGTTCCTCATTAGCCCGACTCTGGGGGACATGGGTATCTACATGACACACTTTCATAAATAGTTTCTCTTCTCTACCCGGGTGGCAATGTCTTGCCATTCATCAGCAGCCCAGATTGGTTTTCCCCTATGCTGCCAGTTGGCCTTTTTCCACCCTGCCAGGCAGGAAACACCTCCACAGATCATTGTCTGCCATCCATGAGTCAGTGCAGAGGGAGAGTTCTGACCACTTCTCTTGCTCAGCAATGTCCAGGGCCAACTGGATGGCTTTGAGTTCAGCAAGTTGGCTCGATCTACCTTTTCCTTTGGTAGGTTCTGCAACGTGTCGCAAAGGGCTCACACAGCTGCCTTCCACTTTCAGTTCATCCTTACAATGCAACAGGAACTGTCAGTAAAGAGCATAGCATGTTTCTTCTTGTGGCAGTTGGTTGTAAGATGGAGCTTCTTCAGCACGTGACACCTATTCCTGCTCCTCTTTTACTGGTAGACCAAAATTCTCACCTTCAGGTAAATTCATAATTATCTCCAAGATCCCAGAGCAATTTGGGTTTCTAACACTGGCGTGCTGTGTGATGAGGACAATCCATTTGTTCCATGTGGCATCAGTTGCGTGGTGGCTGGAGGGAACCTTTCCTTTAAACATCCACCCCAGCACCAGCAGTCTGGGTGCCAGAAGGAGTTGTATCTCTGTGCCAGTCACTTCTGACCTTGAACTCCTTCATAGGTGGCCAAGATTTTAATCTCTATTGGAGTGTGTCCTGGGGTACAATGCAAAAATGTGTATTCTATCACCATCTGTTGAAATGTAGGAGGGGTGGTGATCCTTATCTCTATGGGAGATATCCTCTGCTGATGTGCCATCTGATAAGATCGGGGGATGATCATCTTATCTTTTCACAACCCATCCTTCCTCCAGAAGATATATTCCATTAATGGGCGATTAAGTCCTATTGTGTGACTGATAAGATTACATCATCCCATTGGGAGATGCCCCAACCAGGGGCAGGAGCCAAGCCTTTCCTACCTAGATAAAAAACTGGGGTTTGGGACGTGAAGGCAGACCTTTCCACTGGATCCCAGAGGAAAATCGGATCATTTCCACATCGTCACTGGATCTTCGGAGGAAAACTGCACCTTCTACAGGAGCACTGCTTCAACGGAACCACATCTGTCATCCAGGAGGACTGCAGCCACCATTTATACGGACTGCTACCAACACCCTGACTGACAGGGTGTCAGGTTGTATTTCTGACTGTGTTGGTGGTTGTTTCTTTTATATTATTGCATGTATTTTATTTTTTCTCTTTTCTCCTATTAAATTGTATTACTGACTTGGAGTCTCACACTGGTTTTACTTTCAAACTAACACAGAGTGTAGTTGGCTTCAGACCCTCTGTAACTTTGGCTCCAGAATCCCAGGGTTGGCCTTGAGTCTCACCAGGCACCTTCTGCCAAAGGCTGCAGGACAAACCATTGTTCCTGGCTGCAGAGTAAAGCACATTCCTCACCTCTGGTCCTGTCCTGATTGGGCCAAGGGCTACCACATCAGCAATCTCCTGCTTGATCTGGGCAAAGGCTTGCTGCTGCTCAGGGCCCCAGTGGAAATCGTTCTTCTTGTGGGTGACCAGGTAGAGAGGGTTCATGATCTGGCTGTACTCAGGAATGTGCATTCTCCAAAAGCCTATGGCACTTAGGAAAGCTTGTGTTTCCTTCTTGCTGGTCAGTGGAGACATTGCTGTGAGCTTATTGATTACCTCAGTGGTATCTGGCACTGTCTGTCTTGCCATTTTACTCCCAGGAACTGGATCTCTCAGGTAGGCCCTTTGACTTTGCTCTTCTTGATGGTGAAGCCAGCTCCCAGCAGAATTTGGATGATCCTCTCTCCTTTCTGAAATACTTCCATTGTCATGTTTCCCCACAAAATGATGTCATCAATGTACTGCAGATGTTCTGGAGCTCCACCCTTTTCCAGTGCAGCCTGGATCAGTCCATGGCAGTTGGTGAGGCTGTGTTTCCACCCCTGGGGCAGTCAGTTCCAGGTGAAAGCATACTGAGGCCTGCATTCTGCTGCCAGAGGAATGGATAAAAATCCATTGGTGATGTCAATGGTGGCATATCACTTTGCTGCCTTGGACTCCAGCTCGTACTGCAGTTCCAGCATGTCTGGCACAGCAGTGCTCAGCGGTGGAGTTACTTCATTCAATGCACGATAATCCACTGTCAATCTCCATTGTCTGTCAGACTTGTGCACAGGCCAGATGGGGCTGTTGTAGGGTGAGTGGGTTTTGCTGACCACTCCTTGGCTCTCCAGCTCACGGATCATCTTGTGGATGGGGATCATGGCACCTCGATTTGTCCAATACTGCCGGTAGTGCACTGTTGAGGTGGAAATTGGTACTAGTTGTTCTTCAACCTTCAAGAGTCCAACAGCAGAAGCATTTTTGGACAGCCCAGGCAAGGACTTTCAATTGTCTAATGCCCTCTGCCTCCACAGCAGCTATTCCAAAAGCCCATGTGAGTCCTTTTGAATCTTTGAAATAACCACTCCAGAGGAAATATATGCCCAGAATACACAGGGCCTCTGGACCAGTCACAATAGGATGTTTCTTCCACTCAATCAGATGTTTCTTCCACTCTTTCCCAGTCAAACTCACCTCGGCTTCCAACACGGTCAATCCGCCTGTCACACCAGCAATAGGAGCAGGTTCTGCCCTCACATGTCCCAATGGGATTACACTCATGCACCACTGTCGACAAAAGCCTTCTATTTCTATGGTTCTGATGTGCCAGGCCATGGGATCCACACAGCCCAAAAGAAACAATTTTCCCTGGCTTCTACCTGGCTAGAGGCAGAGCCTCTCTAGTCATGGCTAGCATTCCCTCCCTGGGCATATATTCTGGATGTTTCTTCAAGATCTGACATATTATCCTCCCTTCTGTTTTACCTGGCAGCTTGGTCACGGGAAGCTGTGGCTACATTCATTTTGGTGCAATTCGCTCCCTTAGCAGTTTCCTCCTTCAGCTTGCATACCCATTCTGCTAGGACAGTGAAAAGATGATCCCCTCCCTCCAAATGATTACAACTTCAAAATTACAGGGTTTCCAGGCAAAAAGAAAGGAAAAGGAATAAGAGTTCTCGACAATATATAAAGAAAACCAAGGACAGACAAGAAAAAACAATAAGAGGAGTTTTCCACCCATCAAGTACCACTTTCCCCTTTGGTGCAGTTACAGACACAGCCGGCAGAGGGCGCGGGCAGGCCCCAGTGAGGCAGGGCGGCAGCGATGACTCCCCGTGGCAAGCAGGGGGCGCTCCGACGAGAGCCCGGCACCCTCCCCAGGTGCGATGGAGTCTCGGGTCAGGGGCAGAGGGGAAATCGCTCCTTTTGTGAATTCACAGACAGCAACCAGCCTCAGCACCATCAGCAGCAGCGGGAAGGAAACAGAGAGGGCAGGCAGATCGGATCAAGCAGCAATGTATCTCAGTGTCACCCACCAGCAGCCAACAGAAACACTGAAGGCAGGCAGATGCGATTCTAGCGCCAAGTTACAACATAGAAATACCCCTGGCTAGATAAACACACACACCCCAACAGCCCCACAGCTGCTCCTCAGATCCCCCCCACTGGAAGGAAAGAGGCAGCTCTGGCCCCACCCTCTGTGGGATCCTGGAATCTTGGAGCTTATACCTCTCCTGATATCCCCCAAACCCTGGGAGACACAGGGTAGGAAAGAGTGACAGTTCCTGGGATATCCTCATATCACCATGAACCACCCCTCAAGACAGCGTGAAAGTAATCCTCTGAAAGCCGAGAACAAAGGGTCTGTCACATTGAAATGTATTCCAACAACGATCTTGAATCCATCCTAGTACGGATAAGACAAGGATGTCTGTGTTTCAGAACCCCCTGTGACAACTTAACAGTAGATAACATATCCAGCTTGCCAACCATTCAAAAGTAGGTATTTTAACTTTACTAACAGAGGAGGATGTGATTTCAACTATCACTTACCAGAAGCAGTGTTACAGAGCCTACACGTCAACTTTTCTCTAACACCAATTGAAATAAACATTAGCATGGTCAAAAAACTGCTAGAAGAAAAGTTAGAAGACATTGATCAGTGTCCCTCACAATATAGAAAAGGCACATCATGTCCTAGAACAAATAAAGAGCATGGAGAGAATCACTGGTGAGAAAACTTGCTTGGATGGTCCTCAACTACCACAGGCTTTTCCAACCTAAGCTACATCCTGCAATTGTGATACTGGCACTAAGTGGGATGGGGGTTGTGTTAATAATTGCAGCATATGTAGAGTATGGTACCTAATCTAGAAATCAAGAAAACAAACTCGTCCAGAAATAAAAAGGTTGAAGGAAGGAAAGTAGTGTGTTTGTTTTCCCAGAACCACATGTTATAAACAAGGCTTGCGACCTGCTGTAGGTTATTAATTAATTAACAGTGGAGAACGGGGACTCGGGATAAGCCCGAGTCCCACGCGACAACCCAGAAAAATGAAATAACAGAGACGCACTGGGTGCTCATTTGGACCCAGGTTTCTGCCGGAGGACCAGGCGCTGAGCACCTGGGCAGTCTTTATAATTTCAACTTCACGCCAATTGGTGCGTTGTTGGATTTTCGCCGTGACTGGTCCCCTTCCTGGACGTTGGTAGGTCTATACTGAGGATGGAATCTTGACCAATCATTTTGGAATACTTGGATATTAGACCTGGTTCATCATCCAATAATGGTTCAAGTTGCTGTACTCACATCATTAGGTAATGTTCTAGAATGTCCCCTTCATCCAACCAACCGAACACCCATTAGCCCTCCACCCAGTGGCCACACACCCACACTACAGCAACTGCCAACCCACAACCTGCCTGCAACAGTCCATCAACGATTCCTACACAACCACTCATTCAACAACACACAACTTTATAACAATTCATCAACACTTCAAAACTCCATTGTAGGAAACAATAACTTACAATATAACATAGAAGATTAACTCATATATAACACAGATGTTGTGTTGTAGTTCATAGATATCAGTAAGTTTAAACATTTTGATATAAGAACTGATTGGCTCCAACACTGACCAAGAGTCACTTCAGAGACCGAGTCAGTGAAGTGAGTAGTTGTTTTATTGGGCGCCGGATACGGGGGGGATTGCTCCACCTAACACACACTCTCAGCACATTACACAGCACAATATATGCTTACATTTCATACAAATTCATTATTTTCCCTGGTTAGAAGTGGTTACACAAATTACTTCCAAGAATTCGATCACTAGCACGTATACTAAGCAAGTGCAGCACACTCTGGTGTTCCCAAGGAGGAAGACAATGAGTCTTCCACAGGCGTCCTTCTGATGAACGCCAACGGACTTCCACAGACCGTCCATTTCACATTACTTTCTGAAGCATGTGCATTAATTCATCAACTACAGAGCCAGCCATGCTGATACTCCTTGATGTGCTGGGCAACTGGCCAGAGCACAGCACGAGCACCTCCGATGGGGACCGCACGGCTGTCCTTGCCCTAGCTGTGAGTTTCTGCAACTGGCCTTTGCTCACCCCAAGGTCACCTGTCCGTCAGGTCTCCATCCTCCCTCCCCCATTGCATCTCCCTGCCTCAGGTGCTGGGCTGAAACCTGGCCTAGGGGCAGCTTCAGGCCCACCAGCACCGGAGCTGTCCCTGCCTCTCCGCTGGCCTCTGCCTCCCATGCTCGCGCCCTGCCACGTGGACACCTCAGAGCACTAAGCGCTGTCGCGGGCTGCTCCGTCCTTTGCAGGCAACTGTGGTGATATGGAAGATCCTCCACATGCCCTGCGTCCCACATGTAGTGACCGTGCATTTCCCCCGCCTCTTTGCCCGTCTGCTCTTCCAAGTGCTCTCCAGCACACTGGATATGCCAGAGGCGGTCGATACCTTCTGGAAGGAGTGGCAGCAGCAACATGGCCTTGCCGCTAGCCCCAACAGGTGCTCCGTGCCAGTGTTCCTGTCCTTGCCATGTCCCCAGGGCAGGAGACAGTGCTCCCAGCATGACCTGGCCTTTGCTTTGCACACAGCTTTGCAGAGCAGACCCTGAAGGCCCTGCTCTGCCGACTGCACTATAAGGATGTGGTGGTGGCACTGGAAGACAAGCGTGCCTGGGATACACTGCTTTGTGCTGACACCCACCACTATGCTGTGGGCATGCTGGCCAGGTGAGACCCCCTTCTCCCCAGCTGCCCCCGGCACTTGTGCCCTGGGCCCTGGGCGTCCCACACAGTCCCCGTGGTCGTGGGCCAGAGGGCTTTGCCACCAAGGGAGGGCCAAGGAGGTTGCAAAAAGGCTGGGAGTGGAGGGTGCCCAAGAGCAACTGCCTCCCAAAGGGCCCGGGTCCCTTTGCAGGGTGGTTGGAGAATGAACCTCTGTGAGGCAGTCCGGGGAGAGGTTTGCCCCCGCTGGCTCAGGGTTTTGATTCCTGTTTCCTCCTGACAGAGAAATGCGCCATGCCTCCATAGCCTTGTGTTCCGAGATTGCCTTCTACCTGCTCGGGCTGCTCAGCAAAGACATGCCGTACTGGGATTTGGCCACCATGGCGTTCCTTGTGGAGGTGAGCCTGAAAGGCAGCGCTGCCTCGCTGAGCTGCCTCCAGCTCTCTGCCCTCTCGTGGCCACAGCTGCCTGGGACGGTGCCTGCGCCCTGTGCTGCTGCCTGGGCTCAGCCCTGTGCGGTTCTGGGCTCCTGCCCGCCGGCTCCCCTGTCAGCACCCTGTGCCTTTCAGATCCTGGAGCACCTGGACTGGAATGAATGGCATGAGCGCGTCCTGGACATCATGTCAAAGAACCTGCAGAGCGACTGCAGGGAGAGGCATCGCTTGGCACTCAGAGGCCTTGTGGTGCTTGGCAAGAACATCTCCATGGTGAGAAGGGGGCAGCAGCTAAAGCCGTGCTGCCGGCGTGGCGTCGGGGAACGCGGTCACTTGGGCTAGGCTGGCCTTCGGGTGCTGAGGCAGCTGCTCCCAGCTCTCCTGCCTCCCCCTTCAGCTGCCCGAGTGCTTTGGCACAGGCCTTTGGCCTCTGGGCCCTGCGGCAGCAGGGTGGCGTTTCACACGCTTGTGTCCCACACAGGCCATACGAATGTGGAGCCTGCACGAAAGGCTCGTGGAACTCCTGTGGGAAAATGACAGCGACGTGGTTAGGATGAGCATCGTCCTCCTCAGCTGTCTGTTCCCGTACAATGGCACCCTGATAGCCACCTCCCTTGCCCTGCAGCTGGCTGAGGCGCTCCTGCGACTCTTTGACAACGTAAGGCTCTGTGCCTCCAGCCACAGCCACTGGGTGCTGCTCGCACACTTTGTGGCCTGTGCATTTTCAGGCCTGTGCCCAGGTGGGCGTGAAGCAGCTCACGCTGAGGTCTTCTTCTCTTCCTTTGATACAGGATGATAGCCAGGTGCAGCTGTGCTCCATGTTCATCTTCCGAGACATGATGGATTTTTCATCGGAAAGGATAAAAAAGGCCCTGAAGTCACACGTCCGCCAGAGCCTGCTCCCCCTCTTCTTCCACTGCCACAACGAGAACCAGCGCGTGGTTGAGGTGTGGACACGGCGGTTGCCGGCATTCCCCTGGCAGGGGGCTCGGTTGCCTCCTGCTCCTGCGCCTCGCGGGCTGCAGCCTCCTCCGGCCGTGGCACAGGGATGTGGCTGCTGTGCCCTGGGCTGTGGTGCCACCTGCGCATCTCTGCTGCACTCCAGGCCTCCCGGGAAATGCTGCATTCTTCAGCCAGGTTCCTGAAGAGGAAGGATCTCCAGGACATGTTGCAGGCGGATCAGACCTGGAGTTTTGGCGAGCACCTGGTAAGGGCGGCCTGGAGGCCCCAGCCTTGGGCTGCAGGAGGCCCCTGAGCGCGCTGCTCAGTGTGTGCGGCCGGCAGCCACGCCCCTGCCCGGTGCTGCAGCCACACGCTGCTCCCTTCCCTGGGCCACGCGGGCTCTGCTCCCACTTCCTGTGGCCCCGAGCCGGGTGCCGATGGAGCCCCGGCCCAGCTGGGCTGTGCGGTGGGGCGGCACCGTAGCTCCCCGGGCAGCAGCCGGCCCTCTGCCCCCTCCAGAGCCCGGCGCCAGCGGCTGCTGGCCGCCTCTCAGGGCTGTGCAGGCAGGGGAGGCCAGTGGTGGCCGCACCGAGCGCCCGGCCAAGGGGCTGAGCCTGCACCAACTGCACCCTCCTGGCGCTCTCCCCAGCTGGCAGAGGACAGGAGCCGAGCTGCCGTGCACCTGCGCCACGCCCTGCTGTACCTGGACAGCCCGCAGGAGTCCCTGCGACAGGCGGCCATCAGGTTCATTGGTGAGCCACGAGCCCGGGCTCCCTTCCCTCCCCGCCCCGCCCCGGCGCAGTTCGGCCCCAGCCCTGCCTGCTGCCCCGGCAACGCCATCCGGGCCCGGCGCCGTGGAGCCCCGCCTGCCCGCGGGGCTGCTGCCGCCCTCTCGCAGCCGTGCCCTCGGTGCCAGCGTGCGGCAAGGGCCCGGGCTGAGCCCTGCCGGGGGGCACGAGGGCGTGCGGCCACAGGGCTGGCAGCGCCGCGGGCAGGGAGCTGTGCCGCTCGGGCTGTGACAGGCTCTGTGTTCTCAGGGATGGCCGGGCGGCACCTCAGGGGTCACAAACGAGAGCTCCAGCACATCTGTGAGGGTGAGTGAAGGAAGCCAGCTGGCTGTCAGTCCCGCCTGCCGGGGGGGAGCTGCAATCTGGCTGCCGAGGGCTCTGCTCCCTGTGCGGACCAGAGCTGCCGTGGCCAGAGCACCCACACGGACTTCAGGGGCACGTGGGGCAATAGTGTCCAGTAGCTTCGGACTGAACCCCTTGGTCCCTGCTCCCTCCTGGCCGTGGCCAGAGCCGTCTGCCATGGCCCCCGCACGGGGGTCTCCTCGGCTCTCCAAAAATGCAGGATGTGACCGTGGCTCTGTTCCTCTCTCTTGCAGCCCTCGAAGACAAGGCAGAGGACATCAGCCCTGCCATCAGAAGCCAGGCTCTCGAAACAGCCTTTCTCCTGCGGGCAATCGAGAGAGCTTCGGGCTCCGTCTTGCAGAAGCTGCGAGATCGATTTCGCAGGGCACGCGAGAAACGGTCTTGTCTGTGGGGCCGTGGCCGGCTCTGCTGCTGGTGCTCTGAGGAGAGCTGAGTGGAGAGGCTCTCTGTCACCTGGGCCACCTGAGCCAGCAGGGATTTTTCTTTCCTTTAGGATTGCTTTTCCTTTCTTTTAAGATTGCTTTTCCTTTCTTCCTCTTTTTTCTTTAGGATGTAAATATAGGATGTGTTCTAATACCCAGACTCCCAGGAGCTTTCTTGTGGTGCCCAGTGTCCGCAGGGGATAGGGGAAGAGGGGAAGATGGGTCCTTGTGCTCAGCAAGCTGCCCAGGCGTGCAGTGGGGAAGGGAAGGGAAGATGGCCAAGAAGCCCCTAGGCCTTTGGTGGCTCCGCTGAAGCCTTAACGCTGCCGACAGAGCGGGTGGGCAGGGGCCGGAGCAGCGCGGATCCCTGCGAGACCCGTGCCTGGAGATGGCCATAAGGCCTCTCCCAGCCAGGAAGCGCCATCTGTGTCCTCTTGGCTGTGTGTCGCTGTCTGGATTGCTGAGGGCTCCGAGGTGCCTCTTGATCCGGCTCCTGCGGAGCTGCGTCGGGGCTGTGCTGCTGCCGGGCAGCTTGGCGGGGCTGAGGGAGACCCCGAGGGGACGGGGCGCTGGGAGGCCGCAAAGGGATGAGGTGCTGCGGAGGCCCTGATGGGAGGGACAAGGCCGTGGGAAGGCACGAGGGCCACGTGGGTGGGAGGGAGTGGGTGGCAGGAGCTTCCAAAGGGTCAGGAGGTCCCTGAGGGGCGGGGCTGGTGGGAAGCCCTGAGGAATTGGGTGCCAGAGGCCATAAGCAGCCCCCAGGCAGCCGCCTTGTTCCTGCCACCTGGCTGCTCTGGAGCTTCCCCAGAGAGTCTGCCACGCCTGTGGCAGAAGCCCTCGAGGCTGGGCCTCAGCAGGAGGGTGGAGACACCCCCGAGGTGCCCAGGCCGGGCTGGCTGGGGACAAGAAGGCCAAGGAGCCCTGCCAGGGCACGGTCACTGGGGGCTGCCAGGGCAGTGGGCAGAGGCAGGGCTGGTGGCCAGGCCAGGGCCCCACGGCTGCCCAGGCCACGGAGCTGATACCGAGTTGATACCGAGCTGATACCCTGACACAGAGTTCTGCACCCGCAGAGCTTCTGCCTCCATGGGGAGGGGAGCCATGTCTCCTCGAGCAGGGCTGCCGAGTCGCTGCTGCCCCAGCGGCTCTGGGCGCCACACAAACAGCACCCGAGCCAGCACAGGAACAGCAGCACCCCGAACGCCAGCAGCTGCTCAACGAGGCATCCGCACCAGCCGCAACGCCAAAAGGGGGCATACTGTGGGCACCATTGCACGTGCTTTGGCAAAAGGCTTCAGCAGAATTGGCCACAATGCTTTGCTCTTGACTTGTCAGCCTCACAGTAACGCTTGGCAGCTGCAGCTGCAGCCTGTGCCCCGACTGACTCCAATGGCCGTGCTTGAGGGCAGACTCGCCTTCCACAGGCAGGCACCCCAAGGCAGCGGCACTGCTGCCATCGGGAGAGGGACGCGAGCCCTTTGCTGCAGCTGCCATGCCTCTCCTCCGTGCCGGCACCTTAAAGACACGTGCATGAGCTTCCAAACGAAATCCTGGACTGGCTTGGAACAAAGGAAGAAGCAGCAGGCACTGAAAGAAAGCAGGCACTTGTGGCCGATGTTCAGGGCTGGAGGGAAGCACCGTGGCGTCTGCTGAGGAGGTGGCCCGCTTCACAGGCTCAGGTTTTACTGATAGAAGGTCCTGCTTTGCCCTTGCTGGAGGCCATTCCCTACCAATGAATGCATGGCCCTCCATTGTTCCTGGATCAAGTCTAGTGGACCTGTGGCAGCAAGTCTGTCCCGTGTGCATCTGATGGCAGAAAAGGGCAGGACATGCCAGCTCGCAGCACTTGTCCTGGCTGCTCCTTCAGGGGGCTGGCAGCATCATCAGAGACACAGAACAGCTTCTCCTCCCAGAGTTATCCCTAGCCCCTGCACCTTGCCCAGGTGTCTGCCTTGATGTTCACTGGGGACCTCCCTGTTTGAGGCCATCCGTTGCTCAGCAGGCACCCGTTTGCGTTTGGACATGAGCTGCCAGAGGCAGACACACAGCAACTGCAGTGTGGAATAGCAGAGGCTGGGCCAACTCCTTTTTTTTCCCAAAATGCAAGAAAGACAGAAAAGCACAAGGAAACATGGCAATGTCTCTGTCCTGTGGGCAGAGTCTCTTTGTCCTGTGAAATTCAGTAGCTGCTGGTGCTTTTGTGCTACTGCTAATCCCTCCCATGAAAAAAAGCATTCCAGGAAGGAGGAGCAACATCATCTGACAACTACCAAGTGTTGCCACCAGTTGCTGCAGGCGCTCCTGCCAACAGCCCCTGTAGGATGGAGCACAGCCCTCAATGCATCTTGGCTTTGGCTGCCCTGTGGCACAGAAGCCCCTCCGGGGCACAGGTCTCTGGGGCAGGAGCCAGGCACCAGCGCTGCCAGGGCTCGGGGGAGTGGCAGGCCTGCTTCGGCAGGGACTCTGCCACACCTGCTGATGTCACTGCGCCCCGGGCCCCAGGGGTCAGAGCAGCATTCGTGCCCTGCTCCACACGTTCCTCGTCTGTGTCACACCACCACGTTTAGGACGGCCACCAGGCGGGACGTGTCCCACGGAGGACGTGCCAGCTTCTGCGGAAGTGCCCTTCCCGTCGCAGCTGCCTTGGCAACCACGGGGGCTCCTTCTGCTGCCCAGAGCCTGCAGAGCAGGGGAGCGTTTGCTTATGGTTTGAGCCGTTCCTAAGAATCCTGTCAGGCTGTCTGAGACACTTGGGGCAAGGCATTCCTTCACACCTGGGCCACTTTGGGGGGGCTGGGGGCAGCTCCAGGGCAGGTGGCAGTGTGTGCAAGGGCCCTTTGTGACACGGTGCAGCGTGGTCATAGTTGGATGGAACAGGACATCGTGTCCAAGGGGCCATTGTGACATGCAGTGACATAGCTGTTGGTGGTGACACGGCCACGCCACAGTGCTTGGTGCACGTGACGGGACAGGACGGGACAGAGAGCTGCCGTGAGGAGCATCCGCACAGCACACTCGTTCCTTGCTGACCCACAGCTTTTCCAAGGCGTTACTCCTGCAGGTGACCTCGAGGCCAGACCACGGCATTTGGTGACCTGTGGCTTTCCCGAGGCTTCTCTTCTGCAGGTTCCCTCCAGTGCACACCGTGGCACTTGGTGACCTGGAGCTTTCTCGAGGCATCTCCCATCCCTGCAGCCTCTGCTGTCAAGACCAGACTGTGGCATTTGCTGACCACAGTCCTTGACGAGGAGTCCCCGCCTTTGTGGCAGGAGCCCTCGAGACCCGAGTGCAGGACTCGCTGTCCTGTAGCCTTGCCGAGACTTCTCTCTTGCAGGTGCCTTCAAGACACGACTGCAGGACTCACTGACTCAGACCTTTTCCGAGCCAGCACTCCTGAAAGTAGCCATGAATCCGGGCAGTGACGTAGAGCAGAAACCCCTAAGCTTGCTCAAGCTGGCCTGGGAGAAGAAGAAGAAAGAAGGTGCTGGAACTGCCCCTGCACAGCCTGAAAAGGTGAAGCAGTTCCAGCCACCGCCGGAGGGTGAGTGGCAGAGCTGGGCCTCAGGGCTGGTGCCCGCAGACAGCTTGGCCCCATCCCATCCCATCCCATCCCATCCCATCCCATCCCATCCCATCCCATCCCATCCCATCCCATCCCATCCCATCCCCTGGGGACATGCCCATGGATGGGATAGAAGAGGGCCCAGGCAGACACCCCTCAGCTGTGCTCCATGCCCTAGGGCATCCCGGGGCTGTCTCTGCCTGGGGAGCACAGGGCTGGGCTCTGTTCTCCGGCCTCTCCCGCCGCCCCTCAGCTCGGGCTGCCCTCGCTGTTTGCCAGGTGCAGCCATGGAGCACACACGAGAGCAGCAAGGCACCCGCGGCCTCTTCTGCAGAACAGCGCAGGTACCTGCAGCCAGCCGCACCTGGGCTGGGCCTGTTGTCACTGCTCAGCCCAGCACCGTGCTTGCAGCACTCCATGGAACATCTCTCCCTTCTTGCCGTCCTGCTACAGATGGTTTGCAAATTCATGAAGAGAATTCACGAGGAAGAGACCAGCGTCATGGGCACTGTGATCAGAGCGTACTCTCCCATCTTCAAAACCAAGACCAGTGCTGCCCTGCTGGATATGCTGGTGGAGGAAGGTCCTTCCAATCCAAAGCAAGTAAGCAGCCTGTGGCCTGGCTTTGATCCTCCCAGGAATTGTTTGGCCTCCCAAGCCACGCCTGCTGGTCACTGTAAGCCTCAGAGGCCATGCGAGTGGGGCCAAAGCTCCGGGTCACTTCTCTAGGGCAGCTGGGTGCATTAGTCTCTCTGGCAGCTTTCCAAGTCTCCCCATGCCTTCTGCAGGTGCCTGCCATGGTGAGGTACATCCACCAGTGGCTCATGGCCAACGAGTTGCCTGACTACAATGTGTTCAGGCCCCTTCTGGATCTGACAGAGGCACAGCCTGCTGACGTGGTGATGGCTCTCCTGCGTGTGGCCCCATTATGTGACAGGTATGGGGCCCACGTGCCCAGAGGTCTCAGGGCTCACCAGCCCATCACCCTGTACAGCCTGTTCCAGGTGTCTGGCAAACAGAGAATTCCAGGGCCCTCTGGCTCCTCCCTTTGCCAGCCCTGACATGTCAGCCCCCAGCGTGCTGCCATGCTCCCTCCCTGCCCCTCAGGGGCCAGTCCCCACAGGGCTGGGCTGCCTGGCTGCTGCCAGTGAGGGACAGTGGGCAGAAGCAGGGCTGGCAGCCAGCTCAGCTCTCCGCTGCTGCCCAGGCCACAGCGCTGTGTCCCAGACCGCCCTGAGACACAGTTCTGACCCCACAGAGCTGCTATGGCCATGTGGAAGAGCATCATGTGCTCGTGCAGGACTGCAGAGTCAGCCATGCTGATACTCCTTGATGTGCTGGGCAACTGGCCAGAGCACAGCACGAGCACCTCCGATGGGGACCGCACGGCTGTCCTTGCCCTAGCTGTGAGTTTCTGCAACTGGCCTTTGCTCACCCCAAGGTCACCTGTCCGTCAGGTCTCCATCCTCCCTCCCCCATTGCATCTCCCTGCCTCAGGTGCTGGGCTGAAACCTGGCCTAGGGGCAGCTTCAGGCCCACCAGCACCGGAGCTGTCCCTGCCTCTCCGCTGGCCTCTGCCTCCCATGCTCGCGCCCTGCCACGTGGACACCTCAGAGCACTAAGCGCTGTCGCGGGCTGCTCCGTCCTTTGCAGGCAACTGTGGTGATATGGAAGATCCTCCACATGCCCTGCGTCCCACATGTAGTGACCGTGCATTTCCCCCGCCTCTTTGCCCGTCTGCTCTTCCAAGTGCTCTCCAGCACACTGGATATGCCAGAGGCGGTCGATACCTTCTGGAAGGAGTGGCAGCAGCAACATGGCCTTGCCGCTAGCCCCAACAGGTGCTCCGTGCCAGTGTTCCTGTCCTTGCCATGTCCCCAGGGCAGGAGACAGTGCTCCCAGCATGACCTGGCCTTTGCTTTGCACACAGCTTTGCAGAGCAGACCCTGAAGGCCCTGCTCTGCCGACTGCACTATAAGGATGTGGTGGTGGCACTGGAAGACAAGCGTGCCTGGGATACACTGCTTTGTGCTGACACCCACCACTATGCTGTGGGCATGCTGGCCAGGTGAGACCCCCTTCTCCCCAGCTGCCCCCGGCACTTGTGCCCTGGGCCCTGGGCGTCCCACACAGTCCCCGTGGTCGTGGGCCAGAGGGCTTTGCCACCAAGGGAGGGCCAAGGAGGTTGCAAAAAGGCTGGGAGTGGAGGGTGCCCAAGAGCAACTGCCTCCCAAAGGGCCCGGGTCCCTTTGCAGGGTGGTTGGAGAATGAACCTCTGTGAGGCAGTCCGGGGAGAGGTTTGCCCCCGCTGGCTCAGGGTTTTGATTCCTGTTTCCTCCTGACAGAGAAATGCGCCATGCCTCCATAGCCTTGTGTTCCGAGATTGCCTTCTACCTGCTCGGGCTGCTCAGCAAAGACATGCCGTACTGGGATTTGGCCACCATGGCGTTCCTTGTGGAGGTGAGCCTGAAAGGCAGCGCTGCCTCGCTGAGCTGCCTCCAGCTCTCTGCCCTCTCGTGGCCACAGCTGCCTGGGACGGTGCCTGCGCCCTGTGCTGCTGCCTGGGCTCAGCCCTGTGCGGTTCTGGGCTCCTGCCCGCCGGCTCCCCTGTCAGCACCCTGTGCCTTTCAGATCCTGGAGCACCTGGACTGGAATGAATGGCATGAGCGCGTCCTGGACATCATGTCAAAGAACCTGCAGAGCGACTGCAGGGAGAGGCATCGCTTGGCACTCAGAGGCCTTGTGGTGCTTGGCAAGAACATCTCCATGGTGAGAAGGGGGCAGCAGCTAAAGCCGTGCTGCCGGCGTGGCGTCGGGGAACGCGGTCACTTGGGCTAGGCTGGCCTTCGGGTGCTGAGGCAGCTGCTCCCAGCTCTCCTGCCTCCCCCTTCAGCTGCCCGAGTGCTTTGGCACAGGCCTTTGGCCTCTGGGCCCTGCGGCAGCAGGGTGGCGTTTCACACGCTTGTGTCCCACACAGGCCATACGAATGTGGAGCCTGCACGAAAGGCTCGTGGAACTCCTGTGGGAAAATGACAGCGACGTGGTTAGGATGAGCATCGTCCTCCTCAGCTGTCTGTTCCCGTACAATGGCACCCTGATAGCCACCTCCCTTGCCCTGCAGCTGGCTGAGGCGCTCCTGCGACTCTTTGACAACGTAAGGCTCTGTGCCTCCAGCCACAGCCACTGGGTGCTGCTCGCACACTTTGTGGCCTGTGCATTTTCAGGCCTGTGCCCAGGTGGGCGTGAAGCAGCTCACGCTGAGGTCTTCTTCTCTTCCTTTGATACAGGATGATAGCCAGGTGCAGCTGTGCTCCATGTTCATCTTCCGAGACATGATGGATTTTTCATCGGAAAGGATAAAAAAGGCCCTGAAGTCACACGTCCGCCAGAGCCTGCTCCCCCTCTTCTTCCACTGCCACAACGAGAACCAGCGCGTGGTTGAGGTGTGGACACGGCGGTTGCCGGCATTCCCCTGGCAGGGGGCTCGGTTGCCTCCTGCTCCTGCGCCTCGCGGGCTGCAGCCTCCTCCGGCCGTGGCACAGGGATGTGGCTGCTGTGCCCTGGGCTGTGGTGCCACCTGCGCATCTCTGCTGCACTCCAGGCCTCCCGGGAAATGCTGCATTCTTCAGCCAGGTTCCTGAAGAGGAAGGATCTCCAGGACATGTTGCAGGCGGATCAGACCTGGAGTTTTGGCGAGCACCTGGTAAGGGCGGCCTGGAGGCCCCAGCCTTGGGCTGCAGGAGGCCCCTGAGCGCGCTGCTCAGTGTGTGCGGCCGGCAGCCACGCCCCTGCCCGGTGCTGCAGCCACACGCTGCTCCCTTCCCTGGGCCACGCGGGCTCTGCTCCCACTTCCTGTGGCCCCGAGCCGGGTGCCGATGGAGCCCCGGCCCAGCTGGGCTGTGCGGTGGGGCGGCACCGTAGCTCCCCGGGCAGCAGCCGGCCCTCTGCCCCCTCCAGAGCCCGGCGCCAGCGGCTGCTGGCCGCCTCTCAGGGCTGTGCAGGCAGGGGAGGCCAGTGGTGGCCGCACCGAGCGCCCGGCCAAGGGGCTGAGCCTGCACCAACTGCACCCTCCTGGCGCTCTCCCCAGCTGGCAGAGGACAGGAGCCGAGCTGCCGTGCACCTGCGCCACGCCCTGCTGTACCTGGACAGCCCGCAGGAGTCCCTGCGACAGGCGGCCATCAGGTTCATTGGTGAGCCACGAGCCCGGGCTCCCTTCCCTCCCCGCCCCGCCCCGGCGCAGTTCGGCCCCAGCCCTGCCTGCTGCCCCGGCAACGCCATCCGGGCCCGGCGCCGTGGAGCCCCGCCTGCCCGCGGGGCTGCTGCCGCCCTCTCGCAGCCGTGCCCTCGGTGCCAGCGTGCGGCAAGGGCCCGGGCTGAGCCCTGCCGGGGGGCACGAGGGCGTGCGGCCACAGGGCTGGCAGCGCCGCGGGCAGGGAGCTGTGCCGCTCGGGCTGTGACAGGCTCTGTGTTCTCAGGGATGGCCGGGCGGCACCTCAGGGGTCACAAACGAGAGCTCCAGCACATCTGTGAGGGTGAGTGAAGGAAGCCAGCTGGCTGTCAGTCCCGCCTGCCGGGGGGGAGCTGCAATCTGGCTGCCGAGGGCTCTGCTCCCTGTGCGGACCAGAGCTGCCGTGGCCAGAGCACCCACACGGACTTCAGGGGCACGTGGGGCAATAGTGTCCAGTAGCTTCGGACTGAACCCCTTGGTCCCTGCTCCCTCCTGGCCGTGGCCAGAGCCGTCTGCCATGGCCCCCGCACGGGGGTCTCCTCGGCTCTCCAAAAATGCAGGATGTGACCGTGGCTCTGTTCCTCTCTCTTGCAGCCCTCGAAGACAAGGCAGAGGACATCAGCCCTGCCATCAGAAGCCAGGCTCTCGAAACAGCCTTTCTCCTGCGGGCAATCGAGAGAGCTTCGGGCTCCGTCTTGCAGAAGCTGCGAGATCGATTTCGCAGGGCACGCGAGAAACGGTCTTGTCTGTGGGGCCGTGGCCGGCTCTGCTGCTGGTGCTCTGAGGAGAGCTGAGTGGAGAGGCTCTCTGTCACCTGGGCCACCTGAGCCAGCAGGGATTTTTCTTTCCTTTAGGATTGCTTTTCCTTTCTTTTAAGATTGCTTTTCCTTTCTTCCTCTTTTTTCTTTAGGATGTAAATATAGGATGTGTTCTAATACCCAGACTCCCAGGAGCTTTCTTGTGGTGCCCAGTGTCCGCAGGGGATAGGGGAAGAGGGGAAGATGGGTCCTTGTGCTCAGCAAGCTGCCCAGGCGTGCAGTGGGGAAGGGAAGGGAAGATGGCCAAGAAGCCCCTAGGCCTTTGGTGGCTCCGCTGAAGCCTTAACGCTGCCGACAGAGCGGGTGGGCAGGGGCCGGAGCAGCGCGGATCCCTGCGAGATCCGTGCCTGGAGATGGCCATAAGGCCTCTCCCAGCCAGGAAGCGCCATCTGTGTCCTCTTGGCTGTGTGTCGCTGTCTGGATTGCTGAGGGCTCCGAGGTGCCTCTTGATCCGGCTCCTGCGGAGCTGCGTCGGGGCTGTGCTGCTGCCGGGCAGCTTGGCGGGGCTGAGGGAGACCCCGAGGGGACGGGGCGCTGGGAGGCCGCAAAGGGATGAGGTGCTGCGGAGGCCCTGATGGGAGGGACAAGGCCGTGGGAAGGCACGAGGGCCACGTGGGTGGGAGGGAGTGGGTGGCAGGAGCTTCCAAAGGGTCAGGAGGTCCCTGAGGGGCGGGGCTGGTGGGAAGCCCTGAGGAATTGGGTGCCAGAGGCCATAAGCAGCCCCCAGGCAGCCGCCTTGTTCCTGCCACCTGGCTGCTCTGGAGCTTCCCCAGAGAGTCTGCCACGCCTGTGGCAGAAGCCCTCGAGGCTGGGCCTCAGCAGGAGGGTGGAGACACCCCCGAGGTGCCCAGGCCGGGCTGGCTGGGGACAAGAAGGCCAAGGAGCCCTGCCAGGGCACGGTCACTGGGGGCTGCCAGGGCAGTGGGCAGAGGCAGGGCTGGTGGCCAGGCCAGGGCCCCACGGCTGCCCAGGCCACGGAGCTGATACCGAGTTGATACCGAGCTGATACCCTGACACAGAGTTCTGCACCCGCAGAGCTTCTGCCTCCATGGGGAGGGGAGCCATGTCTCCTCGAGCAGGGCTGCCGAGTCGCTGCTGCCCCAGCGGCTCTGGGCGCCACACAAACAGCACCCGAGCCAGCACAGGAACAGCAGCACCCCGAACGCCAGCAGCTGCTCAACGAGGCATCCGCACCAGCCGCAACGCCAAAAGGGGGCATACTGTGGGCACCATTGCACGTGCTTTGGCAAAAGGCTTCAGCAGAATTGGCCACAATGCTTTGCTCTTGACTTGTCAGCCTCACAGTAACGCTTGGCTGGGACCTCCCTTAGATGTCTTGGCTGGGCTGGCTGGGCACAAGGAGGCTAGGCTGTGCTGTGTGCATTTTCTTTTTTTGTTTTTCAGCATCTCCACTCTGTGTTTGTTTTGATGAGCGCCAACTCTACGCTGGCGAAAGCCGAATGCTTTCATGGCCTGGCACCTTTTGTGTGGGGATGTGTCTTGGTTTAAAAGACAGGTATTTGCTAAGGAAAGGCAAGAGCTCCTTTCCTGAGATGCCGAATGCAACCCCCTCCCTTTTAATTATTTTAAGTCCAAATCAGAGGCCTTCAGGCAGGAGATTTGGGGATAAGAATAATAGTTCTTTACTGATATCTAACAAGGCAGAAAACAACAACAGCTATAAAAATTGACAACAGAACAGAACAGCATAACTCAGTTCCAGTCCCTTTTGGCCGCAGGCCGTCTCCCTGCACTCAGCTACCGGTGCTGTGGGCAGGGCAGGTCCCGCGCAGTTGAAGAGGGCTGGGTGATGGCGGCAGCGGCCCAGGGGTGAGAGGGATGGGGAAATGACTCCCCCCTCACAGTGTCGGTCGTGGTGCTCAGCAGAGTGTCCGGAGATGGTAGGGTGAGGTGGGAGAGTAGCAGAGCAATGTCCAATTGTAGGGAGCGTGGATCTCAGTGCTGGGATGGCAGGGGAGATGCCAGATCGGAGCCCCGGGCTGTCCTCCCACTCCACGAGCCAAGCGAGGGAGAGTCCCAACTCGCTGTATACCCCTGTCTCACCTTTCCTTTTCTGGTCTCCCTCCACCCACCTCCCTTCGAGAGAACATTACCGTTCTTAAGGTGTAGCCACTTAGCATAACAATGGGAGAAATTCCACAGAAAGAAAAGTGAAACATTCAACCCCCAACATTATCCACCCCTGAATTTCTCCCATACTAATATGCTATATCAAATTCAACCGTTACATATCTATACATACATGCAGTTAGCGATATAGACACAGTACTATATGTATTTCACCCTGAAACAAGGTCTCTTTGGGGTATGCATTGGGTCTCTCCACTCTCTTGCATCACCCACCAGGTGCAGCCTGGTCCTTGAGTGAATACAACTCCATGGATGGGATTGTCTTTGCTGGAGGCAGGATTCACCCAAACAGTTTTTCCTGGCATACCTCTCATGTGTACCACTGGAACCTTATCTCCATCTGATATTCCCAAGGGCTCAGATCGGGCAGGGCCTGCTCAGTTAGTGGAACCTCGAGTGTTCACTAACTATGTGGCCTTTGGTAGATTAATCTCCCAGTTCTTGAAAGTTCCCCCACCCAGTGCCTTCAAGGTGGTTTTAAGCAGGCCATTGCACCGTTCAACTTTCCCTGCAGCTGGTGCATGGTAGGGGATATGGTACACCCACTCAATGTGTGTTCTCTAGCCCAGGTGTTTATAAGGCTGTTCTTGAAATGAGTCCCATTATCTGACTCAATTCTCTCAGGGGTACCATGCCTCCAAAGAACTTGTTTTTCCAAGCCCAAGATGGTGTTCCGAGCAGTGGCATGAGGCACAGGGTAGGTCTCCAACCATCCAGTGGTGGCTTCCACCATGGTCAGTACATAGCGCTTGCCCTGGAGAGTTTGAGGCAGTGCGATGTAGTCAATCTGCCAGGCCTCTCCATACTTATATTTGGACCATTGCCCCCCATACCAGAGGGGCTTCACCCACTTGGCTTGCTTAATGGCAGCGCACGTCTCACAGTCATGGATAACCTGAGAAATACTGTCTGTGGTTAGATCCACCCCTCGGTTTCATGCCCACTTATAGGTAGCATCTCTGCCCTGATGACCTGAGGCATCATGGGCCCATCGAGCCAGGAGCAACTCTCCCTTGTGCTGCCAGTCTAAATCTATCTTCGACACCTCTATCTGTGCGGCCTGATCTACCTGCTCATTGTGTCGGTGCTCCTCATTAGCCCGACTCTTGGGGACATGGGCATCTACATGACGGACTTTCACAGGCAGCTTCTCTACCCGGGTGGCAATGTCTTTCCATTCATTGGCAGCCCAGATTGGTTTTCCCCTACGTTGCCAGTTAGCCTTTTTCCACCTTTCCAGCCAACCCCACAGAGCATTGGCTACCATCCATGAATCAGTGTAAAGGTAGAGTTTTGGCCACTTCTCTCTTTCAGCAATGTCCAGGGCCAGCCGAACAGCTTTGAGTTCAGCAAGTTCACTCGATCCACCTTCTCCTTCAGTAGCTTGTGCAGCCTGTAGTGTGGGGCTCCATACGGCTGCTTTCCACTTCCGGTTCATCCCCACGATGCGGCAGGAACCATCAGTGAAAAGAGCATAGCGTGTTTCATCTGCTGGCAGTTGGTTATATGGTGGGGCTTCTTCGGCCCGGGTCACTTGTTCCTGTTCCTCTTCGTCGGCAAGGCCAAAGTCTTCCCCTTCCGGCCAGTTGGTAATTATCTCCAAAATCCCAGGGCGATTCGGGTTTCCAATACGGGCACGTTGTGTGATGAGGGCAATCCATTTGCTCCATGTGGCGTCAGTGGCATGGTGGGTAGGAGGAACCTTTGCTTTGAAAATCCAGCCCAGCACTCGCAGTTGGGGTGCCAGGAGGAGTTGTGTTTTTGTGCTAATTACTTCTGAGGCAACTTGAACTCCTTTATAGGCGGCCAAGATCTCCCTCTCCGTTGGAGTATAGTTGGCCTCGGACCCTCTGTAGCTTCAACTCCAGAATCCCAGAGGTCAGCCTCGCTACTCACCAGGCACCTTCTGCCACAGGCTCCAGGACAGACCATGGCTCCTGGCAGTAGAGCAGAGCACGTTCTTCACATCTGGTCCTGTCCTGACTGGGCCAAGGGCTACTGCATGAGCAATCTCCTGCTTGATCTGGGCAAAGGCTTGCTGCTCAGGGCTCCAGTGGAAATTGTTCTTCTTGCTGGTGACCAGGTAAAGAGGGCTCACAATCTGACTGTACTCAGGAATGTGCATTCTCCAAAAGCCTATGGCACCTAGGAAGGCTTGTGTTTCCTTCTTGCTGGTTGGTAGAGACATTGCAGTGATCTTATTGATGACCTCACTGGGAATCTGGGGCCGTCCATCTTGCCACTTTACTCCCAGGAACTGGATCTCTTGGGCAGGCCCTTTGACTTTGCTCTTTTTAATGGCGAAGCCAGCTCCCAGCAGAATCTCAATGATCTTTTCTCCTTTCTGAAATACCTCCATTGCCATGTCCCCCCACACAATGATGTCATCAATGTACTGCAGATGTTCTGGAGCTCCACCCTTCTCCAGTGTAGCCTGGATCAGTCCATGACAGATGGTGGGACTGTGTTTCCACCCCTGGGGCAGTCAGTTCCACGTGTATTGCACACCCCTCCAGGTGAAAGCAAAATAAGGCCTGCACTCTACTGCCAGAGGAATGGAGAAAAATGCATTGGTGATGTCAATGGTGGCATATCACTTTGCTACCTTGGACTCCAGCTCGTACTGGAGTTCCAGTATGTCCGGCACAGCAGCACTCAGTGGTGGAGTCATTTCATTCAATGCATGATAGTCCACGGTCAATCTCCATTCTCCTTCAGATTTACGCACAGGCCAGATGGGGCTGTTCAAGGGTGAGTGGGTTTTGCTGACCACTCCTTGGCTCTCCAGCTCATGGATCATCTTATGGATGGGGATCACGGCATCTCAATTCATCCAGTACTGCCGGCGGTGCATGTTGAGGTAGCAATTGGCACCAGTTGCTCTTTCACCCTGAGGAGTCCCACTGCAGATGGGTTTTCTGATAGCCCAGGCAGGGTGTTCAATTGCTTAATGCCCTCCGCTGCCACAGCAGGTATTCCAAAAGCCCATCTGAGTCCCTTTGGGTCTTTGTAATAGCCGTTCCTGAGGAAGTCTATGCCTAGGATACATGGTGCCTCTGGGCCGGTCACAATTGGATGTTTCTGCCCCTCTTTCCCAGTCAGGCTCACTTCAGCCTCCAGCAAAGTCAATTCCTGAGATCCCCCCATAACCCCGGCAATTGAAACAGGTTCCTCCCCGACAATACCTGTCCCGATGGTATTAATGTACATTGTGAACCAGTCTCAACCAATGCTCTGTGTTCCTGTGGCTCTGATGTGCCAGGCCATCGGATCCACACTGTCCAAAAGATCCAGTTTTCCTGTGCCTCTACCTGGCTAGAGGCAGGGCCCCTCTAGCCCTGGTTATTATTTCTCTCCTGGGCATACATACTAGAGGTTCCTTCAAGGGGATCTGACAGATCATCTTCCCTTCTGTAATACCCTGCACCTTGGCCATGGGAGGCTGAGGCTACCTTCACTTTAGTGGAGTTCCCTCTGTTGGTGTTCCCCTCCCTGAGTTGGCGCACCCGTGATGCCAGAACAGAAGTGGGTTTCCCATCCCACCTTCTCATGTCTTCCCCGTGGTCACGTAAAAAACCCCACAGGTCAGCACGTGGGGTGTACCCTCTCTCCCTAGCTGGGGGGCGTTGGGCTCTACTTTTGGGGTCCATGACTCGCACTGGTGCTGCACTGATCTTCCTCACCTCTTCCCTTATCTCCTTCATCTCCTCCTTAAACTCCTCTCTGAGGTCCTTAGCCACAGCAGAGACATGAGCCTGCATTGGGCCAGCCATCATACTCTCAAAATTCCTGAGCCTGTTGGCAACAGAACCCACTGTCACTTGGTTGGTATCAGCATTAATCATTGCAATAAAGGTGGTATACTGAGATGGGCCTAGGTTTGCCAGATTCCACAACATCTGCCCTGTGCACCTGACCTTGTCAGGGTCATTGTCATGCTGTCCATCCCTCCCAAAGAGCACCTCCAGTACTGCCACTTCTCTCAGCTGTTGGATTCCTTCCTCAAGGGTATTCCAATGCGTTCTCTGGTGGTGCTCCTGCATTCTCTCCCTGTGGACAAATCTCTCTCTCACACTCATTAAAAGTCGCTCCCAGAGGGAAAGGAGACCTGTCTCCCTTACAAATACCTGGTCCACACCTGAGTCCTGGGTCAAGGCTCCCAAATTCCTTGTCTCAGTACCATCCAGTTGCACACCTGTACCCATAAGGTCCCAGACCCGCAGTAACCAGGTTGTAAAAGGCTCACGGCCCCGTCGTACAATGTCTTTTCGCAGGTTACGGAGACTCTCGTATGACAGGGACTCGGTGATGATCTCAACTTCTGGCTCCCCTGCTGGTTGTGAGGGGCCCCCTTCCTGACCCTTATTATCTAGGTGCCTTGTTTTCATCTTAGACTTCCTAGTTTCCACAGGTGCAACTGCTGCTGCTGAGTGCCCTTGCAGTTCAGCTGGAATCTGGACAGATGTAACATCTGTGGGTCCCACTGCTGCACCATCAGAGTCTCCCTCTTTAAGGCAGGGGGAGGGTTTCTCATCAGCTGGAGAGAGGTACTCGTTCAGCATCTGGCCCATCTCATGTACCTCCTTTGCTAGCACCCCCACCCATTCTGGGTGGTTCCTTTCTGAGGTGGGCTGTGGGGCAGGGTCAAATTCTGGGTTAATATCCCTAGTATCTGGAACAGAGTCAGGCTCTGGGGTAACATCCCTAGTCTCTGGGACAGGATCAGGCTCTGGGGTAACATAACCAATCCCTGGGGTAGGTATCAGGGTTGTTATCCAAGTCAATCTCCCCTTATCTCTGAATGTTAGATAGAACAGGTTTAACAGGGATATAAGCAACACTAGCCACAGTATAATATCATTAGCATTTAAAGTGGATTTGAACCCCTTGAAGACTGGTGGGGTGAACTTCAAAAACCGTGTAATGGGTTGGGAGAAGATTTCACCTGCTGCCACTTCCTCATAGTAAGTACCATTATTGAAGTAGCCCCAGAAACACACACTTAGAGTGCGATAGCTCTGAATCCATGTGGCCATCTTCCAGAGAAAATTAAAAATCCATTAATTCCTCAACTGATCAACCCACAAAATGAACCGGATAATAGCCACAGTAACCTTGGTTATGAGACTCATGTTTAAAAAAGGGCTTGCAAATGGGAGAGATATAGCAGTGACCACATGGAGGCCAATCCAGGGTAAGCTGGACAACATGGTGTCACCTACCACAAGCTTGGGTAATTCAAGAACTGTTATTCCCTTTTCTATCCATCTCTCAATGCCCTCAGGCAATGCCCCACGTTAGGCACCAAAATCTGTCTTGGTTTGAAAGACAGGTATTTGATAAGGAAAGGCAAGAACTCCTTTCCTGAGATGCAGAATGCAACCCCCTCCCTTTTAATTATTTTAGGTCCAAATCAGAGACTTTCAGGCAGGAGATTTGGGGATAAGAATAATAGTTCTTTACTGATATCTAACAAGGCAGAAAACAACAACAGCTATAAAAATTGACAACAGAACAGCATAACTCAGTTCCAGTCCCTTTTGGCCGCAGGCCGTCTCCCTGCACTCAGCTACCGGTGCTGTGGGCAGGGCAGGTCCCGCGCAGTTGAAGAGGGCTGGGTGATGGCGGCAGCGGCCCAGGGGTGAGAGGGATGGGGAAATGACTCCCCCCTCACGGTGTCGGTCGTGGTGCTCAGCAGAGTGTCCGGAGATGGTAGGGTGAGGTGGGAGAGCAGCAGAGCGATGTCCAACGGTAGGGAACGTGGATCTCAGTGCTGGGATGGCAGGGGAGATGCCAGATCGGAGCCCCGGGCTGTCCTCCCACTCCACGAGCCAAGCGAGGGAGAGTCCCAACTCGCTGTATACCCCTGTCTCACCTTTCCTTTTCCGGTCTCCCTCCGCCTCCCTCCACCCACCTCCCTTCGAGAGAACATTACCGTTCTTAAGGTGTAGCCACTTAGCATAACAATGGGAGAAATTCCACAGAAAGAAAAGTGAAACATTCAACCCAGGATGTGTGAGGGAGAGCTCCTCTGTGGACCCCAGCTGTTGGAGACAGACAGAATGTGCTCCTGCACGTAGCAAGGAAGGAAGAGGAATCACTTCATTATTGACCGTGCAGTTTATTAGCTGCAAATGTAAGGGAATTGCAGCAAGGTTCCTTCCTTTTAAATCTTTTTTTTATGATTAGTTGCTCACCATATAACTTGCACACACTAAACTGCATCCACCTCCCTGGAGAAATGCACTTTTTCTCAAGCTCTATGTACCATCCTACCCTTGTGGTCTTGCATATCACAACCCCATTCAAAACGTTAAGCAATGAATCGTTTGCAATGAAAAAGTCCTAAAACAAGAAGCTGTGCTGGCTTTCATAGTCCATTTGCAGCCTGTAAACTAGAAAAACACAGTAGTATTCGCACTTTCCTTCTCAATTCTAGAGATAGCATCAACACATTTTTTCAAAGTGGCAGTGCTCATTGTTACAATGAAGCTTTTCCATCTGCATTTCAGACTGAGAGATGTGCTACGACAGAAAGCATTTGCTGCTCTACCCTTTTCCCTGTGAAACCTGATATATACAGTTCAATCGCTTTCACACACTGCCCATGTTGTTGAGTCTAAGCAGCTAGAGATCACACAGATGGATCCTCCGTGGCTTCTTTCTAAGCCTTTTGCAACCTGTGGCCATTTCATTCTCCCAAAAGTGATTCCTCGTCTGTGTCACTCACAAAATACAATACCTGCAGTGAAGAGCTCCTAAGCATTGCTTCTGCTGAAACACCTCTAGGCAGACCTCTTTCCTTCTAGACTCTACGCATCATATCATGCTGCCTTTCTTGCCAGCTGAATCTAAATGGAAAGCTTCTCTGCTACATCTCACACAGAGAACTGCACCTAGGCATCAAAGCTGCCTGGAGCTTGCCTCTGGAACTTTTATTTGCACCACTTTAAAGAGACTGTCCTCTTACTTTTAAAACCTGCAAAGCGCTTCCAGATAGCTGCACACTTTGCACGGTTCTTTTCAGTTTCAAGTAGCTTCGGGCAAATTATAGCTTTGCAAAGACTAAAGCTCCAAAGAGATGCCTTGAACAGAAAAAGTTGCCAGGACAAAATCATGTCTTTCCTGTCCCTTTCTTGTTGATCAGATTGTGTAGTTGTGCTGACATCTTCTTGGACATAGAATGGCTATTTTAGCAAGTCCTTCTCTCCTGGCACATTTTGATGAGCTCCATGGATAGTCTGGATTCTGTGAAATGAAAGAATGTATTGTACCTCAACCTGAGGAAAATCTGTGCACAGCACTGTCTTGGTTTGAAAGACAGGTATTTGCTAAGGAAAGGCAAGAGGCCCTTTCCTGACATGGAGAGTGCAACCCCCTCCTTTCCAATTATTATAGTTTGTAATCAGAGGCTTTCAGGCAGAAGATATGGGGATAGGAATAACAGTTCTTTACTAATATATCTAACAAGGCAAACAGCAGAAACAACAACAGCTATAAAAATTGACAACAAAACAGAACAGTATAGCTAAGTTCCAGTCCCTTTTGGCCAAGGCCCTCTTTCCCTGCGCTCAGTTACCGGTGCTGGGGGCAGGGCAGGTCCCACGCAGTTGAAGAGGGCTGGAGTGATGGCGGTGGCGGCCCAGGTGTGAGAGGGATGGAGGAGCGACTCCCTCCTCACGGTGTTGGTCATGGTGCTCAGCAGAGTGTCTGGAGGTAGTAGGATGAGGCGAGAAAGCAGCATTGCGATGTCCGATGGCAGGGAACGTGGCTCCTGGCATTGGGTTTGTGGGGAGTATGCTAGTTAGGAGCCCGGGCCATCTTCCTTCAACTCCACAAGCAAGCGAGAGAATGAGAGTGAGAGCCCAGGCCCCTGTCCCACCTTTCCTTTTCTAGTTTCCCCCTATCCCCCATGTGGACACACACATTTAGAGAGCTAGGAAATTACAGTTTGGCAATTCCTTTCAGGCCTGGATTTCTCCTGTCTCTCAGGTCCATTCCCAGGCTGATAAGCTGACTTCAGCTTCAGTTAAGGGAGGTAGTCTCCCAGAGTGATAACTTGGTGAAAAACAGAAGGGAATTCATAACAAAGATTAACACCTGGTGTCTTTCCCATTGGACATCCGGACATGCTGTCCCAAGAGATGTTTGTCCCAATTGTCCAATGAACTACTGTCTTGTCCTAACTGCACATAACACACTTTAAATACCGGATGTCCGCACAATAAAGTTGGCCTTTTTTCTCCAAAAGAGGTCCATGTGTGTTGCTGTCTTTTCTCTCTCTTTGCAGCGTGGTAACCACACCCCCACCTCCCTGCGAGAGAAAACTATTGCTACAAAGGTGTAGCCACAAATACTTAGCATAACAATGGGAAAAATTCCACAGAAAGAAAAGGGAACAATTCAACCCCCAACAAGCACACTGGGCGCATGTAACATATACGAAGAAAAGCAGCAAAGCTGAATGTAATCATAGGACTTCAGTCTTGTCCGGATCACATAAGGTGAAGAATGAAGCTGCAGAACATCAAGCTTGTGCACGCAGTGTACCGAATAGCAAAAGTCCAGCAACACCACACTCACAATCTCATTCAGGCAGAGAAAGCTCTTTACTGCTTGAAAAAGTAAAGGACAGTCTTTGGCCTTCATCACAAAACAGGGAGATTAGCTCTTTTACACTCTCAGTGTTACAGAGACCATGATCGCCTAGTTCATAGATCACACTCACACGCCCCAAAACAGAAAGTGTTCTTGAACTACCCTTTCTCTAGCCTTGAAACTGGCCAGAACACACTCTTGCTCTGTACATTCCTTCTCAGACAAAAGTGCCCTCTCATTTTTCAGTCTCACAGATCCATTTTCAACTTTCAGCAGCTGCTCATACTGGAAATATGAAGTTCTAGAGGTAAAAGCGAGTACAGGGCTGCCCTCTCCGCTTGCTGTACATAAGTTACATGAAAACAGGCCAGTTTGCTCTGTCCTTCCCTTCTCCACTGTCTCTTCAATTATGTTTGTCTGTATCTCTGAGCCATAGATGAAAGTCCAATATTTCCTACAGAGGACTGGATAATGAAACGGGGTCAGCAAGAAGAGCTGTCCTTAAACTCACTTAAGACTGCTAAGACTTCACAATTTTCTAAACATTTCAAGGGCAGTCCTCAGGCAGGCTGCTTTTGGCACAGTTCTCTACAAAAGATATAGCTGGGAAGCATTCTATTTAGATTCAGATGATGACAGAGGAAAATGATTTGGTAGGTAGCGCTTAGCAGGAAAGTGCATGACCCAGGCGTGTTTCAGCAGAAAAAATTGCTTTGAAGTGCATTGCTGTCGGCACATTGTTCTGTGCAACAAGCAGACACAAAGTTACAGAGTACTGGGCTGGTGTGCCCAGCGTACTGGCTGCAAGACAAGTGTGGTTACCACAGGGCTGCCACCTCAATTCACAGTTGCAGTTAAAAAGGAAGCAGTTCCATGTGAGCTACTTATGCTGCTACTTATTCCTCTTTCTTCCATCTGTGAAAACAATTGTGCTTACTTTATGCATCGGGACCCAGACAACACCATGATTAAAGATTAAGAACAGAGTTGATATAGCTTAAGTGTGGCAAGTGGATGGTGCAGCTCTGTGCTTTCTATTGCTTCTAGAGCCTTTTGCTATGAGACCAGCTGCCGAAAGTTTTCAACTGAGCGGCGCCAGTGAAAAATGAACACGGCACGTTTCTCTAAGAAGGAAAGTACAGCAAGGCAGTGTGCCCTGAGCTCTTTTAAGGCTGTTTTGAGAAGCGGTACTTTAATTACGCCTTCTGTTTAACAAAACTCTGCAACAATGAAAGTATAAAGAAGAGATTATCACAACATTTTCAGATTAAGTTCAAGCAATAAGCGCATGCTCATCTGATACCAAATGTAGTTGAGTTGTTGCTGGACTTCTGCAAATAGGTACATTTCTCAAAAAAGTAGATGTTCTGCTGCATCATTCTTCACCTTATGTGATCTGGACAGCACTGAAGCTCAGCAATGGCATTAAGCTTTGCAGCATTTCATCATGTAAATCATAAAGAACTACTGTGCTTAGTGCACTGGTGTTTTTTTTTAACTTTAGGTACATTCATATATTTTTTGTTTTGCCGAGTCCAAACTGTCCATATGACTCCAGCTCATTCAAATATGACGAGAGAAACACTTGCTTGATTAGTCATTCTATAGCCAAGGCATTTTACACAGCACGACAATGTGATGGATGAGAAAGGGACATGAAGGACATGTATTTGTCCTGGCACATTTTTCTGTGCTGGACGTCTCTCCAGATCTTTAGTCCTTGCATACCTATAATATTCTCCATGGTACATCAAGCTTAGAAGAACTGTGCAAAGATTGTGGTGATCTGGCTTTGATCAGGCTTCAGCCCACATCAACTCCTTATGTTTATACAGAACTTGGATTTGTTTGATATAACTTTCTTAATATTTGGTATTTCTCATAGGTTTCTTTTGCTAGCCTTGTGACTTCTTTTTGTGTGTCAACTCGTACTCTCATGATTTTCTCAATTTTCTACTTGCTCAGTTGTTCTAGGGAGCTCTGTACAATTCTCAAAACCATTCGGATAAGGCAAGGGATTACACATGGAAGAAAGATCAGACTCATTAGTGCACTTCCCACAATGAATAACACTTTCTTCCACCACCCTCCTAAGAGATTGTTCCACCAACTAGCTTTTAATAAAGGAGTCCACCTTTGCATTGGCACATGTGCTAACTTTCTGATATTAGTAGTGATATTCCTGATGGTATCTCCATGATCATCGATTTCAATACAACACTCTGAGGAATTAAACTTTCCGCATACCCCTCCTTCCTCTTCCAGTAAATGGTCCAGAGCTAATCTGTTTTGGTATATATTGCTGTTCTCATTTGGTGTGATTGATCTGAGATTAAATCCATTACCAGGGCTGACTGATTTGTTATCATACCTAAAAGAGCTTGTAATAGAATGATTTGGTTCAACATGTAAATTGGAGTTCTATACCCCCACAGTCCATCTTGGGCCCAGGTGGCAGATCCGTACGTAGCTATTATCATTTCAGGTGGCCACTCCTCATCTCTCCACTTCTGGGTCCCACCGATTAAATCTCTCTTTTTCTGGGCCAATTCATCATATAAGGGGATTCCCAAATGGTGCCCTTCTAATCTTGGTAATAGAAAGAAGGAAGGTCTAATGATTCCTAGAGTGCATCTTCCCACCCAATTTCTAGGCAACATTACATATGCCATCTTTCCACACAGCCAGAATAATTTCCTCAGAGCCTTCCAGAACCCTGGAGGATCCACGGTATCCCCTTTTACTCCAAAATTTATAAAGTTGGGGCTCATAAAGGAAAGGGTTAGGGTGCCTGGCAATACATTCATAAAGTTTTTCCCATTCTATATAAGAACATCCCTGTCTTTGCTTTGTGGTCCAATGTAAGTTTGGTGCTCAGGGGATCTGCCAATGATGGGTGTCATTTGTTACGAGATATCGCTTGCAGGATAACTCACCCACTTAGGAGTGGTGTTGTAGCCCCCTTCTCCACAGACACTCTTCACTGATTACTTCCGACCTCGGACTTCACACTTCCTCATCATCTCTCTCATCCTTCCCAGATTTCCCTTCTCTCTTCTTTAGTAACTTCAATATTTCCTGTGGGTTTAAAGCTATCCCTTCCCATGGCCAAATTTCAGTCATTCAGGTGTCCCCGCAAATCCAGCAGTTGCTCACATTAAATTCATTACTTATCCTTTCATCCAGGTCTATAAATAAGTTCCTACCACTTAAAATTGTCATTGTCTTTTTCTTGACTACCCCCCTTATCTCTTTTCTTTAATAATATCTGGCTTACAAGCTCCCTTCCTTTGTAATTCCTTTTTTGGATCTTTCTCAGAGCATATCCATTTTTTCCTTATAAGGCATTCTCCAACCAGCTTTTGTTTAAAACTCCCTATGTTTTTGAAAAGCCAATATGTTTTGCCATCTTCTACACAAAGTTTTCAAATGCAAAAAGTTGATACAGTTGGGACTCGGATTAGTATGTAACCTCAGGATGGCACTCCGAGACTCTCCCGCACATAAGGGGTAATAACACTTTTTACAGGGACTGGTCTGGTTTCCCTGGGTGCTCACTGAGAAGAGCATCAACACTAAAAGGGGTCCAGTACAGGGCACCTTCTCATTCATCTTGGTTCCCATCTCCCTCCAGGAACCACCTGCTGAGCTGCCTGATCCGGTCTTGCCCCCGTAACCTTACTCTTACCAGATATTACATTCCGTAGTGGTGACTCTTTTTTCCTCCTTATATAGGCTTACATCTTTGCTTTAGGGCCTGATTACTAAATGCATGGAAAATGCTCTATCTTGGGGATTCTTTAGAACCTATAAGAGAAATACCAATAGTTGATCACCATTTATCAAAGACTTTTAAAATAATCCCTATTACACTTATAAACATTACATATTTATTAACTTTTTAAACTTCAACAACGATTATTATAACGACTTAAGTAACAACTTACTAAACCTTACCGTTTCTTATCCCTATTAACTTTTTAGGCATTTGGTCAGCACTTCTTGTCACTCCTTTTTAGGTTATTTTTGGAGAGTTAGCCTTTGATCGGATTGGCTCACAACTGCCCATTCAGTGGGAGCGGGTACCGGTCTTTTTACTCTTGTAGCATGGGTCCATCCTTTCTCCTGAGTTCTTACTGCAGTCTCTGTGCTTAATAACACCTGAAAAGGGCCTTTCCAACTTGGAGCTAGTGGTTGTTCTTTCCACACCTTGATTGGAACCCAATCCCTTGGTCGAAATGGATAGATTCTAAAGTCTATTGGGGTGCTTTGAGAGGGAGATATCCTTGTTCCCTTAAATTCTCTAAAGTGCTCGCAACAGTGCAGATGTATTTCTTTACAGTCACTTCTCCTTCTTCCTAGGTCCCAATATGATTTTGAGTTGTCAGAAATGGCAAACCAAACATCATTTCGTATGGGGAAAATCCCACGTCTGCTCTAGGCCTTGTTCTTATCCTCATTTACGCTAGGGGGAGACACCTTAGCCAACTCATTTTTGTTTCTTCTACTAATTTCATAATACTAATCTTTAAGGTCTGACTCATTCTTTCAACTTTCCCTGAACTTTGAGGGTACTACAGAGTGTGGAGTTTCCATGTAATTCCTAAAGCTTCGATTACTTGATGTAGGACTTTCTCAGTAAAATGAGGACCTCGGTCTGAATCTATGGTGTTAATGATTCCATACCTTGGCACAACTTGTTCCAATAATATTTTACTAACCACCTCAGCTGTTTCCTTTACTGTTGGGAATGCCTCAATCCAGTGGGTTAAATGGTCCACAATAACCAGTACGTATTTGAACCTCTGAACTGGGGGGAGTTCTGTAAAATCAATTTTTATATTCTGGAAAGGCCTTTGAGCCAACTCTCTCCCACCTGCTGGTGCCCTTCTCATAACCTTTCTGTTTATTTTCTGACAAATTAGGCATATCTTTGTAATAGACCGTGCAATCTCAAAGGTCCCAATACATGCATAGGTCCACAGAAAATGATCATATAGGACCTGTGTATCCCAGTGTGTGGAAGCATGTATATTTTCCAGGACTTTTCTGGCTAATGCCTACTAAGTACCTGCCTCCCTTCTGATAACATCCACTCCCCTTTTGCATTCTTGGTACCACCTGTTTTCTGCAACTCCTCCTCTTCAGACTTACTAAGGATTGGGACTTCTTCATTATTTCCTCTATTCTCCCCAAGGTCCACTAGCTGCAAGATCTTTGCTTCCCCTTCTAACCCTGCCTTTTTTGCTGTTCTCTCTGCCAGGTTATTCCCTACAGCTTCTACTGAGGTCCCAATTTGGTGTGCTCTAACATGGACTATTGCTATTTCCACCGAATCTTTTAGGGCTTCTAATACCTCCTTTATCAGATTCTCATGAGTTAGAATCTTTCCTTTTGAATTAACAAAACCTCTTTCTTCCCAGATTTTACCAAACGTTTGTACCACCCCATAAGCGTATTTTCAATTCATATAGATAGTTCCTTTCTGGTATTTTAACTGCTGTAGACCTCTCAGTAGAGTGAATATCTCACAACACTAGACAGACCATCTGGCTGGTAGTTTCCCTTCTTCAACCACAGTCATATTTTTCCCATCTACCACTGCATATCCTGATGCTCTTCTTCCTTCCACTACCCTAGACAAACCATCCACAAACAATATTTCTCCTTCCAGTAGGGGCTGGTCATATAAATCTGGCCTCACTTTCGTCTGTAAGTCTATTGTGTCTAGGCACCAATGTTCTAAATCCCCTTCTGGCTCCCCATATAAGAACTGAGCTGAATTTTGAGTTTTCGTCAAGGCTAGTTCTAAGTTATCAATGTTGGTCAGCATCAGTTCATACTTCAATAGTCTGCTGTTTGTTATCCATCTCTAGCCTGCTTACTTAATATTGTCTTAATATCATGGGGAGTGTATACCTTTGTCTTTCTTCCAAATGTTAACTTATATGCCTCCTCTGCTAAAGTTAAGGTAGCAGTCACTGATTGTAAACACGTTGGCCAACCTCTGACCACAGGATCTAGTAGCTTTGATAAATAACTGGTTTTCTTACCCCACACCATTGCTGTGTAAGCACCCCATATGCAATTTCTTCCTCCACATTAACAAACAATTCAAAAGGCTTATCCAGATCAGGCAAACTCAAAACTGGGGCTTCTCATAATTTTTCTTTTAACTCCTCAAATCGTCTCTCATCTTCTGTATTCCAATTAAAAGATTCTTCACTAGCCAATTTATCATAGAGAAATTCTACTAATTTTGTATGTCCGCCTATCCAAAATTTACAGTATCCAATTAACCCTAATAATTTTCGTACATCTCTTTTTGTTTTTAGTGTTGGTAACGTGAGTATGCCCCGGATTCTGGTAGCCTTTAACTTCTTGTACCCATGTCTTAGCAAATGGCCTAAGTACTCCACTTCAGGCTCTACAAACTGTAACTTTCTTTTTGAAACTTTCAAACCTTTTTCTCTCAGGAAATTCAAAAGATTTACAGTTGTCTCCTGTACTGGCTCCTTGTTCTCTCCGGATACCAGTATATCATCCACATACTGTAAGATCTGAATTTCCTCATTATGTTGAAACTGTTTTAGGAGCTCTTGCAGAGCCTGCCCAAATAAATTAGGGGATTCTGTGAACCCCTGTGGTAAAGATGTCCACCTAAGTTGCTGCTTTCTTCCTGTACCCCCATCTTCCCATTCAAAGGCAAACTAGTCCCTACTCCCCTCCGCCAAAGGACATGACCAAAATGCATCCTTCAAGTCTATAACGCTGAACCACGCATGCCTGGCCGGTATTTTACTTAACAAAGTATAGGGGTTTGCCACCACTGGATATCTATCCCATATCTACTAAAAATTCGATCTCTTCCCCCTGGGGTCCAACCTCTAACATTATCAAGGGCTGTCTTTCTTTATGAGATAACCTTCCCAGGGGGTAGAGCCCCTGACACCCCTAATCTTCAGCTTTCCAAATCTCAGTTTCCTTATAGACTTTCATGTCTTGTCTCCATTTTGGACAGTCTCTTCTATAATGTCCTTTTTTCTGACAATAGCAGTACTCTCCCTCAAAAGGCTCTCTAGAAGTCCTCCACAGCCTCTTTCCACTCTCTTCTTTCTCTTCCCTTGACTGTCTTTTTCCCTCATTCCTACTTTCTTGAGCTATTGCCACCATTATTCTAGCTTTTGACTTCATCTTATCTTCCTCCCTTCTTAAGCATACCTTCTGTGCTTCCCTTAACAACTCATTCAAGCCTTTTTCCTACCAGTCTTCTACCTTTTCTAATTTTCTCCTTATATCATTCCATGATCTGGTTACAAACTGGATCTTAACCAACACTTGCCCCTCTGGGCTCTCAGGGTCCATGCTTGAATATAGTTGGAAGTTCCTTTTAAGTCTGGCCAAACAAGCACTTGGGGTCTCATCTTTCCCCTGCTGACTATCAAAAGTCAATTTTAGCATTGCTGCTTCGAGGGACCACTTTCTTGATTCCTTTTATCATTAGGGTTCTGTAATCCCTCATATTTCGCCTTCCCAGCTGATCATTCGGGTCCCAATTTGGCTGGTTTACAGGAATCTTTTCTTCTCCCGGAGGACCAAGTCTATCCTCTCTCTCCCAGACCTTCATCCCAGCAGCTCTTATCAATTGTACCTCCTCTGGGGCAAACAGGATACCTAATACTGAATTTAATTCCTCCCACGTGTATATGCTTGGCCCCAAGAACTGATCCACTTGCTTGGCAATCCCCACTGGCTCCTCTACCAAGCTCTTAATCTCTTTCTTGAAATTCCTTACTTCTGAGGCTGTCAGCGGAACATTTACAAACCCTATACCTCCTCTGGCGCTGCCCATGGGTACCTCCCTCAATGGAAACAAACTCTCTATCCTTTCTTTCCCTGAGTGTTTTTTCTAGTCTGATACCTAATATTGTAACTAGGGCCCCTAGCACTTTCAGGTCTCTCTCTCTCACCCTCAGTCACTACATATTTACATAACTGATTGTCCTGGGGTACAATGCAAAAATGTGTATTCTATCACCATCTGTTGAAATGTAGGAGGGGTGGTGATCCTTATCTCTGTGGGAGATATCCTCTGCTGATGTGCCATCTGATAAGATCAGGGGGATGATCATCTTATCTTTTCACAACCCATCCTTCCTCCAGAAGATATATTCCATTAATGGGCCATTAAGTCCTATTGTGTGACTGATAAGATTACATCATCCCATTGGGAGATGCCCCAACCAGGGGCAGGAGCCAAGCCTTTCCTACCTAGATAAAAAACTGGGGTTTGGGACGTGAAGGCAGACCTTTCCACTGGATCTCAGAGGAAAGTCGGATCATTTCCACATCGTCGCTGGATCTTAGGAGGAAAACTGCACCTTCTACAGGAGCACTGCTTCAACGGAACCACATCTGTCATCCAGGAGGACTGCAGCCACCATTTAATGGGACTGCTACCAACACCCTGACTGACAGGGTGTCAGGTTGTATTTCTGACTGTGTTGGAGGTTATTTCTTTTATATTATTGCATGTATTTTATTTTTTCTCTTTTCTCCTATTAAATTGTATTACTGACTTGGAGTCTCGCACTGGTTTTACTTTCAAACCAACACAGGGGAGAATGAAAGAGTGACAGGTTACACAAGTCGTAGAAAGAAGCTGCAGAATGCAGGGCTGGTGGGTGCCAGAGGACCGTGGCTTCCAAAATGACTTTGGCAGTCGTAAGGAAGCATTTCAACGAGTGCTACTTGTGCTGCTACCTATTCTTCCAGACATCTGTGAAAACAATTGTGCATACTTTACAAATCGAGACCCAGACAACACAATTATGGATGCAGTATATACCAGGATAGAACTAAAGTGCATCAGTGAGCTTGATGTGACTTATGTGTGGCAAGCGAATGGCCCAGTCCGACACTTGTTTTTACTTTTAGAGCTTTTTGCTATGAGAGAAGGTGCTGAAAATTGGCAACAGAGTTGAGAGAGTGGAAAATATGATGGTGTGTCTACCTGAGAAGGATGGTACAAAGGCTCACTCTGTTTTTTGCAATTTCAAGGCAGTTGGTGAAAGAGTATTCAAGAAGGCCTTCTGTTTCGGCGTGTCCTTCTGGGTAATCTCTGGACTGGGTGATCATAGACTCTGCAATACTAAGAATTTTTAAAAGAGCTTATCTCCAATTTGTGTGATGAACTCCAGCTGCAGTGCTTTTACGTTTTCAAGCAGCAAGAGCAATCTCAGCTCACTTGGATTGTGAACAAGCTGTTGCTGGATGTTTTCAATTGCTCTGCGGCTTCGTTCTTCGCCATTTGTAACATGTTGTGTTAATGTTCCCCCAGAGGCGAATCATCTTTCACTTCAAGCACAAAACACTGTGATAGCAAAGCTGTGCTAAAAAACATCAAGGTTGCCTAGAGCTTGCCCCTAAAACTTGTTGAAATTTCTATGTGAATCACATTCAAGCAGCAGTGATCTCTATTTTGCAAACTCCAAATCGCCACCAGATCGCCGCTCTCTCTGAATAGGCATTCTCTGCTTCAAGTACCACCATACACATTATAGCTTTGCAGGGACTAAAGCTCCAGGTAGACATCTCGCAACGAAAATATGCTGGCACAAAAACATGCCCTTCAAGTCTCTTTCTCATTGATTGCATTCTGGTGATGTGTAGAAGACCTTGGTGTTGGGGGTTGAATGCTTCCCTTTTCTTTCTGTGGAATTTCTCCCATTGTTATGCTAAGTAATTGTGGCTACACCTTAAAACGACAGATAATGTTCTCTCGTAGGGGGGTGGCTGGAGGGGGAGGGGGGGAACCGGAAAAGGAAAGGTGGACGGGGGGTCTGGAGCGGGGGACGCTCTCTGGCTTGGCTCCTGGAGTGGGAAGACAACCTGGGCTTTGCTCTGGCATCTCCCCTGCCATCCCAGCACTGAGATCCACGTTCCCTACCATTGGACATCGCTCTGCTGCTCTCCCACCTCACCCTACCATCTCCGGACACTCTGCTGAGCACCACGACCGACACTGTGAGGGGGAGTCATTTCCCCATCCCTCTCACCCCTGGGCCGCTGCCGCCATCGCCCAGCCCTCTTCAACTGCGCGGGACCTGCCCTGCCCACAGCACCGGTAACAGCACAGGGAGACGGCCTGCGGCCAAAAGGGACTGGAACTGAGCCATACTGTTCTGTTCTGTTGTCAATTTTTATAGCTGTTGTTGTTTTCTGCCTTGTTAGATATCAGTAAAGAACTGTTATCCTTATCCCCACATCTCCTGCCTGAAGGCCTCTGATTTGGACTTAAAATAATTAAAAGGGAGGGGGTTGCATTCTGCATCTCAGGAAGGGGGCTCTTGCCTTTCCTTAGACCATACCTGTCTTTCAAACCAAGACACTTGGCCATAAAACCGCTAATCCAGCAAGTGTTTCTCTCATGCCACATTTCACTGAGCCATATGGTCAGTTTGGATTCTATGGAACAGAAAAGATATGACTGTACCTCAAGTTAAGGAAAAAAGTGCACAAAACACAGTAGTTCTGTATAATACATGACCTGAAAAGCAGAAAAGGTCTACGACATTGTTGGGCTTCAGTTCCGTCTGGATCTATCCTGGGATTTGTCCTAGGGCAAATTTGGGAGAAAACTTCCAAAGGCCCCGCCCCAGGAAGCAAGCCTGAGCAGCCCCTCCCCCAGCTGGTTGGGGAAGAAATTTCCTCAGAGACAAGTGGAAAAAACCTGTTTATTCAACAGGCACAGCACTGCCCAGAACAAAAAAAAACCACCAATACCGAACAACAAAATCTCTTGCTGCTCTGAAGAGAGGACAAATTCAAAAAGTCTCTCTCCTGTGGGTGGTAGCTCGGGTCAGTCTGGTATCAGTCCCTCCGGTGCTGGAAAATGCCGCTGCCCAGGCCAGGTCCCAGTGGCCACAGGTGCAAGCTCCTGGTGCTTTCCCCCGGGTCCCCAGTCCAGAGCAGGTTTAAATAATTCCAGGAAAAAGGAAAAAACTTCATGGGTTACTTCTCTGCTTCAGTTAGTCAAAAACTAACTAAAAGCAAAGGAGAGCTCTCTCTGCTGTCCACCATGGTGACACAGTCCAGGAGGACGAGATGATGGAAGTCCTGTCTCTGTGTTTTGAAAAAAAACGCCTCAGACATTCCATTGCTTCTCCTCCCCGCTCCTTCACTCTCAAATCCAGCCTTTAAGGTACAAAACCTATTTCTGGGCTAAACAGACAAATGGGGACAAATTCAATATGACAAAGTCACCCCAGGACAGAATCACATAAAGCAAAGAATGAAGTGGCAGAGAAGCGGGCTTGTGTACCCTCTCTGGGTAGGAAGGTACAGAGAGGCAGTATGCTATGCACTATTTCAGAGCTGTTGAATAAACATATCCTTTAAGAACGCTTTGTTTTGCAAAACTCTGCACCACTAAAGATGTAAGGAGTTGATCGCTGAGTATTAAGATGTTCAACAGCTGCACTTTACTTTTTCAAGCAGCACAAGCATCAGAGGCCTTGGACTGTGAACGAGCTTTTGCTGGACTTTTGCAATACAGTATACTCTTTAAACAAGCCTGGTGCTCTGCCTCTGCATTCTTCTTCTGATGTGATCTGGACAGAATTGAAGCCCACACATGGCTTTCTGCTTTACTGATTTACACCGTGTATACTACACACAAAGCACTGTGTCTTCTGCACGTTTTTTCCTCAGATTATAAGTACACTCCTATCCTTTTTGTTTTGCAGAGTCCAAACTGTCCATGTAGCTCTCGCCCAGCGAAATGTGGCAGAAGAGATGCACTTGATGGATTTGTTGTTCGATGTCCCAGACGTTCAACACAGCAAAACAATCTGAGGACAAGAAGGGAATGTCAGGAACATGTTTTTGTTCTGAGAGGAATGTTGAATTTGTCTTTACAAATGAGTTGTGGATCAGCCTGTAGATAAGGCTAGCACTGAGAGATAAAAGAAACAATGGGATGGATTCCACTGATTGATGAATGGAAAAAGACATTTGCCTTTACAAACAAACTGTAGGGCTGCTGATAAATGAAATTGGATATCGAAAGATGAAAGAAGCAACGGGGGGAAAACTATGAATTCTATAAGAATTAAAAATTAAAAGGGAGGGTTATACATTAGAGGGGAATTTCAGGTATCAGGCGTTCCGGGAAGTCTGTGCCTCTCAAGTACCTCAGCCAATGGGGAAAGAGAGAGGGAAATGCGGCCAGGAAAATAGGATAAAAAGGAGGCTGCGTCCTCCGAAAATTTGAGAGATCCCAGGGGAATGTCCCATGGCCTCTCCCTTTATTCGAATAAAGCAAAAAGGACTCCTCTGTCTCCTTTTTGGACATAAACCTCTGGTGTTTGTGGATTAATTTTCCTGACAATTTGGGGGCTCGTCCGGGATCTTTCCACCATCCAGGGCGGCGGACAGCGAGCGGAGCTGAAGGCGCGCCTCACCCAGTTTCGGTGATCAGCTCCCCTTGGTGCCGGCCGGCACCAGGCGATTGATTGGGTTCCTGAGACTGTCCAGGAGACAGACGAGTGGCGGACCAGGGGGGTCCGTGAAGAGTCCGCAGGGAAGGACCACTGAAAATCTCACCGGTGAGTAAAATGGGATCTTCGGGGAGCAAACCTGGGAGGGCACCCATGGAGGGTAGCACAGGTAAACCTGGGAGGGCACCCATGGAGGGTAGCACAGGTAAAACGGGGCACCCAGAGAGGGTTGGAAAGGTGAAGCCGCGAAGGGGCCCCAGAAAATGGGATGATGATCCCATAATACCCCCGGAGAGTCCCTTGGGGAGAATGCTGAGGTCTTGGGACAGATTGTATATTCACCCAGAAGTAACTATGGAAATTATGGTAAAATATTGTTATTTTGTGTGGCCAGAGTATAAGCTGGCAAGGGGACTTATATGGCCACCTTATGGAACAGATAAAATTCATTTGTGTAGAATTTTGTGGAGGTATCTAGAGGAGAATTGGAAAGGATGGATTGAAAGGGAATGTGGATTAATATGGGTCAGACAAGAAACAAGAGAAATTTATGTGTTAAGAAAAAAAGGAGAAGAGGAAAAAGAGGAGGAAGAGGAAAGTGGTGAGGATTGGGATGTTTTTCAGCACCTTCCCCCGTCTTGTCCTCCAGTGTTGCCAGCTGCAGGTCGTCTGTATCCTCAACTTTCAGAGCAAGGGGATCAGGAAAATGTTATTCCTACAGCTCCACCTGAGAAGGATAATGGTGTAGGGGGAGGGGAGCAGCATGTTGTATCACCCCCCAGAACTAGAAGAGGAACTCAGTTTAGGGCATCAGAAGCCCCCCAAGAGACAGGGGTACACCAGATGCCACTCCGTCAAGTTCCTTTGGGGGGGTCAAGGGGGAGGATTTGGGTTTGTAATTGTACCACTCACTACCCAGGATATAAGAGGGTTGAAAAAAGAATTACCCCCATATTTGGATGATCCCATAGGGGTGGGGGAAAAGATAGAGGAATATTTGGGAAATGCGGATTATACATGGAAGGATTGGGATTTTCTTTTGGGAATTTTGTTTGGGTCATCAGAGAAACGAATGATTTTGCAGAAAGCTCGGCAGCTGTGGGAGGATGAACACCCACAAGCAGCAGGGGGGGCTGGACCCAATGCACCTACGGTGGATGATGCCATCCCCCAGGCAGACCCCCAGTGGGACCCAAATAACCAGGCCAGTCTGGCTCGCCTTCACGATTACCGTGCTTATTTGATCAGGGCAATCAAGTCAGCAGCTCCCAGAACTAACAACATAGCTAAGGCTATGTCGTTAGAGCAGGAGAAACAGGAAAGCCCCTCTCATTGGTTGGAGAGGATTAGGGATGCCTTGAGGAAGCACGGGGTGATGGATCCTGAAGGGCCAGCCTTTAACACATTGCTTAAAGTACAATTTGTTACTAAAGCCTGGCCTGATATACGGGAAGGAGTACAGAAAGATGAAGAGTGGCAGAATAAGCCTCTAGAGGAATTGGTTAGAAAAACACAGCAGATATATGTAAGAAGGGATGAGGAAAAGGCAAAAGCTAAAGCAAAGATGATGGCAGAGTTTTTGCAGCCCCAGAGGAGTAAACCGCAGGGTCCAAGGGGTCCCCAGGGACAGAGGGGACAGGGTCGGCCACAAGGAAGGGGCAGAGGGATTCCCTCCTCGGCAGGGGACAGCCGACCCAAACAGCGGCTGGGGAAGAACCAGTGTGCTGTCTGCAGGGCAGAAGGGCATTGGAAAAACGAGTGTCCGCAAAAACAACTGGACCCTCAGGAGGAGGAAGTCCAGAGGATAATGGAAATGGATTGTTAGGGGTGTCAGGGGCTCCTATTATACCAAGGACCCACCACTCAGGAGCCCTTGATAACTTTTAAGGTGGGTCCGGATCGAGAGGAGGTGTGTTTTTTGGTAGACACGGGGGCCTCTCGGTCCACCTTAAATTTTATACCTAAAGGGGGGAAATTGTCAAAAAGATCCTTGGTTATTCAAGGAGTAAGCGGGAAGGATGAGCGAGTGCATTTTATTCAACCGCTGTTAATAGATGTGGGGGACAGATTTGAACTGCATGAATTCTTGTTTGTTCCTAATTGTGATTGTAATTTACTGGGAAGAGATTTGATGGCTAGAATGGGAATGCAAATTAGCATTGTAAGAAGTGACACGGAGTCCGAAACTGTGATATCTTTGTGTAAAATGTCTGAAAAGGCTTATGCTAAAATAAATCCAGAAGTATGGGCAGCTCCAGGGAAATATGGGAAACTGGACATAGAGCCTCTCCAAATTACTTTGAAGCAACCAGGACAAGTGGTGTCTAAAAAGCAATACCCTCTTTCAAGGGAGGGAAAGAAGGGGTTACAGCCTGTTATTGAGTCCCTGCTAAAAGCAGGTCTTTTAGAGCCGTGTATGTCTCCCTATAACACTCCTATCCTGCCGGTTAAGAAACCAGATGGAACCTACAGAATGGTGCAGGATTTAAGAATAATAAATGAGATTGTCAAACCGAGGCATCCCACAGTTCCAGATCCATACACAATCCTAAATCAAATCCCTTCTTCACATCAGTATTATTCTGTACTGGATTTGAAGGATGCTTTCTGGGGGTGTCCAATCACAGAAGATAGTAAACAGTATTTTGCTTTTGAGTGGGAACAAGAGAAAGGAGCGAAAATGATAAAACAACAATTGACATGGACAGTACTCCCTCAAGGATATACAGAGTCACCAGTTCTGTTTGGGCAAGCTTTGCAGAAAATATTAAGAGAGTTTACTCCACCTTTAGGAGTCAAGTTGTTGCAGTATGTAGATGATTTGCTCTTATCAGGGGAACAGGAAAAGGTGGTTGAAGAGGCTACTGTAAAGCTGCTTAATTTTCTTGCAAAAAAAGGACTTAGAGTATCCAAAAAGAAAGCACAGTTAGTAGAAAAGAAGGTCAAATATTTGGAACACATTCTGTCCGAAGGGTTACGGTGTATTGATCCAGAAAGGATACAAGGGATTTTACAGGTACCATTACCCCAGACTAAAAAGGAGTTACGGCAATTTTTAGGGTTGGTGGGGTACTGTAGAGCATGGATCGAGGATTTTTCTGTGGTGGCCAGACCTTTATATAACTTTTTAACTCAAAACAGTCCTAATGTTGTGGTATGGACACCAGAAGGAGAGAAGAGCTTTAAGAAATTAAAAGACGAATTGGTTAAGGCCCCAGTCTTGGCTCTTCCAGATGCAGAAAAAGAATTTCAGCTATATGTGGATGTCAAACAGGGTCATGCTAAAGGAATTTTGGTGCAAGAGCATGGGGGAACACGGAGGCCTGTTGCCTGTTTTTCTAAGTTGTTAGACCCGGTGGCCAGAGGCTGGCCCCATTGTCTGCAGAACTGTGCAGCCACAGCTCTGATGGTGGCTGAGGCCCGAAAGCTGACAAGGGGAGGGTATCTCATTGTTAAAGTCCCACATCAGATTAAAGCTTTGTTAACTGAGAGAGCCTCTAAGTGGATGACGAGTGCTCGATTATTACAGTATGAATCTTGTTTAATGGAACAAGAGGATTTAGAATTTAAAGGTGGGGAAATTTTTAATCCAGCCTCTTATTTAAATGGCCCTGGAGAAAAGGGGGGCCAGGAAGAAATCCATGATTGTATCCAGGTTATAGACCTCCAGACACGGGCTAGGGAAGATCTACGGGATATTCCCTGGCCTGAGGGAGAGAATGTGTTCATTGATGGGTCCTCCAAGGTGGTAGAAGGGAAACGATTTACAGGATACTCTATCGTGAATGGGAAGCAATTAAGGGAAGGGGGGAGGTTACCAGCCACCTGGTCAGCTCAGACAGCAGAGCTGTACGCGCTTGTGAGAGCCTGTGAATTATACCAGGACAAGACAGTAAATATATTTACTGATTCTAAATATGCATATGGGGTAATACATGCATTTGGAAAACTATGGGAAGAAAAAGGTTTATTAAGCTACAGAGGAAAGACATTAGCTCACGAGAACTTAATCTCTCGCCTATTGGAGGCAGTGAATTTACCAAAAAAAGGTGGCGATAATCCACATTAAGGGGCATCAGGCAGGATGGTCGGAGGAGGCAATAGGAAACCGACTGGCTGATGAAGAAGCTCGCAAAGCTGCATTGTTGCCAGAAGTCTCTAAGATCCTGCCTTTGCTCCCAGTAACTGCACCGCTGCCAGAGAAACTCTCTTTTCCACCAGAAGAACTTGAAATAATTAAAAAGAGTGGGGCAGAGAAAAGAGAAAATAATTGGTTTACAAGGGATGGTAAGCAGTGGATACCAAAAGCTCTAGCCTTACAATTGTTAAAACAGCTTCATGAAGGGAGTCATTGGGGCTCCCGAGGACTGGCAGAAGCCTTCCTCAAAATGAACACTGCTGTTGGTCTCTTTAGCCTGGCAAAGCGAGCCACTGAAGGCTGTTTGACTTGTGCTAAAACCAACAACAAAGTTACAAAGAAACTGGCCAGGGGAGGGAGGCGTTGGGCAGTACGTCCCTTCCAGAGATGCCAGGTGGATTTTACTGAAATGCCTCGAGTGGCAAGATTTAAATATCTTCTGGTAATAGTATGTCAATTAACCGGGTGGCCAGAAGCATTTCCAACTGTGTCAGCAACTACAGGATCAGTTGTTAAAATATTTTTGGAATAAATAATTCCAAGATATGGGATGGTGGAAGCAATAGATTCAGATAGGGGAACTCATTTTACAGGAAAAATTCTTCAAGGAGTTATGACTGCTTTAGGGATACAGTGGAACCTCCATACCCCCTGGCATCCACAAAGTTCAGGCCAGGTTGAGAGGATGAATGGAGAAATAAAGAAACATCTCCTAAAGCTGGTGATAGAAACTAAAATGCCATGGGTACGGCTCCTGCCCCTGGCTTTAGCAAGGATAAGAGCCAGACCCAGGGGAGATATTCAGTTATCTCCCTTTGAATTGATGTTTGGAATTCCTTACCCTTGTAATTCTCAGCCTAGTGGGGGGATAGAGATAAGTGATGTGTATTTAAAACAATATGTGGCTCGGATACTGTCTCTTGTGAAATCTCTTCGACAGGAAGCTCAGCTGGCACAGACCCTGCCTTTGGACTTTGCTGTTCACAACATCCAACCGGGACACTGGGTCCTAGTTAAGGAGTGGAAAGAAGCACCACTGGTGGCGAAGTGGCGTGGACCTTTCCAGGTGTTGCTGACCACAGAAACAGCCGTCAAGACAGCTGAACACGGCTGGACCCATCACACTCGGGTCAAGGTCTCTGCAGCCCCAGAGATTTGGACATCTCAGCTGGAGGAGAAGGACGGGAAGCCGCGACTGACACTCCGCAGGAGTGGACTGGAGCAGTAGCCAGGGCGTCGACATCGGGGGAAGCCTCGTGTGCCCACCCACAGAGTGCCTGCTGAAATAGTTTGTGTGGGCATCCCTCCTCTCAGATCTCCAGGCATTGGGGGCCAACCCTTGCTGTCATTGTTTTCTTTATGTTAAGCTGTTTCTGTGCCTTCACTCGCCACAAGTGGTGTGAAAGACAACGTGAAAGTAAAAATTAAGTTAGGAAATTAGATTACACAATCAGAATGTTTCTCTTAATAATATTACCTTTATATTATCAGTTAGGTTGGAGCCAAGAATGGGAAAATAATTGTTTTGACCTTAGGAGAAAAAGTAGCAAAAACCTTTATGGGAATGGGACATGTTTTCTTGGCTACCTGGTGGACTATAGGTTAAACAATTACTTTTTTTCTCTTATGTGCTGTAGCAACTCTAATCTTTTTACCATGCACGATCCCTTGCTTAGTACAACTTATTCAACATGTGATCAAAGGGATGCAGGTAATAGCCATGCCTACTGATCCAGAAATGGTTACAAAAGGATAGAAATTGATGTCACTCCAAATAATTACAAAACCAAAAAAAAAAAAGACTCAGGAACAAAAAATTAAGTAAATGATAGCTAAAGTTTGTAAAGACAATTATTAAAAATAAAAGAGGAGGGATTGAGAGGAATGTTGAATTTGTCTTTACAAATGAGTTGTGGATCAGCCTGTAGATAAGGCTAGCACTGAGAGATAAAAGAAACAATGAGATGGATTCCACTGATTGATGAATGGAAAGAGATATTTGCCTTTACAAACAAACTGTAGGGCTGCTGATAAATGAAATTGGATATCGAAAGATGAAAGAAGCAACGGGGGGAAAACTATGAATTCTATAAGAATTAAAAATTAAAAGGGAGGGTTATACATTAGAGGGGAATTTCAGGTATCAGGCGTTCCGGGAAGTCTGTGCCTCTCAAGTACCTCAGCCAATGGGGAAAGAGAGAGGGAAATGCGGCCGGGAAAATAGGATAAAAAGGAGGCTGCGTCCTCCGAAAATTTGAGAGATCCCAGGGGAATGTCCCATGGCCTCTCCCTTTATTCGAATAAAGCAAAAAGGACTCCTCTGTCTCCTTTTTGGACATAAACCTCTGGTGTTTGTGGATTAATTTTCCTGACAGTTCCGGCAAGTTTTTCCGTGGGAGATGTCTCTCCGGAGCTTTAGTCCTTTGTAGGCTGTAATTTGCATGGTGGTATTTCAAGCTGAAAGGAACCGTGCAAAGAGCACGGCAATCAGGTAGAGCTCTGCAGGTCGTGAAAAAAGAGGACTGCTCCTGGAATGTTTTGCAAATAAAAGTTTCAGAGGCAAACTCCAGGCACAATTCTCTATGCGAGATATAGACGAAAAGCTTTCTGAATAGATTCGGATGACAAGAAAGGCAGAATGATGTGGTACGTAGTGTTTAGAAGGAAAGTGCTCCACCCAGGGGTCTTTCGGCAGAAGCAATGCTTAGGAGCACTTCGCTTCCAGCACAAGGCTCTTTGGGAGAAGTAGACAACGATTTCCTCATGGGAGAATGAAAGTGAGACAGATCTCAAAAGGCGAAGAACAAAGCCACAGAGAACTGGGCTGGCGTGCTCAGCGTACTGGCCGAAAGACAAGCATGGCTGCCCCTGTCCTGCCAGCTGAAAACACAAAGGCAGCCGTAAGGAGGCAGTTAAACAATAGTTCGTGTGCTGCTACCTATTCTTCTTCCTCCCCTCCGTGGAAATAATTGTGCTAACCTTCAGGCTTCGAGATCCAAATAACACAATAGTAGATGAAGAGGAGAAAGGATAGACAGAGCTCATAAATGAGTTTGATGTGGATTGTGTGGGGCAAGGGGAAAGCGCAGCTGAAGACGCATCTGTTGGATGTTTGCAACGAAGATGTGAGTGCAAAAAAAGTGACAGCACATCTAACTGGAAAAGGGGGGTATATTAAGAACGTCTTCTGTTTTGGCACTTCCATCTGATCTCTAGCTGCCTGGATCAGCAACTCGGAAATTGTGTGAAAGTGAGATGTGGATATTTGGTTTCATAGGGAGAGGGTAAGGCATGACTTCTGACGCATCTCTTATTTTGAACTGCAGCTGAAAGTGATGAACGCTGCCACTTTGAGAGAATGTGTTGATGCTATCTATATAGTTGAGAAGGAAAGTGCGAATCACGAGTGTGTTTTGTCTAGCTGACAGACTGCAAAGGGACTATGAAAGCCAGCACGGGCTTTTTGTTTAGGACTTCTACTTTGCAAGCAGCCACTCGACGTTTTGAAGGAGGTTGGGATCTGAGAGACTGAGAGGGTAGGATGGTACATAGAATTGGAGAGAAAATGCATGTCTCCAGGGAGGTGGATGCAGTTCAGTGCATAAATTACATGGTGAAGAGTTGATCACACAGAAAACTGTCAGCGCTCATCAGAACAACTACACAATGGCGCTGTCAATTCACAAAAGAAGGAAACACTCCCAGGCCAGCTCGAAACCCCCCAGTGCAGATCCAAGCTGCAAACCTCCCGGTTCTGAAATCTACAGTGCCAGCACAAAAAGATTTCACTAATCTTCCCTTTCTAAGTGGATACTCTTCTTTGCACCACACTCAAAGGCAAACACAAACTCCTTTGCCCTAACAAAGTTTTTTCACTCTCTTTTTCACTCCTCTAACCAACTTTAAAACATCTGGCAAAAAAAAAGAACAAAAAAGTGCCAGCTATGAAAGACCTTGCTGCCTACAATTGCAACTGCACCCATCAAACTATGAGCATTCATCCTTTTATGGGCACTTTCCTTCTCAGTTCTAGGTACTGTCCTAAGCTTTCATTTCCACAGTCACAGTCCAAACGGAATGGCAGCAGGGACTGCTCACACAGTAAATGACAAAAAACTCAACAACTTGGCGTCTGCATTCCCACTGAAAATTCAACTGCTCTAATCCAGAGAAACTGCCTATTGGGAAAAGCCTTTAAATTCACTAAGACCTCCCAAACATGCATGCAAACTTGCTTTCTTTGCCAAAGACAGGAACTAGAAGCCCATCTCAAAAAAAATGGCATTCTCTCCTCCAAAATACAAAATATCCAGGGAGCAATCCACCCCCAGTGTTGAAAATATCCACAAATATGCCTACATGGAAGGGGCCAGGATAGAAATACCTTGCTGGATTATTCCTCACCACAATACCTTAACATCTGCTCCAAAACCAGTGGCACTATATCTTTTGCTTCCCAAGGAAAGGCACACAAAGTCACTTGGCCTGGCCTTGCCTTCAGTACCATTCCTAGATTCTCCTAGCCTACCTGTGCTTTGCATTGCCTTGCCTACCACTCTTTGCCTTGCCCTCCATGTAGGTAAGGCAATGCAAACCACATGTAGGCAGTTGTAGGTAAGTCAAGGGAGCGGTTGGCAAGGCCAGAGCAGTGAGGGGAAAGCAAATGGAGTGGTAGGTGAGTGAAGACCCAGAAGTTCTAGGCAAGGCTGGGCATAGGAAGGTAAGCCCAAAGATGGGTAGGCCAGGCAAAAACGGGAAGGGCTGGGCAAGGCCCTGGAGGAAAGCAGTAGGCAGGACAAGGGGGAAGCACCAGCACACATGAGAATGCAAGGTGTGATAATTGTTAAAATGTTCGTATTAATCACAAAAGTATTGGGGTTTGTATAAACCAGAATACTAAGCTCTGAAGTGAAGCATGGACACTAGATAAAGGAAACTATATTATTAAATCATTCTGTTTTAAATCACCTTGTTATGTTATATTATGTTATGTTATATGTTATGTTATGCTTTCCAAATAAGTTGCATCTACTACCAGATTGCAAAATCATACTTCCCAATAGCCCTTCCTGCCTTTGTTTGATTGATGCTGCCTATCTCAAGGACCAGACTTCCAGAATTTTGCTGGTGGTTATCTACAAGGACCAAATGGTTATCTGTGAGACTGACTATTGCTGGAGACTTTGTGAATTTGTGTAAGGATGTTTATTTGACCACCACTGCTTACCTGGCAAAATTATGACAGCAAAAAAAAAAAATTTATTACAACGAGAAACCATAGTATAAGAAGAGACTGGAAACCAAGGTTTGGTGGAGTGTGGAGTGGGCAGTGACCCCTCACGTTCCCCAGCACTGCTTGCTCTGTCTATATCAAATAAAGCCATCTAAATTTTGCTAAATATCGAGACTTTTGTTTCGCACTTATAACAAAGTCTAGAGAGGGTTAGAAGGGCAAGGCAAGGCAACTGTTGGATTGCCAAGGCAAGGCATGGCAGGTGAGTGGAGAAAAGCCTATGTGTGCTTAGAGGGTTGTGTGCTGAGGTGTGTGGGGTACATGTATGTGTGGGAAGGCAGAAAGTGTGTGTGTGTGGGTCTCATGTGTGGGGTGCGGTGCCAGTGGGAGCCACCCCAACACCAAGAATGTGTGGGAGAGAAAGGAGTAAGATGTGTCTTCACAAACAGACCATGTAAATCTGCTAGTAGACAAGGCCAGGAACCTACAGATAATGAAGAAACAGAAGAAATTCAGTTCTAGAAACTGTTACTAAAAAAATCAACACAGACTGTTGCTCATTCAAGGCCGTGTTAAATTCCTGAACCCAGAGCAAGAGGGACTTAGCAGAATTAGGAAGAGTTTATTTTTCTTTCTTTTATATAACAAAAGTGGGAGTGCATATTAGAGTGGGACATAGAGTAGGAAGTCTGTACCTTGCGATTACCTCATCCAGTGGGGAAAAGTGTGACGCAGCAAGACCTGAGGATAAAAAGGGGGATGCATCCACCAACCATTTGAACCATTGGAAATGCCCTATGATCTCTTCATTTATTGGAATAAAGTTACAGGACTCATCTGTCTCCTTTTTGGACATAACCTCTGGCATCGTAGATTAATTTTTCTGACAACAGCCCTCAGGAAGGTGTAAAGTGGTTCCTGGCAGCTCCCCCCCGCGCGGTACATACTGCTGTGCGACCCCGAGACTGCCCGCAGCGCTCCACCGTTTCCCCAGGGCTGCCGGCGGGCTGAGGAGCCACCTCTCGCTACCGGTGAGGGGAGGGGAGAGCCGGGGCCCCCTCTCGACGGCAGCCGAGGGCGTGTGGAGCGGGGGGCTGGGGGACCATCAGCCGCTTTACGCGGGGCGCTGCTGCCGCCTCCACCCTTCATCTCCTCTTCCGCTCGCCCCCGGCTGCGCGCTCACGTTCATCCGCGCCCGCCGCCCCCGCGGCTCTTCCGGCAGGCCCCGGCTCAGGCCGGGTCTCGGCAGGGCCGCGTGGGGCGGAGCTCTCGCGTTGCGCGGCGGCCCACGGGGCAGGCGGGGCGGGTCTGGGGGCGTTAACTGGGGTGATTTAAAGTCCCAAGGTAAGGTGTTGCGTACTTGTTTGCATGCCTTAAAATGGTTTGGAGGAAGGAGGTGAGAACCTGAGCCAGCTGATTTGTGAGAGATGTTGTATGCTGTGCAGCTGGTTTAAGTTTTATATACTTGGTTTCTTCAGGGCTCATAAGTAGAGGGGACATGCCACTGTTACTGGCGTGAGCTGCTGCTCTGCTGGTGATCAGGCACAGGTGTCTGTGTGAACGGCTCTGGTCTCTCAGATAACACGGGTCCCAAAATGCCTGTAGAGGTTCCCCCCACCTCCTCTTAGCATTTCTCAGGCAACATGGAGGCTCTCCATCCCCACTGGACTGTCTGGGGGCCTGTGCTAGATAAAGAAGTGAGGGCTCCCCTAAACTTTGCTGTGCTCAGCTACAGGAGTGAGCAAGACCTGGTGATGAATGTGAGGACAACACAATCGATCTAGGATGGTAGTGAGGGCTGGTCTTGGGAGCACTAAGGAGATCTGCTGGTAAGGTGGTAAGGACCACAAGAGAGTGGAGGAACTAGGGACTCACAGTGAGAATCGATGCTTGAGGTCAGCCAAGAAGGCCAGGAGGCAGGGAAGTAAGGATTAGCCAAGCAGGAAGAGAGCCAATCCTCTTTGATGCCAAGAGGACCTTTTAAGCACCTAAGACTGCTGTGAGTGTGGAGCTGCCTGGAGTAGCCTGTGGCATCCAAAAGAGAAGGGTGAAGCAGGGTGTTCTGTGTAGCTCAGGGTTCAGGGAAAGCCCCCCAGCCTGGACTTGTTGCTGTTCACACCCATGGGAACAGCTGGGCTGCCCCAGCTAGGGGGTGTGAAAGGCTCTCCAAGCAATAATGTGGGATGTTTTCCTTTGATTCATCAGCTGTAATTCCTCCTAGAGACGTGCTTTTCTCATGGCTTGGCTCCTGTAAGTTAGCTGTTCCCACTCAGGAGCTGCCCTCTGGGCAGCCTGGCCTGGGTTCACTTTCAGGGAATGCAGCCTTTCCTTCCACCCAGGTGATCCAGTGCACATAACACTCTAGGCTCCCTCTTCCCTGACCCTGTTCTTTGTGTTCCCAGGCTGAGGTTGCCCCCATGAGTTTATTTGGGTCCCTGCTCTCTTTACTTTTCTCACAGTTTCTAAGAAGATGGGTGCAATGAGACAAAAAGTCAGCCCCTTGTATCTTGTGCAGGAGGACAAGCCTGAGCTGTTGATGAATTACACAAATCCCTGGTATTGCCATCATTTGATGGGACTCTTGAGTTTCCCATTCCCAGTTCAGCAGTATTTTGCCCTGACCAGAACTGAGCACAAACTGGGGCTGGTTTGTGTTGCCAGAATCCTGAGTTGTCAGAAATGTGCTGCATGAACATGAAATGCAGCTTTTGGGGTCTGACAAAGGGTTTCTTTTTACATGAAACAAGTAACGGCTTTTCTCTGATGCCTGAGTGCTGAGGCACAAGGGGGAAATCCAGGGAGCTGCTGATAGACTGATGAGGGAATAAAACTCAAGTGGAGTAGTAGCTCTCAGCAAACTCTTGAACCTTTTCCTAAGGGATGAACTTTCCAGGGTGATTTAGAGCTGCCGTTCCCTCACAGAACCACACCTGGGCACCCTGCAGGCAATGGCAGTTGCTCTGAGCTGCCTGACTGTTCTCTAACTTGCCTACACTTATTTCCCTTCCCTGCCCACTTGTTCATTCTTTCTCCTGTTGGCTCCCTTTCCTCTGGACTTCAGCAGAGGGATCTGGGATTTGCAGCCTGTCCCTTCCCAAACCTCCTTCCTGGCAATGATGTTTCAGGAGTCCTTGTGCCTTGGCCAAGAGGGATGTCTCGGGGGTTGGAGCTCAGGCACCTGGGGTTTATTTTTTGCGTTTTTATTTATTGATTTGTAATCGTTATAAAGGAGCAAAAACTGAGGTTTCACATGGTCCTGGTGGCAGGGTGTACCTTTGGTGGCCAATTCATGGGCTGTTTCTCTCTTTGTATTTGGACATAGGGAAGTGACTGTGGAATGGGGCTTTTGTGGGAAGAAAGATGCTGTGGTAGGTGACACTTGCTCAGTGAAACAAAACCTGTCTGAACACACTTCTCTGTGGATTTGGTTGCACAGGGTTTGTACTTGGATTTGGAAAATCATCTGCTGCCCTCTTCTTGCTTGGCCATGATCCTGCTGGTTGGGGCAGGATCCCCAAACTGCATGTGGGCACAAGGGAGAGAGAGTAGATACTGGATCTGGTGTTCAGGTGATGGAACAGCCTACTGCAGTTCCCCTGGGTGCAGGTGCTGGGGCCCAACTGCTGGGCTTTTCTCATGAACTGTTTCATCCTTTTCCATCTTGCTATCCCAGGCATCTTCTGGGGACCATCATCCATTACAACTCATGTTTAGGAAAGCTTTTAGTGAGCCATATGTCTGGGGAGCTTAACTGCAAACTGTGGGCCACTGGAATGTGTAATGAAAAAATTTGCACCTCTATTTGCTCAGTGCTGCAAAAGTCCTTCTGATGCAAAACTCCTGCTGCTGATGGGGAATGACCGCAGTAAATACTTCTGTGTTGCTGTAGCATTGTGTAAGCACAGGTCTCAGAATGTTCCTTAACTCTGTAGAGAGGGCTGAGGCACAAACCATGCTCCTATGAGCCCTTACAGCTGTTTCTTGTGAAGATTTCTCCCCAGACTCTGCATGTCTCTTCACCACGGTGGAGCTGCTGTGCCTAGCAGTGGTGAAGTGTTTTAGTGGGAGAGGCTCAGCTTTCCCCTTAGCACTGGGGGTCTGTGCTACAGGTTTCCATTTCAGGAATACTTGCACAGAAGCTCAGGAAGAACCATACATCCACAATATTAGAAAATATCCCAGTTTATTGCAGCATCTCAGTTCTGAGAGTTTTACAAAACAATGTATTTACAGGTAAGGAAGGGACAAACTCAACTGGAGTGTGCTTTGCTGGGGCAGGAAGAGACTACAGAGGAAAAAGGAAGAAAATCAGCACATTCACAAGTCACATTTTTCTTAACAAAAGTAAGATAGGTGTAAGGCTGGTGTGCACAGCTGACTGGTGGTGTCCTTGTAGGGAGCATTCCAGGAAGAATTCAGTGCAGCTCTTGTGCTCTTCACAGTGACTCCAGGCTCCTGGGGCTCAGCAGAAGCTGCATCAACTCAGCTCAGTGTGATGGTAAGGCACAGTGTGGTGATTGCAATGGCTCTGGGTCTCCATGTGTGCCAGCAGCTCTGCCTGTGGCTTCCCTCCCAGGAGTGATGGTGTTCGAGCCCTGCCCATAGCTTTCTTTGGGGTGAGTGATGGCATTTGAGCTCTGCCTGTGGCTTTCCTTGAGGTGAGTGATGGTGTTTCAGCCCAACATCTCTCTTTCAGGCCCCCAGTCCCGGACTTGGCCACGCCAGAAGCAGAGTTGGACAGAGGAAAGAAGGAGGAGACCATGGTGTGGGACAAGGGAGGGATCCCAAAGGGAAGCCTCCTGAAACTATGGTAAGACCTTCAACCCCCCTATGGCTTAACACCAGAGAAAGGGATATGGACGGCCATTTGAAAACAAATGCATCACTTAGAATATATGCTGAAACCTTCTTTTTGAACTTGTCCAATAAATTTTGCCTCTAAACACAAAACTGTTGGTTTTTTTTTTACTTTGATTTTTTTTTTTATTACTATATGTAATCTTGATGATGGCTCATTTAAATTGTTAATGGGAGCTGCACTAGCTTACTCCCCAAGGGAAACTTCTCCAAGCATGGATTTCTAAGACTAAGGGCTAAACCAAACCATCATCTCTGGTTGCACATGGAGTCCCAGGCAGCGAGGTAGAGGGAGGGTTGAAGTTCACAGTAGAGGCTGTGTATGGCTGGCACTGCCAAATGTCCCCAGCCAGCACTGTCCAAGAGGTGTCCAGACAGGGATCCATCCCTAGAGGCCTGTCTGCTCCTGGATCCAGTCTCGCAGGCTGGTGAGCCGGCTGTACACCCCAGGTTTGTTCCTCTGGGCACAGCCATCACCCCAGCTCACCACACCGGCCAGGAACATCCGACTGCTGGGCTCCACACTGACCAGGGGTCCCCCAGAGTCTCCCTGCACAGAACCACACAGAACCACACAGGAGCATAAGTACCAACCTCATAGACACCCCTTGTGCACAGTGTTAAAGTCAATCACAAAAACTGAGCAAGAAATAATCAATCAGTAAATCTCCATCTAAGTCAGCTGTCATTACAATTTTTTGACCATTCCCTCAAACAAATATTTAAGCATGGCAATAAGAGCAACAGTACCAGAGCAAAGAGCTACAGAATACCAGTCAAGCAGCCTGGCTTGCCAACTAAGACTGAACAACAGCCAGAAGTTGGAGTATGGTTGTATGTCCTACATGGTGAGATGGAGTCTAAATGCTATGGTTTTGGGTTTTAGTTTTTGAGTCTAAGTCATGCACTGATGCAATTTGCTGCTGGTGCTCATTGTAATCTATCCATTGTCTGAATCCCATATATTTGTTTTATGTTAAAAATGTAAATGTAAGTGTAAGTACCAGAATGAGCAGGGCTGAGCAAAGGCCTGTTTCCCTGCCTAATAACCAGCACTAAATCTAGGTGCTGCCTTACCTGGCAGGCATCCACACCACCAGTCAGAATCCCCACGCACATCATGCGTGATGTCAGCTGGTCTGTCAAGAGCTGGTTGCACACAGTCTGGTTGATGAGCCGGATCTCTGCCTTCTGCAGGATGGAGGCTCCTGTGCCTGCCAAGATGGAGGAGCAGCTTAAGTAAAAATATACATTTTTAAGCACCTCCCTGTTTTTCCCTCAACAAACACAGAAATCATAGATATGTGTAATCCAAGAATGGTTTGAATTCAAAGAGAACTAAGGCCTGTCTCATTCCACCCCCTGTCACAGGTAGGGAAACTTTCCACTAGATCAGGTTGCTCCAAGCCCTGTCCAGCAAGGCCTGAAATGCCAGGGACGTGGCAGCCACAGCTTCTCTTGGCAACCTGTTTAAGATACACCAGTGCATCCCCAATGCCAGTGCTCACCTCCTTCTGCAGTTGCTCCCCATCCGGTCACCCACAGGTCCTTGCCCACAGGGAAGTTGTGGGTGGCATCAGGCAGGCAGATGGGCTGGATGACGGCCGTGAAGGTGACAGGGCTCTGCAGCTCCAGCACAGCAATGTCATAGTCATAGGTGTAGTCATTGAAGAAGGGGTGGGAGATGATGCGCTTGATTTTGTGGGTTTGCACGTTGGGGCCACTGAGGTCACCTTGGTCGGTCAGCCCCAGGTAGGCTGTCCATAGGCTGGGGTCTGAGTACCTGCTTGGGGGCCATGAAACACAGGATGAGACCTCATCTTGGAGTCAGCACCACTCACCACCTTAAACATTTCCCTTGAGGAATGCCTCTCAGAATGGGAGTTGGAATACTGTGTGCAGTTTTGATTGCCACAATATAAGAATAATAACGAAAAATAAGAACAATAGTATAAGAATAATAATAAAGAATAAGACTATAAGAATAATATTAAACTATTAGAGAGTTTCCAAAGGGCAGTGAAGATGGTTCAGGGCCTTGAACGGAAGCTGTATAAGAAGCAGCTGAGGGCACTTGGCCTGTTCAGCCTGGAGAAGAGGAGACTGATGGGAGACCTCATTGCACTTACAACTTCCTTGTGAGGGAGAGAAGAGGGGCAGACTCTGATGTCTGTTCTGTCATGCCCAGTGACAGGACCAGAGGGAACAGTCTGAAGTTGTGTCAGGGGAGGTTTAAGTTGGATATCAGGAAAAGCCTCTTTTCCCCAGAAGGTGGTCAGGCACTGGAACAGACTCACCAGGGCAGTAGTCACAGCACTAAGTGTGACCGAACTCAAGAAGCATTTGGACAATACTCTCGGGAACAGGGTGTGACTCTTGGGGATGGTGCTGTGAAGGGCCAGGAGCTGGACTTGATGATTGTTGAGCGTTTCTTCCAGTTCAGCTTATTCTGTGATTCTATGAAATACGTGAAAGCACATGGATATGAGGCAGGTACCTGATGCCTTGGAGTGGCAGGAAGCAGTGTGCTGCTGACACCAGCCAGCTCGCCGACACCAGCGAGGCCCCACAGATGTGGCCCTGGCCCTTGACGTGCAGGCTGACCTGCCATGGCCATTCTCCCACATCTGAGTTCTGCCCACCGACAATCCGTGACTTCCTGATGTAGGAGCGGAGCCCACAGTCTAAGGCAGAGAAGAAGAGGTGCTTGGTTTCTCCTGTTCCCATCCCAAGCCTCCCCTCTGTTCCTCCAGGACATCTGACAGCACAAGTGCCCTGTTACCCGTGTCAGGAAGGGCTGATGCTCTCTGCACAGATGCTAAATTAGCTACAACATTTACTGGCCAGCTCTGCAAAGGGGAGATAAGCCTCTCTATTACCCATCTAAACCCCCTGAACAACACAGACATTCTGCAGGCTGCTAAAGAACATGGCTTGGATATTTCCAGATCAAGCTCCTGCACAGAAACACCCAGGGATTCTCTCTGCCATACTGGGGTGTGACTCTGAGAGGCCCGGCCCAGAATCCCATATCTTCCCCATTCCTCAGGCACTCACTGCAGTTGTCCTCGTCAGAGTGATCCTCACAGTCCTGCTCCCCGTCGCACTCAGGGTTCTGTTTGCTGATGCAGTGTCCACTGCGGCACTTGTACGTGTACTCCTTACAGGGGACTGTGGTCTGGCCTGCTGCAGGCAGGATGGAGCCACAGGGGTTAGCCCCGGTTCTGGGGAGGTCACATCACCTTCACCTCTTCTGCCCACCCCCAGGGCATTTCCACTCCATGCAAACACACACAGGAGGGTGCCCAGCCCCAAGGAATTCGGTCAGAGATTGCATTTGATGGCAGCCACCTCGCAGCCCATCCTCACCTTTGCTGCAGCTGCCCTCATCGCTCCCATCCCCACAGTCGTCCTTGCCATCACATTTCTGTGTGCTGGGGACACACTTCCCATTGTCGCACTTGAAGCTGTCAGCTGCACAGCCTAGGGACAGAGAGCAGCTCTGAGGGCTAGGCATGAATCCTGCAGCACTTCAGCATACGGCTGTGCCCAGCTCCCCTCCTTGAGACAAGTAAAGCCCCTGCAGCTCCAACATACTAGTGTCTCCAATCTCTTCTCCAGACTGCACGCCACCACTCAAGTTATTCAGCCCTTTCTGTTCCTACACCTCTGCTTATCCTTCTTTTCTTTGAGCTCTCATTCACCTGTACCAGGTGAGCCCTCACCATGCCAGGGTTTTTTTGCCTACTCGTTTCCAGCATAGCACTCGCTTCCCTCCATCCTATGAGCCTCCATCACCCCAACTGCCCCCTGTGTGCCTGCTCAAGCCCTCAGCCCTTTGTGCCTGCGGGGTGAGTCACTTACTGCACTGGAGCTCATCGCTGTTGTCACCACAATCGTTCACGTTGTCACAGACCCAGAACTTGGGCTTGCACCAGCCGTTCTGGCACCTAAACTGCTGCTCGGTACAGGCTGGAAGAACAGAGTAAGAATCACAGGATCATTTAGGTTGGAAAAGACCTCTGAGACCATCCAGCCAACGTGAGACCAATCACCACCTTGTCAACCTTGCTGTGTGCCACGTGCAATCATTCCCTGGACACCTCCAGGGATGGTGACACCCCTGGGCAGGCTGTTCCAATGCTAGAAATTAGGGGAGAGGTCTGCAAAGGTATCTGTGGAGTCACCAGCAACCCGCCCACCATGGCAGCTCTCCCAGTGGGTGTGCAAGCACTTGGGAACCCCAGCAATCAGCTCAAGACTGTGCACATGTACATAAATACATGACACACTCAATACATCACAGTATTTCTACTTTTCTGGAGAATAAATCCATTTGGAGCTGTCATGTCTGAGGCAGTGGAAGCTGAAGCTGACATCACAACAGGACAGCCAGAGGCAATACTGAAGCAAAGCAATTACTGCAAGCAGTGGGAAAGCACTTGAGAAACCAGGATCATAGGCCAGCAGCACATTCTTTCTCAGAAAACTACCTCTCCCAAACCAGGGCATCCTCTCTAATGAACTGCAGACCCTGGATAGTAACATTAACTACAGGACAGCTCAGCTAATCCAAGAGGAAAATTTGTTGCACAAAGAAGCAACTCCCCTGTGTCCCACAGGTTTTCCAGACCAGCTCTGCGAAGCCTGCCCAGTTGAGTAATGAAAGGTGCCCCTCCACACCACTCAGCTCAGCCAAACCTAAAACCAGCAGGATTACACAGAAAAACACATTCCCCGATGGAAGGAACTGGAAAGAGAGGGCAATGCTATTGGGAGAGGGCTGGATTAGCAGGAGCACATAGCTCTTAACGCTGAGAAGGGATCCAAATCTCGCACTGAGTCTCACTCCAGCCTGGAGGAAGGTGGCAGTGCTGGTTCCAGCCAGCACTGAGTCACATTACCCAGACTCCTGGGTAGCATGGCCTTTCCCATGCTGTGTCAAAGGGAAACCAAGGCTGGACTTACTGCAGGACCTCTCATCACTGCCGTCCACGCAGTCCAGCCACCCGTCGCAGCGCATGCTCCTGTCAATGCAGCGGCCGGTATTGCAAGTGAACTTGCCAGGGCAGGCTGAGAGGGGGAAAGGGACAAAACACACATGAGTCCTCTTGGTGTCCCCTCTACATTCCTTCTGCCGAGTTCCCTATGCCTGCTTACAGCAGAACACAGCAGGAAGACCAGGCAGTTTGCAGGAAAGCAAAGGACACTGCTATCCCCCTGGAAAAGGTTGCTTCCCAGTTTGCAGGGCAGTGTAAGCACAGAGGAGGGACTGTTCCAAATCTCAGGGAAATCACTTTGCCCACCCCAGCCCCAGGGTTTCAACTCACGATCACTGGAGTCATAGGACAGGAACTCTGCAGAGAAGCCTGTGTCTGTGTAGGACTGGTCCGAGTGGAACCGAATCTCGATTTTGTTGGTGGTACTGGCCACCACAAACTGGGAGCGCTCCCCACAGTACCTGCAGGGGGAGAGCAAAGGGGAGTCAAAGGGCTGGAGGCCAGCACCAAGGAAACCTCTTTCCATCCCTGATCTCCCTCCACACCCTGGGAGTTGAGGGGGCAGGAGAGCAAGGAGCAGATCTGATCCCAGCACAGACTTGGGCCTCAGGGTCTGAATTCTGCTGCTGCTGGTAGGTTTGGGCCAGTTGTAAACACCAGCTTGTGACCTTAGGAATGACCGGGAACAAGTTCTTCCACATCCCTGCCTGCCCCATGATGTGTCTGATCTCAGATACACTGGACTCATGCAGGATCCCATCTCACCATGGGCGGGTGGGATCACGTACGTGAACAGCACTGCAGAGGCAGGCGCTGATTTTGAAACTCTCTCTCTGAGGCAGGGTCAGCTTCCTTGTCCAAAACATTGTGAAACAAGATTAATCACCTGCCTGTGAGGTACCAAATTATCTGTCTGGCCCAGACAGACAGTCTTATATCAGGCTGGGGAATGCAGCACAAGATACAAGTGCCCTGAGAATGGAGAGCTGCTTGTTCAAGCAAACCCATCCCAGATATTCCTGCCTACCCACACATGAGCTGTGCGCTGTGATGCTCCACAGCATCTGGGGGGTGATTCAGCTGCAGCACACCACATATCTAAGTGTGGGGATCCTCACTCATCATGGGGCAGTCCTGGGCATCATCCTGTCTTGTCCCAGCCTTGACAGCACCAGCACACTTATTCCCACAGCAGATTAAGGAAAGCACAAGGTTCTGTGTAACTACGTGAAACCCCTTCATGGGTTCAGCCACCCAACACCCACCTCGTGCCGTTGATCTGCACATAGTCCTTGGTGCAGGAGCTGACTGGGATCCCGGGCTCCAGCACAAAGAACATGTTGAAACGCACCTTCACATTCTTTATAGAGGGAACCTGCAAAAAGAAGCAAAGTCAGTGGGATGTTGCTTTCTGGAGCAAGGAAAAAGGAATAGTTTCACAGGAAGAGGGTTGTGCCTGGGGGAACGAAAGAAGATAACTGAAAAGGAGAGGTCAGTTTTCCAGCAGGAGAAGAAACAGCTTCTTAACAGTCACTTAATCACCCCAGCCTCAGAATACCCAGTGTAACGGGCATACAGAGGGCTGGAAGCCAGACCCCTGGTCAACCACCAGTTTGGAGCCTGTCCCAAAGCCAACACTCTCATCCTTCTTGTGTGAAATTACAGGATTTTTCATGGGCTCCTATGGGGTTCATGCCTCTCGCAACCTCTTCTGCCTTTTCCTCCAGCTCCTAAAGGCTCTCTCAGTCATGCCAGACTCGAAGCCTCTGGGCCCCAGCTGCTGCGAGCTCCCTTGCACCATGTCCTGTATAACCAGGGTCATTTGAAAGATTTGTTAAGGGAAAGAGAGGGCCCATCTCACCTCAATGTTCCAAATACAGTCTGTATCTGGAGGGTAGTGTGCTGGGTAATAGGGAGTTGTGAAGGTGCCACTGTTTTCCTTCAGGGTCCCACCGCAGGCTAAACACAAGCAGGAAGGTAATAAGTTAGAGATTTAGATGATTTTCCGAGTCAGTTGGCTGTCATCGGAGGCAGAGGCAACAGTCTCTAATAAGGTTAAGTAACTCTCTGGAGAGAGCAGCTCTGCTCCAAGGCTTGAAAGAACCCAGGACATCAATTAGGTGCTTCCTGTACACATCAATCTGCACATCTAATCCAGTATAATTCTCATTTTTGCCTCCTTGGGGGACATAATTACCACGGCCAAGGACACTGTAGGCAAGGCAAGCGCCAAGAGGTGACCTGCTTCCAGGTGCTCCAGCCCTGGAAACATCCCTGATAAACTGACCACAGCCACATCCCTGTTCAGCTGCCCATGGCAGGGAGAGATGGGGAAACAGGACAAGACCTCTGCTCACCTTTCATCTTTGGGAGCTGGAAGAACTCAGCCTTAAAACCAGGGAATCGCCCCTCCTTGTTGGTAACCAATGTGACTAGCATGACGTTCTGGGAGGACAGGAAGGTCAGGTTGTAGGATGGGGCATAATTCCCACAAAGCCTAGGAAGCAAAGGACAGAATCCATAAGACACTGCTGCACAGGGAGGCTCAAGCAGCACAGCTCAGCTCTGAGCAGGGGCAGGAGCAGGACATCTAAGGATCACCCTGGACTTGGTGCCATACAGGAACACCCACCTAACCAAGGCATGGGGCTCCACAGGGCTCAGAGAGTTGTACACCTTGATGTAGTCACTGTCATCTTTGCATGGCTCCAGCTCCAGGGTCTTGAAGGTGAGACTGATGGTGGAGCTGGCATCTGCCCTCAATGCCCAGTAGCAGAGGGCATTGTTGGGGTATGGGCTGTTGGGGAAGCCTGGCGTGGTAAAACTGGTGACCTCTCCTTCCTTGGCGTGAAGGGAGAACATGCAGCTGTCTGCTCAGAGAGTAGGGAACAGTTAACAATGCAAACAAGCCTTGCCCTGCCTTTCCCTGGGATGCAGAGAATAATTCCTGCAGGTTATCTCAGGGCAGATGGCTCTTCCTGGGTAACAGCAAGGCCTGTGCCAGAGTCTGTCCAACCCCAAACCAGCACCAAGCAGCACACTGAGGTCTGCCTTGCATGCAGAGCACCCCTCTTCAGACCCTTCCCCGTCCTGCAAGAGAAACTCCACCCTAAACACCACTGAGATGGAAGAACAACTGTACTTACTGTCCCGGGCAGAGTGAGCTATGCTGGGGTCCACAGCTGCAGGAGAAAAGAGAGCTGGCATCATCCTTTGGGCTATGTGAAATCCCTGAGTACAAAGCTGGGGTTGTTCCTCAGATCGTCATTGACCTGGCCTTGCTTGTGGAGTCTCCTCCTGCCAACTGGCAGGGGAGGCTGCTCCTGCCTGCCTCTGGAGCTGAGGGAGCAAACTTTTCTTCTGCAGAGGGAGAACTCATCCCTGTTCCTCTTTTCTGGGCTCAGAGGAGAACACAGAGCGCTCCAGCAAAGGGGAGCAGGTCCGTGCAGCCCCCTTCAGGCTGTACATCCCATTAAGCTGTGCTGTGACATCCAGGTCCTTACACCACCCTCAGGGCTGGCTTTCCCAAGGGAGGGCTGTTACCAGCACCTTCTCCTTCCAGGGAAATACCCCACCTGGTCCCACGCAGAGGCCCACGGACAGCAGAACCAACACTCACGGAAAGCGATGACTGACTCCACCTTCAGCATGGGGTTTCTCAGGCGGGGGTTCCACCTCTGCACCAGGCTCTGCTTGTCAGCCATCGCCCTGTCCAGGCTCTCTTCCCGGTACTTGGGCACAAGGAATTCTGACCAGTAGTAGGCAATGACACTGCCTTCACTGTGGAAAGGGCAATTATGGAGTGAGGGCAAGGACAGACATGGGAGGACTCAAACACCACTAGAAGACGACTACTTCATGAGCCATTTTTGGAGCCTGGCCACAGGGAAGGGAGAGTTTCAATGACAAGTTAAGCAAACAGCAGAGTCTCCTGTCAGCCCAGGGAGTCTCTCTCAATGCTGCCAGGCACCACCCACTGCAGTTCACTGCACCACACCTTGGTTTTCCCAAGACATCTGGCAGAAAACAAAATGCATTTCCAGATCACTTCTTACTGCTCATCGTTTCCTGCGTCACTCAGGGCGACTACTGGGGTGCTTCCATCCCAGCATCCCAGGAAGGAGGGTAAATGGCTGGTGTGATATCCCAGCATCCTGGATGGGACTCAGGCAGTGCCTAACACTCACCTGAAGGCAGTGATCACTGTCTCTTTGTGGTAAGGACCAATATCAGCATGATTCTTGTAGATCTCCTCCACCTGAAAGGGTTAAAAAGGGGTATTCAGCATGTCTAGAAGTGAGGAAAAAGGAAAGGCTAAAGACAGACAGAGCTTCAAGCCTGAGAAGGAAAACCAGGGCACATACCTGCCATCCTTGGGTGCAGGAATCTGCAGAGCCAAAGAAAGAAAGAAAGAAGGAGATTTGAGAGCCCCAGAAGAGCCCAGAGCTACCCATCACAGCCTGCTCTGATTCAGCTCACCCCACTCTTCCCTGGGGGAAGTTGAACCCCCAAGTGTGAGGGAAGAGGTAAGACCAGCTACAGCTTCAGCCTCCTTCAGACATCCTTCTGCCTTAGATCCTGGCCCTGACTCATACAGTGACTCTGGGATATGCCCTGGCAGCTCCTATGGCACAGGGAGATGCCATGGCATTGGGCTGGAGCTGGAATGTCAAGATGCAGCTCCAAAGAAGGTCCCTGCTCCCAGCCAGTGTGTCAGAGTGAGCAGGGAAAGCTCCAAGGAACCTTACATGGCATATACCCTTGGCCATGAGGCAAGAGGAAAATTCCTTGCTTGCAGAAGGAGGGAGGCAAGAAACCTCTTACCGTGCTCTTCACCTTCTTGGCCAGCATACTGAACTCTGGAGAGCTAGAGTTCTCATAGGCATCCAGGAATTCCCAGTTCAGAACCCGCAAGTGGCCATTGAAAACCTTCCGGATGGGTGTGCTCCTATCTGGAAGAGAACAGCTCAGGGTCAGGAAGGGCAGTCAGGGCTGGGACTGGTGTTACAGCAGATCCCTAGTGACAGCAATTGGGGCAGGGAGGTGGAAATGGTGTCTCCAGAGCTTAAGAGGGCACATGTGAGCAACATAGGGTAATGAAGCTTTTCCATGTAGATGGATACATTCCCACAGTGTCACTCTACCTGTCACCACCCACCAGTGTCATGTCACACTCACATTTGAAGTGCCAAAACAGGAGGCCAGTGGTGAGGGAGACAAGCAGAAAAACAATGATCAGGACAGTGACGACCACCTGTCGCTTTGGGCCGCGCTTCTCCATCTTCTTGGAGTTCATGGCAGGGAGGAACTCCACCCCTTCGTCCAGGTTGTTCATGTCCTGGGAGAGGAGGGAAGGCAGGACAGTGAGAAGGCTGTTCCCAAAGCCCGGCTTGGGGAGGTCCAGCCACAGAGCAGCCTGAAGCAGGTTTGGGGACAAGGAATGTGGCAGCACTGAGGGCAAACCTCAGCATTGGCAGCTCCCCAGCCACAGCAGGACAAATCCCGAAGGTTTCTTCTTTGTTTATCTGCACACACCTAACTCCTTTTTGGGCCTAATATAAGGTCATGAACTCAAGCAAACTCAGGGGCAAGTCCACACACCCTCCCATGACCATGGCAGGTCACAAGCCCACAAGCTCCAAGATCTGCCTCAGCAGATGAAACTGCAGAGAAAAATTCACCCACACAAAACACTCGCTGTGTGCAGGTGTGTCACCCAGAGCTCGTGGGGCAAAGCATGCTATAAATAGCATTTCCCTAAAAGATTAAGCTGCTTCCTTCCTTTACATTTTCACAGCTCTCTGTCATGCCTCCTGGGCCACCAGCACTCCTGTGTTTCTGCTTGTAATCTCCCATCCAGCACAAACACTCATTAAAATAAATAAACCAAAAAACTAAGAGGAACACACAAAACATCCCCACAGCCCACGAGCAGCCATGCTCTTGGGACAAGACGAAGAAAGGAACGACAATGACACAGCTCTCGCTGTCACCACCCCATAATGGGCTGGGTAAGGAAGTGGAAGATGTGTTGAAGCACCGAGCTCTGTATCAGCTGTAAAACCATTGGTGCCCCAGGGTTCACTTTCTCCTACCTTCAGTTCTGCTCCTCCATCCTTGCCCTGACCATGTATCTGCACCTCTGACCCAGGGGAGGTTGGAACAGCTGCAGGTGTTTCCAGATGTTTTCAGAGGATCCCACACAACATCCTTGGTACTGCTGGACATCATGGGGGCCTGGATCTGCACCCACCCTCGCACTTCCTCTCCTCCCAGCACTGGCAGTGGTGAGGGCAGAGCTCGCCACATCTGCTTCCAATCTGTGCTTCCCTCGGGCAGGAAGGGCTCTGCGCCTGCTGCAAAGGCCCAAAACAGGAGGATCCCTCACCTTTCTGCTCACCACCTTAGCAGGCATTCAGAGGCTTCCTGGGCTCTGGAACCTGAGCATGGACACCACGGCACAAAGTTCCAATATGCACAAATCCGTGGCATTTCTACGTGCTTTGCGCTCCCAAAAGGTAATGATGTCTCCACATCTGTCTCCATTTTGTCTGTCCTCTCTCAGCCCAGGGCTCACACAAACCTACTCCAACAGCTTGAGCGAATTTGATGCAAATTTCACAAGCCCCTAAATTCAGGAACAGGGACAAGGGGGGGATATGGCTTGATAGGCTATGGGGGAATTAATGAAAATATAGCAGGGTTAGACGGGATACTGGAAAGAAATTCTTCCCTGTGAGGGTGGTGAGGCCTTGGCACAGGATGCCCCGAGAAGCTGTGGCTGCCCCATACCTGGAAGTGTCCAAGGCCAGGCTGGACGGGGCTTGGAGCAGCCTGGGACAGAGGAAGGTGTCCCTGCCCATGGTAGGGGGTGGGACTGGATGAGCCTTAAGGTCCCTTCCCACCCAAGCCACTCCGGGATTCTATGAAAAACTACTAGCAAAGAGGATCCTGCTAACAGAGGGACCTCTGAGCTTGCTGTGCAGACATAAGAAACAAACCATCCTCACTGCATTTCCTCACTGAACTCCCAGTAGGTGCTTCATCTTATCATCTTATCTTTCCTCAGCCTCGCCTGGCAGGAAAGCCCAGCTTCCCACTTGAACCATTCCCCCACTTCTTTTGCCCTTTTCTTCACCCAATGCCTGTGCTCTCCTCCCACCCTCCACACCCCACTGCAGCCTCTCCTCCTTGTGGTATTTGCCCAGGGCCCTTTACTACAGAAAGGGAAGTGGCAGGCACCTTACTCCGAGTTTTTGTCAAGGACTCTGTAAGTTTAATCCTCTGCAAACACCAGAAGACCACCAAGACCAGAGCAACCCACCAATTTTCACACCAGCTGCTCTCAGAATCCTCCCAGTTTCTCATTTGGCAGTTCAGGGAAAGACCTTTTGTTCATTTTCAAGTTTTACTGCCTAAGGATAGGAAGTAAGAACTGTTTCCATCCCTAAAATCCGCCCACCTCCAAAATAAGCAGACCTAGTAGGGCTGTAGAGGACAATACCATGGGGAATAGCGTGAATCCTGATTGGCTTCTGATCATACAGGAAAAACCCAAGGAAACTTTGAAACAGATGACACACAAAATAAAGCTTAAATACATAGAGACATCCTAAATCAAGAGACTCTTCAATCAAAGTCAAGACTACCTGGAGTTTGACACACTTTATGGATGTCTTCCAAACATCCATCTGGCTCCTACCAGTTTTCCAATCATATAATAACCCCCCCATCCCCCCCAACTTGGTAAAGAGAAGAAACTGGCAATAAAACTTGCAAACACAGCCTCTCTCACTCCATAGGGCTGCTCACAACGCTGAGCCTTCTCAGGACTTCCCAGACATGGCTGCTGTTGGCAGAAGCAAAGTATTTAATTCTTTATTAACATCTGCAGAAGCCTGTGGCAAGAAGACAGTCTCAGGGGCTTAAATGATCTATCAGGTTCCCCAGACTTCCTGGAGCCAGCGAGGAAGTACTGCAAAGAAAACCATTTTTCCATAAGAAAACCCTTCAGCTGCAGGGACTTTCAGCTCTCTGCAGAATTCCTACACTTCAGTTTCACCAAACTGCCAGAAAAAAATTAGAGTCAGCAGCAAGCAGGAGCTCTGCTGTACAAAACTGCACAACAATGTGGCTGATGTATTGTAACATCCCCTTTCAGCTAAAGATTGTGTCTTTGCAGACAGAAAACTCTCCCAGGGAGAAAATCATTGCCGTGATTAAATCAGATAGCAAACAGAGCTCCCCTCTGCCTCCAGCACACACAGGCACACGCACTGCTCCTGGGAGCAAGGAAATTAGGCAGAAAAACTCACCATCTGCTCTTTCTTTAGGAAATTTCTTTGCTTTCCTTGGAAAAAAAAAAGGATGAAAAATGTTAAACCTGTGAGAGTTTACAGCATTCCTTTGGCAGTTTGTTCTTGCTCCAAAGCTAAGCCAGCAGCAACACAGGAGAAATGACAGGACTGCAGGGACTTCTGGGAAGGTTACTTCTGTTTTTCCTCCAGTACAAGGTACACAAGCAGCCACTGACACTGTTACTTGACAGAAGTTACCCGGTGACTACAGGCAAATAAGAGACACGATCCAGAGAGATTTCTCTCCCTCCTCGCCGTCTGTGTTGTATTCCAGCTCTCGTCCTCTCCCATTCCCATACTTTACAGATGCCATTATGCTCCTCCGCCAACACAGACACTTGTGTGAAGAGCCCCCCCCATCACAGCCTAGGTAAGCAACAGCCATTCCTGCAAACTCTCCCCAATAGCCAGTGAAGGATCTGAAGCATCCCTCAAGCACTGCTGGAATGATGAATCAGGCCATACAGAAGGTCTCAGATGAGGCCCCGTGTCCCAAGCTCTAAGAGGCTGAAACCTCTCTGCCCACACTCAGCACAAAAAACCACTAGTTTGACCTGAGGACCAGACTTGCTGTGCCCCACGAGTGCAGCTCAGCCTCTGCCTCTATAACTCCCTGTGCCCCACATCTCCTTTGCTCCCAATACTTGGGAGGAAAATACCCTGTCACCATCCTCTGAGCTAGATGGAAACAAGACAAAAATACATGCAAGACAGGCTTAAAGATCACAGTCAAATCAAGAAAAAACAACTGCAATGTAATCTCCTTTAGCTGATGGCTGCTGCACATTTCCCTCACGTGCTCTGAACAGTGGCAGCTGTAAACCAGAGAGGAGCTGAACTCGTCCTGCTCTCACCTTGTCCATGGCTCCTCCAGAAACCGTCTCTAGCCTCAAGTGACTCAAGGTCTGACTGTCTCACCCTTCTTGAGGAAACTGCTCCAATAAACATTATTAACAGAAAACCTCCCTTGATATTCTCTCTGCCTTAGTCACTGGAGCAGTTACTTCCTCCTGCTCCTCCTCACTCAGTCCTTGCTGGTACGGCCAGGCTCCTCACACAGGGTCAGAGGGATCTGGCCACAGCATCAGCTGTGGCAGCAAAACCAATCCAGGGAAAGGTTCAGACAGGCACGGCCCCAGTTCTCTCATGCCTCAGTTTCCCCCGGAGTTCCAACTCCATGAAGAAACTTGGAAAAGAAGTGCACATAGATGGATTTATGGAGTGCTTGAAGGGCTCCTGCTTCTCCATGCAGAGTCCGAGCTCAGTCCCGGGAAGAGTAGACCTCCCACTCCTCCTCTGTAAGCCACATGATGTATTTTTAGACAGTGACTGTGCTCTGCCCAACTGGACAAACCAGATGCAGAAATGACTAATTCTGTCAGCAGGAAATGCAGCTGGCACACGGGGGTGGCAGGAACCAGCTCTGCACTGGAGATCTTACGGGAAAGCAGAGAGATCCTCCTGCAATGGGGGATCATGGAAAAGCTGGGATACGCCATGGAGTATGGCTCTCCAGCACGATGTGTGCAAAGCAGGGGTCCCTCTGGGATCAGCATCCCCCATAGAGGCTAGTTTCTGCCTTGCTTGGCAGTCCCACCAAGATGGTGATGTGTCCCAGGCACCAAGCCCCTCACTGTTCCCCTCTCCTCCAAAACACCGGCTCAATCTCTCCCTCAGTGTCTGCATCTGTTCACAGGACCCTGACCCACAGAAGGACTGGGCTCCTTGCCATTAGTTTCACCTGTTCTTTATGACCACCAGGGAATTTGTTCATCCAGCACCAGACATGAGATTCACCTACTTCCTTTGACTTTCCCAACTCCTGACTGCTGGTCTGCCAAAGGACTGTTCAAGGCCAAAGCTGCCCAGACCATACAAGGTAAGAGCAGGTGTGCAACCAAATCAAATCTCACAGCAAAAAAACCATCATTGTCTGATACCAATGTACACAACCAAGAAAAGGAACCCATAAAATGTCAGGCTGGAGGAGGCGTAGGGAGGTCAGAGATGAAGCAGAGTCATGGAAGCATGGTTAGGCTCTTGAGGGTAATTACAACGTGCAGGTCCCAGTCTGTGTATCCAAGAGGCAATTCCCACCTCCCCTTTTCCAGCCACGCCTGCCTCGGGTGGTGTTCAACAAAAACTAAAAAAATACCACAGGAGAAACTAGATGAATGAAACCTGTGGACTCAAACACAATCTCAGGACACAGTCAGCACGCCATTTCAGAGCTCAGGGGACCAACAGGGTGGGCTTGTGTGGCAAAAAGTGCCAGAAAATCTGAGAATTCCCAGATCATCTTGAAAGCCAACACCAGTTTTGTGGTGCTGGCATGAGGAGAAACAGCCTGTTTCCCACCAGGAAAAGTAAAAGAAATGTAAACAGCATGTGCAACTTACTTCCTCCAAGTAGCTCAAGTACAGCTACACCATCCTTAAATCAACTCCTACACCAACTCTTGCTGCAAACCCCAACAACTCCTCTGGAAAAAGATCTGATAAGAACCATCTCCTCATTTCTCTTCTTATGCTTGATAAGAAACACATGGAAACAGCTCACATGGGAGCGAAGCTTACACAAGGCGTATTTACTGCCCCACCACGGGCAGTAAAGCACTGAAGAAACTTTGCCAGCACATTATTTTTCATCTTCAGTTCTGTATTAAGGGCAATGAAGCTATAAAATTATGACATCAAAACTAAAAAGGGAATATGGGGCAAGAGTTCAAGGACAGAGTCCTCCAGACTGTGTATCTTCCAGGCACGGAGGGCAGGTGCAATAGTTAAAGATACAGGTCACACACACCTATTTCACACAAGTTTGAGCTTAACCCTCTATAGCATTTGATTGTCTTGTGACCACCCTGAGTCATACAAGAAACCAAATTCCTTTAGGTTTATTACAGAAGAAACTCATGTTAATGTTTGCAGAGATAGCATAGGCTTGGCTTGCTGCTCCATCCAGGCTGATTGCAGCTGTCCTGCATCACAGCAGCTCAGAAAAAGCTATCACATTTCTGTGTGTCTGTGGTAGCAGAAAATTTTACACTTAAGTCTTACCAACTCTTGGGGAGAACCTGGGAATAAAGGTACCCTACAGCCTGATCTGTGTAGCTATGAGCCATGAAATTCCTCCTTACAACACACTGATGTCCCAAGAGCAGCAGAGAAACACGCCACAGATGCAAGCAGCTCGTTTAAATCACTCGTATGTCTTTACTGGTACAGACAGAACTGTCCGGAAAACAGAACTGCCTCCAGCAGCTTAACCAAAGCAGCTGAGCCCCAGACCTCGACCTCCACAATCCTTGTGACACTTCACTCATTCCTACATTCCTAGTTCTGAGGTGGATCAGGACCATGAGTCTCCAATGTTTGAAGCCAACAGCAAGGAAAACATGAGTACCTCCAACCAGAAAAGTCTTTGTCTGCCAAACCCATCCCTGTTGGCTGCTCCCTCCCCGCCCCAGCCTATGGCCTGGATATCGCAGGGCATTATTTCCCAGTCTGTCCTCGGTGGCCTTTGGATGGAAATGATACACTCTACCCCAGGCAAGGGGAGAACCTTTGCTCTGGTACTTCCCTCACAGCCAGGCCCTCAAAACACTCTCGCTGTTCCCTCAAGAGTTTTACAGTGATCTTTCATTTGCTGAGCAAAGGTCTGGCCTCAGCCCTTTTCTCATTGTGTCTTCCTTATCCCTGTTTGCTTTTGGCACCAACTGCAGCCAAACTGGCTTGAGCAGCAGCTCACCTACCAGCCACTACCCCAAAGAAACACCCTACACCTTTCCAAGGAAGAGCAGCAGCTTCTCCTCAGCATTTATCATCTCCTTTACTAGCACAGCAGATACAAGACATTATAAAAACACTCATTTCCTCCACTCTCATGTTTGTAAGGGGCCAAGTCCAACAACAGTCCACAGGGGACAAACTCCTTGGGTTGTTTCCTGCCAGGAGGGCAGGTACTGTCTTCAGGGAAGCAGTTCTGGATCACATCAGCCCCTCTCGAACTGATACAGGGGGAAAACTGATCCAGAACCAGGGAAAGGACCTGCTCGAGCCCTCAGTCCTGCATAAAGACAAATCAGAGCACAAAGCTACCTTCTGTCAGGAGAACAAGCCAGGCAGGGAAGATCATGTCACACAAGTGCCACCCCGACCTGGCTAGGAACAAGGAGCTTGAGCTGAACTGCTTCAGCAAGAGCATCTTCTTCTCACTCCCAGCCATGGCACACACTGGACAGTGGGACTGGAGGCAAGGGAAATTTTCTTGCTGCAGGCCAGCTTTTTGATCAGTGCCAGAACCAGCAGCTCCTTCGTTGCTGCGAGATAACTACTAAAGCCAGGCCTCAGAGACAGACACCACGCAGCCTGCAGGTGGGGTGGGAAATGCTGCTGTCCTGCTTTAACCCAAAACTCTCTGTTTGGAACTGCTCTGTGGCACAGAACAGGCTCTGGAGGTGCAACCCAAACTCAGTCTGACCCTCAGATCAGAAGATCTACACAAGAAGCTCACTCAGGTCTCAGAACACACTGATAACACAAGGTTAATTAATGAAGCCCCACAGCCCTCGGTTAAAATTGGCTCTTACGACGCTTGAACAGGTTTAGTTGGATCTGTTGCTAAACAACCCAGAGCCAGGCTCTGCACACAGTTCACCAGTGTGGAGTTTACCTTTACTCACAACCCAATGCCCTTAGCTTAAGCTGAAACCAAAACCCCTGGAGCAATGGCAGCACCGACACTGAGGAGATCCAAAGCCATCTCCACAGACAGCTGGAGATCTCCACTTCCCTAAAGCCAGCCTAGGGCGTGCACCTTTGTTCTCAGAGCTCCGTGTAACAGTCTGCCTCTCTCGCAGTTCGAACGGAAAACGAAAGCTTTTCGCCTACGCCCTTCACGGAGATCCGTTGCTACGACGAGAATGTCTTGTGGCCGGAGCTCGCCCCCGCCGCGAGGAAGCTGCTCTTAGCACCGCGTTGCAGGGACACGTCTCGCTTCTTGACTTCGTGCTTAGCGCTCTCCGAATTCGCTGCTAGCTCCGCGGTCCTTCTCAGCTGCAAGTAGCAGCGCTCGCAGTACATAGAGCTTCGCAAGGACCGAAGACCCGGAGGGACATATCGCACACGAATACGTGCCAGGACAGAGACGTGTTCTACATTGTCCCTTCTCGTCATCCAGTTTGTGCCTCTGCTGCTTCTGCTGTTAGGAGTCGCTCCTTGAAAGACGAGCGAGAGCGTCTTTCTGGGTGCATTGCACTGAGTGAGTGCTCGCTAGGGACTTTGCACTCGGAGCCAAGGCAACAGGGCGTGCTTGTCCGCAGAACTGAGAGCGCGCTGTTGGGCAGAGCTGAAACTGACCGCTGCAGTTCAGCTCTCTCCGGACGGCAGACGCCGAAGAACGAAGCCGCTTGCGAGCGGCGCAGTGCAGCGAAGAGCACACGAGCAGCCAAAGAGCTCCTTCACAATCGCTTTCACTTCTCAGTGCTCTTGCTGCTTGGAAAAGCAGCACACAGCCGTTGCACGCCAGGGCAAAAGCTGGGGCAGTGCCCGTCTTCACTCCTTCGCTGTGCTGTACTCCATGCAGCTAGAACGAAGCGAGAAGGACGCGAGGACGAAGAAGGCCTTCTTAAAGTAGCCCCTTGTCAGCAGCCCTGAAAGGGCGCATAACGCACGGCGTCTCGCTGCCCTCCGTTCTACATACTCGCGGCTCCCTTTGCCTACTTGCAAAAGTTGCTACCAGAGCAGAGGCGGCCAGATTGAAGAGGCACTGCTTAGGTTCACCTTTTCCTTACTGCACGTAAGCCACGTCCAGCTCCTCGCTGCACTCTGGATTTCCCTTCTCCGCGGCACTTAGCGTGGTGCTGTGTGTGTGCAACTTGGCGCCTAGAAGTGACCGCCAATGTTTTCAGAGCGGGCTGCAAGGGAACCAAGGAGCAGCACAAGCAGCAGTGCTTCAGCTTACTCCTTCCGACTGCTAAGGGCACTTGGGGAGGCAAGCGAGAGTCAACCACCTTCCTCTCCTAGTAGCCTCTAACGTGGTGCACACAAGCACGGCGCTTTTGCCGCTTCGTTCACCGCCCTCGCCCACGCCTTGCTCCGCTTTCACTTGCCGGCGGCCAGAAGCCGCTGCAGGGGCGCCACATACCCAGCAGTGTGCGGGCAGCCAAGAGCTCGAGAACGCTTCTTCTGCCCAAGCCAGCCTAGGGCGTGCACCTTTGTTCTCAGAGCTCCGTGTAACAGTCTGCCTCTCTCGCAGTTCGAATGGAAAACGAAAGCTTTTCGCCTTCGCCCTTCACGGAGATCCGTTGCTACGACGAGAATGTCTTGTGGCCGGAGCTCGCCCCCGCCGCGAGGAAGCTGCTCTTAGCACCGCGTTGCAGGGACACGTCTCGCTTCTTGACTTCGTGCTTAGCGCTCTCCGAATTCGCTGCTAGCTCCGCGGTCCTTCTCAGCTGCAAGTAGCAGCGCTCGCAGTACATAGAGCTTCGCAAGGACCGAAGACCCGGAGGGACATATCGCACACGACAATGTGCCGGGACAGAGACGTGTTCTACATTGTCCCTTCTCGTCATCCAGTTTGTGCCTCTGCTGCTTCTGCTGTTAGGAATCGCTCCTTGAAAGACGAGCGAGAGCGTCTTTCTGGGTGCATTGCACTGAGTGAGTGCTCGCTAGGGACTTTGCACTCGGAGCCAAGGCAACAGGGCGTGCTTGTCCGCAGAACTGAGAGCACGCTGTTGGGCAGAGCTGAAACTGACCGCTGCAGTTCAGCTCTCTCCGGACGGCAGACGCCGAAGAACGCAGCCGCTTGCGAGCGGCGCAGTGCAGCGAAGAGCACACGAGCAGCCAAAGAGCTCCTTCACAATCGCTTTCACTTCTCAGTGCTCTTGCTGCTTGGAAAAGCAGCACACAGCCGTTGCACGCCAGGGCAAAAGCTGGGGCAGTGCCCGTCTTCACTCCTTCGCTGTGCTGTACTCCATGCAGCTAGAACGAAGCGAGAAGGACGCGAGGACGAAGAAGGCGTTCTTAAAGTAGCCCCTTGTCAGCAGCCCTGAAAGGGCGCATAACACACGGCGTCTCGCTGCCCTCCGTTCTACATACTCGCGGCTCCCTTTGCCTACTTGCAAAAGTTGCTACCAGAGCAGAGGCGGCCAGATTGAAGAGGCACTGCTTAGGTTCACCTTTTCCTTACTGTACGTAAGCCACGTCCAGCTCCTCGCTGCACTCTGGATTTCCCTTCTCCGCGGCACTTAACGTGGTGCTGTGTGTGTGCAACTCGGCGCCTAGAAGTGACCGCCAATGTTTTCAGAGCGGGCTGCAAGGGAACCAAGGAGCAGCACAAGCAGCAGTGCTTCAGCTTACTCCTTCCGACTGCTAAGGGCACTTGGGGAGGCAAGCGAGAGTCAACCACCTTCCTCTCCTAGTAGCCTCTAACGTGGTGCACACAAGCACGGCGCTTTTGCCGCTTCGTTCACCGCCCTCGCCCACGCCTTGCTCCGCTTTCACTTGCCGGCGGCCAGAAGCCGCTGCAGGGGCGCCACATACCCAGCAGTGTGCGGGCAGCCAAGAGCTCGAGAACGCTTCTTCTGCCCAAGCCCGCCTAGGGCGTGCACCTTTGTTCTCAGAGCTCCGTGTAACAGTCTGCCTCTCTCGCAGTTCGAATGGAAAACAAAAGCTTTTCGCCTACGCCCTTCACAGAGATCCGTTGCCAGGACGAGAATGTCTTGTGGCCGGAGCTCGCCCCCGCCGCGAGGAAGCTGCTCTTAGCACCGCGTTGCAGGGACACGTCTCGCTTCTTGACTTCGTGCTTAGCGCTCTCCGAATTCGCTGCTAGCTCCGCGGTCCTTCTCAGCTGCAAGTAGCAGCGCTCGCAGTACATAGAGCTTCGCAAGGACCGAAGACCTGGAGGGACATAGCGCACACGAAAATGTGCCAGGACAGGGACGTTCTACACTGAGTGGAGACAGAGACAGACCGAGAATTCTACACTGCCCCTTCTCGTCGGCCATCTTGTGCTCTGCTGCCTCTGCTGTGACGAATCGGTCCTTGAAAGACCAGCGAGAGCGCCTCTCCAGGCACTGAGTGTGAGCTCCCTAGGGACTTTTTCCACCTCCAAAAATTCATGGGTAAGTCCTAAAAGTTTTGGTTTGATCAAGAATAGTTACGTCCAAGTATTGCTGTTCTAAACACCCTTGGTTTCAGTCTGAACTTAACTGCTTGTTTCTGTCTTTTTGCCTAGTGGCAATCTAATTCTAAGGTAACTAGATGTGTTGGATATCCATAAATTACATCTCAGGTTAGGTGGGATAATTGGCTGGGAAGAAAATGGAACTGAGAATTTGGAAAGAATCCAAAGTGAGCTGATGTCACAATCCGAGATTCCCTTGGGTTCCAAATCCTTTCATTTGTATTTTTGTGGGCTTTTTTGAAGGCGGTGTACAGTTGAAGCCATGATTTAGCTGCGGTGAGACCTGCTCTGCTGTAAAAGCATTATTTTCTCAGTGAGCATGGACAACAGTTAGAGTGTCGTCTTTTAAGATTCCCTGCACTCCACTTATGGTGGCAAAAGCAGTGCCTTGACTGTAATCATAAAAGTGATTACAGCTTCATTGCTTTGACATCATGTAGGATGCTTCCTCCATCTGCTGTGGTCAGCATTAAGTAACAGATTTCTCAGTTTCTAGGAAGAGTCTAGCAAACAATCACCTTGCTCCTTCTCTTGCATGTATTCATCACTGCTATGCTGCTATACAGACAGATAGTCTGTTTATGATTCAACAATTCAATGGGACATCAAGTAAATAGCAAAGCAAAACTAACTACCGAAAGCACTATAAGGGCCAGAGATTAGCTTGGATCAAAACAGGTATTCTCCTAGCATTGTTTACAAACGAGTCAGCATGTGAAACAGAAGGCACAATGTAGTTTGTGCCTTGTTTTGGGCATGCCCGGAAGAAGGAAATTCTGATTTCACATATGGGAAAAGAAATGTTGACATTTGAATGAGATTGTTCATACCCCAGAAAAGGTTGCTTTGAAAGGTTGTGGAAGTCCTGTGTGGAAACACGGCTTTACAAGTCCTTTCCACCAGGAGACAACAGCTGCAGAACATCTGGGTGTGCCAGTGTTGAGAGCACCAGCAAAGATCAAAGTGGAGAAGTTGGTGAACAATGGCAGTGGCCTGGGGGAGAGCAAGTGGGGTGCTGGCTGTGGGACCAGGGGAGTCCTGACTGATTTAGGAGGCGTGTGATGGTCTGTGCCAGCAAGCGGAGTAGTGCTGTGGTCTTGGCACACTGCGAATACTGGAATTCAGTGGGGTCACTGGGCAGGCTGAGTGTCTGAGGTGCTGGAGGGACCCAGGTTGCCCACATGTAAACATCCAGTCTCACTCTTGCCAGCCACAGAAAGGAGCAGGATGTGGCTGCTGGCGATGCCTGTCATGTATATGTAGTGTATATGCGTGCTATCCCAGCCTGCTGGGAACACTTCTTCTTTGGGACTGCTTGGGCTGAGGGAGAGAAAGCAGTGGTAGTTTCTGAGGTTTCGAGTTTGCTCGAGTTTCTCAGGCTGTTTCTGGAGCCACCCAGAGTTCTCTTCCTTGAAGCATTTCAAGTCCTGCTAATTTTCAAAATTCAAACAGACACAGCCCTAAGCTAGTTGATCTGACTTCAGAGCTATTCTTTCGCTGAGCTGTTGGATGATCTGATCTCCTGAGATGTCTTCCATTTCAGTTTATGACCTGGTTCTTGTGAAAAATAGGATCTTTTAGCCTGGAGAAGAGAGGTTTCTGGAGAGACAGTATTGTGGCCTTTGAATATGTAAAGAGGGTATAAGACAAATGGAGAAAGACTTTTTAGGAAGGTTTGCAGAGAAAGGACAAGGGGACATGCTTTCAAACTGAGACTAGGTTTAGATTGGCTAAAAGGAAAAGCTTTTCTACAATGAAGCTGGTGAGACACTCAAACGGCTGTTCCAGAGAAGTTGTGGATGCCCCATCATTGAGAGTGCTCCTTATCAGTTTGGCTAGTCTTGAGCAATTTGATCTACTGTAAGATCTACCTGGCAAGGAAGTAGGACTAGGTGATCTTTAATCACAGACTGTTGTATGATTCCGTGAAAGACAGAATGCAATAAAGTTCATAATTCAGATTTTGGCGCAGACATATTTATAATTTCTCACTTTATGCATCATTGCAATGACAACTTGTTAGCTTCTGAAATGATTAGCTGAGATTGATTTCCTTCCTTAGTTTCATTTTCCCTGTTATTCCTTCACTCTTGGACCTTTTTTTCACTAGATTTCCTCTTTCAGTAAACTGCCCTTAAGTATCACTTTGCTCCCCACCTGGCTTTTTTTTTTTTTTTTTTTTTTTTTCAATGACACCTTTTCACTGGTTCGTTTTGGGCCTTTGCTGCTTGAAGTCCAGCAGCCTCCTTGTCAGAGCATTACGGAGCTTTCTTTACAGCTTCATCACTATGCAAAAAGCCATAAATTACTGTGTTCCATCTCACATACCATCAAGTATCACACTAATATTCCCTCTGCTGAATAACTGGTTGGCTTACATAGACCAGCCAAAAACCAGGAACTCCAGATGGCAGCAAGAATCTTGTAGACTACTCCCGCTGTTCATTTAAATTCTGGAGAAGTCACGTGAGGTATCACATTCTCTTGAAAGAAGTGTCTATCATCTCGGACATTCTAGAATGGGCTATTAATATTGTCGTGAGTTTCTGGCTAGACCTTTTAGTATGCCAATTCAAATTCAAATGATCTGAAATGATAGAACTTCAAGAATTGTTTTTGCCAGAATCGAAGTATGATGGAGTTATATAGGGAGAATCTTAATCTTAGTTATTCTATTCCATCTCACATCATGGCTGGGGGCAGGGAGAAGGGAGTATCTTTGGGGGACAATGGGTTGCGGTGTAGTCAGTAAGCTGGGCAGAGGAGCCATCAGGTATTGTCTGTTGTTGGGGGGGGATTCATGTGAACTCTTCCTTTCTTGTACCCTGCCACCAGTATTGTTGCTAAAATTGTTTGTTTTCTCATCCAAGTGACAAAATCAGCACACTTAATGAGGGATGAAGAGGGAGCAGCGACCTCGGAACAGGAGGAAGAAGAAGCAGAGCCTGCTGTCCTCCAGAAGAAAAAAAACGCTACCAGCCAACTTTGCATCATCTGTGAACTTCCTGGGCGTGTACTCTATCCCCTTGTCCAGATCACTGAGCAAGATATTAAACAGGACTGGGCCCAAGACTGAGCCTTGGGGACCAGCTGGATGAACTCTATTTCCCACCACTCTGTGGGCCTGGCCATCACCCAGTTTGTCACCCAGCAAACAGCCCACCCATGCAAACCATAAGCAGACAGTTTCTTCAGGAGAATGATGTGAGACTCATTGCAAAAAGGATCAGGGAGATGCCTAGGAAGAGTCTCAGGTGAATCCAGGAGACTATAGTGGAGGACTATTCAGTTTTCCAATCAATTTGCTTAAAAAACTCTACAAAACCGTAATAAAAAAACAAACAAAAAAAGCAGACCAAACAAACACACAAAAACTCCCAACCAATAATCCCCAAAGAGACAAAAAAAGCCCCCAAAAAAGCCCACCAAAAAACCCACCCAAAACCGGAAAAAAAAGCCCCAAACCCAACACAAAAAATCAGGGTGAAGGTTTTTAGTAACTTTAAAAATAACAAAACAAAACAAAACGAAACAAAAAAAACCCCAGAAAGTCACATTTGTAAAGGTGCTGTCCCAGCCTCTTCTCTCAGCAGGGAGGACATGCTGAAGTGGAGCCAGTTGGAAGAAAGCGGGACGGGGCAGCACCTGGGCCATTGTCACAGGACGGCCCTGTGGCTGCCCCATTGCCAAAACCTGGACACATAAATCAAACACAGGTATGCACATGTGCTTAGACACAGCAAAAATATATTTGTCTGAAAAGAATACAGGTCCATTTCTATCACTGGAAAGAGCATAATGCCTCGTCTCAGCTTTCTTTTCAGTCATTACAAATGTTTCGAAAATAAAGGAGTGCAGAAAATGGAAATATCCAAGATCAACAGGAGGACCAGTAACAAAGATTCCATTTTTGAAACTGCATTGGGAATCCTCTGCAGAAATTGACTCAGAGCTCTAAGATTTACAAAAAAGACCAAGAGGATTGGAGTCAATACAACACAGTGTCTGGAGACTTCAGCTGGTTGCCTTGATTTCTCAAATATGATGGAGGAAGCACCTTAGCAACTACAGCTGCCAGTTCTCTCAGGGCCCTGACATGCCTCTGGGTGGGTGCCATGGTCTTGCATGCTCAGGTTCCTCAAGTGGTCTGAAAGCTGACCTGCTACTATGGGTTAGAATCAAGTCCACCAGTCCAATAACCTGAGAGATGTGGAAATAGTGACTGGCAGTAAAAATTGAGACCAACACTTGTTGAGTACCTCAGCCTTCTCCTTGTCTGTTGTCACTAGTCCTGTCTGGCTTATGGGGGTGGGGGGGGGGGGAATAGGGGAGGTGTGATAGGTTTCTTTTCATCTTCCTTTTCCCACTGAAATACCCGTAGGTGCCTTTATTATTCTTAGTTTTGGCATGCTTTTCCAAATTCAGCTTCAACTGAGCCTTAGCTATACTGATCCCATCCTCACACACTCATGTGTTACCACTGTATTTTTCCCATGATTTGTCTCGCTGTGTATCGTCTGCATATTACCTAGTTGCATCACATCTATTAATTTTCAATAACCTTCTGGCTTTAACTTGCTTTCAAAAAAAAACCTTTTTGAACCTTTTCACCTCAGAAATTCACCTGGGAAACCCCAAATCCCCAGAATTCGACCCAAAATTCACCTGGCACCCCAAATTCACCCTCCAAATTCGCTCCAAAATGATTGGCAACTTTACACACTCCATTTTCCCACAAAAGGATCTAGAGCCCTGTGCGCTTCGTATACAAACTAAATGCAAAAAACCTTTCTATTCATTCTCAGCAAAAAGACGTCCTATTCCTCCTTCTTTTGGACAAAACTGCTTTCACTTTCAAACTTATTCTCTTGCTCGCTTACCTGCATAATGCTTAGTCCCTGTTCTGCATGCTCATTTTCTTCACTTTTACAAGGAATCCTCTCCTCATCTTCTTCTTCCTCTGCTTCAACATGCAAAAACAAACCAAAAATTGTCTCTTCTACAGAAAATGAGGGGAGAAAAGAACACAAATGATAACCAATACCCTGCCAAGTAGAAATTTCTTCTATATTTCAGTGACTGATAGGCAGAAAAAAATGAATTTCATCTGGGGAAAGAAAGACATTCTAGGAATATTCAGACTGCTATCTTGCCCCAGGTAAAACATTTACCATGGCCTTAGCGTTAATGAGCTTGTGAACATCAGCTGCCAAGAGGAAGGACATTTCCTCCAGTTTCACACAATACTTGGTCAGTACATCTGCTATCTGTGCAATCAAAGAATACAGAAAAGCAACAACAAGGAAAAGTAGAACTCAAATATCAATTTCCCAAGTTAAAATCTACATGAACAAGACAATTTTTCCATTCAAGTGAATTCGATTTAATTAATTCATTAACTACATAAGTAGCATTCTCACGTTCAAGAACGGAATTCAAAGAATCAACGTTGCTTCTTCTGAGACATTGAAGCCTGAGTAGATCCCAACTTCAAATCTAGTAGGACGCCATGAAAGCAATACCTGCTACATTTAGTACATGTAAACTACAAAGACATCTAGAACAGCTCTAAAAGATGAGCAAACCCATGAACTTTGAAGGAGACGCTAGCAAGAAATGTGGAAATAGGCTTTATCTGCCCAGTGCTTTTCCCAAAAGCACGGGCACTCCTTGGCGTCAGTGAGAGTCTCTGTCTCATTATTCAGCAGCTGGCTTAGGGTAAAAAAGGATGCATGCAATCACTTCATTCCTGTTCATGACATAAACTTACTGCATCATCGTGGAAGCCATTTACTTGGAAATATAGCCTAAAAAATAGGTGTCAGACTGGGTACATATCTAGATTGCTATGAGCAAAACCAATTTCTTTTTAACAGGAAAGCCATACAATATGCCTGCCATGGCAAATATTAGTCTACTAGCCCTGCACTTCAACGGGTAGTGAGCAGATCATGACACCAAGTTTACGTTTGGCAAGGAGACAGTCTATTTATTACAAGCCCCTAGTTCTAGAACCAAGAATTCAGGAGTTGCTCATTCCCAATGAAAATCTGTCCATTTCATACCTTTGGGGTTTTATGCTTCTGTTCTTTACCTGTCTTGAGTGTGGCTTTCTTGTGAAGTCACTGATGGGTGTTTTTCCAACACATTTCTGCTGATTACACGGTAATTGCATGGCATCAGCAGACATCTCTGAATGTCTCTTGAAAGTATGCTTTTTACTCTTCCTAGAGGACCTTGTCTTCTTCTTTCCTTCACCCAAAAGGTGGGCTAAGTGAGCCTTCAAAGAACCATCATCTCAACAATTAGAATTCTTTCAAACCTACTGAATGGAGAACAGCGACAAAAAAATTTTAAAAAGACTAGTACGCGAAAGACAGCAGAAGAGAAGGGTAAAGTAATGAATCATACATGCCACATGCATAACTCTCTTCATTCAAGGCTATTTTCAAAATGAGAAGAAAAAAAAAAAAAAAGATCATCTTTTCCTCAGAGAGGAAAAGTGGAGTAACTGGATTGTGTTGCCTTGCCTACAGTTACCAGAAAAGTCAACAGCAGAGTTGAAAACTCCTGAAGCTGGCTAACTACGCCTCTAAATGTTTTACTACTGTGTTATGATTCTGTCTTCAGTTAATAGAACCCAATATACAACAAAGAGATGGGAGCACATGGAGATGCATTGGAGAGCCTACGCTGGAGGTAACACATTCATTTTTTACTCAAACAAATCCAAATTAGAAATGTTGAAAATGACCTGGGGCCATTTCAACAGCCAGCAAACTAACACAACCAACCTTTGGCTTTTATTCAATCCCTTTGCTTGTTTTACCTGGACCTTGAAGATCTGTCTGCAGCCTTCCTCTCTGCAAATATATCACACTCGTCCTATTGAGAACCCATGGCTCATCACAGCTGCTTCGCCACGCCTGCTTCCAGAAGAACTGGCAACTACAAGCTGGGAGCCAAGAGATACAACACTTCACTTGGAAAAGGGCCTTCCATGAATCCTAGAATCCCAGAATGGTTTGGACTGGAAGCGACCTTAGAGACAGATTCTCTTCTTCCCACATCCTGACATGGGCAGGGACACTTTTCCACTAGTCCAGGTTGCTCCATGTCCGCTCCAGCCTGGCCCTGGACGCTTCCTGCCATGGGGCTCCTACACAGCCTCTTTGAGCAACATGTGCCAGGCCTCAGCACCCACACAAGGAAGAATTCCTTTCCAATATCCCATCTACCCCAGCCCTCTGGCAGTTTGAAGCTATTCCCCCTTGTCCTGCGAGTCCAGAACCTTTTCCAAAGTCCCTCCCCAGCTATCTTGGAGCCCCAGCAGGCACTGCAAGGGGCTCGAAGGTCTCCCTGGAGCCTTCTGTTCTCCAGATTGGACACCCTCAGCTCTCCCAGACTGTCCTAGAGCAAAGAAGCTCCACCTTTCAAAGCACCTTAGAAGCCTCCTACCGGCCAAACTCGATGGCAACGCTGGCCTTCCGGGCCCTACGGATATCGCTTCCGGTGTCGCTCGGGGTCACTCCCGGCTCTCTCCCCGCCCCCCATGGGGCCCTCAGGCGATGCCGCTCCGACGCAGCTCCTGCCGCTGTCAGACCAGCGGGGGGGCGGGGGGCCAGCCCAGCCTCATCCACAATCCACACTGTCCTCGGCGGCTGCTGCGGGCTCATGGCGGCCCACACACCCGGAAGCAGAGCTCCCAACACAGAGGATCATAGCCCCACATTTGTGTTCGTCTCTGCACAAGGCAGGGCAGACTTGCCATGCCCGGACTTTTCAGTTCAGCACGAAAATGAGAATAAACCTGCGCCATGGGGGAGGAAACCTCTAAAGACTCCCTCATACGTGGTCGCTCAACTTAATGCCTAGGCACTTGCCATTCCTAAGGCTACACTACAGCCCTTTTTAACTTGCGGGTAAGAAATGCCATTGTTCTGGTGTGCAGCTAAAGGCGCAGCACAGGCAGGCCAGGGCAAAAGCTGGGGCAGTGCCCGTCTTCACTCCTTCGCTGTGCTGTACTCCATGCAGCTAGAGCGAAGCAAGAAGGACGCGAGGAAGAAGAAGGCGTTCTTAAAGTAGCCCCCTGTCAGCAGCCCTGAAAGGGCGCATAAAACACGGCGTCTCGCTGCCCTCCGTTCTACATACTCGCGGCTCCCTTTGCCGACTCGCAAAAGTTGCTACCAGAGCAGAGGCGGCCAGATTGAAGAGGCAGTGCCTAGGTTCACCTTCTACTTCATGCACGTAAGCCACGTCCAGCTCCTCGCTGCACTCTGGATTTCCCTTCTCCGCGGCACTTAGCGTGGTGCTGTGTGTGTGCAACTCGGCGCCTAGAAGTGACCGCCAATGTTTTCAGAGCGGGCTGCAAGGGAACCAAGGAGCAGCACAAGCAGCAGTGCTTCAGCTTGCTCCTTCCGACTGCTAAGGGCACTTGGGAAGGCAAGCGAGAGTCAACCACCTTCCTCTCCTAGTAGCCTCTAACGTGGTGCACACAAGCACGGCGCTTTTGCCGCTTCGTTCACCGCCCTCGCCCTCGCCTTGCTCCGCTTTCACTTGCCGGCGGCCAGAAGCCGCTGCAGGGGCGCCACATACCCAGCAGTGTGCGGGCAGCCAAGAGCTCGAGAACGCTTCTTCTGCCCAAGCCAGCCTAGGGCGTGCACCTTTGTTCTCAGAGCTCCGTGTAACAGTCTGCCTCTCTCGCAGTTCGAATGGAAAACGAAAGCTTTTCGCCTACGCCCTTCACGGAGATCCGTTGCTACGACGAGAATGTCTTGTGGCCGGAGCTCGCCCCCGCCGCCAGGAAGCTGCTCTTAGCACCGCGTTGCAGGGACACGTCTCGCTTCTTGACTTCGTGCTTAGCGCTCTCCGAATTCGCTGCTAGCTCCGCGGTCCTTCTCAGCTGCAAGTAGCAGCGCTCGCAGTACATAGAGCTTCGCAAGGACCGAAGACCCGGAGGGACGTATCGCACACGACAATGTGCCAGGACAGAGACGTGTTCTACATTGTCTCTTCTCGTCATCCAGTTTGTGCCTCTGCTGCTTCTGCTGTTAGGAATCGCTCCTTGAAAGACGAGCGAGAGCGTCTTTCTGGGTGCATTGCACTGAGTGAGTGCTCGCTAGGGACTTTGCACTCGGAGCCAAGGCAACAGGGCGTGCTTGTCCGCAGAACTGAGAGCACGCTGTTGGGCAGAGCTGAAACTGACCGCTGCAGTTCAGCTCTCTCCGGACGGCAGACGCCGAAGAACGAAGCCGCTTGCGAGCGGCGCAGTGCAGCGAAGAGCACACGAGCAGCCAAAGAGCTCCTTCACAATCGCTTTCACTTCTCAGTGCTCTTGCTGCTTGGAAAAGCAGCACACAGCCGTTGCACGCCAGGGCAAAAGCTGGGGCAGTGCCCGTCTTCAATCCTTCGCTGTGCTGTACTCCATGCAGCTAGAACGAAGCGAGAAGGACGCGAGGACGAAGAAGGCGTTCTTAAAGTAGCCCCTTGTCAGCAGCCCTGAAAGGGCGCATAACGCACGGCGTCTCGCTGCCCTCCGTTCTACATACTCGCGGCTCCCTTTGCCGACTTGCAAAAGTTGCTACCAGAGCAGAGGCGGCCAGATTGAAGAGGCACTGCTTAGGTTCACCTTTTCCTTACTGCACGTAAGCCACGTCCAGCTCCTCGCTGCACTCTGGATTTCCCTTCTCCGCGGCACTTAACGTGGTGCTGTGTGTGTGCAACTCGGCGCCTAGAAGTGACCGCCAATGTTTTCAGAGCGGGCTGCAAGGGAACCAAGGAGCAGCACAAGCAGCAGTGCTTCAGCTTACTCCATCCGACTGCTAAGGGCACTTGGGAAGGCAAGCGAGAGTCAACCACCTTCCTCTCCTAGTAGCCTCTAACGTGGTGCACACAAGCACGGCGCTTTTGCCGCTTCGTTCACCGCCCTCGCCCTCGCCTTGCTCCGCTTTCACTTGCCGGCGGCCAGAAGCCGCTGCAGGGGCGCCACATACCCAGCAGTGTGCGGGCAGCCAAGAGCTCGAGAACGCTTCTTCTGCCCAAGCCAGCCTAGGGCGTGCACCTTTGTTCTCAGAGCTCCGTGTAACAGTCTGCCTCTCTCGCAGTTCGAATGGAAAACGAAAGCTTTTCGCCTACGCCCTTCACGGAGATCCGTTGCTACGACGAGAATGTCTTGTGGCCGGAGCTCGCCCCCGCCGCCAGGAAGCTGCTCTTAGCACCGCGTTGCAGGGACACGTCTCGCTTCTTGACTTCGTGCTTAGCGCTCTCCGAATTCGCTGCTAGCTCCGCGGTCCTTCTCAGCTGCAAGTAGCAGCGCTCGCAGTACATAGAGCTTCGCAAGGACCGAAGACCCGGAGGGACGTATCGCACACGACAATGTGCCAGGACAGAGACGTGTTCTACATTGTCCCTTCTCGTCATCCAGTTTGTGCCTCTGCTGCTTCTGCTGTTAGGAATCGCTCCTTGAAAGACGAGCGAGAGCGTCTTTCTGGGTGCATTGCACTGAGTGAGTGCTCGCTAGGGACTTTGCACTCGGAGCCAAGGCAACAGGGCGTGCTTGTCCGCAGAACTGAGAGCACGCTGTTGGGCAGAGCTGAAACTGACCGCTGCAGTTCAGCTCTCTCTGGACGGCAGACGCCGAAGAACGAAGCCGCTTGCGAGCGGCGCAGTGCAGCGAAGAGCACACGAGCAGCCAAAGAGCTCCTTCACAATCGCTTTCACTTCTCTGTGCTCTTGCTGCTTGGAAAAGCAGCACACAGCCGTTGCACGCCAGGGCAAAAGCTGGGGCAGTGCCCGTCTTCACTCCTTCGCTGTGCTGTACTCCATGCAGCTAGAACGAAGCGAGAAGGACGCGAGGACGAAGAAGGCATTCTTAAAGTAGCCCCTTGTCAGCAGCCCTGAAAGGGCGCATAACACACGGCGTCTCGCTGCCCTCCGTTCTACATACTCGCGGCTCCCTTTGCCGACTTGCAAAAGTTGCTACCAGAGCAGAGGCGGCCAGATTGAAGAGGCACTGCTTAGGTTCACCTTTTCCTTACTGCACGTAAGCCACGTCCAGCTCCTCGCTGCACTCTGGATTTCCCTTCTCCGCGGCACTTAACGTGGTGCTGTGTGTGTGCAACTCGGCGCCTAGAAGTGACCGCCAATGCTTTCAGAGCGGGCTGCAAGGGAACCAAGGAGCAGCACAAGCAGCAGTGCTTCAGCTTACTCCTTCCGACTGCTAAGGGCACTTGGGGAGGCAAGCGAGAGTCAACCACCTTCCTCTCCTAGTAGCCTCTAACGTGGTGCACACAAGCACGGCGCTTTTGCCGCTTCGTTCACCGCCCTCGCCCTCGCCCACGCCTTGCTCCGCTTTCACTTGCCGGCGGCCAGAAGCCGCTGCAGGGGCGCCACATACCCAGCAGTGTGCGGGCAGCCAAGAGCTCGAGAACGCTTCTTCTGCCCAAGCCCGCCTAGGGCGTGCACCTTTGTTCTCAGAGCTCCGTGTAACAGTCTGCCTCTCTCGCAGTTCGAATGGAAAACGAAAGCTTTTCGCCTACGCCCTTCACGGAGATCCGTTGCTACGACGAGAATGTCTTGTGGCCGGAGCTCGCCCCCGCCGCCAGGAAGCTGCTCTTAGCACCGCGTTGCAGGGACACGTCTCGCTTCTTGACTTCGTGCTTAGCGCTCTCCGAATTCGCTGCTAGCTCCGCGGTCCTTCTCAGCTGCAAGTAGCAGCGCTCGCAGTACATAGAGCTTCGCAAGGACCGAAGACCTGGAGGGACATAGCGCACACGAAAATGTGCCAGGACAGGGACGTTCTACACTGAGTGGAGACAGAGACAGACCGAGAATTCTACACTGCCCCTTCTCGTCGGCCATCTTGTGCTCTGCTGCCTCTGCTGTGACGAATCGGTCCTTGAAAGACCAGCGAGAGCGCCTCTCCAGGCACTGAGTGTGAGCTCCCTAGGGACTTTTTCCACCTCCAAAAATTCATGGGTAAGTCCTAAAAGTTTTGGTTTGATCAAGAATAGTTACGTCCAAGTATTGCTGTTCTAAACACCCTTGGTTTCAGTCTGAACTTAACTGCTTGTTTCTGTCTTTTTGCCTAGTGGCAATCTAATTCTAAGGTAACTAGATGTGTTGGATATCCATAAATTACATCTCAGGTTAGGTGGGATAATTGGCTGGGAAGAAAATGGAACTGAGAATTTGGAAAGAATCCAAAGTGAGCTGATGTCACAATCCGAGATTCCCTTGGGTTCCAAATCCTTTCATTTGTATTTTTGTGGGCTTTTTTGAAGGCGGTGTACAGTTGAAGCCATGATTTAGCTGCGGTGAGACCTGCTCTGCTGTAAAAGCATTATTTTCTCAGTGAGCATGGACAACAGTTAGAGTGTCGTCTTTTAAGATTCCCTGCACTCCACTTATGGTGGCAAAAGCAGTGCCTTGACTGTAATCATAAAAGTGATTACAGCTTCATTGCTTTGACATCATGTAGGATGCTTCCTCCATCTGCTGTGGTCAGCATTAAGTAACAGATTTCTCAGTTTCTAGGAAGAGTCTAGCAAACAATCACCTTGCTCCTTCTCTTGCATGTATTCATCACTGCTATGCTGCTATACAGACAGATAGTCTGTTTATGATTCAACAATTCAATGGGACATCAAGTAAATAGCAAAGCAAAACTAACTACCGAAAGCACTATAAGGGCCAGAGATTAGCTTGGATCAAAACAGGTATTCTCCTAGCATTGTTTACAAACGAGTCAGCATGTGAAACAGAAGGCACAATGTAGTTTGTGCCTTGTTTTGGGCATGCCCGGAAGAAGGAAATTCTGATTTCACATATGGGAAAAGAAATGTTGACATTTGAATGAGATTGTTCATACCCCAGAAAAGGTTGCTTTGAAAGGTTGTGGAAGTCCTGTGTGGAAACACGGCTTTACAAGTCCTTTCCACCAGGAGACAACAGCTGCAGAACATCTGGGTGTGCCAGTGTTGAGAGCACCAGCAAAGATCAAAGTGGAGAAGTTGGTGAACAATGGCAGTGGCCTGGGGGAGAGCAAGTGGGGTGCTGGCTGTGGGACCAGGGGAGTCCTGACTGATTTAGGAGGCGTGTGATGGTCTGTGCCAGCAAGCGGAGTAGTGCTGTGGTCTTGGCACACCGCGAATACTGGAATTCAGTGGGGTCACTGGGCAGGCTGAGTGTCTGAGGTGCTGGAGGGACCCAGGTTGCCCACATGTAAACATCCAGTCTCACTCTTGCCAGCCACAGAAAGGAGCAGGATGTGGCTGCTGGCGATGCCTGTCATGTATATGTAGTGTATATGCGTGCTATCCCAGCCTGCTGGGAACACTTCTTCTTTGGGACTGCTTGGGCTGAGGGAGAGAAAGCAGTGGTAGTTTCTGAGGTTTCGAGTTTGCTCGAGTTTCTCAGGCTGTTTCTGGAGCCACCCAGAGTTCTCTTCCTTGAAGCATTTCAAGTCCTGCTAATTTTCAAAATTCAAACAGACACAGCCCTAAGCTAGTTGATCTGACTTCAGAGCTATTCTTTCGCTGAGCTGTTGGATGATCTGATCTCCTGAGATGTCTTCCATTTCAGTTTATGACCTGGTTCTTGTGAAAAATAGGATCTTTTAGCCTGGAGAAGAGAGGTTTCTGGAGAGACAGTATTGTGGCCTTTGAATATGTAAAGAGGGTATAAGACAAATGGAGAAAGACTTTTTAGGAAGGTTTGCAGAGAAAGGACAAGGGGACATGCTTTCAAACTGAGACTAGGTTTAGATTGGCTAAAAGGAAAAGCTTTTCTACAATGAAGCTGGTGAGACACTCAAACGGCTGTTCCAGAGAAGTTGTGGATGCCCCATCATTGAGAGTGCTCCTTATCAGTTTGGCTAGTCTTGAGCAATTTCATCTACTGTAAGATCTACCTGGCAAGGAAGTAGGACTAGGTGATCTTTAATCACAGACTGTTGTATGATTCCGTGAAAGACAGAATGCAATAAAGTTCATAATTCAGATTTTGGCGCAGACATATTTATAATTTCTCACTTTATGCATCATTGCAATGACAACTTGTTAGCTTCTGAAATGATTAGCTGAGATTGATTTCCTTCCTTAGTTTCATTTTCCCTGTTATTCCTTCACTCTTGGACCTTTTTTTCACTAGATTTCCTCTTTCAGTAAACTGCCCTTAAGTATCACTTTGCTCCCCACCTGGCTTTTTTTTTTTTTTTTTTTTTTTTCAATGACACCTTTTCACTGGTTCGTTTTGGGCCTTTGCTGCTTGAAGTCCAGCAGCCTCCTTGTCAGAGCATTACGGAGCTTTCTTTACAGCTTCATCACTATGCAAAAAGCCATAAATTACTGTGTTCCATCTCACATACCATCAAGTATCACACTAATATTCCCTCTGCTGAATAGCTGGTTGGCTTACATAGACCAGCCAAAAACCAGGAACTCCAGATGGCAGCAAGAATCTTGTAGACTACTCCCGCTGTTCATTTAAATTCTGGAGAAGTCACGTGAGGTATCACATTCTCTTGAAAGAAGTGTCTATCATCTCGGACATTCTAGAATGGGCTATTAATATTGTCGTGAGTTTCTGGCTAGACCTTTTAGTATGCCAATTCAAATTCAAATGATCTGAAATGATAGAACTTCAAGAATTGTTTTTGCCAGAATCGAAGTATGATGGAGTTATATAGGGAGAATCTTAATCTTAGTTATTCTATTCCATCTCACATCATGGCTGGGGGCAGGGAGAAGGGAGTATCTTTGGGGGACAATGGGTTGCGGTGTAGTCAGTAAGCTGGGCAGAGGAGCCATCAGGTATTGTCTGTTGTTGGGGGGGGATTCATGTGAACTCTTCCTTTCTTGTACCCTGCCACCAGTATTGTTGCTAAAATTGTTTGTTTTCTCATCCAAGTGACAAAATCAGCACACTTAATGAGGGATGAAGAGGGAGCAGCGACCTCGGAACAGGAGGAAGAAGAAGCAGAGCCTGCTGTCCTCCAGAAGAAAAAAAACGCTACCAGCCAACTTTGCATCATCTGTGAACTTCCTGGGCGTGTACTCTATCCCCTTGTCCAGATCACTGAGCAAGATATTAAACAGGACTGGGCCCAAGACTGAGCCTTGGGGACCAGCTGGATGAACTCTATTTCCCACCACTCTGTGGGCCTGGCCATCACCCAGTTTGTCACCCAGCAAACAGCCCACCCATGCAAACCATAAGCAGACAGTTTCTTCAGGAGAATGATGTGAGACTCATTGCAAAAAGGATCAGGGAGATGCCTAGGAAGAGTCTCAGGTGAATCCAGGAGACTATAGTGGAGGACTATTCAGTTTTCCAATCAATTTGCTTAAAAAACTCTACAAAACCGTAATAAAAAAACAAACAAAAAAAGCAGACCAAACAAACACACAAAAACTCCCAACCAATAATCCCCAAAGAGACAAAAAAAGCCCCCAAAAAAGCCCACCAAAAAACCCACCCAAAACCGGAAAAAAAAGCCCCAAACCCAACACAAAAAATCAGGGTGAAGGTTTTTAGTAACTTTAAAAATAACAAAACAAAACAAAACGAAACAAAAAAAACCCCAGAAAGTCACATTTGTAAAGGTGCTGTCCCAGCCTCTTCTCTCAGCAGGGAGGACATGCTGAAGTGGAGCCAGTTGGAAGAAAGCGGGACGGGGCAGCACCTGGGCCATTGTCACAGGACGGCCCTGTGGCTGCCCCATTGCCAAAACCTGGACACATAAATCAAACACAGGTATGCACATGTGCTTAGACACAGCAAAAATATATTTGTCTGAAAAGAATACAGGTCCATTTCTATCACTGGAAAGAGCATAATGCCTCGTCTCAGCTTTCTTTTCAGTCATTACAAATGTTTCGAAAATAAAGGAGTGCAGAAAATGGAAATATCCAAGATCAACAGGAGGACCAGTAACAAAGATTCCATTTTTGAAACTGCATTGGGAATCCTCTGCAGAAATTGACTCAGAGCTCTAAGATTTACAAAAAAGACCAAGAGGATTGGAGTCAATACAACACAGTGTCTGGAGACTTCAGCTGGTTGCCTTGATTTCTCAAATATGATGGAGGAAGCACCTTAGCAACTACAGCTGCCAGTTCTCTCAGGGCCCTGACATGCCTCTGGGTGGGTGCCATGGTCTTGCATGCTCAGGTTCCTCAAGTGGTCTGAAAGCTGACCTGCTACTATGGGTTAGAATCAAGTCCACCAGTCCAATAACCTGAGAGATGTGGAAATAGTGACTGGCAGTAAAAATTGAGACCAACACTTGTTGAGTACCTCAGCCTTCTCCTTGTCTGTTGTCACTAGTCCTGTCTGGCTTATGGGGGTGGGGGGGGAATAGGGGAGGTGTGATAGGTTTCTTTTCATCTTCCTTTTCCCACTGAAATACCCGTAGGTGCCTTTATTATTCTTAGTTTTGGCATGCTTTTCCAAATTCAGCTTCAACTGAGCCTTAGCTATACTGATCCCATCCTCACACACTCATGTGTTACCACTGTATTTTTCCCATGATTTGTCTCGCTGTGTATCGTCTGCATATTACCTACTTGCATCACATCTATTAATTTTCAATAACCTTCTGGCTTTAACTTGCTTTCAAAAAAAAAACCTTTTTGAACCTTTTCACCTCAGAAATTCACCTGGGAAACCCCAAATCCCCAGAATTCGACCCAAAATTCACCTGGCACCCCAAATTCACCCTCCAAATTCGCTCCAAAATGATTGGCAACTTTACACACTCCATTTTCCCACAAAAGGATCTAGAGCCCTGTGCGCTTCGTATACAAACTAAATGCAAAAAACCTTTCTATTCATTCTCAGCAAAAAGACGTCCTATTCCTCCTTCTTTTGGACAAAACTGCTTTCACTTTCAAACTTATTCTCTTGCTCGCTTACCTGCATAATGCTTAGTCCCTGTTCTGCATGCTCATTTTCTTCACTTTTACAAGGAATCCTCTCCTCATCTTCTTCTTCCTCTGCTTCAACATGCAAAAACAAACCAAAAATTGTCTCTTCTACAGAAAATGAGGGGAGAAAAGAACACAAATGATAACCAATACCCTGCCAAGTAGAAATTTCTTCTATATTTCAGTGACTGATAGGCAGAAAAAAATGAATTTCATCTGGGGAAAGAAAGACATTCTAGGAATATTCAGACTGCTATCTTGCCCCAGGTAAAACATTTACCATGGCCTTAGCGTTAATGAGCTTGTGAACATCAGCTGCCAAGAGGAAGGACATTTCCTCCAGTTTCACACAATACTTGGTCAGTACATCTGCTATCTGTGCAATCAAAGAATACAGAAAAGCAACAACAAGGAAAAGTAGAACTCAAATATCAATTTCCCAAGTTAAAATCTACATGAACAAGACAATTTTTCCATTCAAGTGAATTCGATTTAATTAATTCATTAACTACATAAGTAGCATTCTCACGTTCAAGAACGGAATTCAAAGAATCAACGTTGCTTCTTCTGAGACATTGAAGCCTGAGTAGATCCCAACTTCAAATCTAGTAGGACGCCATGAAAGCAATACCTGCTACATTTAGTACATGTAAACTACAAAGACATCTAGAACAGCTCTAAAAGATGAGCAAACCCATGAACTTTGAAGGAGACGCTAGCAAGAAATGTGGAAATAGGCTTTATCTGCCCAGTGCTTTTCCCAAAAGCACGGGCACTCCTTGGCGTCAGTGAGAGTCTCTGTCTCATTATTCAGCAGCTGGCTTAGGGTAAAAAAGGATGCATGCAATCACTTCATTCCTGTTCATGACATAAACTTACTGCATCATCGTGGAAGCCATTTACTTGGAAATATAGCCTAAAAAATAGGTGTCAGACTGGGTACATATCTAGATTGCTATGAGCAAAACCAATTTCTTTTTAACAGGAAAGCCATACAATATGCCTGCCATGGCAAATATTAGTCTACTAGCCCTGCACTTCAACGGGTAGTGAGCAGATCATGACACCAAGTTTACGTTTGGCAAGGAGACAGTCTATTTATTACAAGCCCCTAGTTCTAGAACCAAGAATTCAGGAGTTGCTCATTCCCAATGAAAATCTGTCCATTTCATACCTTTGGGGTTTTATGCTTCTGTTCTTTACCTGTCTTGAGTGTGGCTTTCTTGTGAAGTCACTGATGGGTGTTTTTCCAACACATTTCTGCTGATTACACGGTAATTGCATGGCATCAGCAGACATCTCTGAATGTCTCTTGAAAGTATGCTTTTTACTCTTCCTAGAGGACCTTGTCTTCTTCTTTCCTTCACCCAAAAGGTGGGCTAAGTGAGCCTTCAAAGAACCATCATCTCAACAATTAGAATTCTTTCAAACCTACTGAATGGAGAACAGCGACAAAAAAATTTTAAAAAGACTAGTACGCGAAAGACAGCAGAAGAGAAGGGTAAAGTAATGAATCATACATGCCACATGCATAACTCTCTTCATTCAAGGCTATTTTCAAAATGAGAAGAAAAAAAAAAAAAAAGATCATCTTTTCCTCAGAGAGGAAAAGTGGAGTAACTGGATTGTGTTGCCTTGCCTACAGTTACCAGAAAAGTCAACAGCAGAGTTGAAAACTCCTGAAGCTGGCTAACTACGCCTCTAAATGTTTTACTACTGTGTTATGATTCTGTCTTCAGTTAATAGAACCCAATATACAACAAAGAGATGGGAGCACATGGAGATGCATTGGAGAGCCTACGCTGGAGGTAACACATTCATTTTTTACTCAAACAAATCCAAATTAGAAATGTTGAAAATGACCTGGGGCCATTTCAACAGCCAGCAAACTAACACAACCAACCTTTGGCTTTTATTCAATCCCTTTGCTTGTTTTACCTGGACCTTGAAGATCTGTCTGCAGCCTTCCTCTCTGCAAATATATCACACTCGTCCTATTGAGAACCCATGGCTCATCACAGCTGCTTCGCCACGCCTGCTTCCAGAAGAACTGGCAACTACAAGCTGGGAGCCAAGAGATACAACACTTCACTTGGAAAAGGGCCTTCCATGAATCCTAGAATCCCAGAATGGTTTGGACTGGAAGCGACCTTAGAGACAGATTCTCTTCTTCCCACATCCTGACATGGGCAGGGACACTTTTCCACTAGTCCAGGTTGCTCCATGTCCGCTCCAGCCTGGCCCTGGACGCTTCCTGCCATGGGGCTCCTACACAGCCTCTTTGAGCAACATGTGCCAGGCCTCAGCACCCACACAAGGAAGAATTCCTTTCCAATATCCCATCTACCCCAGCCCTCTGGCAGTTTGAAGCTATTCCCCCTTGTCCTGCGAGTCCAGAACCTTTTCCAAAGTCCCTCCCCAGCTATCTTGGAGCCCCAGCAGGCACTGCAAGGGGCTCGAAGGTCTCCCTGGAGCCTTCTGTTCTCCAGATTGGACACCCTCAGCTCTCCCAGACTGTCCTAGAGCAAAGAAGCTCCACCTTTCAAAGCACCTTAGAAGCCTCCTACCGGCCAAACTCGATGGCAACGCTGGCCTTCCGGGCCCTACGGATATCGCTTCCGGTGTCGCTCGGGGTCACTCCCGGCTCTCTCCCCGCCCCCCATGGGGCCCTCAGGCGATGCCGCTCCGACGCAGCTCCTGCCGCTGTCAGACCAGCGGGGGGGCGGGGGGCCAGCCCAGCCTCATCCACAATCCACACTGTCCTCGGCGGCTGCTGCGGGCTCATGGCGGCCCACACACCCGGAAGCAGAGCTCCCAACACAGAGGATCATAGCCCCACATTTGTGTTCGTCTCTGCACAAGGCAGGGCAGACTTGCCATGCCCGGACTTTTCAGTTCAGCACGAAAATGAGAATAAACCTGCGCCATGGGGGAGGAAACCTCTAAAGACTCCCTCATACGTGGTCGCTCAACTTAATGCCTAGGCACTTGCCATTCCTAAGGCTACACTACAGCCCTTTTTAACTTGCGGGTAAGAAATGCCATTGTTCTGGTGTGCAGCTAAAGGCGCAGCACAGGCAGGCCAGGGCAAAAGCTGGGGCAGTGCCCGTCTTCACTCCTTCGCTGTGCTGTACTCCATGCAGCTAGAGCGAAGCAAGAAGGACGCGAGGAAGAAGAAGGCGTTCTTAAAGTAGCCCCCTGTCAGCAGCCCTGAAAGGGCGCATAAAACACGGCGTCTCGCTGCCCTCCGTTCTACATACTCGCGGCTCCCTTTGCCGACTCGCAAAAGTTGCTACCAGAGCAGAGGCGGCCAGATTGAAGAGGCAGTGCCTAGGTTCACCTTCTACTTCATGCACGTAAGCCACGTCCAGCTCCTCGCTGCACTCTGGATTTCCCTTCTCCGCGGCACTTAGCGTGGTGCTGTGTGTGTGCAACTCGGCGCCTAGAAGTGACCGCCAATGTTTTCAGAGCGGGCTGCAAGGGAACCAAGGAGCAGCACAAGCAGCAGTGCTTCAGCTTGCTCCTTCCGACTGCTAAGGGCACTTGGGAAGGCAAGCGAGAGTCAACCACCTTCCTCTCCTAGTAGCCTCTAACGTGGTGCACACAAGCACGGCGCTTTTGCCGCTTCGTTCACCGCCCTCGCCCTCGCCTTGCTCCGCTTTCACTTGCCGGCGGCCAGAAGCCGCTGCAGGGGCGCCACATACCCAGCAGTGTGCGGGCAGCCAAGAGCTCGAGAACGCTTCTTCTGCCCAAGCCAGCCTAGGGCGTGCACCTTTGTTCTCAGAGCTCCGTGTAACAGTCTGCCTCTCTCGCAGTTCGAATGGAAAACGAAAGCTTTTCGCCTACGCCCTTCACGGAGATCCGTTGCTACGACGAGAATGTCTTGTGGCCGGAGCTCGCCCCCGCCGCCAGGAAGCTGCTCTTAGCACCGCGTTGCAGGGACACGTCTCGCTTCTTGACTTCGTGCTTAGCGCTCTCCGAATTCGCTGCTAGCTCCGCGGTCCTTCTCAGCTGCAAGTAGCAGCGCTCGCAGTACATAGAGCTTCGCAAGGACCGAAGACCCGGAGGGACGTATCGCACACGACAATGTGCCAGGACAGAGACGTGTTCTACATTGTCTCTTCTCGTCATCCAGTTTGTGCCTCTGCTGCTTCTGCTGTTAGGAATCGCTCCTTGAAAGACGAGCGAGAGCGTCTTTCTGGGTGCATTGCACTGAGTGAGTGCTCGCTAGGGACTTTGCACTCGGAGCCAAGGCAACAGGGCGTGCTTGTCCGCAGAACTGAGAGCACGCTGTTGGGCAGAGCTGAAACTGACCGCTGCAGTTCAGCTCTCTCCGGACGGCAGACGCCGAAGAACGAAGCCGCTTGCGAGCGGCGCAGTGCAGCGAAGAGCACACGAGCAGCCAAAGAGCTCCTTCACAATCGCTTTCACTTCTCAGTGCTCTTGCTGCTTGGAAAAGCAGCACACAGCCGTTGCACGCCAGGGCAAAAGCTGGGGCAGTGCCCGTCTTCACTCCTTCGCTGTGCTGTACTCCATGCAGCTAGAACGAAGCGAGAAGGACGCGAGGACGAAGAAGGCGTTCTTAAAGTAGCCCCTTGTCAGCAGCCCTGAAAGGGCGCATAACGCACGGCGTCTCGCTGCCCTCCGTTCTACATACTCGCGGCTCCCTTTGCCGACTTGCAAAAGTTGCTACCAGAGCAGAGGCGGCCAGATTGAAGAGGCACTGCTTAGGTTCACCTTTTCCTTACTGCACGTAAGCCACGTCCAGCTCCTCGCTGCACTCTGGATTTCCCTTCTCCGCGGCACTTAGCGTGGTGCTGTGTGTGTGCAACTCGGCGCCTAGAAGTGACCGCCAATGCTTTCAGAGCGGGCTGCAAGGGAACCAAGGAGCAGCACAAGCAGCAGTGCTTCAGCTTACTCCATCCGACTGCTAAGGGCACTTGGGAAGGCAAGCGAGAGTCAACCACCTTCCTCTCCTAGTAGCCTCTAACGTGGTGCACACAAGCACGGCGCTTTTGCCGCTTCGTTCACCGCCCTCGCCCACGCCTTGCTCCGCTTTCACTTGCCGGCGGCCAGAAGCCGCTGCAGGGGCGCCACATACCCAGCAGTGTGCGGGCAGCCAAGAGCTCGAGAACGCTTCTTCTGCCCAAGCCCGCCTAGGGCGTGCACCTTTGTTCTCAGAGCTCCGTGTAACAGTCTGCCTCTCTCGCAGTTCGAATGGAAAACGAAAGCTTTTCGCCTACGCCCTTCACGGAGATCCGTTGCCAGGACGAGAATGTCTTGTGGCCAGAGCTCGCCCCCGCCGCGAGGAAGCTGCTCTTAGCACCGCGTTGCAGGGACACGTCTCGCTTCTTGACTTCGTGCTTAGCGCTCTCCGAATTCGCTGCTAGCTCCGCGGTCCTTCTCAGCTGCAAGTAGCAGCGCTCGCAGTACATAGAGCTTCGCAAGGACCGAAGACCCGGAGGGACATATCGCACACGACAATGTGCCAGGACAGAGACGTGTTCTACATTGTCCCTTCTCGTCATCCAGTTTGTGCCTCTGCTGCTTCTGCTGTTAGGAATCGCTCCTTGAAAGACGAGCGAGAGCGTCTTTCTGGGTGCATTGCACTGAGTGAGTGCTCGCTAGGGACTTTGCACTCGGAGCCAAGGCAACAGGGCGTGCTTGTCCGCAGAACTGAGAGCACGCTGTTGGGCAGAGCTGAAACTGACCGCTGCAGTTCAGCTCTCTCCGGACGGCAGACGCCGAAGAACGAAGCCGCTTGCGAGCGGCGCAGTGCAGCGAAGAGCACACGAGCAGCCAAAGAGCTCCTTCACAATCGCTTTCACTTCTCAGTGCTCTTGCTGCTTGGAAAAGCAGCACACAGCCGTTGCACGCCAGGGCAAAAGCTGGGGCAGTGCCCGTCTTCACTCCTTCGCTGTGCTGTACTCCATGCAGCTAGAGCGAAGCGAGAAGGACGCGAGGACGAAGAAGGCCTTCTTAAAGTAGCCCCTTGTCAGCAGCCCTGAAAGGGCGCATAACACACGGCGTCTCGCTGCCCTCCGTTCTACATACTCGCGGCTCCCTTTGCCTACTTGCAAAAGTTGCTACCAGAGCAGAGGCGGCCAGATTGAAGAGGCACTGCTTACGTTCACCTTTTCCTTACTGCACGTAAGCCACGTCCAGCTCCTCGCTGCACTCTGGATTTCCCTTCTCCGCGGCACTTAGCGTGGTGCTGTGTGTGTGCAACTCGGCGCCTAGAAGTGACCGCCAATGCTTTCAGAGCGGGCTGCAAGGGAACCAAGGAGCAGCACAAGCAGCAGTTCTTCAGCTTGCTCCTTCCGACTGCTAAGGGCACTTGGGAAGGCAAGCGAGACTCAACCACCTTCCTCTCCTAGTAGCCTCTAACGTGGTGCACACAAGCACGGCGCTTTTGCCGCTTCGTTCACCGCCCTCGCCCTCGCCCACGCCTTGCTCCGCTTTCACTTGCCGGCGGCCAGAAGCCGCTGCAGGGGCGCCACATACCCAGCAGTGTGCGGGCAGCCAAGAGCTCGAGAACGCTTCTTCTGCCCAAGCCAGCCTAGGGCGTGCACCTTTGTTCTCAGAGCTCCGTGTAACAGTCTGCCTCTCTCGCAGTTCGAATGGAAAACGAAAGCTTTTCGCCTACGCCCTTCACGGAGATCCGTTGCTACGACGAGAATGTCTTGTGGCCGGAGCTCGCCCCCGCCGCGAGGAAGCTGCTCTTAGCACCGCGTTGCAGGGACACGTCTCGCTTCTTGACTTCGTGCTTAGCGCTCTCCGAATTCGCTGCTAGCTCCGCGGTCCTTCTCAGCTGCAAGTAGCAGCGCTCGCAGTACATAGAGCTTCGCAAGGACCGAAGACCTGGAGGGACATAGCGCACACGAAAATGTGCCAGGACAGGGACGTTCTACACTGAGTGGAGACAGAGACAGACCGAGAATTCTACACTGCCCCTTCTCGTCGGCCATCTTGTGCTCTGCTGCCTCTGCTGTGACGAATCCGTCCTTGAAAGACCAGCGAGAGCGCCTCTCCAGGCACTGAGTGTGAGCTCCCTAGGGACTTTTTCCACCTCCAAAAATTCATGGGTAAGTCCTAAAAGTTTTGGTTTGATCAAGAATAGTTACGTCCAAGTATTGCTGTTCTAAACACCCTTGGTTTCAGTCTGAACTTAACTGCTTGTTTCTGTCTTTTTGCCTAGTGGCAATCTAATTCTAAGGTAACTAGATGTGTTGGATATCCATAAATTACATCTCAGGTTAGGTGGGATAATTGGCTGGGAAGAAAATGGAACTGAGAATTTGGAAAGAATCCAAAGTGAGCTGATGTCACAATCCGAGATTCCCTTGGGTTCCAAATCCTTTCATTTGTATTTTTGTGGGCTTTTTTGAAGGCGGTGTACAGTTGAAGCCATGATTTAGCTGCGGTGAGACCTGCTCTGCTGTAAAAGCATTATTTTCTCAGTGAGCATGGACAACAGTTAGAGTGTCGTCTTTTAAGATTCCCTGCACTCCACTTATGGTGGCAAAAGCAGTGCCTTGACTGTAATCATAAAAGTGATTACAGCTTCATTGCTTTGACATCATGTAGGATGCTTCCTCCATCTGCTGTGGTCAGCATTAAGTAACAGATTTCTCAGTTTCTAGGAAGAGTCTAGCAAACAATCACCTTGCTCCTTCTCTTGCATGTATTCATCACTGCTATGCTGCTATACAGACAGATAGTCTGTTTATGATTCAACAATTCAATGGGACATCAAGTAAATAGCAAAGCAAAACTAACTACCGAAAGCACTATAAGGGCCAGAGATTAGCTTGGATCAAAACAGGTATTCTCCTAGCATTGTTTACAAACGAGTCAGCATGTGAAACAGAAGGCACAATGTAGTTTGTGCCTTGTTTTGGGCATGCCCGGAAGAAGGAAATTCTGATTTCACATATGGGAAAAGAAATGTTGACATTTGAATGAGATTGTTCATACCCCAGAAAAGGTTGCTTTGAAAGGTTGTGGAAGTCCTGTGTGGAAACACGGCTTTACAAGTCCTTTCCACCAGGAGACAACAGCTGCAGAACATCTGGGTGTGCCAGTGTTGAGAGCACCAGCAAAGATCAAAGTGGAGAAGTTGGTGAACAATGGCAGTGGCCTGGGGGAGAGCAAGTGGGGTGCTGGCTGTGGGACCAGGGGAGTCCTGACTGATTTAGGAGGCGTGTGATGGTCTGTGCCAGCAAGCGGAGTAGTGCTGTGGTCTTGGCACACCGCGAATACTGGAATTCAGTGGGGTCACTGGGCAGGCTGAGTGTCTGAGGTGCTGGAGGGACCCAGGTTGCCCACATGTAAACATCCAGTCTCACTCTTGCCAGCCACAGAAAGGAGCAGGATGTGGCTGCTGGCGATGCCTGTCATGTATATGTAGTGTATATGCGTGCTATCCCAGCCTGCTGGGAACACTTCTTCTTTGGGACTGCTTGGGCTGAGGGAGAGAAAGCAGTGGTAGTTTCTGAGGTTTCGAGTTTGCTCGAGTTTCTCAGGCTGTTTCTGGAGCCACCCAGAGTTCTCTTCCTTGAAGCATTTCAAGTCCTGCTAATTTTCAAAATTCAAACAGACACAGCCCTAAGCTAGTTGATCTGACTTCAGAGCTATTCTTTCGCTGAGCTGTTGGATGATCTGATCTCCTGAGATGTCTTCCATTTCAGTTTATGACCTGGTTCTTGTGAAAAATAGGATCTTTTAGCCTGGAGAAGAGAGGTTTCTGGAGAGACAGTATTGTGGCCTTTGAATATGTAAAGAGGGTATAAGACAAATGGAGAAAGACTTTTTAGGAAGGTTTGCAGAGAAAGGACAAGGGGACATGCTTTCAAACTGAGACTAGGTTTAGATTGGCTAAAAGGAAAAGCTTTTCTACAATGAAGCTGGTGAGACACTCAAACGGCTGTTCCAGAGAAGTTGTGGATGCCCCATCATTGAGAGTGCTCCTTATCAGTTTGGCTAGTCTTGAGCAATTTCATCTACTGTAAGATCTACCTGGCAAGGAAGTAGGACTAGGTGATCTTTAATCACAGACTGTTGTATGATTCCGTGAAAGACAGAATGCAATAAAGTTCATAATTCAGATTTTGGCGCAGACATATTTATAATTTCTCACTTTATGCATCATTGCAATGACAACTTGTTAGCTTCTGAAATGATTAGCTGAGATTGATTTCCTTCCTTAGTTTCATTTTCCCTGTTATTCCTTCACTCTTGGACCTTTTTTTCACTAGATTTCCTCTTTCAGTAAACTGCCCTTAAGTATCACTTTGCTCCCCACCTGGCTTTTTTTTTTTTTTTTTTTTTTTTTTCAATGACACCTTTTCACTGGTTCGTTTTGGGCCTTTGCTGCTTGAAGTCCAGCAGCCTCCTTGTCAGAGCATTACGGAGCTTTCTTTACAGCTTCATCACTATGCAAAAAGCCATAAATTACTGTGTTCCATCTCACATACCATCAAGTATCACACTAATATTCCCTCTGCTGAATAGCTGGTTGGCTTACATAGACCAGCCAAAAACCAGGAACTCCAGATGGCAGCAAGAATCTTGTAGACTACTCCCGCTGTTCATTTAAATTCTGGAGAAGTCACGTGAGGTATCACATTCTCTTGAAAGAAGTGTCTATCATCTCGGACATTCTAGAATGGGCTATTAATATTGTCGTGAGTTTCTGGCTAGACCTTTTAGTATGCCAATTCAAATTCAAATGATCTGAAATGATAGAACTTCAAGAATTGTTTTTGCCAGAATCGAAGTATGATGGAGTTATATAGGGAGAATCTTAATCTTAGTTATTCTATTCCATCTCACATCATGGCTGGGGGCAGGGAGAAGGGAGTATCTTTGGGGGACAATGGGTTGCGGTGTAGTCAGTAAGCTGGGCAGAGGAGCCATCAGGTATTGTCTGTTGTTGGGGGGGGATTCATGTGAACTCTTCCTTTCTTGTACCCTGCCACCAGTATTGTTGCTAAAATTGTTTGTTTTCTCATCCAAGTGACAAAATCAGCACACTTAATGAGGGATGAAGAGGGAGCAGCGACCTCGGAACAGGAGGAAGAAGAAGCAGAGCCTGCTGTCCTCCAGAAGAAAAAAAACGCTACCAGCCAACTTTGCATCATCTGTGAACTTCCTGGGCGTGTACTCTATCCCCTTGTCCAGATCACTGAGCAAGATATTAAACAGGACTGGGCCCAAGACTGAGCCTTGGGGACCAGCTGGATGAACTCTATTTCCCACCACTCTGTGGGCCTGGCCATCACCCAGTTTGTCACCCAGCAAACAGCCCACCCATGCAAACCATAAGCAGACAGTTTCTTCAGGAGAATGATGTGAGACTCATTGCAAAAAGGATCAGGGAGATGCCTAGGAAGAGTCTCAGGTGAATCCAGGAGACTATAGTGGAGGACTATTCAGTTTTCCAATCAATTTGCTTAAAAAACTCTACAAAACCGTAATAAAAAAACAAACAAAAAAAGCAGACCAAACAAACACACAAAAACTCCCAACCAATAATCCCCAAAGAGACAAAAAAGCCCCCAAAAAAGCCCACCAAAAAACCCACCCAAAACCGGAAAAAAAAGCCCCAAACCCAACACAAAAAATCAGGGTGAAGGTTTTTAGTAACTTTAAAAATAACAAAACAAAACAAAACGAAACAAAAAAACCCCAGAAAGTCACATTTGTAAAGGTGCTGTCCCAGCCTCTTCTCTCAGCAGGGAGGACATGCTGAAGTGGAGCCAGTTGGAAGAAAGCGGGACGGGGCAGCACCTGGGCCATTGTCACAGGATGGCCCTGTGGCTGCCCCATTGCCAAAACCTGGACACATAAATCAAACACAGGTATGCACATGTGCTTAGACACAGCAAAAATATATTTGTCTGAAAAGAATACAGGTCCATTTCTATCACTGGAAAGAGCATAATGCCTCGTCTCAGCTTTCTTTTCAGTCATTACAAATGTTTCGAAAATAAAGGAGTGCAGAAAATGGAAATATCCAAGATCAACAGGAGGACCAGTAACAAAGATTCCATTTTTGAAACTGCATTGGGAATCCTCTGCAGAAATTGACTCAGAGCTCTAAGATTTACAAAAAAGACCAAGAGGATTGGAGTCAATACAACACAGTGTCTGGAGACTTCAGCTGGTTGCCTTGATTTCTCAAATATGATGGAGGAAGCACCTTAGCAACTACAGCTGCCAGTTCTCTCAGGGCCCTGACATGCCTCTGGGTGGGTGCCATGGTCTTGCATGCTCAGGTTCCTCAAGTGGTCTGAAAGCTGACCTGCTACTATGGGTTAGAATCAAGTCCACCAGTCCAATAACCTGAGAGATGTGGAAATAGTGACTGGCAGTAAAAATTGAGACCAACACTTGTTGAGTACCTCAGCCTTCTCCTTGTCTGTTGTCACTAGTCCTGTCTGGCTTATGGGGGTGGGGGGGGAATAGGGGAGGTGTGATAGGTTTCTTTTCATCTTCCTTTTCCCACTGAAATACCCGTAGGTGCCTTTATTATTCTTAGTTTTGGCATGCTTTTCCAAATTCAGCTTCAACTGAGCCTTAGCTATACTGATCCCATCCTCACACACTCATGTGTTACCACTGTATTTTTCCCATGATTTGTCTCGCTGTGTATCGTCTGCATATTACCTACTTGCATCACATCTATTAATTTTCAATAACCTTCTGGCTTTAACTTGCTTTCAAAAAAAAAACCTTTTTGAACCTTTTCACCTCAGAAATTCACCTGGGAAACCCCAAATCCCCAGAATTCGACCCAAAATTCACCTGGCACCCCAAATTCACCCTCCAAATTCGCTCCAAAATGATTGGCAACTTTACACACTCCATTTTCCCACAAAAGGATCTAGAGCCCTGTGCGCTTCGTATACAAACTAAATGCAAAAAACCTTTCTATTCATTCTCAGCAAAAAGACGTCCTATTCCTCCTTCTTTTGGACAAAACTGCTTTCACTTTCAAACTTATTCTCTTGCTCGCTTACCTGCATAATGCTTAGTCCCTGTTCTGCATGCTCATTTTCTTCACTTTTACAAGGAATCCTCTCCTCATCTTCTTCTTCCTCTGCTTCAACATGCAAAAACAAACCAAAAATTGTCTCTTCTACAGAAAATGAGGGGAGAAAAGAACACAAATGATAACCAATACCCTGCCAAGTAGAAATTTCTTCTATATTTCAGTGACTGATAGGCAGAAAAAAATGAATTTCATCTGGGGAAAGAAAGACATTCTAGGAATATTCAGACTGCTATCTTGCCCCAGGTAAAACATTTACCATGGCCTTAGCGTTAATGAGCTTGTGAACATCAGCTGCCAAGAGGAAGGACATTTCCTCCAGTTTCACACAATACTTGGTCAGTACATCTGCTATCTGTGCAATCAAAGAATACAGAAAAGCAACAACAAGGAAAAGTAGAACTCAAATATCAATTTCCCAAGTTAAAATCTACATGAACAAGACAATTTTTCCATTCAAGTGAATTCGATTTAATTAATTCATTAACTACATAAGTAGCATTCTCACGTTCAAGAACGGAATTCAAAGAATCAACGTTGCTTCTTCTGAGACATTGAAGCCTGAGTAGATCCCAACTTCAAATCTAGTAGGACGCCATGAAAGCAATACCTGCTACATTTAGTACATGTAAACTACAAAGACATCTAGAACAGCTCTAAAAGATGAGCAAACCCATGAACTTTGAAGGAGACGCTAGCAAGAAATGTGGAAATAGGCTTTATCTGCCCAGTGCTTTTCCCAAAAGCACGGGCACTCCTTGGCGTCAGTGAGAGTCTCTGTCTCATTATTCAGCAGCTGGCTTAGGGTAAAAAAGGATGCATGCAATCACTTCATTCCTGTTCATGACATAAACTTACTGCATCATCGTGGAAGCCATTTACTTGGAAATATAGCCTAAAAAATAGGTGTCAGACTGGGTACATATCTAGATTGCTATGAGCAAAACCAATTTCTTTTTAACAGGAAAGCCATACAATATGCCTGCCATGGCAAATATTAGTCTACTAGCCCTGCACTTCAACGGGTAGTGAGCAGATCATGACACCAAGTTTACGTTTGGCAAGGAGACAGTCTATTTATTACAAGCCCCTAGTTCTAGAACCAAGAATTCAGGAGTTGCTCATTCCCAATGAAAATCTGTCCATTTCATACCTTTGGGGTTTTATGCTTCTGTTCTTTACCTGTCTTGAGTGTGGCTTTCTTGTGAAGTCACTGATGGGTGTTTTTCCAACACATTTCTGCTGATTACACGGTAATTGCATGGCATCAGCAGACATCTCTGAATGTCTCTTGAAAGTATGCTTTTTACTCTTCCTAGAGGACCTTGTCTTCTTCTTTCCTTCACCCAAAAGGTGGGCTAAGTGAGCCTTCAAAGAACCATCATCTCAACAATTAGAATTCTTTCAAACCTACTGAATGGAGAACAGCGACAAAAAAATTTTAAAAAGACTAGTATGCGAAAGACAGCAGAAGAGAAAAGTAAAATAATGAATCCTACATGCCACATGCATAACTCTCTTCATTCAAGGCTATTTTCAAAATGAGAAGAAAGAAAAAAAAAAAAAATAAAAATCACCTTTTCCTCAGAGAGCAAAAGTGGAGTAACTGGATTGTGTTGCCTTGCCTACAGTTACCAGAAAAGTCAACAGCAGAGTTGAAAACTCCTGAAGCTGGCTAACTACACCTCTAAATGTTTTACTACTGTGTTATGATTCTGTCTTCAGTTAATAGAACCCGATATACAACAAAGAGATGGGAGCACATGGAGATGCATTGGAGAGCCTACGCTGGAGGTAACACATTCATTTTTTACTCAAACAAATCCAAATTAGAAATGTTGAAAATGACCTGGGGCCATTTCAACAGCCAGCAAACTAACACAACCAACCTTTGGCTTTTATTCAATTCTTTGCTTGTTTTACCTGGACCTTGAAGATCTGTCTGCAGCCTTCCTCTCTGCAAATATATCACACTCGTCCTATTGAGAACCCATGGCTCATCACAGCTGCTTCGCCACGCCTGCTTCCAGAAGAACTGGCAACTACAAGCTGGGAGCCAAGAGATACAACACTTCACTTGGAAAAGGGCCTTCCATGAATCCTAGAATCCCAGAATGGTTTGGACTGGAAGCGACCTTAGAGACAGATTCTCTTCTTCCCACATCCTGACATGGGCAGGGACACTTTTCCACTAGTCCAGGTTGCTCCATGTCCGCTCCAGCCTGGCCCTGGACGCTTCCTGCCATGGGGCTCCTACACAGCCTCTTTGAGCAACATGTGCCAGGCCTCAGCACCCACACAAGGAAGAATTCCTTTCCAATGTGATAAATGTGATTCGTGCTAATTAAGTTGTAACTATATTAACAAAATTGTATTTAGATCAATAGAAGACAGTTGTTACAGAGTGAGAAGGGGGAGATGGGTGAGACAGGATAAAAGACATCTTACAGATGTTGGGAGTCGAAGAAGGAGGTTGGAAGAAAGTCAGATAAGAATAGTCGAAGGACGAAGGTCTGATAAGCGGCATCTAGAAATAC